>NC_072793.1:163535680-164160680 GCF_028583425.1 Eublepharis macularius | reverse complement strand
AATTTCATTTTTTTAAAAAACTCTATCCCCCAAAGTATATGTTATGCATGCAATCCCTTTGCATATACCTTGTAGATATATTCATAATATTAATATTTTGCTTTGTAAATGTATGTGGGGTTCATCACCACCTAAGATTTCTTTAAAGAGGATGCAACTCTCAATTAATGAAGGAGACCTTAGTACTTATCATTAGAGGTGGGCACGAACCGGGGAAAAAACAAACCGTGAGGTTCGTGGTTCTTTCACGAATCACGAACCATGAACTTTCACAAACTGGAGCAAGTTCACAAACCACTTTGTGGTTCATAGGGTTTAAATGCCCCTTTCCATGCAGCAGTGGCACGGAAAGGGGCATTTAAACCCCCAGATCAGCTGCTTGTTGGGGATCTCCCCGACAAGCAGCGGATCCAAGCCAGTGGGGGTTTAAGTGCCCATTTCCGTGTTGCTGCAAAGCAGCACAGAAAGGGGCATTCAAACCCCCGGATCAGCTGCTTGTCAGGGGAGATCCCCGACAAGCAGCTGATCATTTAAACAGCGGGGTTTGGCTGGCCAGCCGGGAACTCCTGACCAGGCAGCTAAGTCCTGCTGTTTAAATGATCAGCTGCTTGTCAGTGAGAACCCCAACAAGCAGCTGATTTGGGGGTTTAAATGCCCCTTTCTGTGCCGCTTTGCAGCAGCAGGGAAATGGCCATTTTAAACCCCCACCAGTTTGGATCAGCTCCTCAGGGATCTCCCCGACAAACAGCTGATGCATGGGTTTAAATGCCCCTTTCCATGTCACTTTGCAGCAGCACGGAAAGGGGTATTGGGGTTCAACAAGAACTACGAACCAGTCCGTGGGAGTTCATGGAAAATGAGCTTCCATGAACCGCTAGTTCACGAACCACGAACCGGACTGGTTCGTGGTTCGTTTTCCTATTCCAGTTTGTGCCCATCTCTACGTATCATCAGGCACGTTTGCTAATGTGTACTAATCATTGGATTGCTCCTCTCAATTGGATAATTAATCTTGGGCTCTCTTAGAGGCTTCTGTTTTGGAGCAACTTTCTAAGTGGAATGCATTAGGGTCTACTTATGTTAAAATGGATTTTGTTCCTCCTGCAATTTCTGTAGCTAGCTAGAGAAATATGGTGCATATCATGACAATATCACAATTTGACCCATTCTCACATGCTATACAAACATTATAGGCCAATCCAGATCTAAAAATTGGGAATATTTTTAATGAAAGGATAGATAAGGGAATTTTTACCTTAGATCAACTGATAGGTTACAATGATGAGTTTTTTTGTCATTTTCTCAATTGAGGTTTAAATATGATTTTCCATCTTCTGCTGAATGGCAATATTTACAATTACAACATTATCAGGTATGATCTGGTAGCTTTGAGTGCTTCAGAATCTCCCGTTTTTGGAAACTCTTACTGAATCAATACCCAAAACAGTACGCTATTTGTATATAAATATCTGATGTTGGTCAATAAATATGACACACAGTCGTAGAGATGAATGGAATAGTGAACTAGAATGCCCACTTCAGCCAAAGCAATGGGATAAAGCTTTAAGTCTTATGTGTGTTGCTGCTGTGGATCTTAAGCTCTGACTTATTCTGCAAAAAAATATGTTTAGGATATATGGGACACCTCAGCACTTCTTTACTAAAGGATTAAGTACAGTGTGTAACTGTTGGTGGTATAATTTACAAGATATTTCTCTAAAGCATATGCTTTGGACATGTCCTGTTATTTGGCCCTTTTGGAAGAAAGTCATTACCCATATTAATTTTGTATTAGAATATACTCATTTCTTTTTGAGGATGTTAAAAAGAGATGGATCGTTCATGCCCTTACAGTCACTGAAAGACTGGAAAGACAAGAGCCTGCTTTCTGTAATTAATTGGATTGAGGACCTTAATAATAATAACATTCAATTCCAACTCAGAGCGGTTTACAAAGTATGTTATTATCCCCACAACAAAACACCCTGTAAGGTGGGTGGGGCTGAGAGAGCTCCTAGAAGCTGTGGCTGATCCAAGGTCACCCAGCTGGCTTCAAATGGAGGAGTGGAGAATCAAACCCGGTTCTCCAGATTAGAGTCCCGCTGCTCTTAATTTCTACACCAAACTGGCTCTTATAAACTTATCAACATTTGAATGATCCCAAATAGACAGCAATTATGTGTGAGTTTAGATATTTCGAAACCTTTTATAGAAGTGTATGCATAGATTTGCCAATAGTGCTTTTGTAACCAGCATTGTTCTGTTGGAGTGATTCCGCACACGTTGGATAATGCACTTCCAATCCTCTTTATAGATCATTTGGAACGGATTTTTTTTGTGTGTGGAACAAAAAATCCACCTCAAACGATTGATAAAATGCATTGAAAGTGCATTATCCAATGTGTGCGGAATCAGCCTTATTTTTTTTGTTTCACACTAACTGCTTTTATTGACCTCTGTAAAGCTTTTGATTCTATTAATAGGCCCCTATTAATAGGCCCCTATTCTGGGAGAAACGTCACAATTAGGTATGGACCACCGTCTTCTGTTTCTGCTCCGTAAATTCCATTCTGCAACCACTTGCCAGATCAGACAGGAGAGGGTCCCTTACTCATAAAATTCCTGTAATTAAGGGCGTCAAACAGTGGTGTGTTTTGGCCCCCCCTTCTCTTTAACCTTTTTCTTTCTGATCTCTCTTCTTTTCTAGCAAAAATTGATAGCCATCTCCCTAAACTGAACTACTTTCCAGTACCTATCCTCTTATATGCGGATGATGCTGTGATTCTCTCCTTTTCTAGGGAAGGCCTAATGCGTTTACTATTAGGGTTCATGGCCTAGTGTAGACAGAACTCTCTTTTTGTAAGTTTTGCTAAGACAAAAATATTTTTTTCTAAATCCTGGAAGCGCATTTGTTGGAGAATAGAGGGAAGAGAAATCGAGCAGATTAAATCATTCAGATATCTAGGCGTTCTATTTCAGTATAACTTAAACTGGTGTTCTCATCGGGACCACTTTCTCATCATGGTTGTGGCCGTAACACGCTTCTTCCATCAAAGAGGTAACCAATTTGTCCCGGCTGCGCTTCGGATTTTTCAGGCCACAGTCATCTCATGCCTGCTCTATGGGATTCCTGTGTGGATCCAAAACTTCAACAATGAGGTAGTACACATTAATGCTATCTTTCTACGCAGGATCCTTGGCCTCCCCAATTCTGTAGCTTATTTTACTCTCTGCTGAGTTGGGTCTTCATCTTATCGAATTGCGGGCGTGGATCACTATTAAATATTGCTGTCATCTTCGTTTTAGACCCCCCCCAAAGTCTTATCATTCTCCTCCCTGCAGACCCCTATCTTTCTAAATGGCCCAATCTATAGTGTCTAAAAGTATTGACGAGGATTCTTGGGCCAGCTCCAGAGAAATGGCCATTTTTCGGGCAGTCCGAAAGAGGATTTGGGACATTGAAGCCCAAGTAATCAATGCTGGCTGCTCTGGACTTTGTTCCCCACATTTTTTGGCCTTTCCTTTTTATATGACTCTATGGCCCAGTACTTTTCTAATCTGGTAATCCCCTCTCATTGTAGAGCCTTCATGTTAGCCAGGTTCAATCTCTTTCTCTCAGCTGTTTTAACAGATAGATATAAGAGTATCTCCTATAAGGGAAGGGCCTGTTCTTGCTCTTATAATTAACCTGATTCTGTTCAACATATCCTTCTTCATTGTCTCCATTACTCCTCTTTACATCACCATCTGATTCGTCGTCTTCGATCTTCTGCAAAATTCATGACTGATAATGAATTTTTTTTATCATCTGATAAGTCCCCCGAAATCACTGCATCTGTCGGAATTCCTTTCACATATATGTAAGTTAAGGGCAGGAGTTTACAATTTGTATCATGTTTTTTATTGTTTTTTTTATTTTATCACAGTTTTGACCAGCTGATTCCATATTACCCTCTTGGTCACCTACCTTTTGGGGTTTTCTTTTTTTATCTTGTTTTACTGTATCTTCTGCCGATAAAAGGTTGATGATGATGATGATGACTAACAAATAAAAATTTATTTTAAAAAAATCTTTATCCCTTTTGCTTACAGAGGTACGAAGAGGAAAGTGGCAGCTGTACCTCTTGGGTTCTTTGATGTGAAGTAAGACTTGAACGTCACTGAAGCTCTTTCCACACTCTGGTCATTGATATGTTTTCTCCCTAGTGTGGATTCTCTGATGGGAAGCCAGCCCTGAACTCTTATGGAAACTCTTTTCACACAGAGAGCATTGATATGGTTTCTCCCCTGTGTGGATTCTCTGATGGGAGGCAAGGTTTGCTCTTCGACTGAAAGCCTTTTCACAATCTGAACACTGATATGGTTTCTCACCAGTGTGAATTCTTCGATGTGAAGCAAGGCTTGATCTGTCACTGAAGTTCCTTCCACACTCTGAGCATGGATATGGTTTTTCCCCTGTATGTATTCTCTTATGGGAAGCAAGATTTGCGCTAACACTGAAGCTCTTTCCACAATCTGAGCACTGATATGGCTTCTCCCCAGTGTGGATTCTTTGATGGGAAGCAAGATTTGAGCTTTGACTGAAGTTCTTTCCACACTCAGAGCACTGATATGGTTTCTCACCAGTGTGGATTCTTTCGTGGCGAGCAAGACTTGATCTGTCTCTGAAGTTCCTTCCACACTCTGAGCATGGATATGGTTTTTCCCCTGTATGTATTATTTGATGAAATGCAAGACTTGAGCTCTGACTGAAGTTCTTTCCACATTCCAAGCACTGATACGGTTTTTCCCCAGTGTGTGTTCTTTGATGTGAAGTAAGTCTTGAACTGTTACTGAAGCTCTTTCCACACTCTAAGCATTGATATGGTTTCTCTCCTGTGTGGGTTCTTTGATGTGATGCAAGATTTGAGCGTTGACTAAAGCTCTTTCCACATTCCAAGCAGTGATACGGATTTTCACCAGTGTGGGTTCTTTGATGCGAAGTAAGTCCTGAACTTTCACTGAAGCTCTTTCCACAGAATGAGCATTGATATGGTTTCTCCCCAGTGTGGATTCTTCGATGTGATGAAAGAGTTGAGCTCTGACTGAAGCTCTTTCCACAGTCTGAGCACTGATAAGGTTTTTCTCCAGTGTGCATTCTCTGATGAGAAGTAAGGCTTGAACTGTTACTGAAGCTCCTTCCACAGAATGAGCACTGATATGGTTTTTCCCCAGTGTGGATTCTTCGATGTGGTACAAGACTTGAGCTATGACGGAAGCTCTTTCCACATTCTGAGCACTGATATGGTTTTTCTCCTGTGTGGGTTCTTTGATGTGAAATAAGGGTTGAACTGTCACTGAACCTTTTTCCACACTGTGAACACTGATATGGTTTCTCTCCAGTGTGGATTCTCTGATGAGAAGCCAGCCTTGAGCTCTTACGGAAGCTCTTTCCACACACACAGCATTGATATTGTTTCTCTCCTGTGTGGATTCTCTGATGGAAGTCAAGGATTGCTCTCCGACTGAAACCCTTTCCACAATCTGAACACTGATATGGTTTCTCACTAGTGTGTTTTCTTCGATGTGAAGCAAGGCTTGATCTGTCATTGAAGTTCCTTCCACACTCTGAACATGAATATGGTTTTCCACCTGTATGTATTCTTTGATGGGCAGCAAGGATTGAGCTCTGACTGAAGCTCTTACTGCATGCTGAACATTTGTGTGGCTTTTCATCTGTATCCAATTCTCTGTCTAAAAACTGCTTGTTGCTCTGACTACAACTCTTCCTGCACACTGATGATTTCAGCTGTTTCTCTTCCTTTTTTATTGTTTGCTGGGCACCAGTGCTTGATTTACCAATTGAGATTTGTTCATATACAGATAATTTATCCCTTTTGTTTTCCAAATTACTTTCTTCTTGATCTGGAATTCCATGGAAATGGGAACCTTCAGAAGAAATCAATTTCTTTTTCCCTTGTAGTTTGGCTTCACCTTTCCTTCCATGCTGTTTCCACTTTCTCTGGCTCTCCTCTGTTGAAATAAGAAGAAAACCCAAATAAGAGAGTAATTCCACTTTTCATCATTGAACAAAGCCATTTTTTACTTTGAAGCTTCACAACTGAAAACCAAACGTTATACTGCTTTTCAGACAGCACCTATGACAAGAAGTCCACAGCATGGCTATTTTTTCTTCACATGAAGTTACTTTCTAGAATGTATTAGATCCCAAAACCCAACCCAATTTGGTCATTTTCAGGGCCAGATGAAAACTCATATCCTGTTTAAGGGTTTCAAGTAGCTGGAGAGGAAAAAACCCTTTTCTGCTTGAAAATGTTGCAGGAACTAATGCAGCCTAAGGGGCTTCAGTGACACATTCATATATTGGCATGATTTTTTGCAAAGCTGCTTGTCTCCCAGTGGCTCACATTTGCCACTGCCTCAGCCCTAAACTCCAAGCTGGCTGACAACTAAGGGGTTTGGTGCTATTTAAAGTGGCTTTTTGATCTATCTAGAGAGTTTGGAAGTCCTTCCCCTCTTTCCTGAGGGTTCCTCTTCTGGGTGGTCTGTCCCCAACAGCACGACTTTGTTTATGGATCAGTTGGCCTCTCTTGTTCCCTCCCCTGCTCCATTTTTCAAGGCCCAAGGCTCTGCATGGCAATGTTTTGAGTTAGAATGGGAAACTGACTTGGCGCTGTCTCCGCCCTTTTCTCTCTCACTGCATCTCTCTGCCGGTGTTGTACAATAACACTGGCCCAGTCATCAGCGTGCCCCAGTGGGGTTAAGTGATGTGAATAGGATTCCTTCCAAGCATCCTCAGTAAATACTCAGTGATCTTGGATTCAAAAAAGCTTTAAGATCACATAAATTGTAGAAAGTACAGTTTTGCTAGCAAATTCTGTCCTTAAAAATAATCTATACTTCGCATTGGGAAATGGGACCAAGGCCTGTTACTTCTATGGATCCTAACCCGTGACTTATACAGTCAAAATTTTTGGCATACTGGCCACCACAGCATCTTTTTAGTAAGGGATTAAGTATAGTCTCTAAGTACTGGCATTGTAACTTACAGGTTGTGTGGCTAAAGCATATGCTTTGGATGTATACAGATATTTGGTCTTTTGGGGAGGCAGTAATTCATATTAATTTTGTATTAGAATACTTGTTGATCTTTGAAGATGGACAGTATTTCTAAATTATTGACCTGTTTCCCAGAGCTTAACCTAAGGTCAGAGAAAATGGACCCTCTGTGCCCTTGCTGTAGCTAAAAGACTTATCTTACAGCATTGGAAAGGCAAATGACCACTAATAATTCAGTGGCTTGAGAACATTACAACTTTATCAACGTTTGAATGTATGGCATACAGATGTCAATTGTATTAAGAATTTATTTTTAGATCTTTGGAAACTTTTAATAGAAATTTATGAGTAGACACACCACCATTGTTATATTTTTTGTGGTTATTTTTTCTGAACACATTATGCTATTTTTTAAATTTTCTAAAAAGAGTCTAGAAGTGTTAAAATTATACTTCAGCATTTCCAACTGAGTTTATTTATTTATTATTTTAGCATGTTTACCCTGCTTATTTCCAGTGGGACGCAAAGCAGTTTACAACAATAGCAAAATACAGTCCAAATACCGTCCAAATAAACAAATAAATACAGTTCCAATTAACTAATAGTTTAAAACTTTTCTGCCCTGTCTTGGATCCTTGCTAATGCTATGTCTTTAAACTTGTATATGTTTACCTTATATATGTATATATACCTTATATATACTTGTGTATTTTTACCTTATTAAGTTGTTTACCTTATTGAAATGTACTTACTTGATACGGATTGTATTAACCTCATACTGTGTAATCCACCTTGAGTCTCAGTGAGAAAGGCGGACTATAAATGATGTCAATAAAATAAAAAAATAAATAAAAAGACAAAAATATTTGCATAAACAGAAACAGCAAAAAAATACGCTAACAGCAGCCTGGGCTGGCCCTGGATGCACCAAGCTGGCTCACTCAGGGCCACAGCTAACCTCCGTCAGCCCAGGCTGAGGTTCTCTTTCCCTCTGGCAGCAACAGACTTCTGCAAACAGAAACATTTATAGTGCCTTGGGACAGAGAAGGGGACGGCTGAACAGGTGTTCCTTCTCAGCACAGGTGGGAGTTCTCTCTCTCTCTCTTTCATGAATGTCTTAGTCAGACCACTAGTTTTAGCTCTGTATATGAATAGCTACATATACATTGTACAACTGAACAAAGAATGTCCAAGGAACATGGATCAGGGAAACCCCCAGGCTGCACTGATACAACCAACAACAGCAGCAATTTCAGCTTTTAGTGCTGTCATGGAAAAAAAATAGAGAGAGCCATACCCAGAGAGGCCAGATTCCTGTAGTTGTCCAACATAACTTCTCTGTGCAAATTCTTTTGGCCTGGATCCAGCAAAGCCCACTCCTCCTCTGAGAAGTACACCGCCACATCCTTAAAAGACACCAGACTCTGAAAGAAGGAAATAGGTTTTTTTTTTCTCATAGACGGCGAGCGTAAGGCTAATTACAGAAGAAACACGATATGGTTATGAGATGTACTGTAGGAGAGGCAAAGCATGCTGGATAGAAGCAAAGGGAAAGATTCCTTCAGCTGCAAGGGAGAGTTCCAAGACCTTCTTCCTATAACAATCCCTTCCCTGCCTCACCGAGTTGCACTGATGATACTTTCATTCTACAACAAAGAGGGGGATGCTCAGAACAATCAGGCAGTGTCCTTCCAATACTTATGAGTGGCAGAGAGCAGCTGGTTTTCATCCCTAGAGGCCTCTCAGGCCCTTGTACCGCTTTCACTACAGTTATACAGCTTTCCTCCCAAGGTGAAACCTCCCTTTCCCCCCTAAGAAATTACTCCAGTTGATATATTCTGAATGTATTAGTTGATATTCTTCCAACCTTTAGATCTGCATTGCTGAGCATGTCAACTTACCAATTTTTGCATTTCTTTGCTAACATCAGTTCTCAAGAAATAAAAACAAAGTTAAAACCAGGTGGTTAACAGTAGTCAAACCACCCCATAACAAAAGAAAACATCGTGATGTGACGTCCCCCCCATGGGTCAGTAATGACTCGGTGCTTGCACCTTTACCTACCTTTAACAGTAGTCAACAGAAGATCATGGGTCAAAATCTCAAACATGAGGCATAAAAACAGCCAGCACAGAAACTAACTCCTTTCCTAAAAGATGATCAGTCCCTCATTTGTTTTACAAAACAGAATTTCTCACGTGCAAGGGAGAAATTCTCTGGAGCTTCAGGGGGGAGGGATAATTCTGGAGCCACGACATGAAAAGCCCCGCTCCTTGTGGAAAACTATCCATTGTCAGCAACACCTAGCATTTGGGGCTGACATTTTTGGCGGACCATAATTCTGAGAAGGAAACCATATAGGGCTGATGAGCAAGGAGTTTCTCCATGGGATAAGGTCTAAAATAAATGAACTATTTTTTTTCCTCCCCAGCAAATGATGCCTGCAATTTATGCTTCATTTGCTCTGTTCAGGCTTCTATGCTATGGCTCTGCTTTCAGGAGCATCCACATGAAGTTGTCCTATTTTAATTCTGTTTCTCTGTTTTGTTAGCAACAGTAGAAAAGAACTGTGCTACAATCCACCAGTTCCCAGCTTTTATTTCTTCATTGTTAAAGTCTCTTGCCCTTTTCATTGAAGAGTTACAAGGGGAAACATTGAGACTGCACTTTCCCCCCTCATAACTCGGCAACAACAACAAAAATTAGATTACAACAAAGTACTCTGTAGGGATGCTCCTGAAAAGTGTCCAGAAGTTATGATTCGTACAAAAGGCTGCAGTGATAATGTTCACTGGTGTCGGCTGTATGGGCCATATAACCATAAGACTTGTTCAGGCTACACCGGCTTCCAGTTTGCTTCTGCAGACAATTAAACGTACTGGTATTTACATTCCTAAATGGTACACCTTCAGGACCACTTACATCCATATGAATCTACTTGACCAATAAAGTCATCTTTGGGAGTCCTGTTTTGGGAGTGTAATTTTTCAAGAGTCAGAGCTCTGATTCTCAAAAGCTTATGCTATGAAAATCTTATTGGTCTCTAACATAGTAGCAAATGATCATTGCACCATTATTGTGCTACAGTGATCTGTCAGGTAAAGAATTTTTTAAAAACTGTTCAGTGGCACTGAGGTGGGTGGATGGTTGAGTGGGGAAATGGCCGTCTCAGGGCTCTGAGGCAGAGATAGCACTGGGAAAACTGATACTTAGATGACCCATTTCCAGCACCTCTGCATCCGCAAATAGCAACAAGAGGTACATAGAGCATTGCTGTCTTGTGGCAGCATCACAGCCTTACTTCAGAGATGGAGACCAAACTGAACCCTGAGTGCTTACCCTGTGGGGTGGCACCTTCATCACCCTGCGATGGGGTTTGCCCTAAAAAGTGCCTCTTCCTTCTCCACCTCAGCAGCCCTTTCTGACAACTCCTAAAAGAGAAGCAGCACCAAAGCTGGGAGGGAAGGGGCAGAAGAGGATAGTTCTTGGCTGATTTCCAGAGGAAGTTTAGTGCTTGAAAAGGGGGGATTTTTAGGACAGTGTTTCATCTTCAGGTCTTTGGAGGTTGCCTGATGAAACATGCTCACCTGCTGTGCCTGCTCTGCAGCCTCCACTTGGCTCAAGACGAAGCCTTCTGCCGGAGTCACTGCCTGGGAACTGGTCTCTGGCCCGCACTCCCTGACCCAGCTCTCCATCTCTGGGGGCAGGAACTGCTCCAGGATCACCAGGTCCAGCATCTGTTGCTTGCGGTGCCTTTCTGGCTTCAGCCACTGACAGCAAAGAGGGTGCTGTTGACTGCAAACCTCTTGGGGCCCTTCAGACTCCAGGTAGCAGAAGCACCTTAAGCACTGGCACTCTGGATAGGAGCTGGTGGTATCCTCACATGGGGACTTTTGGCCAGGCCTCTCCCAAAATTCCTCACTCTTCACTTCTTGGAAAGTAGGAGGTCCTTCTCCAGCCTCAGGGCTTGATAATTCCTGCTCTTCCATCTTTTCACATTTGCTTCTGATTAGGCCAATGGATCTCCTTACTCTGTCATAAATTCTCCAGTCAAGGCAGGACTAGTAAACTGGGTGGGGCTACTCAATCCTGCAAAGGCAACAAGATATTTTGTGAGCAAACTATGAGTTTCTCCAGGCAGGACAGCAAAGAGGTTCCTTTTCACCATTAAAGCTCCCTATCCATCCACTTCTCTAACCCCCTTTTTAAAAGTATCTAAGGAAGCTGCTGCCTCCTCATTCCCAGACAAGAATCCCACAAGCATAGTGAGGGACGTTCTTCTCATCTGTATTTCATCTACTGCACACTGACTGCATCCCAGGAGGGACTTTTGGTATTACAGAAGAGGGAGAGGAAGGTTTTACTGCCACCTCCTCACATGAAATCGTTGACATCTTTATTGCATCTTTCCCTTCTATACTGCATTCTAAAGTATACAATCTCATCTTTGGGGTGTCTTTTTCGGCACCTTTTCCAGCTATCCTATGACATTCTTTCTGAGATGTGCCAACAAGAAGCATACACTGCATTTTAAACACAACTGTACTGATATTTTTGTAAAGAAGTTATAACGCTAGATGCTTCATTTTTCCTAAGAATTCCTAGAATAGAATTTGTTTTTTTCTCACTGCTCCTCTCTACACTCACTGTTTTCACTGAATTAGGTGCCTGACCTGAAGATCCCTTTCCCAGTCAGTCATCACTGCCTCGGGCACTATCACTGAGCAGTCGGGGCTATTACAATGTCCTCTTTCTGCAGACTCCAGATCATGCATGAACAAACTCAACAGAATGAGACCAAAGTTGGTTTTCAGTCCCTTATTTGTATTTCCTAGTCTCTTATTTATGAATCCACCCCACTTCTAAACTGCACAAAAAATAGGCTTTGGACTATAGAAGCGCAGAAGTCCTCTTGTAGGGCAGAGTCCCCTGAATGTCGGGGCATATGATTTGTTTGGGTCCAAGACTTATTTTGGGGGCGGATCTTTCTCAGTATCATCAATAGCTGTGGTTGAATTCAAGAAGAAAGAACTAGGAATTGGGAACCAACCTCAGCCTTCTTTCAACAGAGCTGGTTCCAGTACAGATTCTTCAGGGATCCCATTCCCTTCATGGGGAAATGTATGCATCCATTTCTACCCTCTTGCTTCCTACTTTTTAGCCATTTTAAACCATCCACAGCTTAATGAAACTACCCCCCCCCCACGCCAGTCGTCAACATCCCACCTGGCTTTCCTTTGAGCACCCATCCAGCCAAAAGTCTGCCAGCTCTGAGATGGAAAATTCCTGGCGCTTTGGAGGTGGAGCCTGAGTAGGGAAGGGTTTGGGGAGGAAAGGGAGCAGAAAAGAATAGCATAAAAAACACTTCCCAAAGAAGCCATTTTATCCAGGAGAGCTGATCCCTCTAACATCGTGATCAGTTGTGATTCCAGGAGATCTGCGTGCCCCACCTCCAGGTTCGCGTTCCAGCATTGCCCAAAGGTCCCGACTAGGATGAACCCCTCCCCGCACAAGAGTTGTGGAGGACATGGGCGACCTCGCCCTCTCTTTCCATTCCTTGCCTGGAACTCCATTCCCCTCTCTCAAGCTTCTGCAGCCCCTCCTTGGCCCAGGTAGGTTAAACTCGCAAGAACCGCCCGGAATGGAGTACAACCTGACGCTGCAAGCGTGGGACAAGACTCAACAAGCGCTCCTAGGGGTGGGCGGAAGTCAGACGCCTCGCTGCCTCTCTAGGAAGATGGTCTCTGTCCCTTTAACCCTTGGATTCTCACCTCCCCCAAAAAGAAAATCACAGGCTTCTGGGCATGAGAGAAAGACACTGGATCAGTTTTGAGGCTTCTGGTGCGGACGTACCTCCGCACTTTCAAGGGCATGTTGCTGTTCTAATTATTGCAAACTCTGTTTGGCCAGAGACTGCAGTGCAGAGAAAGAAAAAGACCCTGCCGGGCCAGTATGCTCACCGTCCAAGCCTTTTGCAGTTAGATGAGCCCAGCGTTTTAAAGAGTTTTCTGGAAGCTGCAAGACCAGGATGCCTACATTTCCCATCAAAACGTGAGGGCAGCTGACAAGTGTCCAACCTGTGTCAGGCATCACTGGTAGCTTGGCTCTGGGACAGGATGACATGAAGGGCTACAGTCAAGGGCAGCAGGATCTCATGCAGCAAGGACTAGTTGGAGGCAAAGAGAGGGCAAGGGCCAAACTCTGCAGTTGTAGCCAGCCAGCTGAGCCAGCCTGACAGGCAGCTTGGCCAAGTGCCCGCCTCCATGTCTGAGGAAGCCACAGGCTGGGTGCAGTAGTAGTGGCATGGTGGTGGTGGCTGCAGTGGGCTGAATCTAATGATTTGGAGGGGAGGGCTGGCTTGGCACCCCTTCAGCAGCAGTGAAGACGGGCAATCACTTAGGCCCACCTATGTGCTGCTGCCCCTGAACTGCTGGTCTTGGAAGCTGCTGCCCTTTTGCTGGGGGTGGGGGGCTCCTCTAGCGATGTATTCAAGTGGATTAGTGTTTTCCAGGAGGAGGCGAGGGTTGCATCCTTCCGAATACCAGATCTGCTGTTTTATGTCTCTGTACAGATCCCTTCTTCTAGCACGTAAGCAGAGGAGAAGAAAATTTGAGGGCGCTGCATCCACAGCAGAAATTACTCCCAAGTCACTGGAACTGTAATGCAATCACCATCAATCAATGGAGGAATGCAGGAAAATACGGCAGCTGATGGAGGAAAGAGCACTGAAAACGCCAGTGTAGATGCTCCGTTGCCGCAGCGAATGCATATATATGCGGGACAGAGAATCCAATTCCTGACTGGGGACGCAACCTCAATCGCTTTTCCAGAGGGACAAACGGCAGGCTGCATGCTGCTCAAACAGCTCCAGGGAGAAGGATCCGCTTCTAGTCTTGGGGGTCTTCTCTTCTCCACCCGCAATTATTTCCTTTCTTGCCCAACCTGCTGCTCTCCCTTCTAGGGACGCCAACGACCCGGAGGAAAAAACTGTCTGGCTCCTTTCGGAGAGGCCTAATGCGTGGGAATGGGCAGCTGAAACTTTTCATGGCACAGAGGTCAATTAACATCACCTGGTGAACAACCGCCTGTTAAGCCTCTGGTAAAAGGACAGGACTTTTTGCCCCTCCAGCTTGTTGGCAACCGACCGTCCAGCCGTCAGAGGCCCGAAGCCAATCGCCCCGCCCCGCAGCTCCCTGCACTAATCCTCAAAGCCGTCTCCCCGGTGGAAGGCGTGTCCAGGCTCGGAGCAGAGATGCCTCCTCGGATGCCTTCGCTTCCCTCTCCGGCGGCGAAGCCTGCACGGCTCGTCGTCTGTGGGGTGCGACTCTGTCCAGGGGGGAAGGGGTTAAAGGGAGCGAGTCCGGTTCCTAGAGAAGCTGCGGGGAGGGAGGCTGCGGGGCTTCTGCAGCTACTTCCGGGCAGCCCCCCCCCCCCGCTTTCTGCTCCGTCTGGTCAAACCCGGTGAGTTTGGGCGAAGGGGGTTGCAGGAAAAGGAGGGAGGCCAGAGGGAGTTGCATGCGCAGGAGAGGATGCGAGGGCGCCGTCCGTGCCCTGTCAGACACTGAGGACGATTTTTTAATTAGCTTGTGGGATCCCTGATAGGTCTGCAATAAAACCAGCGCTACTGAATCGACTCATGAACCACGGAATAGTTGTAATTAGGGGTGCGGCATGACGTGGTTTTCAGATGATCCCGAAGCATTCAGGAAGCTGAAGACCCGATCTCAGGGCAGACTGCTCAGACAAAAGAGCTGCGGCAGGGAACTCCCGGGCTTTCTGGATGACGGGTGGGTCCGGGATCAGTTTCAGTCCAGCTTAAGGTTGGGAGATGGGACCAAGATGGCAATGGTGGCTTTAGTCAGTGATCCCCCCTCTGAATCTGTTACTCTTACTGTGTCTCTCAGCAGCCTTAATGCAGCTGCAGAAAAGGCCTGGAGGACAGCCCCCTGCCTTAACCTGGCTGATCTGGCAATGTGGATCCATACTACGGTTACCCTGAAACTTGGTTACTGTAATGCACTCTGCATAGGTCTGCTCTGAAATGCAACTTGGAATCTCCAGTTCATGCAAAACGGCCACAGCCCAGTTACTTGCAGGCGCCAGACAGGACGTGCATCTCACATCCATCCAGGAGACAGTCCATTGGTTACCAATGAGTTACTTGAGGAGGATCATTCAATGAAAACATTGCAAAGAAGTAGTGAAAAGGATCAATTCTGTTGTAGGGTGGTTAGGAAAAATGAAACATTCAGCATCACATCTTTACAAAAATATTAGTGCAGCTATATTCCACGTGGCGTGTGAGCTTCTTGTTGGCCCATTTCAGAAAGGAGGTCGTAGTAGATCTGGAAAAGATGCCCGAAAGGGCACCCCAAAGGATCAAAGGGCCGTGGCATTTTCCCTAAGGGAAAAGGCTGCAGCAGGTGGAGCTGTGTAGCTTAGAATGCCGCTGGCAAAGGAAGGACACAATAGAGGCACATGTAATTACACGTGGAGGAAGTGGGGGGCAAAACCTTCCTCTCTCTCTACAATATACCAGAAGTCCATCATGCAATGCAGTCAATGCGCTGTAGATGAAATTCAAATGAAAAAAGAGAATTTCTTGCACTGTACTTGTGGGATTCATAGTTAGGGAATGAGGAGGTAGCAACTGGTTTAGATGTTTTTTAAAAGGAGGTTAGAGAAATGGATGGACAAAGAGCGAAAAGGGGCCTCTGTGCTCTCTGGCTTGCAGAAGGATCAGAGTTTGCTCACAGAAGACTTTGTTGCCTTTGCAGGACCTGAGTAGCAGCTCGCAGTTTGCCAGTCTTGGCCTTGACAAAAGAAATTGCAGCAGAACAAGGAGATCCATTGGCCTGATCAGAAGCTGAGTTGATAAGATGGAAGAGCAGGAATTGTCTGGCCCTGAATCAGGAGAAGGACCTCCTACCTTTCATGCTGGAAAGAGTGAGGAATTCTGGGAGAGATCTGCACCAGAGACTTTGAGTGAGGACACCACCAGCTCAGACACAGAGTGCCAGCGCTTCAGGCACTTTTGCTACCAGGAGGCCGAGGGGCCCCGAGAGGTTTGCAGCCGACTCCACCATCTTTGCCGTCGGTGGCTGAAGCCGGAAAGGCACAGCAAGCAGCAGATGCTGGACCTGGTGATCCTAGAGAAGTTCCTGACTGTCCTGCCCCCAGAGGTGGAGAGCTGGGTGAGAGAATGCAGAGCAGAGACCAGTTCCCAGGCAGTAGCCCTGGCAGAAGGATTCCTGTTGAGCCAGGCGGAGGCTGCAGAGCAAGTGAGCATGTTTCATCTGGCAACCTCCAAAGAGCTGAAGATGAAACAGACTGTCCTAAAATGCCCACTTTCAAGGGCCCAACTTTATCTGGAAAGCAGCCAAGAAATATTCTCTTCTGGCTCCTCTCCCCCTTTCCATCTCCCGCTTTGCAGGTTTGGACCACACTCTTCTTATCCAGATCTTATCCTGCTATTTCAGGTGCCATCAGAAGGGGCTGCTGTTTCCCCTGAGACAGAAGAGGCTCCCTTAGAGCCCAAGCAGAGGTCACTGTCATGGGTGATCCCATTGGAGGCTGATGGAGAAGCCACCCCACTGGGTAAGGGCTAAAGTGGAAAGTTTCAGTTTGGTCTCCTTCTTGGAGGTGAGCATGTTATATTTCCACATGGCAGCATTTCTCTGTGTTCCTTTCAATGCTTTTTTTCTGAATGCAAAGTATTTGGTGGTAGGCATGCACATATTGGTTTTCCTTGCCTCACACCCCTAGGGCTGCCATTCCTCTTGGTCACACTGGACAGCTTTTTTTCCCCTTAAAAATGTTCTCTTGCTACAATCTACAAATTCCTCATTTCCTTTTTTTAAAGTAACTATCTTGCCTTTCTTTATTTTATCGTTTAAAAACTATTTTAAAACAAAGTTTAAAACATAGGAAGAAGGATCAGTAGAGAGAGATGGACAAATTTCCCTGGGAAGGAAATTCAGGGGTTTTGGTGCCACAACCGGGAAAACCCTTTGTCTGGTTGCCACCCATCTAGTCTCAGATAAGGGTAGCTCTGTTAGTTTATAGTAGTAGTTTATTGACTTGCTCAGTTTCTAACTATATATGCTATCAAGTGTCAACAATGACCTTCTGTTCTCTACATCAGGCACGAGACAGACATGCAAGAATAAATGGACATAAATCTGACAATAAAAATCACAATGCTTAGTAACATTTTCATCTTCCAGGATCTTCTGTTCCTGACCTAAGAGTGGCATCGCCTCATTAAAAGGAGATTACTGCACTAGAATTTATTAAAAATGTGAGATTGCAGCACTAGAATTCATTAAGAAGTTCAGAATAATGGACACACACACACCCTGCAGCGGTGGTACACAGAGAACACTTCACCTTATAATTCAGCAATGAAAACTTAAGACTCAGCAGCCAGAATATTGCACCTTATAACTCGGCAATGAAAAAGGCTAGAGAGTTACTTTTTAAGAATTGAAAGCTGGAATCAAGTAGAATGTAGCATGTTGAAATTTTTCATTATGTTTTCAAATGTGCAGCTGTTGAGTGATTTGGTAGTTTCCCAGTGGATGTTACTGGTTGCAACTCGACATTGATTCGTTTTCTTTTGTTCTCATGATTTTTGGGGCCATTCTTTTCAATAGAGAAGGAGAGAGGTTCTGGTGCAGATGTTTTTGGACTCTACGGCACCAAAGTCGCACAGAATAGTACAGTCCTCCCTCTGAACCGTTAACTCACTGAGTTTCCAGCATATACAAACATGCTAACGGACCCTTAAGTATACGAGTGTCGACAGCACATGTTTATTGTTCCACTGATTACTATGGTGGGAAACTGTAAACAAACTATTAACTTTGGGCTGGCACCCAGGCAGAACAGCAGCACCACCGACTTTTGCTAGCCAGTGACATCTGGAAAAGAATTCCTGCTTTTTTCTTTTTTATTGTGGAGGTCCCTTTAAGAGAGCAGAAAAGTTCCCATGTATGGTGTTTGCATGTGATGAGATACAATATCCAACAATTACATTTGAAGTTCAACATTCTGCAGCAAACAGAGGGCATCCATCAGTCGCAGACTCATTATGATCCTTTGCTGTTTTGCAGGGAGGAGAGACCCCCCCGTCTTCTCCACCCCCTGCTGAGTGCTGGTGCCTCGTGGCACATAGAGACACCGCTGTCACCGCTTCCTTTCTTTGCATAAAAGGGGTAATTTGTTGTTGCTGCTGCTGTTATTGTTCCTGTTGTTGATAGTCCTTCTTTCTCAATGAGATACAGGGCAGATTATACAGTGCAAATGAAAATACAATAGAATCAACAGCTAGGACGTTGGCTGATCAAAGTACAATAATGAACAACAGTTAGGACATTCCCTGTGCAATCCTGCGGAGAGTTACTCAGATCTAAGTTAATTAACTTCAGTGGGCTTAGACTGGTGTAACTCTCTATAGGATTGCACTGTCAGTGAAAGGAATATGATAGGGTATGGAAGCAGGAAATTTTTGAAAGGCAAGGATAAAGCCAAGCATTTCTATGCGTAAAGGCAACAGAAAGGGTCTGTTGGCCACAGTGGTTGATGGGTGGGTCTGCAAGCCTTAGCCGAGAGAGAGGGATGCTTTCACTTGGAGAAACATGAATAAACATGAAAGAAGAAGTGGGAGAAACTGAAAGGACTTCTCTAGAGGTGAGACCCGGCCGCTGGAATTCAGCCAGGCAATGAGCAGTGCCATAAACATCTTCCAACTTCTCTCCCTTGCAGGTAGCGGAAGGACGCTGCCTGCTTGTTCTGGGCCTCCCTCTCTTTGTGGCAGAGGGAAAGCATCGTCGGGGCACGCGGATCAGGTAGGGAAGGGATTCTAAAGGAGAAGGTCTGGGACCACTCCTGGTGCCCCTTTGCGTTGCGTAACTCCTTGCAGCTGAAGGAGCCTCTCCCTTGGCTTCTGTCCAACCTTCTAACCAAGAAGGCTGAGAACACCACCGAAGAAGCTTTGGATCCTGAAGGAGAACTCCCTACCACCTCACCTTCCCTCTCTGTTTAACTGTGTATTCACAATCTCTGAGAAGAAACCATTTCCTCCTCCTTTTAGGGTCTGATGTCCTTTGAGGAAGTGGCTGTGTGCTTCTCAGAGGAGGAGTGGGCTTTGCTGGATCCAAGCCAAAAGGCTCTGCACAGGGAAGTAATGGTGGAAAACTGCAGGAACCTGGCATCTCTGGGTAGGGCTCTCTCTTTGCTGTTTTTTATGAGAGTACTGAAAGCTGTTGTTGGTTTAAATCAGTGCACTCCAGCGGTGTCCTTGAGGACGGATTGTAAGGAAGACAAAAGGAGGCTGATGGTTGTTGTGGATTTTCCGGGCTGCATAGCCGTGGTCTTGGCATTGTAGTTCCTGACGTTTCGCCAGCAGCTGTGGCTGGCATCTTCAGAGGTGTAGCACCAAAAGACGCCAGGAACTACAATGCCAAGACCACGGCTATACATCCCAGAAAATCCACAACAACCATCGTTCTCCGGCTGTGAAAGCCTTTGACAATATAGAAGGAGGCTGCTGGTCAGGGGGAGCCAGTAGAAGTCCCAATCCTAGCAGAACATCCCTGAACACAGCAGGGGGTAGGTCTGCTACCATTTCCCCCACCAAGTCCAAGCACAGAGACTGGGGGAACAAGCCTCTGGCCTTACGAGTCATTATCCAAGTGTCAGCTGTGCTGCGTCTCCCACGCAACTTAAAAAGGTTGCTCGGCCAAACCAGTGTTTGCAATTGTTTAGGTTGAAACCAAAGATCACCACAAGGTCGTGAAGCATATTTTGTTTCTTATAAATGTTCCTAAAAGGTGAAATACTGGAAAGCGTGCAAAAGGACAGATAAAACAATAAAGCTACCTAAAATGTGCGCTATACATACTAGCAGAGATTTTGGCATTCTAACCCATCATAGTAACATACCCGTATAACTCAACATTCTTAGTCAGCACCCAGTTTCCAAGTCCAAGGCATCAAATCCAAGTTGTAATGCAAAAGGGTCTCAAACGGGACCCACAGAACAGAGGCAGAGGAAGGGCTGAGGCCCAAGGGCACAAAAGCAAAAAGCCAAGAACAAACCAATTTGTGTCCAATTGCCTAGCAATCAGGGGAGCTCTCAGTCACCAATCAGTGCCCTGCAGTGACACGGGAAGTTGATGTTCTGCAGGTACATCAAGTTCAGTTTAATTAGCTGGAACTCTTTGGCCTTGCCTCTCCCTAACCTAGGAGACTTCAGTATCAACACCTGTGTTGCAAAACTGTAGAGTTATTCTCACACTAGCCCAACCCTTACCTATAATGCATCCAGACTTGAGTCAAGCAGGTCTAACTCTTCTGGCCAAGCAAGCCTATTTCTTTACACAGCCATGTTCCTTGGACATTCGCTGTTGTTCAGGAGTAAAAAATTATGTGTAGCTATTCTTTCTGTGTCCAGAAGGGCAACATATCCAACACTGATGATTAAAATAAGATACTCAAACTGAGCTGGAACTCAGCTGGAAATGGTAACGTGTAACTTTTAACACTTGAGCTTTCAATTCATAAATCAATTCCTGCCTGCCCACCCCTATTAGAATTATGGGGTCTCTTCCCAGGAAGAAAGCATGTTTATCTAGCCACCTTTGACTAAAGCTGTATTAGGTACCTTCATACTTGGATGTAGGAAGCTGCCCCAGAATTGCTAATGGAGTAGCCTCCTCACTGAGGTTTACCTTCCCTGCCCTGTGGCTGGGAAATAAAAATTTCTTTCACCATTTGGCTTCTTGAGGTGATTTTCAGACACGCTGAGCAACCAGAGGTGACAACCCTGGTGCTTCTCATTGACATCAGTAATCCCTACTGCACATTACATGTTCAGTAAGAAGAACATATTGCCTTTTATTTTCCTCCACTTATGGGGCAGGTGTGAGCTTGTGCAGACTGGCTGGTTTGGAATCTCTGAATATTTCTTGCTGTCAGAAGTTCTGGAAATAATTAGTGTGTGTTTATGGGTTCTTTGTCTTCACATTAGGATTTCAGGTTCCCAGGGCTGACTTCACCTCCAAGCTGATGGACGATCCATTGGTTCAGGGGTCCGAGGAACGAGAGAAATTGGCAGGTAGCTTTTCAATGCTGTGGCAGGTTTGTTTTTAACTTATATCAGGCAGTCAATTCTCCTATGAAGTCTAGCTAAATGTCACCCACTTGACACACAAAAGCCATTTCAGAAGAAAAGCTGGGGAATAACACAACAGGATCACTATCAGCTTTGAAAGTGGATTCATAATGGGGACATAGACTGTTAGTGACCAACGGGGGTGTAAATGTCTGTGTTGCATCAGACCATAGGATACAGAGCCCACCCCCCTGGTGGGGAAATACTCCTTTTGAAACAGACGCATGTAAAATGACAGTCTGTTTTAAAACAATACATTAACCACTAAACTCCAGGGCTGTATTGAGAAGACCATTCTTTCCAATAGCCTGTCTTTTACAAGCTAGCAGCCCTCTGACTGAAGAGAGGTCAGAAATTTGTTTAGTCTAGGTATCAACTGAAAATCTTGTATCCCAGCCAAAGATCAGCCTATAGCATAATTGTGTTAGCGGGTTTCCGAAGACTCACATTGTATTCTGGTGAACCTGCACAGGAGCACCAGGATAAAAAGTGCATAATTGAGCATGGCCTCCAGAGGCCGCCGCTGGTGGTGGATGGCCAGGCGAGCCTGCCTGTCCCTCTGCTGCTGGACTACGCAGCCCAGCTGGAGAGGGAGGGCGGCCCAGTAAAAGCAATGCACCCGCTGCCCTGTGAGCCCCGCTGGAGCTGGGCGCACCGCTCTCAGCAGAGCTGGGGTGACGGGACAAGAGCGATGCGCCTGCCGCCCTGCAAGTCCAGCTGGAGCCGGGGCGTGCCACTGTCTGCATAGACGGGGCGACGGGGTGTGAGCGATACGCCCACCACCTTGCAAGCCCAGCTGGAGCCAGGGATGCAGCGGGAAGAACGAGCTGGTCTGCCTGCCTGCCCGCCAAGCCTCCCTGACCCCAATCCCTGTCCCCTGCCTGCCAGCCCTCCCCAGATCCTTCCTGCCTCAGCTCTCCATAGATCCCCTCTTGTCCCCTACCTGCCAGCTCTCCATGCCAGCCCTCCCCAGACCCCTCCTGCCTCTCAGCCCTCCCCAGATCCCCCCTTGCCCCCCACCTGCTAGCCCTCCCAAGACCCCTCCTGCCTCTCAGCCCTCCCCTGACTCCCTTGGCCTGCCCTACCTGCCAGCCCTCCCTAGACCCCTCCAGCCTCTCAGCCCTCCCCAGATCCCCCTTGCCCCCTACCTGAAAGCCCTCCCCAACCCCTCCTGCCTCTCAGCCCTCCCCTGACCTCCTTGCCCCCTACCTGCCAGCTCTCCCTAACCCCCTCCTGCTTCTCAGCCCTCCCCAAACCCCTCTTGCCCTCCCTACCTGCCAGCCCTCCCCAGACCCTTCCTGCCTCTCAGCCCTTCCCATACCTCTCCTGCCTCTCAGCCCTCCCCAGACCCTCTTTACTCACCCTACCTGCCAGCCCTCCCCAGACCCCACCTTCCTCTCAGCCCTCCTCGGACCCTCTTGCCCCTCTACCTGCCAGCTCTCCTCAACATCTCTTATTACCTGATTTTCCCTATGGCAACCTAAAAACTTTGATCTATTTATTTATTTATTTTAGTTCATTTATACCCTGTCTTTCTTCCCTATGAATATCCAAAGCAGCTTGCATTGTTCTCTTCCATTTTATCCTCAACCCTTTGAAATGGGCTATGCTGAGAGTGTGTGACTTATCCAAGGTCATCCAGCAAGCTAAACTGGAAAATTGGGGATTTGAACCTGGATCTCTCAGATGCTAGTCCAGCACTCTAACCACTACACCAGTTTTGTTCTCACCCTAAGTGGGTTTGTTCATGGAGGGAAAACTCTATTTGTTGGTCATTAGATTTTTCTCTTTACTCCAACAGAAGGGGAGAGAAAAAGAAGGGAGAAACAGCATAGAAGGAAAAATGAAGCCAGACTTCAAGAAGGGAAGAAATCAGTTGCTTCTGAATGCAGTAATTCCCATATGATTACACTTGAAGAACAAAGTCATATAGGAACTACAGGGAATAAATTCCCTGAAATTGCAAAAATCTCAGCTGGTAAGTCAAGACTTGGTACTACTCAAGCAATAAAGAATAGGGAGAAACAGCTGAAATCCTCAGTGTGTTGGAAGAGTAGTCATCTGAGCAATGACCTTATTTTATATGATAGATTGGACTCACATAAAAATCTCCCCAAATGCTCTAAGTGTGGAAAGAGCTTCAGTGACAGATCAGGTCTAGCTAAACATCAAAGAATCCACACTCAGGAGAAACCATATCAATGCTCAATATGTGGCAAGAGTTTCAATCAGACTTCAGGCCTTGCTTACCATCAAAGAATACACACTGGGGAGAAACCATATCAGTGCTCAATATGTGGCAAGAGCTTCAGTGTCAGTTCAAACCTTTTTTCCCATCAAAGGATCCACACAGGGGAGAAATCATATAAATGCTCAGAATGTGGAAAGAGCTTCATTCGGAAGGACCACCTCATTTCCCATCAAAGAATCCACACTGGGGAGAAACCATACCAATGCTCAGAATGTGGAAAGAGTTTCAACCAGAGCTCACACCTTGCTTCCCATCAAAGAATCCATACTGGAGAGAAACCATATAAATGCTTAGAGTGTGGAAAGAACTTCAGTGACAAATCATGTCTTGGTTATCATCAAAGAAGTCACAATGGGGAGAAGCCATATCAATGCTCGGTGTGTGAAAAGAGCTTTAGTTTCAGCTCAAGCCTTGCTTCCCATCAAAGAATCCACTCAGGAGAGAAACCATATAAATGTTCCCAGTGTGGAAAGAGGTTCACTCAGATCTCAAATCTTGCTTCCCATCAAAAAATCCACACAGGAGAGAAACCATTTAAATGTTCAGAATGTGGAATGATTTTCAGACAGAAAGAGCAACTCACTTCCCATCAAAGAATCCACACAGGGGAGAAACCATATCACTGTCCTGAGTGTGGAAAGAGCTTCAGTGATAGCTCAAACCTTGCTTCACATCGAAGAATCCACACTGGGGAGAAACCATATCAATGTTTAGAGTGTGGAAAGCAGTTCAGACAAATCTCAAGCCTTTCTTGCCATCAAAGAATTCACAGTGGGGAGAAACCATATCAGTGCTCAGAATGTGGAAAGAGCTTCAGTGTCAGCTCAAATCTTCTCACCCATCAAAGAATCCACACAGGCGAGAAACCATATCAGTGTTCAGAGTGTGGAAAGACCTTCAGTCGGAAGGAGTGCCTCATTTCCCATCAGAGAAGTCACACTGGAGAGAAACCTTATCAATGCTCATTGTGTAGAAAGAGTTTCAGTGCCAGCTCAAGCCTTGCTTCCCATCAGAGAATCCACTCAGGAGAGAAACCATATAAATGTTCCCAGTGTGGAAAGAGGTTCACTCAGATCTCAAATCTTGCTTCCCATCAAAAAATCCACACGAGAGAGAAACCATTTAAATGTTCAGAATGTGAAATCATTTTCAGAAAGAAAGAGCAACTCACTTCCCATCAAAGAATCCACATGGGAGAAACCATATCACTGCCCTGAGTGTAAAAAGAGCTTCAGTGGAAAGAAGTTCAGACAAATCTCAAGCCTTTCTTGCCATCAAAGAATTCACAGTGGGGAAAAACCATATCAGTGCTCAGAATGTGGAAAGAGCTTCAGTGTCAGCTCAAACCTCACCCATCAAAGAATCCACACAGGCGAGAAACCATATCAGCGCTCAGAATGTGGAAAGAGATTCAGTGACAGATCAGGTCTTGCTTCACATCGAAGAATTCACACTGGGGAGAAACCAAATTAGTGCTCAGAAGCTGGGAAGAGCATCAATGTCTGTTCAAGCCTTGGTTAGATCAAAAAAATCCATACACGGATGTGCTAAGGAGCAGAGGGTGGAAAGAGATTCAGCAACATCTCAAAACTTTCTTCACATTGAAGAATCCACATTGAGGATAAAACATATGCATCCTCAAAATATCAATAGAGCTTCATCATTGGCTCTAATCTTTTCCCCTATCAACAAATCCACATAGAGGAGAGACCCTAGCAAGCTTACTGGCCCAGGAGATAACCTAGTTGTAAATTCCTCCTTGGACAACTTGCTCTGCCTTTGACTTTTGTATCCCTCTTCTACTACCTAGCTGGATCAGGATAGCATAGTTCAAATCTGCAGTGGTTTCTCTTTTTCTCACAGGAGTGGAACTAAAAAATGGTGTTAGAAAATGGCTGGTCTTACCTTAATAACAACAACACTCAGTTTATATACTGCCCTTCAATACAAATGGTTTACAAAGTGTGTTATTATTATCCTCACAATAATCATCCTGTGAGGTGGACTAAGAGAGCTCTGAGAGAGCTGTGACTGACCCAGGGTCACCCAGCTGGTTTGAAGCAGAGGCATGGGGAATCAAAACTGGTTCTCCAGATTAGAGTCCTGCTGCTCTTAACCACTACAGCAAACTGGCCGCTTGGCATTTCATCTTGTCCCTTGTACTGTGTAACCAGGGCCGGCGCACCCATGGAGGCCAGGTAGGCGGTGGCCTCGGGCACGAGGGCACTGGAGGGGCGCCGGAGGACGTGTCAGGGGCGGAGGCGCGCGCAGCGAAGCTGGCATGACTGGGCTTCATGACAGCCCACCCTGTGCTGCCGCCGCAGCCACATGCCCCAGCCGGGCACAGCCTCCATGCGCTGCCCCAGCAGCAGCTTGCAGCTTCTGCGCCCAGCTGGGGCGCGTGGTGGTGGCGGCAGCGGCGGCATGGAGCTGGCTAGCTGGCTGCACCAGCAGCTGCAGCCAGCCATGGCAGCTCCGCTGTGCGCTCCTCCGCCCCCACACGCCCCGGCCGGTCGCAGAAGCTGCGAGCCACTGCTGGGGCGGCGCACAGGGCAGCCTCCACACGCTGTCCCAGCAGCGCCTCGCAGTTTCTGTGCCCGGCTGGGGCGTGTGGCAGCGGTGGCATGGGGCTGACTGGCACGCTCCTCCGCCCCCACACACCCTGGCTGGGCGCAGAAGCCGCGAGCCACTGCTGGGACAGTTCGTGGAGCAGCCTCCATGTGCCGTCCCAGCAACGGCTCAGGGCTTCTGCACCCAGCCGGGGTGTGTGGCAGCGGCAGCGGCATGGGGCTGGCTGGCTGCGGCTAGTGCTGCAGTGAGCCACGCCCCCACACGCCCCAGCCAGACGCAGAAGCTGCGAGCAGCTGCTGGGGCTGCGTACGGAGCACGGAGAAGCTTCCGTGCGCCGCCCCAACCAACTTGCGCTGCGTGATGTGACATCATCATGCAGTCAGAGGTGTGCACGCGCACAACGCGCATGCTCATGGCCGCAGGCGCCAGAAACTCTGGCACCGGCCTTGTGTGTAACATGCTCATAAAACCATTTTGTGTGGTTGTCCAGAAGTTTGGGGCACCATATCAGCAATATGTGAGTGGCACACACCTCTCCTTTTGAATGGGTCCTAAGGATGCTGTGAGTTTGTTTAAGTGGTGTCTGAAGTCAGCATTTGTTTGGGGTATCTTTGCCCAGACAAGATGGACGTTGCTTTGGTGGGAGATGTAAATGATTCTGGATGTGGTAACTGAAGGTTGTGTTGGGATTGTGTTAGTGCATAGTCGAGTGTCCTCCTGGACCAGGTCTTCTTCTGAAGTTGTTCTCACATGGAAGTTTTTTCAATTTGAGCTTCCTTACGGTATTAGTGTTTTCAAAAGCATCCACGTGACATCGTCCTCTGTTTAGCAATTGCCAGATCACTATAGATTTGGGTCCAGTAGCACCTTAGAGAACCGCTAGATTTCCAGGGTATGAACTTTTGACAGTCAAAGTTCCCTTTGTCAGACACATGAAGTGGAAAAGGGTGGGAGTCTTTAAAGTCCAGGCAGAGGGTGGGAGCGGTATTGCAAATTAGATTGTCAGGAAGCTGGCATAATACATGTTGTAATTAGTTTGAAAGAACGTGAGTGTGAAGTATGTAAAATTAGCATGTGTAGTGTGAGAAAAGTCTTATGTCCAAATTCAGTCCTGGTGGATCCACTGTTCCAAATCTGCAAATAAACTCAATTTCATTAATCTCACATTTTAATTTTCCTTTGAAGTTTCACTGCTTGAGAACGGCTACTTTTGGGTCAGTGATGAAGTGGCCTGACATATTAAAATGTTTTCCCACAGGTTTTTGAACGTTGTGATTTTTAATATCAGATTTATGTCCATTTATTCTTTTGTAAAGAAACTGACTTGTTTGTCCAATATAGAGTTGAAGGGCATTGCTGACACATGATGGCAGCTATGACACTGGAAGACGAACAAGTGAATGGGCTTGAGATGGTATTTCTGGTGTTCTTAGGTCCAGTGTTTGTATTTTTGGAGTGGGTATGTGGGCAGAGGTGGCATCTTGGTTTATTGCAGGCCATGGCCCCAGAGTTTGTGTCCATGCTAGGACGTGTGTTATGAGTGAGGAGTTGTTTGAGGTTGGGGGGCTTCTGTGGACAAAAAAGGTTTGCCTCCCAACATGAATGTGATATGCTGCTGGAAAGGGGGCCTGGTGAAAAGCACCCCCCCCCCCTGGATTCCTGGGTTCCAGAATATTCAGGGTGGAGGGGTTAGGATTCCAAACACATGCTCTGTTGAGGCTGCAGTCAGAGCTTCTTGTAGTTACCAACAAGGTTGCCCCTTGTCCACCTCTCCCACTCTGGGGGAAGAATCCAGTCCCCTGGTTTGCCATGCAGCTGGGTGACCTGAAGAGAGCCAGGCAACATCTAGAAAGATGCTGGTGGGAAACTTGTACTGAATCAGACAAATCATGCTCTAGGTCCCATTTGGAGACCTATGAAGCAGCAGTGACAGTGGCAAACAAGTGATACTTCTCTGCTACCATTGCACCAGCTGGTTCATGATTGTCCCAATTGTTCTTTCAAAAGATGAGCTTTTATTGTCTCAGGAACAGACAATTAGTTGTGATACTTCTGCAAAGCCATTTACTGAGAATGTATCTACAATAAGCTTTGATCCGGATGCCAGTTTTAAAGCAGGTTAGCCAGAAGAATGCCGAATACATTGCCTGGTCTATTTATGGACCTTTTCGACATTTTCTGTGATGGATGTTGACAAGATCTGGGATCTGTGGAAGCTACTACCTGTGCCCTGGATCCTTGACCCATCCTGGCTGTTCAGATCAGGTGAGGATCATATCTGTAAGCCCTTCGTGTTGGAGCTGGCTCCCAGAACTGAGCTCAGGTCCCCAGAACTGACCAGTGTTGCTATTCTCCTTCTCCATATCTCCACCACTGTCTTGGTGTCAAAGTGCCTGCAAGAGACAGGTCTAAGCTTGAAATGCAGGTATGTAGGGGTGCTTATTAATGGCCAAGATCTACCTGAAAAGATGTTTCAAGCACTTTGACACAATTTCTATTTTCTGGCTCCTGCAGATCAGAAAGAGACACTGGAGGTGATCCAAGAGGGACCTTGGGTTCATCTATGTTGTGTCGAATGTAACACCAGGTAGAGAATGTCGTCTGATTCATTCCAGGAATCCTAGAAAGAAGCAGATGCTGGACCAAAGCCCCTCACAGGAGAAAAGAGGGCGAACGGGAGTTAGAACGATAGAATAGTCAGGCCCACAGCCTGGGGGAGCAGGAGGGGACTGGCTGGTCTCTACAAGCTAGCCACCTTTTGAGCGAAGCATGAATAAGATTCTGGAATAAAATACCAGAAGTGCAGCTGGGCTCCTTGTCTGCTCTCTGGGCAAAGATGAGTAATCTGTCTCTGTCGGTTTGTTTTCATCCAATAAATTTGGCTAACCTCATCCTGACACATCAAAAGAGTCCTCATTCACACAGAGGTGATAAGATTCCACTGCCTCTTGATAAACCTGCAGGACCTGGTTAGCTTTCCAAGGCTGTAGCTTGGCAAAGGCTGGCATGAGTTAAAAGCACAGCTCCCACATAAACCCCATACTTAGCATGAATGTCTGTCATTAAAAAAATCTAACTGAGGGCACCTTCTCTGTCATTCAAGAGGCAATTAGCCCTCCACTGCTTAAAAAACCAGTCCTACAGAAAAATGATGTGGCTGAGTATTGCCCAGTCTCTAATCTGCCCCTTCGATTCGACATGGTTGGGGGCAGCCACAGACCAGCTCCTGATCCTCTTAGCTCATCTGCCTGGACCCTTGTTAGTCTGGCTTCAGGCTGTGCTATGGGGTGGACACTGCCCTGGTGGCTTTAGGTGACAACCTCTGTCTGAATGCAGACAAAGGTCTCTGTGTTGCTCCTGGATTTCTCTCTAGCTTTTGAGGCAGTGGACCAAGCCATCTTGTTGAGGCATTTGGAAGCAGAAGTAGGTATCAGGATAGCATTGGACCAGGTCAAATAATTCCTCACTGACAAGACTCAAAGGGTTGCCCTTGGAGAGCACTTATCAGTGGGGGGTTCTATCCTGTGGGGGGCCTCAGGGTGCAAGCCTATCCTGCATTCTTTTCAATCTTTGTGTAAAACCCTCAGGGCAAGATAGCAATGAAGGAGGGAAGTAATAATAGTAATAAAAAAACACCCAAATCCAAAACGCTAAACAACACCATACTGTACACCCTATTAGAACTATACAGTTGCAGGGAGTTCCGCTGGGCTTGCTGCCTCCTCCTTGCTTCTGCCTTCTTCTTCCCTCAGCCTGCCCTTAGTTTTGGTGGGTGTTCCCCCACCCGCAGCTTCTCCAAGGTGATGGCCATGGTGCACGGTGAGGGAATCCCATTCCCCCTGCCTTGGCATCCTCCCATTTGAACTCGACCCCTTCTCTGCCTCTCTTGCCCCCTTCCCACCTTACCCCTTCTTGGTGGGGGGTGGGGGGTGGCATATGGGAGAGGAAGAAAAGGCGGGAGAATGGGATGCCCAGCCACACACACACACCCCGCCTCCCCAGGCCCCAGGACTGTCCCCGTGCGAGGAGCAGCCGCGGCCCGGCCCGAGCCCCTCGTAGCGCCCGGGGGGGAAGGGGCAGCAGGCAGGGTGCTGCAAGCGGCTCCCCCCTCAGCCACCCCGACAGGTGGCTTCTTCGCCAGCCCTTCCCGGCCCCGCCCCGCCGCGCCCAGGCTGCCCCTCGCCGCTCCCGCGGCCTCCGAGCCTCCTGAGCGATGCCTTCCGGCTTTTCGCAGAGCGCCACCAGCCCGTCGCCAGGGTGGCTTAAATTTCATCTCAGCAACTATTGTATGCTGGGTCATGGATGATGTTTTATCAAGAAGGGGAGGAGCGAACCTGGGGGCTGTGCATCCAGAGCAGACACTTTTCTCAAGAGAGAGAAAGGGCAGGTTGCAAGCTGCTCAGAGAGAAGGACCCGCTTCTAGTCTTGGGCGTCTCCTTCTCTCTTGCCCAACCTTCTTCATTCTCCCAAGAGAAATCAGGCCCCTTCTAGGGATGCCAACGACCGGAGAGGCTTAATGCGTGGGAATGGGCAGCTGAAACTTTTCATGGCACAGAGGTCAATTAACATCACCTGGTGAACAACCGCCCGTTAAGCCTCTGTTAAACAGACAGGACTTTTTGCTCCTCCAGCTTGTTGGCAACCCACCGACTAGCCGTCAGAGGCCCGAAGCCAATCGCCCCGCCCCGCAACTCCCTGCATGGCTGCACCAATCCTCAAAGCCGCCTCCCCAGTGGAAGGCGTGTCCAGCCTCGGAGCAGAGATGCCTCCTCGTCGTCTGTGGGGTGCGATTTTGTCCAGGGGCAAGGGGTTAAAGGGAGAGAGTCGGGTTCCTAGAGAGGCCGCGGGGAGGGAAGCGGCGGCGGGGGGGGGGGCGCTTCTGCAGCCTCCCCGCCCCCTTTCCGCGCGTGCATCGCCGCCTTCTGCTCTTCCGTGTGCAAAGCTGGTGAGTTTGGGCGAAGGGAGTCCCGGGGCTGCAGGGAAAGGGAAAGGACGGAGGCCAGAGGCGGGATTTGCTGGCCCAGGAGAGGATGCGATGGTGCCGTCCGTGCCCTCCAGACATTGGGGGAGGAAAGGGTGCCCGCCCGCTCTAGAGGGGGTCTTGGGGAGAGGCCGAAGGAAAGATGGGGCGGCAGGGGGAGGCTCAGGGACAGGCCGTTGCAAGGTCGCATTTCGTGCATCCCCGCTGAAGAGCAGGAAGCAGAGGAGAGGAATACATCCACGATTTTCTTGTGGAGGCAGTGGGATCCCCCACGAGTTTGCAGTAAGAACAGAATTACGTGTAAGCCATTGAATAGTTGTAAGTAGGGGGTGCGTTATGACGTGGTTTTCAAATGATCCCAAAGCATACAGGAGGCTGAAGACCCGAGCAAATCGCAGACAGCTCAGACAAAAGAGCTGCGGCAGGAGACTCCCGGTCTTCCTGGATGACGGGTGGGTTCTGGATCAGTTTTAGTCCGGTTGGAGGCCACCATAGGGGACTCAGATGTCAACGGTGGCTTTAGTCAGTGATCTCTCTTTGAATCTGCCCTCTTGCTGCGTCTTGAAACTGTGGGCCATGCCATCCAGTTGAAGTATTTGCGGGGAGGAGGAGGGATTAGGGGGCCTGCCTTGGACTGGTTGAAATCGTCCCTTATGGGCAGGACTCTGGGGCTGCTCTTGCCAAATGTCAACAGTGTGGGATTTGCTTTCCGGGTTTTTCAGGGCTCAATATTATTCCCCCACACTATTCAGTCCCTTGCAAGAAATCCTTGTGGATCTGAAACAGGCTGTCATCAATGCACTGATGACACCCTGCTCTCTTTTGCTGTCCAGATTGCCTGATGATGCTGTAGAGAGGATTAAATCATACAAGCTGAAACATAATCCTGGCCAGATGGCAGTAATGCTGGTGAGGGAGACCGGTCTGGAGGGCCGTTTTGCTCCCCACCATTGATGGGGTCCAGCTGACTCTCGCAGACTTGGTTTGGAACCCAGGGCTATGCGGGATTCAGCTGTCGTGCTGGAGAAATGGATGCTGCTGCAAAAAAGGCGCAGAAGAAAGCCCCCTTTCTTGATCTGCCATGGTGGATCCATGCTACAGTTAACTTGGGGCTAGATTACTGCAATGCACTCTACATAGGTCTACCCTGCAAGGCAACTTGGGAACGCCAGTTAGTGCAAAAATGCCACGATTAGTGCAAAACTGTCACAGCCCAGTTACTTTCAGGCACCAGGCAGGACATGCATTTTGCATCCATTCAGCAGACAGTCCATTGGTTACTGATTGGTTACCAAGTTCGTTCCAAGGTTCTGCTTATAAAAAGCCGTGAGTGGCTATGGACCCCCCCTGCCTACAGAACCGCCTTGCCTGCTGTGCTTTACTGTGACCACTTTACTTCTCCAGGAAAAGCCTTCTAATGGTGCCACCCTGCAAATGGGTAATATCAGTAACTGCCCGTTCAGGTGCTTTCTCAGGGAGGGCTCTCACCTTGTGGGATGGCCTTTCCTGAGGAGCTGGGAAAGCTCCCACACTTTGTTCATTCCTCCGAATGTACAAAACCACGATGCTAAAGAGATCATTTTTAAAGAACTGTCATATAGTGAACGTTCCAGGAGGGCACCTTTCTAATGAAATAGTTGTCTGCTGAAATAACTGTTGTAGGTATAGCTGCTTCTACAGCATTGTTTTTACCTTGCCGTTCCTTATTGTATTGTTTATAGCGTCCCTGCTTTTGATATGTTTGCATTCTTCTCTATCTCAGTTGGGTCTTATTCCATTGTTCATTAATTGTCTAATGTTGTCTGATCGCACTGATTCTGTGCTGTAATCTGCCTTGATTGCCAGCAGGAAAGATGAACTATAAAAAAGTAAATAAAATCTACAAGTGTTGCACATTCAGAGAAAAATCCCTCCAGTTCCAGTTTCATTCATTGTAAACATTTCTGACCCATGCTCTTGACCCATAATTGCCAAACTGGTTTACAAACGGACAGTAATATAATTCTTGTAAAAGTTGATAGATCCTTATTTGATTTAAAAAGGAACTCAACAACAAACATGTCTTTAACATTGCCTTAAAATATGGTAAAATTATAAAAGGGGGAGGGCAACTAAACTGCATATTGACAAGGTACTTGCATGAAGAAGAATGTTTTGGCCAGAGCCAAAAAAGTCCAATGCTCACTGCCAGGGGAATAGATGTGGGAAGGATTTATGGAGCTGCGGTGCCACAGCAGAGAAGGCCCTGCCTTCTATTTCAGAAAGTGAGGCTGTAAAGTGCAGGACCTCTAAGGATGATCATAATTCACAGGTGGGTTCTTTTACCAACAACAGTCAGTCCTTTCAGTATCTTGATCCCAAACCAAAAAGGACTCCAAAGGTAATTGCACTTTGAACTGGGCCCGGAAACAGATCAGCAGCCAGTGGAGATTAGCTTGAACTCATTGATACTCCTGAACTGTCTTCAAAACCAGCTTCATATAAAGGACATTACAGCAGTCCAAAGGGCTCACTAATGTATGCTGATGTGGCCTGTGGTGAAAGTGATCTTGAAATGGATAATTCAGTGAAAACAGTGCTGAGAAACAGTGAAAGGGACCAATTCTGTTCTTGGGATTGTAGGGAAAAGTGAAACATTCAGCATCATGATATTGTTATTAAAATGTGAATGCAGCTGTATTTCAAATGATGTTTTTAAGGGAGGAAGGGTAGAGAAATTGACCCAAAGGGTATAGTGATAGCCAAAAGGAGCCTCTCTGCTCTCCTTCCTGGAGAAAGTCACGGTTTGCTCACAACTTTGTTTCGTTTGCAGGACTGAATAGCCCTGCCCAGTTTGCCAGTCTGGCCTTGAGAGAAGAACTTGCGGCAGACCAAAGAGATCCATTGGCCTGATCAGCTGCTGAGTTAATAACATGAAAGAGCAGGAATTATGTGGCCATGAATCAGGAGAAGGATTTCCTACTCAACAAAATGGGAAGAGTGAAGAATTCTGGGAGAGATCAGCACCAGAGACCCCACACGAGGACGCCACCAGCTCAGACACAGAGTGCCAGCGCTTCAGGCACTTTTGCTATCTGGAGGCTGAGGGGCCCCGAGAGGTTTGCAGCCGGCTCCACCATCTTTGCCGTCAGTGGCTGAAGCCGGAAAGGCACAGCAAGCAGCAGATGCTGGACCTGGTGATCCTGGAGCAGTTCCTGACCATCCTGCCTCTGGAGATGGAGAGCTGGGTGAGAGAGTGCAGAGTGGAGACCAGTTCCCAGGCGGTGGCCCTGGCAGAAGGATTCCTCTTGAGCCAGGCGGAGGCCAAGGACCAGGAAGGGCAGGTGAGAGGGCTTCATCTGGCAACCTCCAAGAAGCTGAAGATGAAAAACTGCCCTAAAAATCCCCCTCTGCGCCCACTCAACTTTCACTGGAAATCAACCAAGAAATATCCTCTTTGCCCCCCTTCCTTGCTTTGGGCCGCACTCTTCTTTTTCTTATCTCTTTTCTTGCTTCTTCTCTGCTTTTTCAGGGGCCATCAGAAGGGGCTGCTGATCCATCAGAACACAGGTGGAGGTCACTGTTTGGGTTGATCCCACTGGAGGGTGATGGAGGTCCCACCCCGCTGGGTAAGGACGACAGGAGCGGGTGTTGGTTTGGCCTCCTCAGAAGTAACCCGGTGATTTTTTCCTCATGGCATTGACACTTGGTGCGACTCTCATTACTTTTCTCTGAATGCAGAGCATTTGGCAGTAGGCGTTTACTTCTCTGTTTTCCTTGTCTCAGTGCTGGTATTCACCACCATCACAGTGGGCAGCTTTTTAAAAAAAAACAATTTCTGACATAAATATGGAGTAATATCACTATAACGATCTGTTACTACAATTTAATTTGCAGTTTACTTTTTAAAAAGTTAAGTCTCTTGCCCTTTTTACTTTATTTTTCTTAAAAAATAATAATGATGCCTTTCCACCCAATTAAGGCACTCAAGGAGGTGAACACTATAAGATACTACTACCAAATTAAACACACACACACACTTAAAAACATAAGAAGGATAAGAATAAGAACAAGTAAATAAAAATCATTACGCTCAGAAACACTTTAATATTCTAGGACGTCCTATTGCTGACCTTTTTGAAAAAGCCCCCTAAAGGACTGTAATTGTTGGGTTCATTCATAGGAGTGTAGGCAGTGCTTAAGGTTTACTTGTGTCAAGGCACGTAGAGCTTTAAGGGCCCTGAAGCAAGTTGGAAACTGGCATAAGTGGAGCAATAATGGAGTGATATGCTGCCTATGGCCCACTTCAGTCAATATTTTCACCATAATACTCTGTACTAATTGTAGCTTCTGGACAGGGCAGCCCCAGAAACAGTGCATTGCTCTAGTCTAATTTCCTTTTATTTTTGTAGTAGTGTTAGAAGGAGAAAAGTGCAGTCAGAACATTTCTCCTTGTAGATCAGCAGTGAAAAGGGCTACAGAATTACGTTTTTAAGACATGGAAGCTAGAACCAAGTAGAACGTAGCAATATTTTGTTGTGGCAATATTCTGTTAAAACGTTCCTGTGGTTTTAGTTGCATATTTTATATAAAAGCCACTTAGCTGAAGGCTGCGGAAACCAACGTGGAACAATGTGGGTGGAACCTGCAGCGATGTACAGCTACCTATCCGCACAATGCTCAAAGGCACTTTGACAATGATATATATTTTAAAAATGTATAGAAAACTAATTTTTTGCAAAGGATCACAACAAAGTGAAAGGAACTAGGAAAACTGAAGGAATAGAGGACAATGGGATCTGGATGCTGGACACCAAAGAAAAATAAACGGAGCATAGGGGAGGGAGGGTAAAACACGAATTGCTTTTATTTTAGATCTTATCTCAAGGACCGTCTCCTTCCTCCTCAGCCCTTTATTATTCCTTCCTCAGAATTAAGATCCACCCATAAATTCCTGGCTGGAATTCAGCCAGGCAATGAGCAGTGCCATAAACATCTTCCAACTTCTCTCCCTTGCAGGTAGTAGAAGGACGCTGCCTGCTTGTTCTGGGCCTCCCTCTCTTTGTGGCAGAGGGAAAGCATCGTCGGGGCATGTGGAGCAGGTAGGGAAGGAGTTGTAAAGGAGAAGGTCTGGGACCACTCCTGGTGCCCCTTTGCGTTGCGTAACTCCTTGCAGCTGAAGGAGCCTCTCCCTTGGCTTCTGTCCAACCTTCTAACCAAGACGGCTGAGAACACCACCGAAGAAGCTTTGGATCCTGAAGGAGAACTCCCTACCACCTCACCTTCACTCTCTGTTTAACTGTGTATTCACAGTCTCTGAGAAGAAACCATTTCTTACTCTTTTCAGGGTCTGATGTCCTTTGAGGAAGTGGCTGTGTGCTTCTCAGAGGAGGAGTGGGCTTTGCTGGATCCAAGCCAAAAGACTTTGCACCGGGAAGTCATGGTGGAAAACTGCAGGAACCTGGTGTCTCTGGGTAGGGCTCTCTCTTTGCTGTTTACTTTGATAATACTGAAAGCTGAAATTCCTGCTCTTGATGGTTTAATCAGTGCACTCCAGCGGTGTCCTTGAGGACTGATTGTAAGGAAGATAAAAGGAGCCTGCTGGTCAGGAGGAGCCAGTAGAATGGGGGGGGGTTGGAGTCCCAATTGTAGCAGAACATCCTTGAACACGTCAGGGGATAAGTCTGCCACCATTTCCCCCACCAAGTCCAAGCACAGAGACTGGGGAGAGAAGCCTCTGGCCTTACCAGGCATTACCAAAGAGTCAGCTGTGCTGGGTCTCCCATGCAACTTAAAAAGGTTGTGGAGTCAAACCAGTGTTTGCAATTGTTTAGGTTGAAACCAAAGATCAAAGAATCACCACATGGTCATGAAGCATATTTTGTTTATTGCAAATGTTGCTAAAAGGTGAAATACTGGAAAGCGTGCAAAAGGACAGATAAAACAATACTGCTAGCTAAAACATAGACTATACATATGAGCAGAGTCTTTGCCATGATGGCAACTTACAGGTATAATAGAGCATTCTTAGTCAGCACCCAGTTTCAGAGTCCAAGGCATCAAATCCAAGTTGTAATCCATAAGGGTCTCGAAGAGGACCCACAGAACAGAGGCAGAGCACGGGCTGAGGACCAAGGGCACGGAAGCGAAAAGCCAAGAACAAGACCTGTAAATGACTTTTCCAACTTACGCTCAATTGCTTAGCAATCAGGGGAAACTGAGAAAATAAACTTTTCTTTCACCAGTTGATTTCTTGGGGTGATTTCCAAACACGCTGAGCAAGCAGAGGTGACAAACTTGATGCTTCTCGTTCACATCAGTAATCCCTACTGCACATTTGATATTCAGTATGAAGAATATATTGTCTTCTGGTGTCTTGCACTTATCGGGCAGGTGTGAGCCTGGTTTGGAATCCCTGAATATTTCTTGCTGTCAGAAGTGCTGGAAATATTCTGCATTTATTTAAGGGTTGTTTTTCTTCAAATTAGGATTTCAGCTTCCCAAAGCTGATTTCATCTCCAAGCTGAAAGAAGGGGGAGATCCCTTGATTCAGGGCTCTGAGGAAGCAGAAAAATTGGCAGGTAGCTATTCAGTGTTGTGACGGGTTCATTTTTTCCTGAGAGCCAGTTTGGTGTAGTGGTTAAGAGTGACCTTGGGCTAGTCACAGCTCTCTGGAGCTCTCTCAGCCCCACTCACCTCACAGAGTGATTGTTGCTGTGGGGATGGATAAATAAATAATCAGGTGTATGTAGATAAATGATTGGGAAAAGAAAACTGGAATCTCATCATTTGGCTGCCCTGTTCAGAAGTCATCGTGGATTATTACCCAATGTTCCCTCTGGAAAATCTTTGATCCATTTGTTTATTTAGTTCATTTAGACCCATCCCTATGAAGACCCAAAGCAGCTTGCAATGTTTTCCTTTCCTAGATCTCTCAGATCGTAGTACAGCATTCTAACCACTAAACCAGTTTGACTTTCACCAAAAATGGGTTTGTTTACTGAAGGAAAAGTCTTGTTTGTTGCTCACTAGGTTTTTCTCTTTATTCCAACAGAGGGGGAGAGGAAAAGGAGGTGGAAACAGCAAAGAAGGAATAGTGGGGCCAGACTTCAAGGGAGGAAGAAACCAGTTGCTCCTGAATGGTGTAATTCCTATGGAGTTACAGTTCAAGAACAAAGTCAAATAGGAACCATGGGGAATAAATTCCCTGTAAATGCAAAAATCTCAACTGGTAGGTCAAGACTTGGTACTACTCAGACAATAAAGAACAGGGAGAAAGATCTGAAATCCTCAGCAGATTGGAAGAGTAATCAGCTGAGCAATAACCTTATTTTACATGAAAGATTGGACACAGATGAAAATCCCACTAAATGCTTTAAGTGTGGAAAGAGCTTCAGTGACAGATCAAGTCTAGCTAAACATCAAAGAATCCACACAGGGGAGAAACCATATAAATGTTCAGAGTGTGGGAAGAGCTTTACTCAGAAGGAGAACCTAACTTCCCATCAAAGAATCCACACAGGGGAGAAACCATATCAGTGCTCAGAATGTGGAAAGAGTTTCCGTGACAGATCAAATTTTGCTTCACATCGAAGAATCCACACTGGGGAGAAACCATATCAATGCTTAGAGTGTGGAAAGAGCTTCAGTCGGATCTCAGGCCTTGCTTGCCACCAAAGAATCCACACGGGGGAGAAACCATATCAATGTTCAGAATGTGGAAAGAGATTCAGTGATAGCTCAAACCTTTTCACCCATCAAAGAATCCATACAGGGGAGAAACCATATAAGTGTTCAATTTGTGGAAAGGCCTTCAGTCACAAGGAGCAACTCACTTCCCATTTAAGAGTCCACACAGGGGAGAAACCATATCAATGCTCAGAGTGTGGAAAGGCCTTCAGTGTTAGCTCAAACCTTTTTTCACATCGAAGAGTCCACACAGGGGAGAAACCATATCAGTGCTCAGATTGTGGAAAGAGCTTTAGTCGGAAGGACCATCTCATTTCCCATCAAAGAATCCACACTGGGGAGAAACCATATCAATGCTCAGAGTGTGGAAAGAGCTTCAGTCGGAAGGAGTACCTCATGTCCCATCAGAGAATACACACCGGGGAGAAACCATATCAATGCTCAGAATGTGGAAAGAGCTTCAGTCAGATATCAAACCTTGGTTGCCATCAAAGAATCCACACTGGGGAGAAACCATATCTTTGCTCAGAATGTGGAAAGAGCTTTAGTGACAGCTCAAAACTTGTAACGCATCTAAGAATCCACACTGGAGAGAAACCATATCAGTGCTCTCAATGTGGAAAGAGCTTTAGTCAGATCTCAAGCCTATCTTGCCATCAAAGAATCCACACTGGGGAGAAACCATATAAATGTTCAGTATGTGGGAAAAGCTTCAGTGTCAGTTCAAGCCTTGTTTTGCATCAAAAAATCCACACAGGGAGATCCTATATTAAAGGGCAGAGAGTGGAAAGTGCTTTAGCACCACCTCAAAGGTTGCTTCACATTGAAGAATCCACACTGGGGAAAAACCATGGATATCCTCAGACTAGATAAATCTTCAGAGTCAGATCTAACCTTTTTTCCCCATCAATGAATCCACACAGAGGGGAGACCCTAGGAATGGTACTGACCAAGGAGATCTCTGATGTGAAAATGCCTCCCTGGAAAAGGAGGTTGCACTTGCAGTATTCACAGAAACTGCATTGTACCCACTGTTGAAGGATTTTGTCCCTTGATGCCATTTTTGTTTACGTTATTGCTGTATTTGAGAATGTGGTTTAATTCGGCATTTCCACTTCAGGGTTTTTAAAGCATTTCTTACAAGTATAGCTTTCTTAAAATGGCTTTAAGCTGCATTTGGCATCTCTCCTTGTTGCCTGAGTACAAATAGCATAGCCCATGTTTGTGGGGGGTCTCTTTGTACTGGCCATTTTCCAACTTGCTCTGCCATTGGCACTTCTACTGCCTAGCTGGATTAGGAGAGTGTAGTTCCAACCTGCAGAGTGTCCACTTGTTCTCAGAGGAGTGTAACTAGCAAGTGATGCTAAATGAGGGCTGATCTTCCCTTGGCCTTTGGGGTTTCATCTTGTTCCTTATGCTGTATAACGTGTTAATAGATCCATTCTGTATGGTTGTCAAGAAGCTTAGGGTACCCTGTCAGCAGTATGTTGTTGGTACACATCTCTCATTCTCCTTTTGAATGGGTCCTAAAGAGGCTGTAGTGTTGTTTTAATGGTGCCCAAATCAGCATGTAGTTGGAGGAGTGCTGAAGAAGTTGAGTTTTTGCTCAGACAAGATGGACATTGCCATGGTGGGGGATGTAGATGATCCTGAACGTGGTGTGCAGCCTGTGTTGGGAGGGACTGTGTTCTCCCAAAGATTCCTGTTAGCAGTCAGTTGTCATCTCAGGCTGGGTCTTCTTCTGGATTCCCTGAGTTGTTGTCATACAAATGTTTTCCCACACCTGGGCTTCCTTAATAATGGTGTTTTCAAGAGCATCCATATGATGTCGTCCTCTTTTGGTTCTGATTCTGTGTTTTATCCAGTCAGAGGCGATTGAAAGAAAATGTCATGATGTGTCTGTCCCAACTAACTCTGCGTGGTTATTCTACCAATCCCACACACGTGGCTGGGGAGGAGAAGTAGCTATTATCCTCTGTGGGTCTTTCAACAGCTGTAGACTCCCAGTTCAAAATATCATTGGTATTGACATTGTGGACTAATGGTAATTTAGGTATACGGCTTGTTTACTGGCTGCTGCCTAGGTATCCAGTAGGAGCCCTATCTGATTTGTCAGAGGTGCTCTTGGACGTGGTGCTGGAAACACCTAGACTGATTGTTGGGACTTCACCATTCATGGCAGGGATACCTTACCAGGATCGGCCCAGAATTGTATAGCTTTGTTGAGTGCCTTGGGCCTCTCTCAATTGAGGATGGGCCCGACATATGAAAGAAGTCCCACCCTGGTCTTAATCTGTTGCACTGAAGCTTTGAGGGAAGGATTGGGGATTAGATCTCAACCATGGTTTGACTACTGTCTAATCAAGGCAAGAGTGAGAATGACCCCCAATGCCCTGCCGGAAAGGGAGCCTGATTAAAATAGTCCACTCATATAGATCCTGTTGGATTCCAAAATACTCTGGGGGATTTTAGGATTCCAAACTCATGCTCTGTTGAGGCTGCAGTGGGAGAATGGAATGTGAAGCTCCTTGTACCTATCAGCAAGGTTCTCCCTTGTCCACCTCTCCCACCCTTGGGGCAGAATCCAGCCCCCTCGTTTGCCAGGCAGCTGGGCGACCTGAAGAGAGACATTCAACATCTAGAAAGATGCTGGTGGGAAACTTGTACTGAATCAGACAAATCATGCTATCAGTCCTGTTTGGAGATCCCATTTGGAGGCAGTGACAGTGGCAAACAAGTGACACTTCTCTACTACCATTGTATCAGCTAGTTCATGACTGTCCCTATTGTTCTAGGTAGCTCAGGAGTTGCTTACTTCATAAGCTCAGGAGTTGCTTACTTCAATAAGCTTATTGTCTCACAAACAGACAATTAGTTTTGCAAAGCTATTTGTTGATAACATATTGGAAATAAGCATTGATCTGGATGGTAGTTTAAAGGTAAGATGGTCAGAAGGAATGCCTAATATATTGCCTGGTCTATTTATGGACCATTTTGACCCCATTTCTGTGATGGATGTTGACAAGATCCTGCGATCTGTGAAGGCCACAACCTGTGCCCTGGATCCCTGCCCATTAGGGTTGCCAGATCAGGGTTGGGAAATTCCTGGATATTTGAAGGTGGAGTTTGGGGAGGGCAGGGTTGGGAAGAGGAGAGACCTCAGTTGGGCATAGAACCATAAAGTTCACTATCTGAAGTAGCCTTTTGCTCCAGGGGAACTGATCTTTGTAGCCTAGAAATCTGTTGTAATTCCAGGAGATCCCAAGGCCCAAGGCCAAGAAGTTGGTAACACTGTTCCCCATCCTGGCTGCTAAAATCATGTGAGGACCATATCAGTGAATCCTTAGTGTTAGAGCTAACTCACAATATTGACCTCCGGCCACTAGAATTGCCCAAAGTGTAGCTATTTTCTTCCTCTGTCTCTCTAATGCTGTCCATGTGACAGCTCCCGGGCTGGAATACAGGCATGTAGGTGTGCTTATCAGTGGCCGAGATCAGTCTGCCTGAAAAGGTGTGTTTCAAGTGCTCTGACACAATTTATGTTTCCCGGCTCCTGCAAGTCAGAAAGAGACCCTGGAGATGGATGATCATGGGCCCCTTATCAGTGAAGTGTCAAATATGACACCAGGCAGAGAACTTAGGCTGATCCAGCCTGGTAACCCTAGAGACCAGGAACCAGATCCTGGTCCAAACTGATGTAAGCCTCTTACAAGAGAAAAGAGGGCAAATTCGAAAAGGATATTTATATTTCTTGCAGAGAAAATCGGAAGCCTTCTTGTAGATTATTTAATTTTTCTTTTTCTACATTTTATTTCATTTTAAAAAATGTTCGTATATTGTGTTCGTTTTGTCTGCTTGCTAGTTGTTTTTTTGTTGGGTGAGTCTTTGTGTAACTATATCTTTATCTTTTTATTAAATAAATACAAATTTTAAAAGAGGGCAGACTGGAGTTAGGAAGAGAGAATCGTCAGGCCCACAGCTTGGGAACAGGAAGTGGGGAGCGGAGTTCCTGTGCAAACTACGTGGCCCATCTCCACAACCTAGCCAACTTTTGGGTAAGTTTTGTGTTCACCATGAATGAGATTATCGAATAAAATACCAGAAGTGCAGTTGGGCTCCTTGTCTGCCCTCTAAGCAAAGATGGGTGCATTTCGTCTCTGGCTGATCTGTCTTGGATTATATGCAATAAACTTGGTTAACCTCATCCCAATGTGTGTCTTTCTTGTTCGTGCAGATCTGATAAGATTCCAGGGAATCTTGGAATCTTGCAGGGATGTAGATTGGCAAAGCCTGGAGTGAGTTAAAATCCCCATAAGCCCCATATTTAAAATTCATGTATTTCATTATTTTACTTATTACTTACATTGTTTATCATCCACCTTTCTTACTGAGACTTAAGGCAGTGACATCGTGTAATTCAATACAATCAACAGTAGGGATAATCAATAAGCAATACTATAGGGTATAGATTGCAGAAGTTTGAAAAGGAGCAGAAATCTGATACTGAGCTGAAACAGACAACCAATTTGATGCTCCATATTGAATGATGTGGAAACAACTCCATAGGAACATACTTATGGTAACAGATGGTGCATTATAGTCTACAGTCACTGTATCAAAACATCTCTTTGAGCCATTTCTTTATCACCTCTGCAGGAAACCTTAATAATTTGGTTTTGCGTAGTTTGGGGAGAGTGGGAACTTTCCTGTCATTTTCAGGGAGGCCATTCTCAAAGAAAAAAGTGTGTACAGGCAGCAGTTGGTGTTGCCAATTTTCAGGCCTGCTCCCCACAGGCACGATGACATCACTTCCTCAAGTGACATCATTGCATCTGGCCGTGAGCATGCTCCCAACACTTCATGGACCCAAATTTGTTGCCTGTGAAGGGCGGGAGCATGCCTGCCATCGGGCACAATGATGTCACTTCCAGAAGTGATGTCATTGCACCTGCCAGGTGCACATGTGTGCAAGGAGACCGGGAAGGTAGGTGCCCAGGTCCCTCCTCCCCTTGGGAGGGTAAGAGGACCTGGCAACCCTAACTTTGGGCCTTTGTGAGGGAGTTCCATATCCAGCATTACATGCTTTGTTTATCTCTGTCATAATACAGTTGTGCTTATACCAAGGTGTGTGAGTGCAAAGCAGAGTATTTTAAGAAAGGAGACCTTGACCTCGTCCTTGATTACAACTGAGTTACACTCCTGATGGAAAGGGGGTTCTATGAATTGTTCTTGGGGGTCCCCTGTCTTTACACAACATTTATAAACCTTGCAAAGCCCTCATGACCCACGTGATTTATTACTAGCTGAGAACTATCCCCTGATAAACAACTGGGGGGAGGGGGGAGAGGTATTCTGTGCAGCATGCCAACACCGTTGCTCAAGTCACATCCTCCCATTGGGTGGTACTGTTGGGATTTGGCTTATCTCTATGGTCCCCACAGTCACCATCCTAGGGTTGCCAGCTCCAAGTTGGGAAATTCCTGGAGATCTGAGAGGTGAAACCTGAAGAAAGTGGGGTTTGGGGAGGGAAAGGACCTTGGCATGGCATAATTCCATAGAGTCCACCCCCCAAAGTAGCCATTTTCTCCAGGTGAACTAATCTCTGTGGCCTGGAGACCAGTTGTAATTTCAGGAGATCTCCAGCCACTACCTGGAGGCTGGCAACCCTACACCATCCCCATGCCAGGTGAAGCGGAAAGACTCATAATAACTGTTGTCGCATTGGAACAGATCGTGTTTTAGGAAGCAGAAAGGATGCCGATGCTTGAAACCTGCATCCCTCTCCTGTGAGAATGCCCTTAGCCAGGGTGGGAATGCTTGTGCACTTTGGGTACTCTAAAAAGTCAGCCACATCTGATCAAGGAGTAGGTACTAGGGATGCCATTCTCCTGGTGGAGCCTGGAGTTCTCCCAGAAGGCCAGGAGATCTCCAGACTGCAGAGATCAGCGTCCTGCAGGAAATGGCTGCTTTGGAGAGAGGACTGTATGGTCGGCTTCCCATAAACAGAAGTCCTAGAGTGGCTACGGAGGATGGGTGATGTAGCCCCTCTGTTTCTCCCATGGAAGAAATATTAATTCCTCCCTCCATTCTGCCCTGCTCCAAATCCCCAACCAGAGTTGGCAATACTTGGGGGTACTGATGGGTCCACATAAGTTTCCTCAATGGGGCACGGAGTAGCTCCCGTGTGGCAGCCACGCAAGTGGGGATAAAGCCCAGACTGGGAGGGGAAGATGCACCCGGGCGGCTTCCCTTTAGGTTCCGCCGACGGCTTTCGGCTCCTCAACCTCCAGGGGCCAGAAGGACAAAGACCCCGCGGAGCGTTCCCGCGTCTCTGGCCAAACAGATTCTGCCATAATCGTCAGAGCAAACCCAATGAAAGCTGGAGGCGGGTCCGCTCCGGGAGCCGCCGCGCCTCCTCCCGGCCGCTCTCGCGGTGGCTGCGAAGCCCGAGCGGCTTTTCCCCCGGTGCGATTCCATGCAGCGGAGGAAGGGTCAAGGGGAGAGAGTCCGGATTCCTAGAGAGGCAGAGGGAAGGGGAGGGAGCGATTGCGGGGGGGAGGGTCTGAAGACACTTCCACCCCCTCCCCTTCTAGGAACTCGGCCTTCTCTCCTCCCGCCCCTACAGCATCAGTTTCTGCTCCGTCCTAAGCGGACCTTGGGTGAAGGTTTGGTTGCCAACTCCAGGTTGGGAGACTCCTGGAGATTTGGGGGTTGGAGCTTGGGAAGGGTTGGGGGAGGGGAGGATTGCATTAGGGTCTAATACCACAGGGGTCGCCCTCCAAGGCCATTTCCCCCAGGAAAACTGATCTCTAGCCTGCAGATCAGTTGTAATTCCGGGAGATCTCCAGCCACCACCTGGAGGTTGAAAACCAAGGGAATTTTGAGGCTGTAGGAAGTAAGGTGGGTCGCCCAGGCAGCGGCCGCCCATGTCCAGACTTGTAGGGGGCGACTCATGCTAGATGGGGGTCTTTGGAGGAAACAGATGTCTGGATGGGTGTTTACGGGGAGGAGAGAGGTGTGGATGGCAGGTGAGGTGGATTTGTTAGGAACAGGCCACTGACAGGGCCATTTATGGGTTAAGAGACGGAGATGTTCTGCCAGGCATATGGTTGGGGCTGGGGCTGGGTGGGTTCATTTTTTGCCGGTCTCCTGTTGAGTGGAGAATGCAGACCCCTCCTCACAATCATCTGCAGACCCATCTAACAGGCATGCCATCACCCATATCATGGGATTAGATCAGATTTGGCATATGGATCGCTGTTAAAAGTTGCTGTCTCTTGCACTGATTTTTATGGTTTTAATGTTTCAATGTAACTCATATTTAACGGAATTTAATGTGACCTTTTAATTTTTACTACCCGCTGTAAGCCCACTTGCAGGGAGAGCAGGTTATAAACGTAACAAAATAAATAAAAAATAAAGCAGCTAAAGAGCAGGAAGCAAGAGGGTAGGGTAGTCTCTCAGATTAGAATAATAAAATTATAGAATCATAGGATTGGAAGGGACTTCCAGGGTCATCTATTCCCACCCCCGGCACAATGCAGGAAATTCACAACTCATTCCCCCCAGACACACGCCCAGTGACCCTCTCCATACCCAGCAGTTGGCAAAACACCTCCAGGATCCCTAGCCAAACTGGCCTGTGGAAAATTGCGTCCTGACCCCAAAGTGGTCATTGGCATTACCCTGGGCATGTAAGAAGGGCCCACAAGAACTAAGCACTGATGTAACCCTTCCTGCCCTTCCGCTCACAATCTGCCCAGGTTCACAGAATCAGCATTGCTGTCAGATGGCCATCTAGCCTCTGCTTAAAAACCTCCAAAGAAGGAGAGCCCACCACCTCCCGAGGAAGCCTGTTCCACTGAGGGACCGCTGTAACTGTCAGGAAGTTCTTCCTAATGTTTAGGCGAAAACTCTTTTGATTTAATTTCAATCTGTTGGTTCTGGTCCAAGCTTCTGGGGCAGTGGAAAACAGCTCTGTGCCATCTTCTATATGACAGCCCTTCAAGTACTTGAAGATGGTATCTCCTCTCCAGGCTAAACATTCCAAGCTCCTTCAACCTTTCCTCATAGGACTTGGTCTCCAGACCCCTCACCATCTTTGTTGTCCTCCCTTGGACACATTCCAGTTTCCTTCCTAAATTGTTGTGCCCAGATTGGGGATATGATATGGAGTGGACCAAATCTTGACGGGGGGGGGGGTCAGGTACCTCCACTTTATCTGCATTTCCCCTGGGGGCACTCCACTTTGGAGCAGATAGTGCAAAGACTAGGCTTTGAACCAGGGAGCAGGGTCTATTGCAGAGCACAGTGCCCCAAACATGACGATGTATGACATGTGGAGGTCCACAACTTATTTGGGGCTGAGCAGCCTCAGTATTTGTAGTTGGAGTCACAAATAAGGAACTGGGGACCAACTTCAGCATTATTCTATTGAACTGATACACATTCAGATAAAAATGCCTATTTCCACTTTGATTCCCTGTAAACATTTCTGTCTTCGCTTCTTGACTGAAAGTTCCTGAAATGGCTACAAATGGCCACAAATTCAATTCCTGTTTAAAAAAAACAATAGAAACTTCTTTTAAAGAAAACCCTCAACAACAAACAGGTCAATAAAAATTGCACTAAGAGATGGTAATATATGAAGGGGTGGCCAACTAAAATGCACATCGACAATGAAGAATGTTTTGACTTGGTGCCAAAGCAGTCAAAGGCTGAGTGCCAGGAGAATAGATGTGGGGAGGGCATTCTAGAGCAGCGGTGCCTTGCCACAACAGAGAAGACCCTGCCTCTGACTTGTACATGTGGAGGAAGTGGGGACCAAAACCTTCCTCGCCCTCTCTCATAATACCAGAAGTCCACTGTGGAATGCAATCAATGTGCAGTAGTTGAAATACATACAAGAAAAAGAAAACCTCCCTCGCTATACATGTGGGATTTGTTGCCTCAGAATGGGGTAGTAGCCACTGGTTTAAATTCTTTAAAAGGAGGGTAGATGAATTGACTGGCAAGGAGCTTGGACCGCAAAAAGGATCCTCAGTGTTCTTCTGCCAGGAGAGGGTCACAAAAGACTTCATTGCTTTTGCAGGACTCAGAAGCCTCCCCCCCCCTCCATTTTGCCAGTCTAGGCCTTGACAGAAGAACTTGCAGCAGAGCAAGGAGATCTACCGATCTGGACTGAAAGTGACCTGAAGAGATGGAAGAGCCGGAATTATCTGGCCCTGAATCAGGAGAAGGACCTCCTACTATTCAAGCTGGAAAGAGTGAGGAATTCTGGGAGAGATCCGCACCAGAGACCCTGAATGAGGCCCCCAGCTCAGACACAGAGTGCCAGCACTTCAGGCACTTTCACTATCTAGAGACTGAAGGGCCCCGAGAAGTTTGCAGCCGACTTCACCATCTTTGCTGTCAGTGGCTGAAGCCGGAAAGGCACAGCAAGCAGCAGATGCTGGACCTGGTGATCCTGGAGCAGTTCCTGACTGTCCTGCCCCGGGAGGTGGAGAGCTGGGTGAGAGACTGCAGAGCAGAGACCAGTTCCCAGGCAGTGGCCCTGGCAGAAGGATTCCTCTTGGGCCAGGCGGAGGCCCAGGAGAAGGAAGGGCAGGTGAGCACATTCATCTACTCTGGATAGTTTCCATGTTGTTTTATGTGTCAGTGTTAGAATTGCTTGTGCTCTGTTTCAGAATTTCTTCAACTTTGTACTGGATTTCTGCTGGGTTTAAATCTTTGCAAATTTGTGTTTATATACCTTATTACATTGTTCATTGAAATATCTTTGAAATTGACTCGTGCTGTGTAATCCGTCTTGAACACAGTGAAGAAGGTGGACTATAATAATGTAAGTTAATAAATAAAAATAAATCTGGCAACCTCCAATGCAAGTATCCTAAAAATCCCTCCCTTTAAAGTGCCCGGCATTCTCTTGAAACTAACCAAGGGTTGTCCTCCCCCTCGTGTCCCAGCTTTGGACTACATCCTTCTTATCCTTGTCCCTCTCCTTGTGTTCTAGAGGCTGTCTGGAGGAGCTGCTGAATTTCCTGAGGCAGAGGAGGCTCCATCAGAGCCCAGGCCGAGGTCACTCTTCAGGACGATCCCATTGGAGGGTGACGGAAGTGCCACCCTGATGGGTAAGGAGAAAAGGGGCAGGTTTCGGTTTGGTCTCCTTCTCTTAAGTAAGCCTGTGCTGTTTCCACACTGCAGCAATGCTCCATATAGCTGTTACCGTTTGTGAATGCAGAGGAATTGGTAATAGGGCATCAATGTTATCAGTTATCCTACACTTTCCTTGCCTCAGACCTGTGGCAGTCAATTGTCACTGCACCCCCACCGCTAGACAGTTTTTTTAAAAAAGATTAGTACCTGACAGATAAGTATAGCACAATAACAGTATAATCGTCTTGCTACCATTTCTATCCTGCCTTTGCACCCAGTTAGGATCCTGGTGAAAGATGACAATAACGGGGGCAGACAAAGGTCTCTGGGGAGGGAATTCTATAGGTCTGGTGCTGAAAAGGCCCTTTCTCAGATTGCTCCCCTTTATCCAAGACAAGGCCCTTGAAGATGACTGCAGTGGTCCTGTGGGAAGAGGCATTCTTTAATGTATGCTGGTCCCAAGCCATACAGGGCTTTAAAGGTGAATACCAGCACTCTGAATTTGCCTGGATTCGGAAACAAATTGGAAGGTGATATAGATGGAACAAGACAGGAGTGATATGGTCCCTATGACTCACATTGTTCCAGGTCATTCCCATGCAGAACATATTGCAGTAATCTAAACTTTCCGTTGGTGGGGGTTACAAGGAGAAAAGTACAAGCTGAATATTTCACCTTAGAACTCAGCAATGAAAAGGCTAGAGATTACCATTTTAAGAAATAAAAGTGGGAACTAGTAGTTTGTAATAAAATTTTGTAATCATGATCCTATGGTATCACTTGCATTTTTTAAACAACTCAGTTCGGTGGTAGGAGGTTGAGGCAAGAAAACTGGGACGCACCCGTTTTATAAGGCAGAACCCCTATAAAACAGTGTTGCAAGTAGAACGAGCTACAGGTTTAGTGAGTGGGGTAGTCCAGTACTGAGACAAACATCTAAGTAAAAGTTCTGAAATCTGCCAGCTGCATCTCTATTCCTCTGTAAGCCTCTCTGGAGATCTTAGCTTCCAGCTTCATCCGTGGTTTCAAAATGTCTAAAATAAAATGAATTAATCTCCATAAACATTTTATATTGCAGAGACATGAATGAAAATACTCTCTCTCCTCGTGGCTTCTTTCTAAACGGCTACAACGTACTTTGAATACAGAAGGTCCCGGGTTCAATTCCTGGCATTTCCAGTTAAGGGAATCGGGAAGTAGGTGCTGTGAAAGACCTCCCCCATGCACACTTGATCTGCTGCCAGTCAGGGTAGACACAGCACTGACTTCCATGGACCGACTGTCTGACTCTATATGAGGCAATTTCAAGTGTTCAAAATGGGTGTTCATTTCAAAACCTGAAGGCTTTGTATATCCAAAGCAGCAATGTTTGTAGCTTAGGTTCAGTGCGGAGGTGTTTTTATACAGGAAGCTGAAAAATAAACTGCAGGTGAGGAATAATGTATTGAATTTATTTTAGATCTTATTTCATGGAGCATTTCTTCCCCATCAGTCTTCCATGATTCCCTCCCTCGAATTCTGATCTACCCATAAATCCTGGCATTGGGTGCTTTTCACCAAGAAGCAGGGCTTTTCAGATGGTGGCTCCAGAATTACCTGCTCTCCTAGAGCTTCAGCTCACTCTCTCCCTTGCAATTCTCTCTGTGTGTGAAACGGGCTTCCATGGTATGTAGCTATATTTTATTTATTTAACTTACATGCCACCTCTCCACCATGTTAGAGCTCAAGGCAGTTTAATGATAGATCTCTCTGTTAGAGCAGATGGATTCTGTTCTGACAGCTTTTGAACCCATGAAGCTGCCTGAGACTGAATCAGACCATTCATTCATCAAGGGCAGTATTGTCTGCTCAGACTGGCAGCAGCTCCCCAGGATCTCAGGTGGAGGTCTTTCACATCACCTGTTCCCCGACCTTTCCACTGGAGCTGCAGGGGATTGAACCTGGGACCTTCTGCATGCCAAGCAGATGCTCCGCCACAGAGCCACAGCCCTTTTCTGCCTCCTGTTTGTGATTTTGATGAGTGGTGTTATCTTAAGCATGGTTGGTTTAGTGTGACTGTTTTGGTGGTTTTAAGCTGTTTGCTTTTATGTCTTGGAATTGTCATTGGAAATGCAGTCTAAAAATACATCAGTTGAAATGCTCACACAAGCAGGCCTGATGACTGGAAGAACAGGAACCCATACATTTATATCAGTTTCAGTGGCAGAAATGTCTTATGGTAGAGAGGGAGGATTTTGCCTTGGGAGGGAAGTTTAAAGACCATGTAAGTACAAGTGAGAGAAACTGAGGGGGCTCCTCTAAAGGGGAGAACCAGCCCCTGGAATTCAGCCAGGCAATTTGCAACCTTCTAAATATCTTCTGTCTTCTCTTTTCTCCCTCACAGTTGGTGGAAGGGCATTACCTGCTTGTTCTGGGCCTCTTTGTGGTAGAGCGAAAACATCATTGGTGCAACCAGTTGAGGTAGAGAAGGGATTTGGGGGGAGGCTTCGGAACACCTCTGGTGCTCCTGTCTCTTGCACAACTCCCTGAAGATGAAAACATCTTTCTCTTTGCGTCTGTCCAACCTTCTTCCTAGGAAGGCTAAGAACGCCACTGAAGAAGTGTTGGGTCCTACATGAGAACTCCTAACCACTTGACCTTCCCTCTCTGTTTCAATGTATATTCACTGTCTGAAAAGAAACCATTTCCTCCTCCTTTCAGTTTCCAGTGTCCTTTGAGGATGTGGCTGTGTACTTCTCAGAGGAGGAGTGGGCTTTTCTGGATCCGGGCCAAAAGACTCTGCACAAGGAAGTCATGGCGGAGAATTGCAACAATCTAGCCTCTTTCGGTAGGGCTCCCTCTTTGCTTTTTATTGGCTAATACTGAAAATGTAAACTTGTGTATTGTTGGTTTATATCAATGCACCATAGGGATTTCATTGAGGACAGATGCATCACACCAATGTTCTTTGGACATTAATAACATTATTATAATAATGCTCGATTTATATACCGCCCTTCAGGATGACGTAACACCCACTCAGAGCGGTTTACAAAGTATGCCATTATTCTCCCCACAACAACAAACACCCTGTGAGGTGGGTGGGGCTGAGAGAGCTCCTAGAAGCTGTGACTGACCCAAGATCACCCAGCTGGCTTCAAGTGGAGGAATCAAACCCGGCTCTCCAGATTAGAGTCCCGTGCTCTTAACCACTACACCACTGCTGTACAGTTTATTTGTAGCTATTCATACTGGAGTCACAGGGGCAACACATCTAAGACACTAATTATACAAATAAGACATATACATAAATTCACCTGGAAACATTAAAGCATAATTTTAGCACTTTTTTTCTTCTGTTCGCCCTCCCCCCCACACACATCCTTTGCTCTCTTCTGGGTGAGGAGAATTGTGTGAAGGAAGCTTCAGACTTGAATATAGGGAGTTGACCCCTCAGTTCCCACTGGGATGGCCTCCTTGTTGAGGTTTCCTTTCCCTGTTCTGTGATGGGGGGGGGCACATTTTTCATCCACAATTTGCCTTCCCAGGGTGACGTCCAAACAGACTGAAAAAGCAGAGATGACAATTACAATGCTTCTCTGTCACATTACCAATCCCTGCTGTGTATTTTAATGTTCAGGAAGAAGAGTATATTGCTATCTTTCCTCTTTCACTTTTGGGCAAGTGTGAGCCTTTACAGACTGGATGTTTTGGAATTCCTGATTATTTCTTGTTGCCAGAAGTGTTGGAAATAATCAATGTGTGTTTATGGGTTTTTTTCCCTTCAAATAAGGATTTCAGATTCCCAAAACAGACCTCACCTGTGAGCTGACCGAAGGGGAAGATCCATTGAGTCGAGGCTCTGAGGAAGCAGAGAAAGTGGCAGGTAGCTACTGACCAGTGTGTGAAGTTGCTTTTTTCCCTCATACCAGGCAATGAGTTCTAGCAAAATGTCACCCACTCGATAATTAAGAGGCTTCTCAGAGGATAAATAAACTGGGGATCGCTAAGCATCATGAACCCACTTTCAAGGGAGGCAAATCCCATTTGTGGCCAACATGACGGCAAATGTCTGTGTAACATCAGGCTATATGAAATGTGGAAGGAAAGCATAAATATGCTTTTAGAATGCAACAGGCTTGTCTGTTTGGAATTGAGAAATTATATCACCGGTTACATTCCAGTAAAAGAAATGTAGCTGTATGGAGATAAGTGACCTGGAAAAGGAAACTCAGATCCCAGGCTCCATTTTACCATTTGTCTAAGCTTTCAAGGGTCCAGGATGGGTTATTACTATTTTTTCCTGTGAGGAGCTAAACCCTTTGATCCAGACTACTGAAATGATTGGTCAAGAGTCAGCTTGGTGCAAGAAGTGAATTTCCAGGTCACAAAAAGTCTAGAACTGGGAGAGTTGTGACTGGAGTCCTGTGTCAGGTTTTGAGAATCAGGATGATGGGATCCATGGCTCATTTCGAGGGGGAACGCACAGGAACACAGTTCCGGCAGTTCCCCAAAGAGGTCACATGCCAGGTGGCCCCGCCCACCTGACTCTTGGCCATTTTGGGCCCTTTGGCCAGGATTGGGTCCAAAACAGCCAGAACAGGTGATGTCAGGGGGTGTGGCATATGCAAATCAGTTATACTAATGACACACTTCCGGTGATGGCAAGAGGTGTGGCATATGCTAATGAGTTATGCTAATGAGTTCCTCCAGCTCTTTTTCTACAAAATGACCCTTGATGGGATCTCAATGTCTGAATCAGGCTTCCTAGTCTTGAACACATTCCAAGGATGAAGAATGGGATTTGCTAGCAAAATACTTCCCATATTTTTTCATGGAGTCCAGCCTTCATCTTGCCCCACTGATGCATAAAAGTCCTTTTGCTGGAGGCAGACTGTTCAAAATAAGAGTGATGAGCAGAGGGGAAAGAGTGTTTAGCTTTCAGGGGAAGATGGGGGAGCAGGCATGAGCTCCAAGTTAGGGTGGGCAGTACAGAAGTGACTCTGAACAACAGTGTCATGTTTTGGTATCGCATGTGAAGCTGCAAGGTCAGAAATGGGCTTGTTCACTGAAGGAAAGCTCCATTTCTCCCTCATTTGGTTTTTGTCTTTATATCAACAGAGGTGGAGAACGCAAGAAGAGTGAAACTGGACAGAAGGAAAACTAAAGCCAGACTTCCAGAGAGGAAGAAATCCATAATGTCTGAAGGTTCTAATTTCCATGGAATTCCAGAACATTTTGTAGAAAAAGAAAGTCATACAGCAAACAAAGGGAATAAGTCTCCTGTACATGCAAAGAGTTCAGGTCATAAACCAAGTCTTCAGACAATGGGGGGGAAAGGAAATGGGGAGCAACCGCTGAAATCATCACTATGTATGTCAAGTTTGAGCATCAACCTTGCGTTACAGGATAGTTTAGACACAGATGAAAAGCCACACAAAAATGCAGGTTGTAGAAACAGCTCAAATCAGAACAGCCTCACTCTGAATCAAAGAATCCACACTGAAGAGAAACCACATCAATGCTCAGAGTGTGGAAAGAGCTTCAGTTACAGCTCAAGGCTTGTTACCCATCGAAGAATCCACACTGGAGAGAAACCATATCAATGCTCAGAGTGTGGAAAGAGTTTCACACATAGCTCTCACCTTGCTTCCCATCGAAGAATCCACACTGGGGAGAAACCGTATCAATGCTCAGAGTGTGAAAAGAGTTTCACACAGAGCTCTCACCTTACTTCTCATCGAAGAATCCACACTGGAGAGAAACCATACCAATGCTCAGTGTGTGGAAAGTGCTTCACATATAGCTCTCACCTTGCTTCCCATCGAAAAATCCACACTAGGGAGAAAGTGTATCAATCCTCAGAGTGTAGTAAGAGCTTCACACAGAACTCAAAACTTGCTTCCCAGCAAAGAATCCACACTGGGGAGAGACCATATCAGTGCTCAGAGTGTGGAAAGAGCTTCACAAATCGTTCTAACCTTGTTTCCCATCGAAGACTCCACACTGGGGAGAAACCCTATCAGTGCTCAGAGTGTGGAAAGAGCTTCTGTTACAATTCAAGCTTTGCTTCCCATCGAAGAATCCACACTGGGGAGAAACCCTATCAGTGCACAGAGTGTGGAAAGAGCTTCTGTGACAACTCAAGCCTTGCCACCCATCGAAGAGTCCACACTGGAGAGAGACCATATCAATGCTCAGAATGTGGAAAGAGCTTCACAAATCGTTCTAGCCTTGTTTCCCATCGAAGAATACACACTGGAGAGAAACCCTATCAATGCTCAGAGTGTGGAAAGAGATTCTGTGACAATTCAAGCTTTGCTTCTCATCGAAGAATCCACACTGGGGAAAAACCATATCAATGCTTAGTGTGTGGAAAGAGCTTCAGTGACAGCTCAAGCCTTGCTTCCCACCGAAGAATCCACACTGGGGAGAGACCATATCAATGCTCAGTGTGTGGAAAGAGCTTCAGAAATAGCTCTAACCTTGTTTCCCATCGAAGAATACACACGGGGGAGAAACCCTTTCAATGCTCAGAGTGTGGAAAGAGCTTCTGTGACAACTCAAGCCTTACTTCCCACCGAAGAATCCACACTGGGGAGAGACCATATCACTGTTTAGATTGTGGAAAGAGCTTCACTCACAGCTCAAGCCTTGCTTCTCATCAAAAAATCCATACAGGCAAGAAATTCTATCAATGCTCAGAGTGTGGAAAAAGTTTCAATTGCTGCTCAAGGCTTGTTTCCCATCAAAAAATCCACACTGGGGACAAACCCATAAATGCTTAGCCTTACAATGTGGAAGGAGTTTCAGTGGCAACTCAAATTTTGCTTCCTGTTGCAGGATTCCCATAGGTGAGAAACTATATCAGTGCCCACAGTGTGGAAAAAGTTTCAGTCGCAGCTCAAGGCTTGCTTCCCATCGAACAGTCCACTCAGTGGTGATGGTAGAGAGTGCCCTGAAGTCAGAGTTGACTTATGGCAACCCCTGGTGAGGTTTTCATAGCAAGAGACTAACAGAGGTGGTTTGCCATTGTGTGCCTCTGCAATCCCAGTCTTCGTTGAAAGTCTCCCATCCAATTATTACCCAAGTCCAACCCTGCTTAGCTTCTGAGATCTGACAAGATTAGGCTCACCTGGACTATCCAGATCAGGGCCCACTTATCAAGGAATTATCACTGGGAAGAACTATGTGAATGCTCAGAAAGTGGAAAAAGCTTTCGTTTCAGCTCAACCCTTCCTTACTGTGACATAATCTAGACTCAGGATAAGCCATATGGTAATGACAATAACATTAGATTTATATAGCAAAGAGTCCAGTAGCACCTTTAAGACTAACCAACTTTATTGTAGCATAAGCTTTCGAGAGCCACAGTTCTTTTCGTCAGATACAGTATATTCGATTTATATACTGCCCTTCAGGACAATTTAACACCCACTCAGAGCGGTTTACAAAGTATCACCACAACAGTAACCCAGTGAGGTGGGTGGGGCTAAGAGAGCTCTGAGAGAGCTATGACTGACCCAAGGTCATTCAACTGGCTTCAAGTGGATGAGTGGGGAATCAAACCTGGTTCTCCAGTTTAGAATCCCGGTGCTCTTAACCTCTATACCAAATGTTCAGACTGTGGAGAGATCATCCATCCCCATTTCCCATCAAGGAATCCACACTGGGGATAATCTTTTGCATAGAAAATGTTCAACCAGACATCTGAGTTGTGAATACCTCCTTGAAGTTGGGGTGGGTGGGTGGGAAGAGTTGTACTGTACCCACTTTTGAAAGAATACTTCTTTTGATGCCTCTGATGCATAGGATATGCGGATTTCTGTACATTTGAAGATGATTGACTGTGGTATCTCTGTCTCAGGCTTCCTTAAGCATTACATACTATTTACAACTTTCTCAAAATGGCTTCCAACCTGGTAATAACTCAGTTTGTTCGGGTTGCCAAAGTACCATGACCTTTGCTGGTCAAAGGAGGAAAGGATACTCCCTGTTAAGCACCTCCTTATTATGCACTCAGGGCAGTTAATAAAAATGGTGGGCCAGAGGTTCAGGACCAACACAAGCAATTATTTATTTCATCAAGGAGTGATTTAAATGTGGGTTCCATTTCCAGAAGATGTAGTGATGACCACAAGCACTGATGGCTTTAAAGGGGGATTAGACAAATTCATAGGTGCATCAGTGGCCACTGAGCATGGCAACTAAAGGGAATCTCCACATTCAGAGGCAGTAAAACTCTGAATATCAGTGCCAGGTGGCAACATTGGTGGGAAGCCCTTGGTCACTATGCCCTGTTGTCGACCCTCTAGAGTAACTGGTTAGCTACTCTGTGAGAAAGGATGGTGGACTAGATGAACCACTGGTCTGATTCATCAATGGTCTTACATTTTTATGCTCTGGACATCTTAGCAGTTTGCCATGCCATTCACCCAGCATCTACTGCCTAGATGGGTCAGGATTGCGTAGTTCAGTTTTGTGACAATTCCATATTTTCTTGGAGGAGGAGAAGCATCAGGTTGTTCTAGCAGAAGGCTGCTAGTTCCCTAGGACTTTGGGGATTTCATCTGGTTTCTTATTCTGAACATCAACAAATGGCCGCCTCCGGATCACAACTACTGAAGACCTGCAAAGAAACAACCGGAGGTATACACTCGAGTAATCCCAATAATTCTCCTTCTCGAAATAAGAATAATTTTACTGTATTTTAAATATAAAGCGCACAGTGCTCAAGTGCATAATGTTAATCAATAATTGTTCAATAAATATAATATACCATAAATACTACATCACAATATACAAAAATATCCCATCTATATACAATGTCATTGGTTTGTACAGAAGTCCAACCGGTGTAGAGCTTCCAAGGAAAACCACAAGTTAAGCAGTAATTCACATTGAATATATCAGAGTTCTATTGTTTGAGAAAGGATGCTGGGCTTGGAAAGCTACAAACAATAGAACTCTGATATATTCAATGTGAATTACCACTTACCTTGTGGTTTTCCTTGGAAGCTCTACACCAGTTGGACTTCTGTACAAACCAATGACATTGTATATAGACGGGATATTTTTGTATATTGTGATGTAGTATTTATGGTATATGTTCATGCAGCCATTGTGTGAGGTGTTCTGAAAGCGTGGGTACAGCGTCATCTCTGAGGGGAGAATAGGTCGAAAGGAGTCTGTGGATTGGAGGTACCACTGTTTGGAGATGTTTATGATCTTGGAGGTGGGAATTTAGAATCTGTTGGAAGAGATTGTGTTCTTCCAAAGGTTTGTGTGAGCAGCAGGGATGTCCTCCTGGGCATGGCCTTCTCCTGGGTTTCCTGAGTTGTTCTCACCCAGGTCTTTTTTCCGTCTGGGATTTCTTGCAGCAGGGTGGTTTTCAGGAGCATTTTCAGGATTTTTACTAAAATCTAACTTGCACATTTGGCTACAAACTCCCTTGGTACCTCACAGCAAAAGGAATTCCAGGAGGATGTGATCACTTCTCCCTGAGGCTCCCACCACCTTTTACCCCATCAACCAACTCTTTCTTGGTTGTTGGGGGTTTTCCGGGCTGTATTGCCGTGGTCTTGGCATTGTAGTTCCTGACGTTTCGCCAGCAGCTGTGGCTGGCATCTTCAGAGGTGTAGCACCAAAAGACAGAGATCTCTCAGTGTCACAGTGTGGAAAAGATTTCTCTCCTTGCGTGTTATATTGCTGGTGGGAAGCTTTGCCTTTCGTAGAATCCTGGCTGTCTCTCCTCTTATTTCCTCAGCTTCCTCTTCAGGTAGATGACGAATGGCAGCTTCTACATTTGCAATGATGTCTTCCACAGGAATTCTGGTGGGGGTGACTGCAAAGTTTCCTCCCTTTGCCAAGATGGAGGTTTCTTCTGGTGAGAGTTGACGGTCTGTCAGATTGATGACAATGCGTGCATTGTCGAGCATTGGGCTTGTCTGTCTTTTTCCCTGTAGTTTGTTAAACTTCTGCTTCTGTCTGGATGTGTGGTTGATAAACACTTGTTCCATCTTCCTGTAGGTGAGATTATCGACCTTGTCCCAATCCTGACTTCTCATTTTATGGCTGGTGTTGATATGCAAGCAAAATAGCTCCTTGTCTGTGGCAGCAAGTTCTCTGCGGGTAGTGTGGATTCTCTCACGTAAGAGGGCCTGTTCTAGACGGTCATAAATGCGGTTCGCCTGTGTGGTTTTGAAGATTCTTTTAGTTGTGAGAAAAGATGGAATGGTTCTTGTGTCCCTGCAGCGTAGAAGAAAGGTCAAAGAACAGAGTAGATGTGCTTTCTTGTTCCGAAGTGTTTCCAATCTTCGGGTCTGTTGGAATGTTTCCTCCCCGTAGAGGTGTTCAATGTATAGTCGAAGGCTTTCACGGCCGGAGAACGATGGTTGTTGGGGGTTTTCCGGGCTGTATTGCCGTGGTCTTGGCATTGTAGTTCCTGACGTTTCGCCAGCAGCTGTGGCTGGCATCTTCAGAGGAAAAGCTTCCCACCAGCAATATAACACGCAAGGAGAGAAATGCCATCAAGACCCTCAATGCAGATCCAGACATCATCATTCTACCAGCTGATAAAGGCAATGCTACAGTGATCATGAAAACGGAGGAATACAAAAAGAAGATTAAGGAACTCCTGGACCCCTCCACCTACAAAAAACTAAAACGAGATCCCACTTGCAAAATCACCAGGCTAACAAATGCGCTGATCAAGAATTCCTCACTACATCCCGACACGCACAGCAAACTATGCAAGACTGAAGCACAGCCACCTAGACTATATGGACTCCCCAAAATACATAAAGATTCAGTCCCACTCCGACCCATTGTGAGTGCCATTGGTTCACCGACATATGAATTAGCTAGACATCTGGCAGATCTCCTGCAGGACCACATCGGGAAAACCTCGTCTTACATCAAAGATTCAGCAGATTTCATCAACAAAATCAGTTCTCTGAAACTCAATCCACAAGACATACTTGTCAGTTTTGATGTTGTATCCCTGTTTACCAAGGTTCCAGTAAAAGACACTATTGCACTGATTAATCAGATTTTCCCAGAGGACGTAACAGCCTTATTCCATCATTGTCTGACAACCAGTTACTTCCAATGGGACAACGAATTCTATGAACAGATGGATGGGGTGGCCATGGGGAGCCCACTCAGCCCAGTTATAGCAAACTTCTACATGGAACATTTTGAAAAAACAGCTCTAGAATCAGCACCCCACAAACCCAGTGTATGGTTCCGGTTTGTGGATGATACATTCATCATTTGGAGCCATGGGGAGGAAGAATTGATGGAGTTTTTGAATCATCTCAACAACATCCACCTGAACATACAATTCACAATGGAGAAAGAAAGTGAGGGAAAACTCTCATTCCTGGATACCTTGGTCATCCGCAAAGCAAACTCTCAGTTAGGTCACAAGGTCTACAGGAAACCAACTCACACTGATCGGTACTTACACAAAAACTCCAATCACCACCCCCGACAGAAAAGAGGCATAATGAAAACATTAGTGGATCGTGCAAGACGGATATGTGAGCCGCGCTTTCTCAATGAGGAAATTAATCATCTAAACCACGCACTTCAGGCAAATGGCTACTCCAGAAATGAAATCCGAAGAGCAATCAAACCCAGGATGAATCAAACAACCAAGGAAAAACAGTCACCTACAGGAAAAGTGTTTTTGCCATATATCAAAGGAATTACTGATCAGATGGGAAAGCTTATGAAAAAGCATAACCTTCAAGCAGTATTCAGACCCACCCGAAAAATACAACAGATGCTACGATCAGCAAAAGACAGCAGAAACCCCCTCACCTCTGCAGGAGTATACCGTATACCCTGCAGCTGTGGACAAGTTTACATCGGGACCACAAAGCGTAGCATCCAGACAAGAATAAAAGAACATGAAAGACACTGCAGACTTGGACAGCCTGAAAAATCAGCAGTGGCTGAACATAGCCTAACTCAAACAGGGCACAGTATCTTATTCCAGGACACCAAAATACTGGACAACACTTCCAACTACTTTGTCAGACTGCACAGGGAAGCCATTGAAATTCACAAGCATAAGCAAAACTTCAACAGGAAAGAAGAAACCTTAAGAATGAACAGAGCATGGGCTCCAGTTCTGAAAAACACCAGGCCAACAAAACACTCCACACCCGACAATAGCCCTGCAGAGAAGATTAGCACATCAAGCACCAATCCATATGCAAAAGAACCTCCTCAGGATACAGTGAAGCCTCCCGCCATTAGCATTCCACACCCTGGGAAACTCTTACAGAATGACTCAGTGAAGCCTCCCGCCATTAGCATTCCACACCCTGGGAAACTCTTACAGAATGACTCAGCTCAACCCCACCCCTCCTGAGTAGATACAAATGACCTACATCTTTTCCACACTGTGACACTGAGAGATCTCTGTCTTTTGGTGCTACACCTCTGAAGATGCCAGCCACAGCTGCTGGCGAAACGTCAGGAACTACAATGCCAAGACCACGGCAATACAGCCCGGAAAACCCCCAACAACCATCGTTCTCCGGCCGTGAAAGCCTTCGACAATACATTCAACTCTTTCTTGTTGGTTAATATGTCCAGTATGGCTGAGACCCTTGTCAGTTCCTCCACCACTTAAGAAGTTATCGGCCAGGTAGGTCAGGATGTTGCACGGCCCTAGACATGTAGCAGAGTTGTTCTCCCAGCACACATCAGGGAAGTTAAAGTCTCTCATAACTACAAGGTTGTACTTCTTGGATACGGTATTAAGCTACTCATGGAGGGCAGAATCCACCTCATCTCCTTGGTCAGGCAGTCTGTAACAGACCTCAGCCACAACACTGCTTGTACTTCCATCCACAACACTACTTGTATCTTCACCTAGACACTTTCCAGTGGGTTATCACTTTCCTTCTCCAGAGTTTTCTGACAAGCAAGCCCTTTCATCACATACAGCACCACTCTACCTCCTCTACAACACTTCCTGTTCTTGAATAATTCATATCCATCCACTACTGTATTCCAGTCATGGAAATCATCCCATCAAGTCTCTGTAATGCTTACACAGTCGTAGCTTTTCATCTGCATGTGTATTACGTGCCATCAAGTTGCCTCCAACTTATGGCGACCCTATGAATGAAAGACCTCCAAAACGTCCTCTCATTAACAGACTTGCCCAGATCCTACAAAGAGGAGGACCTGGCTTCTTTTATTGAGTCCAGCCATCTCATTTTAGGTCTTCTTCTTTTCCTACTGCCTTCCACTTTTCCTGGCATTACTGACTTTTCCAGAGAATCTTGTCTTCTCAAAATGTGATCAAAGCACGCTAGCCTCACTTTTGTCATTTTAGTCAGGATTGATTTGATCTAGTACACACTTTTGTCTTTTTGGCTGTCCATGGTATCCGCAAAACTCTCCTCCAGCACCACATTTCAAATGAATCCATTTTCTTCCTGTCAACATTCTTCACTGTCCAACTTTCACATCCATACATAGTAATGGGAAATACTATAGTTTGGATTAGCTTGATCTTGGTTCCCAGAGACACATCTTTATACATACCAGGGAATTTCAGAAGAAAATCAGCCTGTGTTTTATAGATTACAGCAAAGCTTTTGATTGTGTGGATCTTGAAAAGCTATTGAGCGTGTTAAAAGAAATGGGAGTGCCACAACATCTGATTGTTTTGATACGCAACCTGTACTCCGGACAAAAGGCTACTGTCAAGACAGAATATGGAGAAACAGAATGGTTTCCAGTTGGCAAAGGTGTCAGACAAGGATGCATATTATCTCCCTACCTGTTCATTAGTAGATCAAATTTTTCCTTCTTATTGCTGAAGCTTTTGGCATTGGAATATAGGCACTGGAAGCCTTGCAACGTTCCCCCTTTTTGACCTGGCCTTCCCAGGTAGGTCTCTCCTATTTGCTCTCCTTCTTCCTTGAAATTCCTATGCCAGGCGTCTCCCACAACCCCGTGATGTCAGTTTAAAGCCCTCCCAAGGTATCCTCCCAGATCCCTTCCAAACACAGTCTTCCTTCTCCTTGACAGGTGAAATCCATCGCATGCAAGCAGGCCATCTCTCCAGTCTGAGGGAGGAGGTGAAGCGTGTGCAGTGTCTACTCAGTCCCTGAACGGGAGCTGGTGGCTGGGGCTGCCACAAGCACTCTTGGTTGGGGTAGGAGGAGGAGGGAGCCCTGGGCACCACCACCGCATGGCAAGGCAGGTATGCCGGGAGCTGGCTGCTTGCTTCCTGGGCTGCACTCCTAAATATGGTCCTCGAGCAGTGGGAGGGATTCTCTCCCTCTTCTCCCTGGCAGATAATCAAATCAAATGACTGTTCTTTCCCAGGCCAGGAGGAGGCTGGTGCGGGGGGGGGGGGGGGCAGTGAGGGCACGTCTTGCCTGCCTGCCCCTAATTGGCTGTCCTCACCCTGCAGCCCCACAAACTGAAGGGTCTTTCCGCAAACCCTGCAGGTGGACTTGGGTACCTTTTTTTAGCCATCTCCAGAGCATTTGGGCAGGGAAATATGTGAGAGATGGAAGGTGTCACTAGTAGGGAGGGCATGTGCCATACCTCCCCAGCTAGGGGGCACTGCCTCACATCAACCATATGCCTGGCGGAACAGCTCTGTCTTACAGGCCCGGCGGAAAGTTAACAAATCCCGCCAGGCCCTGGTCTCATTGGACAGAGCATTCCACTAGGCTGGGCCTCCCTATGGCTGTCGATGCCAGGCAGGCCTCCCTAGAGCCAGGGATCTTTAATAGATGTTTATCGCTGGAGCAAAGAGTCCTCTGGGGTTCATATGGGGAGAGCCGGTCCCTCAGATACGCCGGTCCCAGTCCACATATGGCTTTATAGGGCTTTATAGGTTAGTACCAAAACCTTGAATAAACAACAAAGATTGCTGGTGAAGTTCTGCATTGACTTAGGTGGATGTTGGAATAATATGGGGAGGTGTCTTAAGAAGTCAGCTGTCATGTTGATATCAACTTCCACGCACAGTTCTTGCAAGTCATTTCTACTGTGATATCTGGGCTTATCCCTGGCCCTTTTTCGATCACTGGGGAGCCAGTGTTATGCATCTCCAGTGGTCTTCTCCCTCTGTGGGAGAAGACTACTGGAGATGCACAACACTGGGTCCCCAATGAAAAAATCAGTTCGAGCATCTTTCACCAAATCCATGAGCACAGGGTAGTTCAGTTCTTGCAGTCAGCTGGTGAAGAGGCTTGAGTTCACGGATGAAAGAAACGATTCCCAGCTTAGCATCCAAAGCCAGCCATTTTCTGGCAGCACTGTCCCTTTTTGTAATGAATAGGACTATTGCCAGAATTTGAAAAATTACCCCTGTAACGAGTGCCACAATATTTAAAACCATCATTCTTTTGCCAAATCGCATGGCCCCATCATGGTCCTGAACAACCTTGCAATCTCTTGCCTTGATGGAAAAAAATAATGCTGCTATTCCACAGCAGAAGCCATTCAGGAAAATGGTGCTAAAGATTGACCAAAATACAGAATCTTCTACAGTGATTACGGTAACATGGTTTCATATCTTTTCATATCTAGCGGACTGCATTTCAGGGTCTAAAGATGTTCAAGCAAGAGCTCCTCTCCCAGTCTTGGCTCTTTGGAGTAGAGGAAACAGTAGTCCTTTCTGAAGATGGTTCTACAATGCTGTTAAATGACAATTTAACTGAATAACCAACACAGGAGATCTAGACATGCTGTGGGCATGTGACGCAATGTTTCCTGAGAAGTGTAGTTTTCAGTCCCATCAAATCAGCTCTACCTCACTAATTATCCTGCCTGTCAGCACCTCAGTTTCCTTACAAATTCATGAGGTTGATGACAGCCACCTTCTCTATTTTCAACTATGTATCTTGCCCTTGTCCCCCTTCCAGTTCCCGTATCCACTTCTGTTCCATTCCAGTTCCTGTGTCCAATTCTGCACCCTTCCAGACATCCATGTTCCCATTATGTGTCACACCCTGCTGGAGTGTAGTCCACTCGGCTCCCTCTGGCCAGCAGCAGCACGTTCCCTCCTTGTAGAATGCGGAGTGTATTTCGAGGACCAAGAGGAGCACTCTGGCAGTGACTGAGGGAGCCAAGTGTGCTGGTGGTGGCCTGAAGGAACTGAGTGGACTACGCTCCAGCCCTTGGTGCTAGGGAGGCGGCGGAGCATGTGCAGCGTTTGCTTGGTTCCCGAGCAGGAGCTGGAGACTAGGGCTGCCTCAAGCACTCCTGGCTGGGGCAGGAGAAGGAGGGAGCACTGGGCACCACCTCCCTCTTCTCCCTGGCAGATAATCAGATTGAGCGGCTGGTCTTCCTCACTACACTTCCCATGGAAACTTGCAAGAAACAGGTATGTGAAGAACATGTGTCAGGTGTCTCGTGTAGTTTCCCTCACAGTCTCAGGCCAAAAACACCAGCTCCCTCTCAACCCCTGTACACATCCACACGCAGCAAGTCTCAGTCAATTATTACCCTGGCCATTTAGAAAAGGCAAAGAAAAACACCTCTCCAGCAGCCCACTCCTGTGCCCCTTCTCCCAGCCCACCTAATTCTTAGCTTTCATGTTTTAAATTAAATTTCTGTCCCATTTTGGTTGCTTGTGTAAAAGAACCTTTTTCCTTATCTCCTTGACCCAAAGGAATAGAGCCTTTTAAAAAAATGAAACAGGGAATTAGTACATTGTTGCATAGTGATCTAGTAATTCTCAAGTTTTCTTTTTTTTAAAAACAGCCCTGTGGTAGAGGGGGAGGTAATGGTAGCCACAGGGGCCCCAAACCAAGGAACATATGGCAAAAACTGCAGTGTGGCTGCTCCATTTCCACGGCAAATCCTTCTGCATTCTGTGCAGCAGTGAGAACGACAACCATTTCCATGCAGAAGCATCTGAGATGTTGTTTTTATCCAAAAGTGCCTTTTACCAGCTGTAGGTGATAGAACTTCCCTAATTATTCCTTGAGGATTTTAACCTGACCATTATGTATTAGTCCGTGTCTTGGCTTTCAAAACTTTGATTCAGGCTTTTGGACCTAGTCAGGCCAAAAGAGAAAGCTCTGGAAACTTACTGAAACTCAGCGTTAGCTGTTCTCAGAGAAGGTATTCAGAGGACTCGGGTGCAGATGAGATCATTAAAATCAGAGGCTGTCTAACAAGGGGAAGGTCCATCCCTTGCATTCCATCTCATTAGCACTTAAAGCACTGGGGGGTGTTAGTCGCTCTGACTGCAAGCACATCTCTACTGAGGGTGACATCACGTGGCTCAGCAACACCCTGATCGGACCCTCAGAGTCAGGTCATATTGTGGGCGACCCGTCATAAGAATAAGATCTTCAGTTTCTTACTTACCCTTGGGCTAACATTTGATTTAAGCGGCAGCTGTAAGCTGCTTTGCTCTTGTACCTGCCTTTAGCCATCTTGCTCTTGGACTGACAGTCCGTCAGTACTTGGACATTTTGGGGAGGGAGACTGAGACACTGGAGCTCTGTTTGGACTTTGTGGTTTGACCTGACTTGGTAACATCTAAGCCTGTTAGCTGTTTTAGGTTGGCTATTTAGACTTCCATTAATTTCTTTTCTGACAGATTCGGAATAAAAACGCCAGGATTGCCAAATGCTGCATCCAGCCAGAGGCAGGTCAAGCTTGAAGCAGCAGCAGGAAGGGCGGATGATTGACAGGTCCTTTCCCCTCTTCTGTGGCTAGCCGGAGCGATAGACTGGCAGTTGTTGTTAGAATGATGAGCTGACGGTTGGTGCTAGCAGAATGAGGGGTTGACAGTTGGAGTTAACGGAAGAACTAGGGAGAGTGGGAGCCTGGAATCTGACCAGAGAGGGTCAGCCAGAGAGTCCTCTGGGTGAAGAAGGGGAAAGTATGCCCTTACAGTAAAACCATCAAGTTTATGAAGCACTTGTAGACCTTGTAATTAAGTAAGACAGGCATCTCTAAATCTTACTGAGACAAGAAATCTGGGGCCTTGAGGGCAAAGGAAGTGGATAGAAAGGAGTCTCCCCTTCAGCCAAAGGGAACAGAGTTATAGCTTTGGTATAACCGTAACTCCTGCCCAGTATCTGAAAAGGGTTTTAACTCAGTGAAATACCCCACGGTCTGCAGTAAAAAGGGAAGGAGCGCTGTGTGTGAGGCTTTCTCCCAGATAACGATGGGGAAATTAAACTAATATCCTTAGCCAACTGTAAATTTCCCCACTTCACGACTAGTTTGAGAAAACAACTCAAGGCATAAACTTGGGAATCATGGAAGAAAACAAGGTTTCTTCACAATAAGCCTTGATGCAGTCAGGTTTGGTATTTGAATTCATACAGAGAAGCAACATCACCTGCATTTTATACCTTTCAATCACCATAGAAAAGATTGTTTACAGTTCATAAATTCTCATATAGTTCTGTAAACAGCTAAGTCAAAGTACATGATCTTCTGGACAGTGGAGAGTGACAGGTCCTAGTCAGCAATTAATAACGTAATAATATTTCTGGCTGGCACCGTTAATTTCAAAATGTAACTGGGAAAGAATCTTCAAGGATGGGACTGAATATCTCCAGATATAAACAAGTTTTAACTTTCAGCGTATAGTGGAATAACTTGCTGTGCCCTTTTCATGGCCACCATAGTAGAATGTCATGATAATTACTACAAGAACAGATAATACAAAACAGGGTATAAAGAAGAATTTTCTCACAAACTTTGAGCTGGCCTGATCAATGAGTTTAAATCGTATAAAGGGGGCTATCCCAGAATTCTCTGGCAGATAACTGTACATAGGATTGCAGACTTGGAAAATATGCAGCTTTCATTGGTTAAGAGGGGAAGGAGGAAGAAGGTGGCTGACACCCTTGAGACACATCAATGCCTAGTGTGTCAGGTTCAGTACGGTAGAGGGGGAGGGGGGAAGGATCCTTATTTTAGTAAAATTAGGGCATGTGTAGGGTGAAGCAATAGTAACCGTTACCCCCCCCCTTTACTTCTTTTATAGTTCACCTTTTTCACTGAGACTTGGCAGAGTAAAAAATATAGAAAATAAACTAGTTAGATGGCACAGAACGCCCAGTAGCAATGCGATAGGACTAGGATGACATAATTAGAAATCAAAGCAAACAAAAAAGATGCCTAAAGCATGACAGAGCTTGATCAATCCAGGGAATATATTGCAAAGGTACGAAACAGTATAGTGAATGCAAAATGACATGCCTAATAAATGTTGCAAAAGACTACAATCATATTCCCTTTTAAAAGTGTGATAGTATTATTTTTTACTGTAGTGACAGGAGTTCTTAATTTAGAGATGTTCCCTTACAAGGGGCACCAACTAATGAATGTAATCAAGAGCACGGTGATTTGTGGGCATGCCCTAAAGTCACCTGGGGCTATGGGAGTTGGGACACAGGATGGAAGACTCCAAGAGGCAACCTTCCACTTCACATTCATATCAGCTATAAGTTGTCTGGCTGTTTGTTGAAGATGTGTGGCCCACATGGTAGAGTTGCCAACTCCAGATAGGGAAATTACTGGAGTTTGGGGATGAAGCCTAGGGAAGTTGGGAGTTTTGGAGAGGGAGTCAGCCAATGTGATTCCATAGAGTCCCCTCTCCAAAGCAGCCATTTTCTTGAGGGGAATTGGTCAATGTGATCTGGAGATCAGTCGTAATTCTGGGAGAATTCTAACCTCCACCGAGGGATCAAAGTTCAGCCCCAGGTGTGGCAATGCACATCCCAGGCCGCATTCTGCCTCCCCCCAGTCCATCCCATCCTACAAGACCTTTAATGGTCTTGGACTCACAGCAGCAATGCTTATCTGAGCAAAGCTTTCTGACAGTGCCACCCTGCCAACAGGTAACATCCCTGTTAACGTGCATTTTCGGTGGTGGCTTCCACATTAGCCTATCAAGAAGGCCCCTGCTTTTCTATCTTAGTAAAATATAAAAAACAGATGTTCAGTAGCACCTAGAAGACTAACAAAACTTATGGTAGGGTATAAGCTTTCGTGAGCCACAGCTCACTTCTTCAGATACCACAGCTTCACTTCTACTGCTACAGACAAGACTAACACGGCTACCTGTCTAGAAATGTTCAGGAGAGCATTCTTATGAAGAGATCAGAACTATAATCTAATTGATCAGCTCAGGAGTTTGCTTTTATAAGCGATATTATTATAGTATATTGCATTGTTTATTGTATGTATCACCCACTTTTTACTGCAATTCAGTCTCTTCTGCTTCAGTATGGTGTAGAGAGCCAGCATGATATAGTGGTTAGACTAGGATCTGGCCAACCCAAGTTCAAATCCACTTCGGGTTCCCACTGGGGAGAAAGGAAGGATATAAAGAAAGTAAATAAATAAAGATGCCAGACCTTAGACAGTTGTGTTGCCTGGGATAGTTTTTTTGCCTACATTGACAGTTTTGTTTTCATAGACGGGTTTCTTGTGAGGGGAATTCTCCCACAAAATCCCAATTTAGGGAGTCCCCAACCAACACTTTAGCCTTTAAATTAAACCAAGGTAGATAATAATTGGCAATAAAATAAGCGATATTATTATAGTGTATTGGTATATTATATTTGGAGAGGACATTCAAATAAACTCAATGTACTTTAACAACTTACCTAACAAGGTAGGCACCCACATTTATATCTTCTTACACACAGAATTAAGACAAGGAATGGTTTACAGCAACAGAATAGTTTACAGAAAGCAAACAAACTTAAACCAATAAAATCTCAAGGGTTAATATTAGTTTTCAAAGAGTGACCGGTCAATCTAAAAAAATGACAGATCATAAAGTGTGCGGTTTAACTTCTTTGGCTCCTCTTGTTATCTTTCGGAAGACTAGAATGGTAGAATGATGAGCTGATAAGGGAGGTACTAAGGGAACAACACTACAGCATCCAAGGTTTTCTTGCAGTCATGTCTGTTGTTTACTCAAAACACCCCCTTTCACAGTGCCTTCACTTCGGTTGCAATTTACCAAAGGGCACAGAAGAGCAGTAGTAGATGAAAGGGCAAGAGATAGTCAGCAGGCAAGACTATCTGAGAGAGAGGTGCCCTCTTAAAAATCCTAACTAATAAAGGGCTGAATATTCATACTTAGACTTCTTACTAGAATCTCCTAACATTTAATATTATTATTATTATGTTGTTGTTGTTATTCCAGATGGGTAGCCTGTTAGTCTGTTTGTAGCAGTAGAAAAGAGCAAGGGTCCAGCAGCACCTATAAGACTAACAAAATTTGTGTTAGGGAATGAGTTTCGTGAGTGATAGCTCACTTCTTCAGATACCACAACTCACTTTTTCCGTGGTATCTTTTTCAGTGGTATCATGAAAGCTCATACCCTACCATAAATGTTGTTAGTCTTATAAGTGCCACTGGATTCCTGCTCTTTTCTTCTTCTTCTTCTTCTTCTTCTTCTTCTTCTTCTTCTAACTACTACTAGTAGTAGTAGTATGTATGTATTGTCTTCTGACTCTTCAGTCCTAGGCCACTGCATTGTTTTCTTTTATTTCTGTTACAGATCTGTGCTGTTTGATGGGAATTTTTTGTTGTTGTAACTTGCCTTGCGTCTCAGTGAGAAAGATGAGCTAATGAATTCAACAAATAATGAAACAAATTAAAAATCCTTCCAGGCAGGTAGACTGGCATTACTACGGTTAATCTGAAGCAGTCTCAGATCTCTTTTCAGATGGAAGTAAGAATCCCGAGGGAGTGCACCTCTGCACCACAGTGCATCCATTCCCCTCCTTGGCCAGAATCCATTTACTTATGTTCAGAACAGGCCAGGAGTTGTGATGATAATAACCAGTTTCAACCTATCCCGCGTTGGTGAAGCCTCAGCCCCTGGACGGTCCACGTTCCCCCTCCGGAGCCCAAGGAACGACTTCTGCAGGGCGCTTATCCCAACTCCCCTTCTTCTGTTTCGACAGCAGCTTGTTTGCACAGCTTGCTCGGCGCACCCAGTTCGGTGGGGGAAAAGGAAACCGAAACTCAGCCTCTTTGCCGAGGTGGCTGAGCCATGGATGCCGAGAGCCCCAGCAAGAAGCTCCAGGAGGAGACCACTTGCTCCGTTTGCCTGGATTTTTTCACGGAGCCGGTGACCCTGGACTGCGGCCATCATTTCTGCCGGACCTGCATCGTGCCGTGTAGGCATGCACTGCCCGATGTCTGTCCTCAGTGCGGGGAGCTGGTGACAGAGCGGAGCTGGAAGCCCAACAGGCAGCTGGAAAGATTCGCGGAGATAGCCAAGCGGTTCAGCGACCAGGAGAAAGCGGAGGCAGGAGCGGGGGGAGTCTGCGAGGAGCACCGGGAGCCCCTGAAGCTCTTCTGCGAGGACGACGGAGTGCCCATCTGCGTGGTGTGCGACAGATCCAGGGAGCACCGCGATCATGCAGTGGTGCCCGTAGAGGAGGCGGCCCAAGGGTACAAGGTAGGGGGACTCCCCCCCCCACCCGGGGGTAAAGGGTCGAGTCTTTAAACTGAAATGCGGCGGATCGACGGGTTTCCCCAAACAGCGTGGTTTCTGCCTACACTGTTGGAGATCGCAGCTTGGTTTTAGGGAGGTGGAGGCTGAGGAGGGCGGGGGTTGGGGAGGGTCCTCAGCGGGGACGAGAAGCCACCCTCCAAAACAGGAGCCGATCTCTGTACTCTGGAGATCAGTGGTAATTGCTGCCGTTCCCCAGGCTCCACCTGGAAGTTGGCAACGCTAGCTTTTTGTTATGGTTCTGTCTCTTTCATCCCCCTTCCTGAATTTCAGACTGTTAACTTGAGAGAACGGTGACTACCTTAACAAAGCCTACAGGCCCCCAAGTACTGCTGGTGTTAGCTTAGCATAATTCCATTTCACTTGGTATCTCCTGCACTTTATGGCCCCGTGACCCATAAACATTGTTCCTGATTTCCTGTATAAAATGAATGCATCCACTAATTGCATCTGACTCAGTGAGGCTGTAGTTCATCCCAGTGCATAAATCAGTCTAGTACGTTTTTATCCCACACTTCCTTATAGTAATACAGGGTGGCTTATATATTACTCTTCCCTCCTGCACGTTATCCTCACAAGAACCCTGAGAGGTGGGCTAGGCTGCAAGAGCGTGCCTGGCGCAAGGTGAACTTTGTGACTGATAGGGGCTTCCTTGGTCCTAGTCTGACATTTGAATCACTACCCTACCTTGGCTCCAAGAAGGGGCTGTTGTCTGTTTGATACCTGAGAAGAAGAAATTGATTCTGCAGTGGGGGGGGGGGGGTCAGGGAAAACGGCTGTCCTGAGGGCTGGAAAATCTGGATTTCCCCATCCACACAGCAGCAATCTCCCAAAACTAAGGAGCAAAGTCAGTTTTAGAAAGGGGGGGGGAGCAGGGAAACCCCTGGAGGTGCCTGAATGTACTATGATGCTATGGGCGGGCCGGGGGTGGGGGGAATGCTTCTCAAAAGCATTGAACATGAGACAGATAACCCATGCAGAAGCCATTTTATTTAATCCCTGTGGAGCTATTGTTTGAAGTCTATCTATTCCATTCCCTTCTTCAGTGATGCCTTTTTCACTTGCTGTTTGAAACCGGCCATGATTTTATTAGGAGGCCTTAGGCAAATGGCCGTAGGCCCCTAATTTCAATATGGGACAATAGCCTTGGCATTCAACATCTCTGCCTCTTCAATTCGGATTTAAAATCTTCTACAGTTTTTATAAAAGAGCCATTTCTGAACTTCTGTTTTCTTTTCAGGAGAGATTTTGTAACTACCTTGAAGTTCTGAGGAAGGAGAAAGAGAAAATTCTGGCCTGTGCAGCAAACACAGAACAGGAAAGTCAAGAACTGCTTGTAGGTATCACTGTTAGTAGCTCCCGTGCTTGTTTTTTCCACAACCTCTGGAAAACTGTACGTTGAACACAGATAGGTCAAAAGCCATAGAACAGTCCTGTGCCTCAGAATTATTTTGGAATGGCCTGATATTATAATAAACAACAACAACATTCGGTTTATATTCCGCTCTTCAGGACAACTTAATGCCCACTCAGAGCAGTTTACAAAGTATGTTATTATTATCTCCACAACAATAGTCACCCTGTGAGGTAGGTGGGGCTGAGAGAGCTCCGAGAAGCTGTGACTGACCCCAGAAGCAAAGATGCTGAGTTTGTAGATCTGTTCAGCTGGCTTCAAGTGGAGGAGTGGGGAATTAAACTCGGTTCTCCAGATTAGAGTCCTGCACTCTTAACCACTACACCAATGTCTTTGTAAGCTTGGCAGAAACAGTTTCACTTTTGAAAGTTGGTATATTCTCTGATCGAATTTTCATTACATATCTCAAGAGTGATTGTACTTTTGGTAGTCATTTTTTCCCTCTTCTTTCTGCTTCTTGCAGAAAGTAACCAAATCAGAAAGGGAAAAAACCCTGATCGAATTCAGAAAACTCCATGAATTTCTGGAAGAGCAAGAGACACTCATGCTAGCCCAGGTGGAAGAGGTGGAGGAGGAGCTTGCAAGAGAAAGGCATGAACTTCTGGCCAGACTCTCTGTGGAACTCTCCTCTCTTGAAAATATCATTCAAGAGATGGAGGAGAAGTGTCAGCAGCCTGTAAGCAACTTCCTGAAGGTAAAACTGGAGCAGAAAAATCTCAGGGAAGATTCCCGATTCCTGATGTGTCTTCTTTATGTGCCTCCTTCACAAGAAACAAAGATGCTGAGTTTGTAGATCTGTTCAGTGTAGGAGCATCCAAGGACAGAGTAGTCACTTTAATCTGAATTGGATGGAGATGCTTTGATTTAAAATGGGACGAATCTGCTTCCCCCTTTGATTCTAATGAATTCTCTTCTAGACATCCCCCTTAAGCCTAGGCCTGATTTGGCTTCAATTTGTGAAATGCTTTGAAAAACTAAGTTTGGGAAGTTCATTCAACTAAATTGAGGCCTGTGTAGACCTCTTCAGGACCACTAGTTTGGCCCTTTGCAAACTCTTGCTGTGCACATTGTAAAGAGTTTGTGAGTGTGTATGTGTTGACCACTTCCTCTGCTTCATCTGTTGACATACATCCTTTCACCTGGAATTACAACTGATCTCCAGACCACAGAGGTCAGTTCCCCTGGAGGGAATGGTGGCTTTGGAGGGTGGCCTTAACTCAGTCTTCCCTAAGGACTCCCCTCAAATTTCCAGGAATTTCCCAAGCTGGAGTTGGCAGCCTATGTGAGGCAAGCACTGAGTTCCTGTCTCTCTTTTTTTTCTAGGATGTTCGAAGCTCCTTGAAGAGGTAAGTAGATCCCATGTATTTCTGTTTTAGCTTCATGAGGCTAGAAGGCGAAAGACATGACCTCTGGTTCACAATTACTCTTACACAGAGAATTTACACTTGAAGAACTCGTGATGAATTCACACCAAGTCTTCATCTCACTCCTCTCACCCCTTGTTATCTTCCCCATAAGTAGAATTCCCAGTTTGATCTCCACATATCTGAAGGAGTGAGCTGTGACTCATAAAAGCGCACATTGAAATATATATGTCTTTAAGGTGCCATGGGACTTTTGTTTTATTTTTTATGAGCTCTGAGATCCTGGGGAAAGAATTTAGTATCTCATACACTCCAATATAATAATATGTTTATTGTTTTTCCGGCCGAAGCCATAAGCCATATAAACACCAACAAAATATGAGCTGTACTCTTGAACATACCCAATTCACATAGACATAACTCGTCATTATCACTTTAAACTATCTAAACTCATGAAAATCTTGTTTACACTCCAATATTCTGCAATGAAAACAGGAACATTCTTTCATAGTTGTAATGTCCCCCTTTCACACAAAGGGATCACTTGCATTGCTCCATTCCCTTTGGTTCATCATGCTAGTTACTTTTGGAGTATTAAGAGACGGTTTTCCAAAATATTAACATCCTTCTCTGCCTCTTTTCACCGGTGTCCCTCCCCCCCAAATCTTTTTGTCCATTTTCCCTTCCTCACACTTTAGAATTCTAGATTGGGTGGGTAGCAGACTAACTTTGCTTGTCTCCAGATATGAGGAGAAGGAGAAGTTTGAGAATCCAGTGGCTTTCCCTCCTGAGTTGAAGAGGAGGATCTGGGACATCTGTGACCTAAACCCTTTTCTAGAAGGTGTCGTAAAGCAGTTCCAAGGTAATGAAGAAGGGCTGCAGGGGTTTTATGCGGGACGTGACCCGAGTCCACAAGTGGATGTGGCAGGCTCTCAGTCACTCAGCAGTGTTGGCTGAGAAGGCAGTTTCAGTACACTGTACAAAAAGTTTTGGTTGCTTGGGCTGCTTTAGCTGAGAAGCGAAGAGTTTTTGCAAATTGTCCACATTTATATTTCCTGCAGGAATAAAACAAGCATCCAAAACAAAAGAGTGGGAATCTGACTAGTGATGCTGAAGTGATCATTAAGTTTTCAAATAATGAGCTCATAATATGAGTTTTTCTACTTGTGAAAATTCTTTTCCATTCGAATCCCTTTGCCATTAAGCCTACTCTGCTTTTAATTTGCTATACCACTGATGTGTGAGTTTTGTGTCTGTCCAGTTGGCATTCACCAGGCAACTAAAGCCCACTCTTGGTACATGCTCAGAACTTAATAATTGGAATCCTTTGCTTGTTCAGGAAAGGAAACTGTCCTTCCTTTTGACAGCAGAAACTGATTTAAGGGTTCTTGTAATGTTTCTAATGGCTTGGTTCCCACAACAGTTCAGCAATCCGTAATCTTCATGTAAGTCCAGTAAAGTTGTACTTTCTCCAGGGCAGAGGTCTCCAATCTTGTTGAGCCTGTGGATTCTTTTGAATTTTAAGGACAATTAGTGGACATTGCCACAAAATGGCTGTGGGGGCTGGGGCCAGTCACAAAATGGTGGGAGATTTCAGGCCAAGAATCCTCTTACGGTGGATGCAGTTCTTTTTGAATGGGTGTTCCCTGTAAACACAAAGTGAATGCTTTCCACGCTCTTCTGAAGCACTTCCTGTTCCACTGAGGAAGAGGGAAGCCAGGGTTGGCTCTTTGGAGGACAATATGCTTTGGTGAAGAAGGAAATGGCCACCAGGAAACACATTGGTGTGCACCATGGCCTCCACATTGGGGCGTAATTTGGGGTGACCATTTGAATAAACAGTCCTCCAACAGGAAACGAGCCAAATTCCAGCATCGGGGCAGGGGCTGGGATGTACACAGCAAATGAAGCAAAGAGAGTTGCTAAGGCAACCTGCTATGACTTATTTGGCCCTGCGCTGCAGTTCCTGAGAGCATTGTCAGAGGAATCTTATAATCAGTGATCCAAACAGAACATGAGTAGGTAAGGAGGGGTTTCACACCCCATTGAAACTGACCCTTCAGGGCATTTCCCCTTTAGCAGAAGCATGCTTGTAATCCCTTTCAGCACTCTCTAACAGAACCATATGATTGTTACTAAAACAGATATATTAAAAACTGTCCCTTTGGCCCAAATGAACAACCATTCTTGCTAGGGTTGCCAAATCTGTGTTGGGAATTTCCTGGATATTTGGGGGTGGAGCCTGAGGAAGGTGAGATTTGGAGAGAAGAGGGACATCAAAGAAGTATAATGCCATAAAGTTAACCCTCTGAAGCTATCATTTTATTCAGGAAATTGATCTATGTAGTCCAGAGAAAAATTGTTATTCTGGAAGCTCTCCAGGCCCCACCGGGAAGTTGGCAACTCTAGTTTTTGCATAACTATAGTTGGGCCTAGAGATTGCCACCGTGAAGTCTCCTTTGGCCTTCTCACCATACTCCTAATTAAGGACATCATATATTTTTTTTAAAAGTATTTATATCCCACCTTTTCCCTAAACGTCTCCGGACATAGGTGGCTAACAATAATGGAAAGCAGTAGAAAAACAATTTGATAAAATAAGTATTAGAGGAACAGATAAAGCAACAGAAGCTCAATGTTAAAATACTCTAAATGCCCAGCTGGATAGTCCCCCTTAAGCCCCCAGATCTCTCCAGAACAGTTCTGCCTTGCAGCCTAACCAGGAGGCCCCCTTGACCTCTTCTAGGAGGCTCTTCCAGAGGCAAGGGGCAGCCGCTGGAAAAGGTGGTTCCAGATGGTTGCCAAGCATGCCTTAGAGGGAGAAACTAAACTGCCTTTCCCACATGGAAAAGGAAATGTGGTCCTTTAAGTAAGTGGGCTGCAGGTAGGTTTACCAGGTTCCTGCCAGCAGCAGGCAAACTCCCCGTGATTTGCTCTCAGCCTGGTGATCGCTGGTGATTAGCAGCAGGAGGCGGGCTGCTCAGAGATCACCTGCCATCAACAATTAGCCCTGACAAATGGCCATTTGTATGCACCCCACAGTGCTGTCACTTCGAGTCACACCTGCTTCAGTCTGTCTGAGCATGGAATTGTGATGCCCTTGTCCCACCTTTCTCTCAGTATCTGCTTTTTGATATAATAATGTCAATATGATGGTTTTGTGCTTAATGTTCTTCCCTTTGTTTTTCCCAGTCACTCTGGTATCTGGACTTCAGCAACAAGAAGGTAAATTTCAGAGACTGGTGGAAGACCAAATTAAAAGGAAGGTGAAGGTTTTGTCTGAAAGCTCTGCTCATGTTCCATTCAAATGCAACTGTTTTGTCCTGTTCTGAAGGAGCCAAAAGAGTGGTTTTAAACTTGACCCCTTTCTTTGAGGATTTAGAATTGTCCTCCTTGATCAGGCAAAGGTTTATCTAGGCAAATATTCTGTGGGAACTGTGGCCAGTCTTTTAGGAAGCTCACAAACTGGATATTAAGGCAATAGCCATCCCCTGATTTTTCCCCTTTGTCCCTGTCATCAGTGACTCAGCAGCAGGTATCTGAGACACAAAAATTTCCTAAAGCTAACCAGGCAGGAAAACATTAATAACAACTGTGTTTATATACTGCTCTTCTAGACAGGTACAGGTAGTCCCCTGTGCAAGCACAGAGTCCTTACTGACCCATGGGAGGATGTTGCATCACAACGCTTTCTTGGCAGACTTTTTATGGGGTGGTTTGCCATTGCCTTCCCCAGTCATCTACACTTTACCCACAGGAAACTGCGTACTCATTTTACCGACCTCGGAAGGATGGAAGGCTGAGTCCACCTTGAGCCGGGTACCTGAACCCGGCTTCCGCCAAGATCAAACTCAGGTCGTGAGCAGAGCTTGGACTGAAGTACTACAGCTTACCACTCTATGCTGCAGGGCTCAGAGTGGGCTCTGGGAGCCCATGGGGCTCCCCCAACCCATTCCTGATTTTCTCTCCTTTTCCTTTTAAAAAAAAAAATAAAAAATCCTATCAACATAGTTTAAGAAGGCACTATTTGAGAATTTTATCAATAAGTTCAGGAATATAGACCTAAAGGAAGAATTTGGCCTGCCATTGAAAACTTCTGTTGCAACTCTAGCTAACTTTTGCCCATTCACAGTTGTTAGAAGTAGGAATTAGCCAATAGTAAAAGCATCTAATCTACATGTAATGCTGAGGTGTTTGGGTAGGAAAATTCACAGAGGAAAAATCTCAATGAATGCATTTTAACTCATTTTAAGTATTTGTTTTCTTGCCTCATTATGTAGCATCATAATTTAGGTAGGAACTCAAAGTAGTTTACAACATTGTTCTCTTCTGCCATTTTGTCCTTACAACAGCAGCCCTATGAGGTAGGCTAGGCTGAGAGAATGTTCACCCTCAAGCTTCCACATCAGAAAAAAAGTGGGGACCCAAGTCCAAAACTAACCACTACACCAAGCAGAATTTATATACAACCATATCAGCCTACTCTGAATTTAATCTCCGGGGGGTGGGGAGAAACAGAGATGTTTACTTAAAATCAGAAAAAGTTGTGGGTTTTTCTCTCAAGAATGGCTCTTAAAGTCAGGCTGTCTGCTCTGAAATGAATAGTTGGTCAGCATGCTATAATGTCCTTAGAAGTGCATCAGTCTTCCAGCTGATGTTGCTAAACGTCGTTTTCTCCTCTTTCCCCACAGCAAATGTGACTCTGGATCCAGACACAGCCCATCCGCACCTTGCCCTATCTGAGGATTACAAAAGCATCAGCAGGGGTGACAAATACCAAGACCTGCCTGACAATCCTGAGAGATTTGACAAACATTGCATGGTGCTAGGATGTGAAAAATTCTCAACAGGCAGGCATTGCTGGGAAGTGACTGTTGGGAGTGAGGATGGCTGGGCTGTGGGGGTGGCTAAGACATCTGTGAAAAGAAAGGGCAAGTTCAATGCTAGTCCTGAGGCAGGGATCTGGGCTTTGAGGACATGGAAAAGTACATACAAAGCATTAGTCCCTTCTCTTTCATCTCATCTTCCTCTCAGCAGGGAACTTAGGAGAATTCAAGTCTCTCTGAACTGTACTGGGAGGCAGGTGGCCTTTTTCGATGCTGACACAGCAACCCCTCTCTTCACATTCTCAGAAATCTCCTCTGGAGAGACCCTTCAGCCCTTCTTTTGGGTGTATGATAAAGGCTGCCTCACCATCTCTCCTCAAGGCAGTCAGCCTCACTCACAGGCCCTTGCTGATGTTAGTCTCCAAACCAAAGTAACTAATCTAAAAACAAAATGTAATGAGCAAGTATCACCTTTAACAGGTCTGTAAAAGCCCCTCCAGGCTTTGAGTCACAGTCACCCAAACTTACCAAAATCAAGTCACCTTTTCCTCTCTTAACATTAACAACCAAACACAAATTTCTAAGAAAATGTCCAATTGGCCACCTGGCCTCCAGCTTTCATGATTTACAAGCCTGTTCTCCATTTCCTCACCTCATATCTTCTCCAGTTGAGGAGATGCAGGCACTCAAAATTATTTATTGTTGCTGTTCAGGGAAGTTGATGTGATGTTCCAGACAAAATCTCAGATCCAGGAGAACAATTTGCCCCATAGCAAAAGGAGGAATCTGGTATGCATGCCCAGTGAAGGAAGGGAAACCTAAAGGATAGGGCAGATATTTCAAAATGAGGAGTCAAGATGGTCTATAGTTCGTAGTGAAAGAGACCCAATCATTCATTTTTGGGGAGAAACTCAGTCCTGCAAGGAAATGTGGTGGTGGAGACCTGAGAAAGAGGCTTGAGGTGATTGGATGGACAGCTCCAGTTCAACGTAGGTGGAGATTATGACTTCCATCGAGGGAAACACTCTCTCCGTAGAAAGAAAACCTACACAGCAAACAAAGGAGGCAGAATTTTCTCTTCTTGCTGTACTCGTTTTCCATTGGAAAATGGAAGGCTTTTTCAAAACTTTTCCCCTCATAGCTGAAATCCACCACCTCAGAATCTAAAGGTATACCACCATTTTACCTGCTTGGAATTTTGCTACCTCATTACATGCATCATTCTTTCCTGCATGTCAGTTGGTCTTTTTTTTTCCTCCTGTTCAACATGTATAAAGATATTCCGGAATGTTATTACTGTGTTCACATGTGTTGTTGAATTAAAGACGTCTCTTCTGGTTGCTCTCATTGTGTCTCATTGCAGACTCAGAAACATACTAGGTCGGAGGTCCCCAACCTTTTGGGGTTTGCAGTGAACCTTGAAATTTTAACACAGGATGATAGGCACAACCACAAAATGGCTACCAAAAGAACAAAGCCAATCACAAAATGCCGGAGAGCATATTTATGCATCAATCTAATAGCAGCTCTTCAAAATTTCAGGCAGAAGCTGCCCTTTAATTCTCCATAGTACTGCCAGACTCCTGCTATGCCTGGTGGCAGGGCAGCCTCATTTGCCCGCCACTGCTTTGAGCAATCTCATGGCCCTGTTCTTTCCTGATTAGAGAATCTTCCACTTCAAAATGGGCTCCTGTCTTGACTGTGACCATTTCAGTCAGAATAGATGGTATCTAAGAGCCTTTGACAGCAACCTAGAGGATTACCAATAAAATACAGTAGTTCAAAGCAGTCTGATTGGCATTTTTGTTTCCAATTGAATGTGGCTGTTACGATAGCAAACACAGCTATCTAATAAAGATGTGCAGGCACAGAAATGTCAGGTTGGAGAGACACCAAGCAGTTTAATGTAGCCATCATAATCCTAAAAAATCCAGAATGTTTTTAGGAAATCTGGAAAGGGACAGTCTGCCAGTATCAGGGATCTATGGCTTGTGGTTGTCCAAAGCATTTCAGAGCAAATCCTCCCAATTTCATAGGGCCAAGAAGCATGATCTATGGACATTATGCTTTAAAATAATTTGTGGAAAAACCAGGCTTTGAGGGAGACCTAACTGGCTTGAGAGCTAGTGTGTAGTGATCAGTATTATGGAGAGGGAAAAAATCCCCAGTCAGTCATGAAGCTCATAGGTGACCTCTGGCTTGTCATTCTTTCAGCCTAATTTATTTCACAGGTTTGCTGTGAGGATTTTGTCAAGAGAACCATGTATATGAACCTGGGAGGACAGGAAGGATAAAAAATATAGTAGGTTACACTGATGGGGATAGAGACAGATTAAGGGGCACAGAATTTTCCCAGTGTTCTCCCCCTATTCTATCTCCAGTCAACAACCCATAAATTTCAGCTGCTTCTCTGCTGTTGTTTCATGTAGTTTTACTCTCCATGAGTAAGACAAAGCAAGCAAGCTGTGAATGAAGCAGGACACTTCAGGGTCACCTCCTCTTTCCTCCTGGCAAATCAGCCTTTAACTTACTTCCTCTTTGTCATCAGTCAAATGATGGCCAGTTTAAAAAAAAAATGAAATTGCTTTAACAAAAATTATTTTTATTCAAAAGTAGTTTATTGAAACGGCTTTACAAAATCCGGTTAACATATTACAGGACATGTAAAGATTATGACATCAGGAGATGGGCAGGGCAAACAATTCAGAAAGGTGGGTTTCTAACATCTACATCAGCAACAGGCTTCTCTAGCCAGGCACCTCAAGGTGGGAGGATAACGTGGAAAACATTAGAATGCAACACTGGCTGGTTCAGAACAACTGAGTGAATGAATTGTGGCCATGGTGGGGTAGAGGGAAGCCAATGTAAAAACAGCCACAAAAGCCAACTGGATAAGAAGCTATTAGAAAATCTCAGCACATTAAAAAAAAAGTAAACGGATGTTCTCTTTTTAAAATTAGCACCTGGATTTGGTTAACTGTTAACTATGGATCTCCTTACAGGAAAATCCATGAAAATGAGCACACTTCCTTTGGACTGGCTGGGGTCAAATTCTACCACCCCATTCCCGGGACCATTCCTCATTTGCTGAGAGAGTTACACAGAATGCAAAAATAGCCTCTTTGAACACAGGGGTTTTCTGTAGTAGCAACAAAGAATGACAAAGTGCAGGAGGAGCAGCTGGAGTAATCTTATTGCAAAAGTAGCAAAGCGATGCATAGCACCTTACAGGTTAGCAAATTGTACTGTGGCTTTAGCTTTCACGAGCCAGTACTCACTTCATCAGATGCAAGAGTTTTTAGTGTCTGCATCTGCACAGCTTTTGGGGGTCTGGGAAGGAAGAGGTTTCAGGATGATGGGCTGGCTGGAGCCCTGATGGCCAGCAGAGCCTGTGAGGTAGATTTCATTGTCATAAGGGCACACAATTACAAGGACATCTTGCATCCAAAAGAAGAGGTAAAATGCAGCTCTCCAGAATGGAGAAAGCCATTGTGTTCCAAGTGTGTTTGTCTTGTGCGGTGGGTGGGGCTCTGTTCAATTACTGGAAAAATCTCCCCTACCCCCAGCACAGTTCAGACACACTTGGATGCTCGTGCACTCCCTGCTATGGGAACGGGGATATGATCTTTTGAGCACCTGGTACCCACACCTTTGTCATTTATTTCTGCAACATTTTTAAGAACAGTTTGGGGCACAATTACCTCCGAAGTGGACTGCAATCACACAAAAAATGCCAAAACAGGCCAATAAAATACAAAACCCCACTTAAACACCACATCATTCAGGCTGAAGGTCCAGACTCCCAGGTATGCTCGGCAGTACTGGCTTCAAGTTGCTCACAACGTTCCTCAGGTGTGGTGGGTGATGGACGACTTCTGTTTGTATTTCCTATTGGAGTGTTGAGGAGAGAGAAAAAGCATCAGAAGTGGAGAGATTCACCTCCAAAGTCTAAACACACCCCAGGAATACATTCTAACATGACAGATACCCTGAAGCTAGTTCATGAAAGGCACAACCCCAGTTCATTGCTGGACTCTGTGTTTGCCCTGCTTTCTTCCCTTCCCCCATGTGCTGAGCATCACTAAATGCTTCTTAGTCAGGGAAACCTCAAGTCCAGCTCCCAGTTCACCTGGATGTTTGCTGTCATCTAAGCAAAGTGGAAGTTTCTTTCCACCAACTGTTCCCTACTGGGGTTCCAGCCTTTGGCAACCATCTTATTTAAAACCACAGAAAGAAAATCTAGAGCAGAGGTCCTCAACATAGTGCCAATGGGTGCCAGCCAACACCTTTCCTGGTGCCTACCATGTATTTTTAGAAAGGTGGTGAGTGGGATTCTGCCCAGCAAGGCTTCTGATTGACCATTAGAAATTTGATTGGCTGTCACAGCAGCTACCACCACAGCATAAGCACCTTCACCATCCACATGAGGGCAAGTTGCGGCAGCCATTGTATGCCTGGCTTTACTTTCTGTAGCAGCCATTTTGTGGCTGCGCTAATCATGGCCATTTTCACACTCTTTAACATTGCGCATAACTCATGGAACAAGGGCGTCTTCATTTCTGACATCATCGCACCATGAAAACAGAATCATGATGAGGTGATCAGAAATTGTGCCATGAACATGCCCTCACTTCATGAGTTGTGCACAATGTTAAAAAGCGTGTGAAAACGGCCCAAGCTGTGTCAGAATTCCAAAGGGGCCTGAAAAGATAGGCTGAAAAGAGTTAGGGACCTCTGATCTAAAGAGAGACCTGAAAATGCCCCCTTGTTCTTCTCGCCCCCCCCCTTAATATTTTTCCCACTTATGGTCCCTGAACTCCCAACTGTTGAATGTCAACTGAAATACAAGCACTCCCTCCCTCCTCGGAATTTGGCCCTCCATCGGTTGCCCAAATTTACCTTCAAACTGCAGAAGTCCCGATTCCAGGTTGGCTGCAGAAACAAAGGTAACAGATTAAAACACCACCTTATAATTCTTTTAGCAATTCTAACAAAAACATATTAGTTGATACTATGTATTTCCCCCGTATTTTATGTGAATGGTTAAATAAAAGCTGAAATAAAGTGTGGATTTATTTCCAGCCCCCATCTCAAATATTGATAGTTCTTTTCTCCTAATGTAAATGCTTTAAAAATGCAAGTTATGGATACTGCAGGGTTTAGAAACAAAAAAGATCAGAGTGGAAAGTTGACATTTCAGAATGTAATCAAGAGCTAATGATCCAAAAGGAATTCAATGGATATGAGTTCCAATCAAAATTTAATAGTATGGTGAGAAGGTTAAAGGAGGATGGATGGATGGGAGGGTGGGTGGACAGATGCCAAGCAACCTGTGTCCCTAGTAGAATTAGAGAAAGGTGGGAATGAAGTCATTTCTGACCGTGTCATTCACAGGCAACTTGCTATAACAACCTCTAATAAATTCTCAACCTTTCCTTAATTCAAATTTAATCCAGGAATCATTTGCATGGGTGAATATTTCAGAGCTGTTATTACTAGAGATGAATTACTTGCTATCTGTCTCCTGTATCCTTCCTGTCCAACAAGGAACTGAGGGCAGCAAACATGGGGAACCCCAGGTAGTCCACCAGTCAGGTATACACACTGAGCCTACAAGTTTTGCTTCAGAAATGTCTGTTTTACCAAAGGGTGGTGTGGTGGAGAAGAGTGCTCTCAAATCATAGCTGACTTATGGCAACCCTGGTGAGGTTTTCATGGCAAGAGACTAACAGAGGTGGTTTTCCATTGCCTGCCTCGGCAACCCTGGTCTTTATTGGAGGTCTCCCATCCAATTACTAACCAAGGCTGACCCTGCTTAGCTTCTGAGATCTAACGAGATCAGGCTCACCTGGGCTATCCAGGTCAGGGCATTTTACCAAAGAACCAGGGTTAAAAAAAGGAAAGAGCACAGCCTTTGTGTTCTTCTGCCTCTAACAGAAGAAGTGTGTGGTTTTATGAAAACCAGAAGATGAAAGTTTTCACAGCTTGGAAAGGGTTTCATTAACCCTTAAAGCCTAACAAACAGAAAGTTCCCAACACAAAGATTCTTGGGAACTGTAGTTTGCCAGGTTTTCTAAACTCATAATATAGTCTAACCCTGAACAGTAAATCTGAAGAAAGAAAAGTGGAGAATGGTCAGAAAAGGAATTGGATGGGAAGGCTTTTTCTAGGACAAGGTCCTTAAACCATATTCTTCAAATGAAATTCAAATTTCACATTTTCCTTGCTCAGCTAGCATTCCAAGGAAGCCTCAGTTTTGGACCAAAGCAATATCCAGCATAAAAAAACCCCTTACAGCCAGTCTCCTTTACCTTTAAAATGCTTCATGGCCCCCAGCAGAATCAGGTTCTTATCAAACAAATTCCAGACCTTGCAATGCAGCTCTGGAGAAAGAAACGCCAGCTTCTGAAATTTCTCTCTTTCCTCATACCTGAAAAGACAAACATAGACATATAAAATACCTAGAGAGAAAACCAGGTTACCTCACCCCACACAATTTCGAGTGAAGAAAAAGAAACGGAGTTAACACCAGAAGGCCAATAAATTTAACGATCAGAATGTCCCAAAAAATAGAGAAAGATGGGAATACTTTGGCAGGAAAAAAAGAAGTATGAAAAGAGAACTTGGCATTATAGAAAAGCATTCAGAAGACTGGTATGGGAAACTGTGGTGGTTCAGTGAGACAGCAGCCACTTGGCATCCAGACCTCTTACAGGGCCAGGCAGTCATTGGTGACATGAAAAATCTCTCCTTCAGACCCTGGGAGAGAGTTGCTGTCAGTCAGAATAGAAAATGCAGATCTCAACAGACCAGTGTTCTGAATCAGTATGAGACTGCTTTATGTGAGAAGGAAGGAAAATTCTCCTCTTACAGACATTGCTGAAGTATATTTCATCCTTTGACCAAAAGTTAAATATGTTTGGATTATATATTGGAAAGACAGGGTCTGTAGTGCGAGTTGCTAAGAAGGGACAAAACACTCCCCTCTCTTTTAATATATACAATCAGTATATGAAAGAAAAATATTCACACATTAATTTGTTGAAGATAAATGAACAACAGGGTCCAGGGAACCAAAAATGCAGGGCTACAATGCAGAGACTTTGAAAAGGGAATGCAATCCCATGGAAATTATGTGTCTGTAAAGGGATATCAAGTCACAGTGGACTTATGGCAACCACATAGCGTTTTCAAGGCAAGAGATGTTCAGAGGTGGTTTGCCATTGCCTGCGTCTGTGTAGTGACCCTGGTCTTCGCCATCCAAGTACTAACCAAGGCCAACCCTTAATTAGCTTCCAAGATCAAGATCAGTCTAGCCTTAGCCATCCAGGTCAGGGCCTATGGAATCCTTAAGAGCTGTCTTTTCCAAATGTATTGTATTTTTAAAATGAACCAAATAAATAAGGTGCAATGTCAGAGGTGCAGATAAATAAGGTGCGACATCTAACACCCTTTACCAAGGGCAGTGCTCCTTGGTAAAGGGTATTAGAATGCAAAAGAATGTTCCTGTTTTGCTGAGCTGATGGGGTCCTCAACTCATGCATGGGGTAGGTTAACCCTTCTCTAGTATCCCAAAGCATGAATAGAAATGACTGGGCTCCACTGATAGCTCCCTCTGCTCACAATGTGCTCTAGGGGAGGGACTCAATGGGAGAGCACCTCCTTGCATGTAGAAGGTCCCTAGCCTAATCTCAGGTCAACAGGATCTTGGTCAGGAGGGCTGGGCAAAACCGTTTTCCTGAGATCACGGAGCATCTCAAGAGTACAAAAGGATCACAACAGAAATGGGCCAATGGCCAGGTTCAAATCTTCACTTACCTCTTCAAGAGGTCCCCAATATCCTACAGAGGGAAAGAGAGAACAGAGAGAATACAGTGTTAACCTTTTTGCCTTGATGAAGTGTACCTCTCATGCATCATTAGTGAAAGCCGTACACCCCCTTGCCATCACTCATGTTAGAAAGGCTGAGGGGACAGGAACCTTGTTCACCACAAAATGGTTCTTTAGCCTCTTGTGCTAAGAGCAACTATACCCCAAACACCCTATGAACTGCAGCCATTCATTCTGGGACAAAGTGAGTGAGGGCTCTAACTCCCTCAATCCCCCCCATCCTAGAGATGCCAACCTCCAGGTGGAGTCTCAAGTTCTCCCAGAATTACAACTGATCTCCAGGCTACAGAGATGTTACCCTGGAGAAAACAGCTGCATGGGAGAGAGGGCTTTATGGCATCAAATCACTGCTGAGCTCCCCCCCGCCCCACCCCGCCACAACACTACCCTCCTCAGGCTCTGCCTCCAAACCCCCAGGAATTTTTCAAGCCAGAGTTGACAGCCCTAGCCAACCTCTACACAGCCTGAATGCATAATGAAAGAGAACTCTGAAAGGGTCTCTGGCCACCTTGGGGAGGAACAGGAAGTTAAAGGGGCCTTTGTCAGCATCTGGGGACTTCAAGAGATTCAAAATAAGTGAATCTGGGGCTAAGGTGGAGGGGGGGCAAATAGGAAAACCATGGGACCCCAGCTGTGTATTCTTATTCTAGCCTAAATACTTTAGAAGCCATTGCTGGGGCCACTGGAGGGAGGGAACACTTAGGCATCCCTCCGTTATGTGCATATAGAGTCCCACCCTACAGAGACGGAGAGTCAAGCTAAAGCATGTGCCCACCAGCTTGTGTTGCTAAATTAAAAGAATCACTGTTGCCCAGTTGTTAAAAGTGCCAGACTCTGGGAGACCCAAGTTTGAATCCACACTCTGGTCTGGATGCTTGCTAGGAAGCCTTCGGCCAGACACACACTGGCAACCTAACCTGCCTCACAGAGTTGTGAGAATAACAGTTGTGAGAGTAGAGGAGAATGATGTAAGGCACTTTAGGTCCCCAGTAAGGGAGGAAATGGCATATTAATGAAGTAAAATATAAGTCAGATTTTGACAGATTTTGTAAGCTACCCTGAAACCCATAAGTAATAGAAATGAGATGGAGTGGGGGGAAATGTTTAAAGAGCCTCAAATAACTGTGTGGCATTTAGTAAAGTGGCAAATTCCATCTCTTCCAGCAAACCCCCCCCCCCCCAACAACAACCCTCTTGTTCAGAATATTTCACACAAAGATGGTCCTATTTCTTTTAGGTGTTCTTGTACATAATAGAGGGAATCTGGGCTGTTCCCACCACCGTCTTCTTACCTGCAAGAATTCATTCACTGGCTGCTGGGTCTTCTCTTCCATTTCCCAGATGAGATCTTCAAGAAAGTCTTGTTTCCTGGAGAGTGCAGAGATATGCTCGTTCTGTTTGTTTTTAATCTCGTTTTGCAGCTCTGTCACCTGAGCCAACAGACGTTCCTTTTCTTTGTCCAGGAACTCGTGCATTTTTTTGAACTCTGCCTTTGTTTTCTCACACACCACTGTTATTCGATTCTGAAACAAGGAGATGAAAAGAGCGGGAAAGCACATGTCAGGAGTAAGGTCAGTGCCAATTTTCAGTAAGAGGGAACAATGTCTACCTATTTTCTGCATTTTTATCTTGCCCTTCCTGCTTGAGGCAATGCACATAATCCCCCCCTTTCCCATTTTATTCTGAAACAACTCCATGAGGTAAATTAAGCTGGGAGTACCTGACCCAAGATCATCCAGTGATGAGGGAGAATTTGAACCCATGGTTCATGGTTCTAGTTAGACTATACCGGCTCTCTCTAGATGCCCCCTTTGGCAGGCTACCTCCTCCTCCCTGTTCCCTCAGAAGGAGAAGGGTCAGTAGCTCTGTTTGTTTCTATTCCACTCCCACCCGCTCAAAAAAACAAAACAAAACCCAGGTATGTGAGCAGGTAAGAAAGAGCAGAAAGTGACTGCTATCTTCCTCTAGGTAGTGGTGTGCATTCCTTCCTGTCATAACAACAGCTCAGTAAGGAGGAGCAGCCATATTTCCTCCCTGCCCTCTCCCTTTAGCAAGCTTGCAAGTGGATGTGCATACAGCAACAAATGCTTTACCCCCTTTGCCCACCCCTGCTCTGACTCTGGCCATCGATGGATATTGGGCACCTGGCACCCTGTCCTCACAAATGAGGGATGGTACAGGCTGCTCCCCAATGAGTCCTTTCTGTCCCCATTAGCTCAAACCACATGAAATGGCAGGTATGGGTCATCGGCTACGAAGGGCCATCCCAGCTTGCTGAGACCTGACTGACCACATATGGTTGATGCTAGCCAGGGTCAGAGGTACAATGAATCCACCCAGCATCAACATATCTGTCATGAGAATTCCATAGGAAAGGAATTTCCGACTTTTCAGAGATCACATTTAGTGGGGAAGGAGTCTCCTCATCAGAGCTGATCACAAGAGCTGGCCTATAAAACAGCCCTTCATGAACATTGGAATGGCTTCCCACCCCTTAGACAAATGAAGCTGCTGAGAAACAGGGTTGCCTCTTGGCATTTTATATTTGCATGGGTTCACATGTTTATTCACTTCCCAGAAACAAGTGACACTTACAGATGCGCGTCGAGAGTCTGCTTCAAGGCTTGTTTTATTCAACTGAACATCTGTTCTCTCTTTCATCAGACGGTCCAGACATTTCCTGAGACAAGTCTGAAGAGGAAGCAAAAGGTTAGGTTAGTTTAGGTGGATGGCCATGTTGGTCTGCAGTAGAACAACAGGATTTGAGTCCAATGGCACCTTAGAGACCAACAAGATTTTCAGAGTGTAAGCTTTCAAGATTCAGAGCTCTCTTCTTCAGACAAGATTATGTTAAGCTCCTTTTCACAGGTTTACTATATACACAAAGTGAATTTCATTAAGAGAGGCCATTTGAAGGACATGGCTGCTTCTCACCCCACACACCAATGCCTTTCAGATTTCTCCTGACCAAGTACTTCTGAGCCTGTATCCCATTTTAGCCTGTTTTATTTATTATTATACTTCCTTATCTCACCTTGCTCCAAGGAGCTTAAGACAGCATAAGTTGTCCTCGCCTCCTCCATTGTATTCTTACAATAACCCTGTCAGGCAAGTTAGGGTGAAAGAAAACGACAGGCTACTGTCTCCCAGTTTCTTTCACAGCCAAAGGGGAAGAGTTTGAAATTTGGCCTCCCTCCATGGCTTCCATAAAGCCTATATCCCATTGGAATGTGGCCTCTAGCAGATAAGAACATTCCCCACCACCAGTGTACAAATCCCACCACAGTAACTGCTTAAAAAGATCATTTTTTTCATAATCCAGGCCACACTTTTTATTAGTGTCACATTCACTCAACACAGAGATTCGTTCCCAAAGCTAGATAGAGCATAGGGGTAGAGTTATTACAAAGGGAGTCTAGTTTCCCAGGACAAGGAGCATTATGTGACATTCCAGAGCAAAGGTAAAAATGAGTGCAAGTCTAAAGAGTTAAATGATCCACTCAGAATGGGCGTGGAGCACTCCCACTGTGGTGTAGTGGTTAGTAATTGATTAGGACGGGAGATCTAAGTTCAAATTGCTCTTTGGATGACCTTGGGCCAGTCACATTCTCTCAGGCTGACCTACCCCACAGGGTTGTTGTTCTAAGGATAACATGAAGGAGGGAAGAATGATGTTGCTAATGCAAGGGCTTGAGGGTGTCCACGCTCACCAGATTAAACCACTGCTCTTTTGTTTAGCACATGTTATCTCTCCCACCCTTCTTCCAAAGAACTCAGGGTGCTGTATGTTGTTTTCCCCTCCTCTATTTTATCATCACAACAACCTTGTGTAGTAGGTTAAGCTGACTGACCCAATCACCAAGCAAGCTTCGTGGCAGAGTGGGAATGTTGAACAGGGGTCTCTCAGATCCTAATTCACCATTAACTATTCTGTCTCTTTTGACTGAATTGCTTGCTTTTAGTTACCCCTCCCCCTGCTATGTTCATTCATAGCAGCAAAATGGGAATGTTCAGTCATTTTCAAGCATGCAAACGTTGATCCACCAATGAGAATTTGAGCTGATCAGCAAAAATGCTGCTATTTTTTTACAAAAGCCATTGTGGTGCTATATTGAGAGGCCCAGGTTCGAATCCCCACCTTGTTGCTTTTTCTCTTAACCTACCCTATTCCTCACAGGGCTGTTGTTATGAGGTCAAGTTGGAGGATGGGTGATTGATGTAATACGCCACTTTGGGTACCGATTGGAGTAAAAATAGGGCTGCCAACCTCCAGGTAGGGCCTGGAGTTCTCCCGGAATTACCGCTTTACCGCTAATCTCCAGATTTACAGAGATCAGTTCTCCTGAAGGAAAAGGCAGCTTCGGCGGGTGGAGTCTTTAGCAGCGCATCCCCACGGAGCTCCCTCCCCCTCCCCAAACTCTTGCCCTCCCCAAGTACGAGCCCCAAAGTCCAAGGATTTCCCAAGCTGGGGTTGGCAACCCTAAAAGCGGTGTATAAATTTAAAAAGTTGAAAGCAAAATAAAAGCTCACACTCACCTTGACCTCCTGGGCGGCCGCTTCCACGGAGGCCACGTGGTGCCTTCGGTGCTCCTCGGACGCGCTACAAGCCCCGCAGAGGAGGCGTCTCGCCGCCGGGCAGGCTCCCCGCTGGCGCTCCTCGCGGCCTCCCTCCCCGCCTTCGGCCTCAGCTTTCTCCCGCTCGGTCATCTGCTTGGCCAGCTCCACGATGGGGACAAGGCTGCGATTCGTCCTCAAACGGCTCGGATCGAAGGCAGCCCCGCAGTGGGGACAGGTGGAGGGCGACAGCGTTTCCGCGCAAGCCCGGCAGAAACTGTAGCCGCAGCCGAGGATCACGGGGTCGGTGAAAAAGTCCAAGCAAATGTCGCAGGAGACTTCCTCCCGGAGCCGCTTCAGAGGTCTCCCAGTAGCAGCCATGGCTTCAAGGCGAGAGGCCGGAATTGGTTTCCCTTGGAGCAGGTGAAGAGCCACAGATCGGGCAGTCCGCTGGGCAGGCTCAGTGCTGGAGATGCAGCAGCCGAAGAGAGGGGTGTGACCGGCTCGCCAGAATAACTCCCAACTACGCACGCCTGCCTTTTGTACTAGCGGAATGGGGGGGTGGTCGCTTTTGAACAATACGATCCTGATTGCGTTAGGATGGCGCAGATCGGGGCGGAGATGCAGGCCTGATTACATTAGGATGGTGCAAGAAAGGAGACAAACCGGTTTTACATAGAGATGCAAATGCAGGCGCTTGGGAAGAAGAGGCCAGCTCGTTCAGTGCAGAAAATAAAGGGGGATTGGAATATCCTACCTTGCCTTTAGCAGGATTATAAAGTATTTTGTAGCAGCCGTGCTTTAGGAGGAAATCAAGCTGAGGATCTCAAAATTGGCCACCAGCTTCAAGGTGATTATGGGACCCAGTTTCAAATCCCCACTCTGCTGTGGAATGTTGCCATCACTCTTTCAGGCTCTGACCTACCTCACAGGGCTGGTGTGAGGTTAAAATGGAGGAGGGGATAATGGTGTAAGATGCTTTGGGGAGAAAAATGGGGTGGCCAATCAACACAAAAAGCAAAACCTAAAATATTTGATGCCAGTCAATAAAGATACATGGGGTCTCAGAAATGAATGGAATAATGAGCCAGGACATCCAATTCTGCCAAAGCAATGGGGCATGAAGCCTTATACCTATTGTTGCCATGGATCTTAAACTGCAACTTATTCAGCAAAAAGATGTTTAGGATATATTGGACACCACAGTGCCTTTTTAATAAAGGATTAAGTGCAATATCTAATTGTTAGCAGTGTAACTTACAAGATGCATCTCTTAAACATATGCTTTGGACAAGTTCTGTTATTTGGCGCTTTGGGGAGGAAGTGATTACCCATATTCATTTTTTTATTAGGATACTTATTTATTTTTTAGGATGTTCATGTACTTTGGATTGAGGACCTTATAAACTTATCAATATTTGAACATATCACATATAGATGGCAAGTGCATAAATACTTATTTTTAAATATTTGGAAACCTGTTATGGAAGCTTATGTATAGATTTGCCAACAATGTTTTCGTATTGGTTGCCAGCACTGTTTTTTGTTTCTTTTTCTGCTTGTTCATTTTGCACTGATAAATAACATTTTATTTTTTTAAATGGGGTAGCCAGTATGGTGTAGTAGTTAAAGGGCTGGACTAGGATCTGGGAGAACCAGATTTAAATTCCCACTCTGCCCTGAAAGCTCGCTGGGTAACCTTGGTCCAAACAGTCACTCTCAGCATAACCTACCTCAGAGGGCTGTTGTGAGGACAAAATGGAGGGCGAATTAATGTAAAACATCTTAGGTCCATATTTTTGGAGAAAGGTGGGGGATAAGAGAGCTTTTTGGAGAAACGTGGGGGATATCCTCTTCTTGAGGATAATGCTTATTGGAATAACACTCAAGAGGAAGCTCTGAAAGAAGCAATTACATTGGAAACTCTAGGAGGAAAAAAAGGTCCAAGCCCCACTTTGAGGATTAGTCCACAGAACGTGTAGGGGCAGAGGCCCTATAAAACAACATTGAGAGTAAAGTGAGCTTTGGGGTTGTCAACAAGAGCAAGTGCTGAAGTTTAGTTAGCTAACAAATCAGATTATTCCCAAGACAATGGGCTGGATCCAGCCAATTTTTTCTCACTATCTCGCTCAATTCCCCTAGTTACTGCAGTCCCCCTCCCTCATAATTTTTGTCCATACAAGTCTCACAATCCCCAGCATAGCTTGGGGGGGGGGATGGTTCCTTTTTTCTTTCCTTTTTTATCAGTGGCAAAGTGGATTGGATCTAACTTATGCTTTGCCCTGGGCCCTCTCCCTGCTGCCCTTGCCCCTCTCCCCCATGTGGCAGGCTTCTCTGCTTCTAGCACAGCAGCTGTACTCTGAAGAAACTCACTTCCATGCACAAATTGCAGTCCTATTTATTGCCTACATTTCTTCCATCATAGAACTCTCGATGACTTCCAAAGGAGTCCCAAGAGTCCCATGTAGATGCTGACTAGACCCAGACTTCCTTTGTTTCATTAAGTTACTGTCAGGTGTCCTCCAACCATACCCTGAGAGCTTTGATTTCTGTGCTTGATTAGTTGATACAGAGTGCATATTCTGTGTCCTCACAGATTCCCGCCTCTAAATCTGTTTCTTCACAGTAGTAAACCCCATGTTTTAAAAAGGCATTCATGTCTCATGTCAGGGGAGCAGCCGTGACTGTACTGCTTCCAGAATAGTGACTCAGAACATCTGCCTTGCATGCAGAAGGTCTCATCTTCAGTTAAAAGATCAGATAGGGGGTGATGGGAAAGACTTCCAGAGAGCTGCTGTCAGTTAAGAGTAGAGAGTGTTGACTAGGACAGATCTATAGTCTGCAGAAGGCAGCTTCATTTGGTCTTGTGTATCTTGCACTGTTTTACTTCCCCATCAGTATTCCATTGGTGCATTGTTAGGGGAATTTTTCCAACCCAATTACAACCTCCCTGATTCAAATTTAATCTGAGACAGCAGAAAATCACTCAAGGCCAGAAATTGGCTTAAACCAGTAACCTTATTGTGAATGGCCATTTAGGATGCAAGGATCAAGATTACATACTCAGATGGCACAGATAACAAAAGCTTTTACTTTTATATCCTGTGTTAGAGAACTGACTGTGGGCTTCCCCTGCCCCCCTTGGAGGAGCCATGAAGCTGTAAATTGTGTCATTTGCATGTCTGTTATCAATATGTTTTGTTTTCTGATACTGTGTCAAATCTAACACTATCTATAGAATTCTGCATCCCAAGAGATAAGAAATTGCAAGAAGGGAGGAGGTTCTCAGGATACAGAGAACATCTCCTATCATTCCTAGCTATAAAATACTAAACACTTGGGGGACACCTCCTGTTTTTGTTGCCAAGGCAGATTAACATTCAAAAAGAAGTTATTGTAGCAGGGTACATTCTCTAGGTCACTCAGGCCAACAGATCTGGGAGTCTGCCTATGGCTCAGCCAGAATTCTTTGTAGGAACCAAAGAAATAACTAACAAATCTTTATTTAAGACAGATATCTATTAGTGAAATCCTAAGGAGAGTTACCCCAGTCTAAGCCCATTGATTTCAATGGGCTTAGACTGGAGTAACTCTCCTTAGGATTGCACTGTAAACCTTAAAACAAAACGGTAGAAATTTTCTAACGTATCTCAGTGCTTAATTCTTAATCAATAGTTATTTGTTCCTTATCGTTCAGCACATATACCCTCCGATTTTCAATTATTCTGAGACTGCCATTGCTTCTCCAGAAGAAGTGTGGAAAAAGTTTTATGAAGGCATTGAGCATCCTTTGTGGGAGATTCTCAGAGCCTGGGGAGGAGCCGGTGGGGGGATCTTAAAATAGTTCCCAGGGGTTTTTGACAGACTCCTCATTCCCAAACAAGTTTTCTATTCTGGATCTGATTTACATGTGTAGATAAATTGCCCCAAGGACATATGCTGGAGTTAGTTGGGACGGGCAGGCACCTTTGATCTTAAGATGTCACTAAGGGAGAATAAAATTGGCAAGAGGAAGACAGCAAAAGACAAAAGATGAAGTTAAGAGTCACAGGTTATGGCTGGAGCAGGGCCATAGGGAAGTAAAATTCTTGTGCAAATTGTGCTATTGGCAAAAGCATAATCAGTCACATGAAAAAAGGTCAGAGAGAGATTCAGGAACAGCAAATCAGCGTTCTGCCTCCATATTCATCAACACACTGGAATCTTCTTCATGGCAACAATTTTTGGTAGTCACTTCATCATTGCAGCAGCTACAGAGCAGCTGCAAAGGGGTTTTTAAATAGTGGGTTTCCCCACATTTTCCATGCTCCAATCCCCATGGTGAATGTTTCCTCCTCCGCTGTTTTTTTTCAAGCATTTTTTAAATTGGCAATTTTACATATCAAAACAAAAAGCCCCCCTGTTGGCCAGGGGAAATTCCTGCCATAGTGGACTGAGGTTTTGGAAATGGTGCCAATGTGTTTGTGTGACTAGGATGAATTTGAACTTTCTTGTTCACATGGTAGACACCCCAATTATGCTACAGTCTTTCCAAAGTGATCATAGTAAAGCAGATTTATGAAAGACTGCAGGAAAGACAGAGACTAATGGGGAGGTGCACAAAAGTACCATGATGCTGAGTAGGGGAAAAAAATTCACAATAGCATCAAATAGCACCCAAGGCAAACAAACTGTGTCGAAGACCCCACACATGAAAGCGACATTTGTAGTCAGGAAAAAAACTGAGCTATCCTTTAGCAATAACAGGCATTTTTCTGTGTAGGCCTCTACTCACAAATTATACGATTAGGTCACCAGACAGAAGGTGAGAATTCTGAGAGCTGAGGTACAAGATTCTTTGGAGTCTAGTATGTAAATATATAAAAGTAAATATATAAAAGCCTGCCTGCTCAGTCAATGTTAAAGGGGTGCCAAAACTGATGTTTTGATGATGTGAAATCTGCTGCACGCTTACATGGGAGCAAACCGTATTGAACTCAGTGGGAACTGCTATTGAGTAAGCACATACAAAGTCAGTTGCAAGAGGTGCAGTCATACATACGGGAGTATGTTGTATTATTCAACAATTTAAGTTCAAAACAAGGTTTATTGTAGATCTTGAACTGGAATAAAAACTGCTGCATCAGCAGTCAGTAAGCCAGGCTAGGTTCAGACCAGATCACCTCCCTTCTACTTCCTGTCCTACCATACTAGCAGGCTCTGTTGTCTATGGCCACTACTACTATATATAATAAACATTAGTAGATAAATATGCTGTCTATATCAAGATTTTTAATAAAACTAATGTTTGCAGTTAAGTGAGAAAAATTAAATACTCTTTATTTTCCCCTTCATATTCACTCTGTCATCTGATTTGAACCCATGTCTCCACTGGTCAGGGTAGTGGACTAGAGGGACACTTTTGCCAGATTTGGCAGTGCTGTTTTTGCGTTAACTTCAGTCACAACTGGGACCAACCCCCCCCCCTTCACCCAGTCTGAATAGTGTGTCTGAATCTGCAGTCAGTGTCATCCCTAATTAAAAATCTCTGTTTTGTTCTGCTTTTTGGTTTTATTCCTTTTAAAGGATTTAATAGTAGTTTCGATTTCCTCTATTGTAATAGGTGGTCTAAGAATGCTCTTAACTGTTTGAAGAAAGTCATTTACCACACAGTCAACATTACAATGTTGTGAAGAAGTCTTAAAACTCTGCAGCTATGTTTTGTAGATCCCTTGGTTTGGTCTTTCAGATAGTAGGTGAGCTAAATTTCTTCCTAATTTATTTGTGTGTTCAAATAGAGTCTGTTAAGAAAAAAGATTGTCCTTGCTGTCTAATAGGCATCATGATGTTTTATTTTGCTCTTGTTCTTGCTTTTCTAGTTCTGCTAAGAGCTCCTCTCTCGTTTAGCAAACCCTTTAGGAAAGAAATCAAATTTCAAAGGATCATGATCAGCATAGCTCATTGGACCAAAAGTTATTCTGATAACTTTCCTAGGCACTAAGTTGGTTGATTCAATGCAATTCTAAGAGGTTGTATTTAGCAGTTAAGGAATCTCTTCTGTCCTGAGGTTTTTGTTCGTTACTATTCACATCCATAAATGATTCAACTTCATTCCCCGTGGAAACTGCAATTTCTGTAAGCATTCCCACCCCTGGATCTACAGTATCTCTGTTTTCAGGTGCTCCTCAACATGAAGGCAACATGAAGTGTGCAGTTTGCCATTTCGCACTCTACAGCTGCTGAAATGAGTTTCCCACTGGGAATAACCAATTTCAGGACAAATTGTGTTGGTCTAAAATCCCTTTTAATGGAGAGAAGGAACACCATTCTGGTTGTTCAGTCAATGGATTAGAAGCTCAGAGCAGCATACAGGATTTGGAGTGGAATCCTTCAAAATATGCACTTAAGCACTGAGGTCTCCCAAATATGTTCCCCATTTTCATCTACCTATCTAGGTGTGGTGGGGGGAGAAGGAGGATTTTAAATTATCCTGATAAAATAATAAACCTGCTCATAAGAAAAGCCCAGCTAGAACAGACCAGTGGTCCATCTAGCCCAGCATCCAGTTTCACACAGAGGCCAATCAGTTACCCTGGAGGGCTAACGACAGAGCATAGAATTACTGGTATTCAAAGATCTACTGCTGCTAAACATGAAGGATTCCTTTAGTCAGGGCTAGTAGACACTGACAGACCTCTACTCCCTGAATCTGTCTAATCCCCTTTTAAAGCTGTCTATACCTATGGCCATCACTACATCTTCTGGCAGCAAATTCCACTTTTTAATCTCTCGCCATGCAAAAAAATATTTCCTTTTGTCCATCCTGAACCTAACTGAATGCCCTCCAATTCTAGTATTTGGGGAACAGGAGACATAGAGCGGAACTACAAGTGACAAAAGGCACAGATTGGACACTTGTCAGCTTCCCTCAAGTTTTGATGGGAAATGTAGGCAGCTTGGCGGAATGTTGGACAAGTGACAGTTGAAAAGTCCATTGGACAGCCGTCAGAGAGCCAAGCTGCGAGACCAGGATGCCTACATTTCCCTTCAAAACTTGAGGGAAGCTGACAAGTGTCCAATCTGTGCCTTTTGTCACTTGTAGTTCTGCTCATAGTTCTGTCAGTCCATTCTCTCTATCCTGTGCAGAATTTTAAAAACCTCTATCCTGTTCCTCCTTAGTCATTTCTTTTTAAAACTGAAAAGTCAAAAACTCATCAGCTTTTCCTCATAGGAAAAGTGTTCCAACCCTTTAATACTCTGAGTTGCCTTTTGTACTTTTTCTAGCTCTTCAATGCCCTTTTTGAGATACAGTGAACAGAACTGCACATACTATCCCAAAATGAGGTCTTACCAAGGACCCCCTTCCTAGATATGTACTGTCTGCCCCAACTCCATTTTTGCTAAATTCACCTGGGCAGCCATTTTAGGAGGTAGCAATGCCTTGCTTAGGAGAAGGTGAGGTTAAGGCTCTCCTTAGTCAGGCTATGCTAATGAGTGGCCAATAACAAGAATGGGAGATGAATTCACTGATGTGATCTCTGCCTGTCTACCTATTATCATGGGGGATTGACAATCCCAGCACCCACCTTGCTCTACCAAAGTGATTTCATCAGCCTGAGTGCAAAATCTAATTACTAATCAAGCAGCCAGGAGGGCTTTACTCCCTTTATCTGAATGTCCTCAGGCAAGGGTGAAGCCTCCACCCTGCCAGCCCTTTTGTCTAGCCTGCCTGGATGCAATCACCTTTTGTTACCTTTCTGGAGATCTCCCCCTCCCCTGCCTTTCTCAGTCAGAGCCTTCTCATCCTGGACTCCTCCAGAATTCCTGGAGTTGGCGATTATTTCTTTGACCTTCTTTTGTACTGGCTCCTATATCACTGCTCTGTCAGCCAAAATGTGGCAGTCTCAGTCTTTTCTCCCCCACTCCTTGTGGCCGTTCCCTGGCACAGAATTCTCACTCAGCCAGATGCTTGGCTCTCTTTCACTTTCTCTCCTCTCGTGTAACTCTTCATATACAAATCCTTCTGAACACAATAATGTCACTTTTCTTATGCTTGAATACCTTTTCAATTCCCGTACCCCATGCTTCTCTCAATATATTCCAACGCTCGTTTTTGAAAAAAGCTGTTTCATGGTTACCAGTAGCCTATTAGAGGTACTTTGATCTAGCTTGCACACTATCCAGGTAAAGATTCCTAAATCATATATTATCCATCCTCTCCCCTCCTCCCACAGGTTTGTCAGTTTTCCAAGCTAGGCAGGCTGTGGAAACGAGAAGGGGTTTCCCCCTGACGCTGAGCTTAACTCTTCCTATTTGGTTGTGGGTCTAGGTGAGTGTCCTGAACCCAAGTGAGAGATTCCACACATGTCTAAGACTACACAGGAAAGGGAGCCCATATGAAGACAAAGGCGGCACCACAGATCTATAGAGAGGCATTATAATATTGGCCATTTTATTTTCAATCCCTTTCTAATAATTCCCAGCATTGGAGTTTGCCTTTTTCACTGCTGTGGCATACTGGGACAAGTTTTTCATTGAGCTATCCACTAAACCCTAAGGTCTCTTTTCATCTCAGTCTTGGAAAGTTTGGAAATTGGGAGGGTGGGGGCGATTGTTCAAATATTCATCACTTTACACCTAGCTGAGGTCACCACACACACACAGGTTGAACTTCATTTGCCACATGGCTACCCATTCGCCCAATCAGGGGAGATCCTTCTGGAGCTCTTCACAGGCAGCCTTGGTTTTTACCAGTCACTCAAGACAAAAGCTGGTGGGGGGGAGGGTTTCTAATCCAGGGGAAAAAAACAAGTAACCAAACAGGCTGAAAGGAAAAGGAAAAAGAAAATCCAGAGAATCCCGAGGCAGCACACCCGTGGGGCCTACTTACAGCTCAGCAAGAAGATCCATCCAAGCCATGGCTGGGCCCACTTGGCAGCAGCTAGCAGCTGTGGGTCCCTACATCTCTGCACAAGCATGCTGGACTTCACCCCATAGTTCATGCACCCAACAACACACCCAGTGCTGCAGGGCAGATGGATGGGCAGAAGTTTGAAAGAAGACAAATGCTGAGTTAAAGAAAAATAATGAAGTGAGAGTTTTTTCCCTTTTGCTTTCCCCTGCTCCATAATACCAGAACTTGAACTAGCTTGAATATATCATTAAGCAGTAAGTTCAGAACAGCTGAAAAACATGCAGTGCCCTATCCCTCCCTATAGTATGAATATAACCCCTCCCTATAATGTGAGGATTTTTTTTTAATTTAGGACCTTGATAATCATTATGAGTGATCCAGAGATTGAAGAGATACCAAAATCTTCAACCTCAAGTGCAACCCTCCAAAGAATAGAAGAAGAATATGCCAGTACAATTCACACTGGGAAAGCCAATTTTCCTGGGTTCTCAGGGTCTGACTCCTAACTACAAAACCAAACCCAGAAGTGTGCATGGCATCACTTGCTATTATTCTTTACTGTGTATACGGAGACATAAAATAGTTGAAGATAATTGTTATATAAATTAATACATTGTTAAACTGAATTGGTATATAACTTACTATACTAAAATGTATAATATTTGAAGCATTTAACATCAAAACACTACATGTTGTTCAATTGATTTCTTTTACAGAATTGTTTTTCTCAAACAAAATATTCTCAAAATGCTGATAATTTGTGTGTGTTTATATGTCTATAAGTTTTCTACTGTATTTATAAATACATTTTAATTATTATATAATATATTGATATCTGTTTTTTACCATTTTGTGACCCCTATTTTGGGTGGGAAAGTGACATATAAATGTTTTAAATAAAATTATAGGAGAATATCCAGCCAAAGGCCACATTTGGGCTTATGCTTTGGACTGTAAAGACTCAGAACACATATGAAATGATAATGGAAGTGTAATGGCCTACAGGGCTAGTGAACAGCGTGAGCAGGGGAGGGCCCCAAGTAATGTTATAAATCACTTTTACACACACACTCTCAGTTGTCTTTTGCCTAGAATGAAAAGTGATGGGCATGTAGTCCTGGAGAGACAACTGGTCCAGATGCTGGTGATGGCATGGTGGGCCCTGCTGATGCAGTGCTTTAGCTCAGCCTTTAGGTTCTCTCCGGCAACATGATTGACAGCAGGGACAACAGTAAGCAGAACACAGACACAACAGCTTAACTGAAACAAATGAAAAGGTTTATTCAAGTTATATTGACTTGCATACTATAAAATACCAAAAAGTACCATTAAGAAAGGCAAAAGAGCATAAAGAACAATGAAAAAACTAAAAATATAATTTGCCTATGGGCACTAGAAGAAACAAAAGGTAGATGAATAGTGAACTTTGGCACTCTGTCATTTGTTGAGTGCATGCTCTCCGTTCCTTACTGGATGGAGTTGAATATAGTGGAGAGATTAATTGGATGCATTGTAAACAAAACAAATGAAAAGCCAACAATTAAATAAAAGCCGTCAAAGCGTAACAGTAAATGCAGTAAAATGCAGTAAAAGCGGTAAAAGCAGTCAAAGCATAACAACAAAGTGAGCCTGAACCCTTTCATCAATTTGCCCCCCTTATTTGTTGGTTGGTTGGTTTGTTTATAGTTCACCTTTCTCACAGAGACTCAAGGTGGATTACACAGTGTGAGATTAATATTGTCGATATCAAGGACATTTCAATAAACAATGTCATAGGATGAAGAAATGCAAGGGTATCAGCTAGGACATTATCCTTCCCCTTAATATGTGTGACATCGAAGGAGAAGTCCTGCAGGCCCATCTCAGAACTCTAGAGTTTGTCTCCTTCACCCTGTGAATGAACGTGAGGGGACTGTGATCTGTTTCAAGGTGGAAATACGTCCCTCTCGGGTCCGTTCTAAGTTTGTTGAGCCTCCAAACCAGGGCCAATCCCTCAATTTCCCCCACACTGTACTTCTTCTCCCTTGGCAACAGCTTACAGCTGAGGTACACAATGGGATGGAAGCAATCATCAGACCCTTTTTGCAAAAGGACTACCCCCAACCCATTCTTGGAAGCATCTGTTCTCACAATGAAAGGTTTAGGATATTCAGGAGGTCTTAACACTGGAGCATGTGCTAAGGCTTTTTTGATGGCTTCAAAGGCTTGCTGGTGTCCACTGCACTCTAACTGGGATGTTCTTCCTGTACAAATCAGTTAAAGGGGCCACCAGCTCACTGTAATTTGGAATGAAACGATGGTAAAAGCCTGCAGCACCTAAAAAGCTTTGGACTTGCTTCTTATAATAACATTCGATTTATATACCACCCTTCAGGACAACTTAATGCCCACTCAGAGCGGTTTACAAACTGTTATTATTACCCCATAACAATCACCCTGTGAGGTGGGTGGGGCTGAGAGAGCTCCAGAGAACTGTGACTCGCCCAAGGTCACCCAGCTGGCTTCGAGGAGGAGTGGGAAATCAAACCCAGCTCTCCAGATTAGAGTCCCACGCTCTTAATCACTACACCAAACTGGCTCTTCTTAGTGGCAGGGGCAGGCCAGGAGACTATGGCATCTATCTTTGCTCAGTATGGAGTGATCCCTCCCCCCATGGTGTCCCAAATAAAGAATGCTGTTATTGGCAAGTTGACATTTTTTTAGGTTTTACATTTAGTCCTGCTTGCTGAATCCTCTGGAACGCAGCATCCAGGTGTCTCAGGTGCTCTTCCCAGGTAGATCTAATCACAATGATGTCATCTTGATAGCTTACCGTGAAGGTTTCTAAGCCTTGTAGAGTTTTGTCCGTTAACCTTTGGAACACCTTGGTGGCTGAACAAATGCGAAAGGGCAAAACTTTGAAACAAAACTGTCCCATAAAGCAAGAGAATGTGGTTCTCTCACTGGCCCTTTCTGTCAGGGGCACTTGCCAGTAGACACTTGTAAGATCCAGAGTAGAAATGTATGTTGCATGAGCCAGTCTTTCCAAAGTCTCTTCAATGATAAGCAATGGATATTGATCCACCTTGCACTGTTTATTCAACTTCCTGCAATCCACACACAAATGATACTGCAAGGGATCTGTTTCATTCACCCTTTTCTTTGGTACAATCACAAGGTTAGAAGACTATTGAGATGAACATGGCTTGATGATTCCCATTTCAAGCATTTGCTGATTTTCAGTATGCACAACTTGCCTTAAAGGTCCACAAATAGGATAAGTAGGACTTCTCACAGGGTCTGCATTCCCATTATCCATATCATGCTCAATCAAATGGGTTCTGCCAGGCTTATTGGTAAACATCTGGCTATAGTTCCTTAGCAACCTAAGAAGCTGATCACGTTGCTGAGCAGACAAATTTTCTCCAATTGGCAACTGAGCTATGCCATCAGGCCTCTGACTATGTGCCAACAGGTCAGGGATCTCAAAGTCCTGTTCAGGCCAAGTTGCTAAGGAACGATGGCCTTCTTTTTCTGGATGATGTGAAGGATGAGCTTAATGTGTGAGAGCAGTGCTGCAGTTCCCAAGATGCCACAGCCTCCTCTTTTTCCAATTTTCATATCCATTCCACAGATGTTGCAGGTAGCAACGTTCTTGGACATCGATGTATTGTCGAAGGCTTTCACGGCCGGAGAACGATGGCTGTTGTGGGTTTTCCAGGCTGTATTGCCGTGGTCTTGGCATTGTAGTTCCTGACGTTTCGCCAGCAGCTGTGGCTGGCATCTTCAGAGGTGTAGCACCAAAAGACAGAGATCTCTCAGTGACACTGTGACACTGAGAGATCTCTGTCTTTTGGTGCTACACCTCTGAAGATGCCAGCCACAGCTGCTGGCGAAACGTCAGGAACTACAATGCCAAGACCACGGCAATACAGCCCGGAAAACCCACAACAGCCATCGTTCTTGGACATCCTTGTGAAATAGTGCCAGGCAATAGATGTCTGTGGTCAGTTGGCACTGGATGTTCGTCAGCATTTGATGGAAGGCATACATTTTGTTGGGGCTGATGAGGCAAGATGATTAAGAATCCCTGCAGAGGTAGTGGCATGGGTTAAAGCAGCTGATGAAGTTCTTTTCTTGCTGATCTCTAAGGCACCTCTGGACTCAAATCCTACAGCATGATTACTTCACGACATTGTGCTTGCGCTTGAGGTGTGAGAGCAGAGTTGCAGTTCCTAACCTGCCACAGCCTCCTTTTTTCCCAATATTCACATCCTCTTTACAGAATTTGCAGGTAGCAACGAAACGGTTCTTCTTTATGAAATGGGGCCAGACAAATGATGTTCGTCGACGTTTGGTGGGAGGCCTCTTTTTTGTTGAGGGTGATGAGGCAATACGCCTGAGAGTCCTTGTAGAGGTAGTGCCGCAGGTCAAAGCAAAGCTGCTGGATCTCTTGTTGGTGGAAAGTCTTCTGGACAATTGTGTGGCCCTCAATGGTGCTTCTTTTTGCATCACAGCTAGAGTTGTGGGCTGTGGGAGCTCTGGGGTCTCTAGAAGGCTGTTTGTCAAAAACTGGGAATCTGCCTTCTTTTTCAGGAAGATGTGATGGATGCGCTTGAGGTGTGAGAGCAGTGGTCCTGTCCCGAAGTAGGCACGGCCATCTTTGTTTCCAGTTTTTAAATCCACACCACAGTCCTTGCAGGTAGCGATATATTTAGATTTCTTTCTGAAATATTGCCAGGCAATGGATTTTCGTTGACGTTTGATGGGAGGCATCACTTCTGTAGGAGGTGATGAGACAAGATGACTGTGACTCCCAGCAGAGGTAGTGGTAGAGGTCAAAGCAGTGCTACTGGCTCTCTTGCTGGTGGAAAGTCTTCTGGACAATTGTGTGGCTCTTGGTGGTGCTTCTTTCTGCATCACTTCTGAAGTTGTGGGTTGCGGGAGCTCTAGAAGGCTGTTCGTCCAAGGCTGTGGGTCTGGCTTATACTTTAGAGGCAATGCTCCAGAGAAGATGTCTTCCTTGGGACCAAATACCTCAGCCTCTGTATGAGCTGTCTTGCTGTCAGAGATCCTGTCCTGGGATGACACAGCAGCAAACATTTGTTCAGCCTTTTCCTCGGTGCTTGTCAAAGTCTGGGGCTCTGGCTGATATATTGGTACAATGAGAGGTGGTGCTCCAGAGAAGCTGCCCTCCTGCTGATCAGATTCCTCAGCCTTGACATGAGCTACCTCACTCTCAGAGATCCTCTCTTGGGACAACACAGCAGGAGACATTTGTGTGTCCTTCTCCTCTGTGCTTATCAAAGGCTGTGGCTCTGGTGCAATGAGAGGTGGTGCTCCAGAGAAGCTGCCCTCCTGCTGATCAGATTCCTCAGCCTTGACATGAGCTACCTCACTCTCAGAGATCCTCTCTTGGGACAACACAGCAGGAGACATTTGTGTGTCCTTCTCCTCTGTGCTTATCAAAGGCTGTGGCTCTGGTGCAATGAGAGGTGGTGCTCCAGAGAAGCTGCCCTCCTGCTGATCACATTCCTCAGCCTTGACATGAACTACCTCACTCTCAGAGATCCTCTCTTGGGACAACACAGCAGGAGACATTTGTGTGTCCTTCTCCTCTGTGCTTATCAAAGGCTGTGGCTCTGGTGCAATGAGAGGTGGTGCTCCAGAGAAGCTGCCCTCCTGCTGATCACATTCCTCAGCCTTGACATGAACTACCTCACTCTCAGAGATCCTCTCTTGGGACAACACAGCAGGAGACATTTGTGTGTCCTTCTCCTCTGTGCTTATCAAAGGCTGTGGCTCTGGTGCAATGAGAGGTGGTGCTCCAGAGAAGCTGCCCTCCTGCTGATCACATTCCTCAGCCTTGACATGAACTACCTCACTCTCAGAGATCCTCTCTTGGGACAACACAGCAGGAGACATTTGTGTGTCCTTCTCCTCTGTGCTTATCAAAGGCTGTGGCTCTGGTGCAATGAGAGGTGGTGCTCCAGAGAAGCTCTCCTCCTGCTGATCACATTCCTCAGCCACTGTATGAGCTGTCTCACTCTCAGAGAACCACTTCTGGGTCCACACAGCAGCAATCATTGGTAAGGTGATCTCCTTTGTGCTTGTCACAGGTTCTGGCTCTGGTTTATACTCTGGAGCAATGGGAGGTGGTACTGCAGAAAAGGTGTTCTCTTGGTGACCAGCCTGTGCATGAGCCGTCTCACTCTCAGATGTCGTCTCCTGGGACCATGGATCAGCAAGCATTTGGAGGGGCTTCTCCTCAGTCTCAACATACACCAAGATACTGGGCACAGCTCTGAACGGTTCTGATGCTGATGGAGCTGCAGGTTCAGTTGATGCAACATCAGCATACTCAGCAGCAGAACTTGGTGAAACTTCAGTTTGAGCAACGCCAGAGATAATTTGGTGAGAGCTGAAGGAAGAAGTGGATGCTCCGGGCAATGCCCTGGGGTCACACTGTGATGCCAACATGATTGATGCCTGCAATGAATAAGATCAGAGGATCAATTAAAGATACACGGCAAGAAATCTGTATCGAGCAATTGAAACAGCCACAACAACACTCTCTTTTCTATTGTTTACTTAAAATGTATTAGAGGGTTTTTTCTTCTTTTTATAACTATCACCACAACATCCTGAAAGACAAAGAAAGGGCAGGTCTGAATGAATGCCCATTTTGATAGATGAGTGAAAAACAAAAATGCAACTTTAGGGGAAGGAAAGGCACAAAAAGGATGGCATATGATCTAAAACAGGGGTAGGCAAATGGCGGCCTGCGGGCCCGCTACAGAGTTTTTTGTGGCCCGCAAGACAGTCAGTGTGATAGGGTACATTTGTCTCATTAAACTGATTCTAAAATTAAATGTGCTTGCAGCTATAGATGATATGAAATTAGCACAATAAATAAATTGAATAAAACTACCACTATTTTATTTAATTTATATTTATTGATTTTTATGATACAATTTATACCTTTTCTGAAATGCAAAGTTAACTAATGAATGCAATCATTTTAAAAGGCATGTGCTAATGTCCAAATGGATAGGATAGTTCATCTTTTGATTCTTGTCTACTGATGGCAACTCTTTCCTTGACTGCAAGGCTCAACATTGCTTATATCCACATTTCCATCTGTGGCATAGTAGCTGCTTTCCACTTTTGAGGAGGTACTTTTTAGGTCATTGCTGAGGTTCAAAAGATCTAGAGTCTTTGCTCCTCTGAAAGGTTCCAAGAAAAGAAAACATACCCCAATATTGAGCTCAGTGAATTAGGTTCCAGTGAACATTCCAGTGTAAAATTAACTGGTCTGTAATTTCTAACCAAGTGGTGCAATAATCAGCAATATTCATTACAAATGTGTCAAGCTAGCTGTTAGCTGCTTAACCTGCTAGCTACCACTTCTCTGGGTCTGATAACCCCAATTTTAAAGAATCTATTAGGCTTCCAATTTTAAAAAATTAATTATAATTATTAAAGAGGTTTGTTTAATGTCCCTTTCTGGGGGTTTGGCCAGGTTGTTTACTGGATTTGCAGATTCGGTTGCAGATTCCAGTTCTGCCATGGTGCTTCAATTAAAGAGTCATGATCCAGCCTCTAAGAAGCATACCGGAATGTATGTATGTATTTATTTATTTCGAAACAATGTTATATGAAATATTAAATGTTATATTAAATACAATATTTCAAACATATAAACAGACACACAAACAAAGAGGAGGACCAATTAGAGTCCAATGTCAAACAAAACAGAAAGGTCTTCTGCTGGCCTTAGAAAATGATAGAGGAAGACAGAGTTTGGGGGCGATGATGACCAAGAAGGCCTGTTCTAGCCCCAGATGGCAAGGGTACCCGAGGCAGGGCCTCTGAAGGTAGGTCCATATGGGAGCAGGCAGTCCTTAAAGTATATGCTTTTGGCAATTCTGTAGCCGTACATGAGCTTGGGTTACTTTGATCAGCCTTTTTCAAACCTTAGTGACCTTGTGGACCTTGATTTTGATTTTTTTAAAAAAATATGAACCCCCCCAGCCCCCTCCCGTTCCTTACTCAGCAGCACATGCCACTCACCAGACAGCCCATTTTTGCAGCCCATCGCTTACAGCCTGTAGTCTAGATGGACTCCTCCAGTGGCTCCAGGCCATCTCAGGATGTTTAATGTATCTCCAGATTTTTTTAAAAATTATCATTCTTCTTTTTTTTCAATTTTAACAATGTATAGCAGTCTGAATATCTCTGACTGGGATGAGAGACCCCCAAGGAAGCCCAGGGCTGGTACACAGAGGCAGGCAATGGCAAACCTCTTCTGCTCATCTGTTGCCCTGAAAACCTCATGAGAGGGCAACATAAGGTGGTTGCAACTTGATGGCATTTAATCATTAATATAAATCATTATTGCATTGTCAACTTCCATTATGTAATCTGCCTTGAAACTACTATAAATAACATAAATAAAGTAGATCCAGAGGAGTTAGCCGTGTTAGTCTGTAGTAGCAAAATCAAAAAGAGTCCAGTAGCACCTTTAAGACTAATCAATTTTATTGAAGCATAAGCTTGCGAGAATCACAGCTCTCTTCATCAGATGCATCTGACGAAGAGAACTGTGATTCTCTAAAGCTTATGCTACAATAAAATTGGTTAGTCTTAAAGGTGCTACTGGACTCTTTTTGATAAATAAAGTATGTATTGTACTCTTCCTGTAGCATCATTTTAATAGTATAATCTGCAGGGCCAAATTAAGACTTTTAGAACCCTTAAACATTGAAAAGATTATGGTGCCCTCCATAAATGAATTTTATGAATTATTAATTTGTAAAATAAAATCTATTTTTCAAAATGACACAAATCATACGTATATGCTGAAATTAAAATAGCTTCTTTCTAGATTTTTCTGATTATAAAACACACACCCCACTCACACTGTCCCTCATACCATACATACAATCTCACGACCCATGAAAAAGAAAGTTTTAGTTATAAGATTACTGTTCATATTCTACACATCTGAAAAATGCCAGCTTTTGTAACTGTTGTTTAATAATAACACCCAGAATGAGTCTGTTTACTATTCTGTAAATTTTTGGTCAATAAAGGGATTATCCTGTTAACAACTGTTTAAAATATTTCTAATGGACAAATGTGCCTGCACAGATTAGGCCAATTAAAACTTTTCTCCTGTCCTTTTTTATTGTAAACTCATGAACTAAACCTCTAAAGTCAATTTCTCTTGCAAATTCTCTTGCTGAAACTTCTTTTAGCTTCTTCCACTGTCACGGGTGGTGTGCAAAGAATCCATAGGGCACATTTCACTGAAAATTAGTTGCCGCAGACTGTACTGGAATCATTTCGTCTTGATTTTCTTCATCTCCTTCCTAATTTACTGTATTGTTGCTTGACTGCAGAAAGGCCCTGCCAGATTTGAGCACAGATTGGTTTCCTTTAGCTTCTTTTTGTTTCCTTTCTTTTATGCCCTGTTCCTGGCCAATGGATATATATTTAGAGCCACCGCCAGAAATAGGAAAATGGAGCATATATGTTTGTGACTGAGTAAGACACTTCCATGTATTTTGGGCCTGTGGATCCTACCAGAAGTAGTAGAACATACTCCAACTGCCTTATCTTGCTTTGCTTCCCTTTCCATCAGAAGTCGCTTCCTCCTGCTCATGCTCAAGGAACTTTGGGACTAAGGCTACCAGTTCCCGGGTGGGGGGTGAAGATTCCCCACTCCTAGCCTCTAGGGGTGGGAGTGGAGATTCCCCACTCCTAGCCTTTATCTCTGCTACTCTCACCTGGCCAGCATGGTGAAAAGGTTCAGGAACAGACCTAGACACCCCCCTGGAGTGTGTTCCCACATGCTTCAGAATGCTTCTGCATCGCACTGGGAATGACGTCATTCCCAGCATGACATGAAAGCACAGGGTTGTGCCAGGGGCCGATTTAATAAAAACCAGCCTCCAACACTAGATTGGGAGTGATTTCTACCAAACTGGCCCCTGGCACATCCTGTCTCGTCCACTTGGAAGCTTTCCAGAGTGCGTAGGTGCTGCACACGCGAGATGAATTCTCCCTTCGTCCTCCTGCCCCGTGACATCACTGTCTCCCACTCTGTGCCAGGGGACCTGGCAAGCCTATCGGGGATTGATCATTTTTGATGTGGTATGACAAGATATACCTGGGAGGCCCAGCAGTTCAGCAGGTTCCTTGAGATTGCTGTTCTAACACTGCTATTGATTGGCTCCAGCAAGTGACACAAGATCTGAACAATACATCCATGGATACAAGGAAATAAGCTTCTGTAAATATCCTCAAGCATGATCTACACTTTACCCTCAAGTTTATCCTGCTGGTAATAGGGCTTGCAGCCTGGGGCAAGCCCCTCTGACCAGTAAGGGAGCGTAATGAAGTCTGTGACAGGCCTTTTCTCCAACTGAGGGAACTCCACACACAACCTCCTCTAATTTGGCGGGGGGGGGGGACTAGGTTTGGTTTAAAATATGACCTTTCCCTTTGGTTGCTAGATATTCTTATGGTAACAGGTGTAAAGGCGTTCAGTTCTTCCTGCCGTGAGGTGAGTTTTGTAGTGAGTAAGAAGAACTCACAGATCATTGAAGCAGAAGGTTTATAAAAATAACAAAGACTTATTTATGTACAGGTTGTTTTTTTTAAACAACAACAATGGAGCAGCAGTGCATGTTATCCAACATTCAAGGACGCCCAAAACCAGGGCCGGCTCTTTCTCACGCAGATTTTCATCCCCACGGACTTCCTCAGGGGTGTGTCAGTATTGCACATGTATTTAAGCTAGCTTTGGTTTCAGATTGTGATTTCAATTCTCTTTCATGCTTTCCAAGTACAAACAGGCTTTCCCTGACTAGCTATCAGGCTGAATCCTTTCACTCATGCACAGGATTCTACCCACACCAGCCTGCCTGTTCCCAAGAGCCAGACTAAAGGGTATGAGGGCTGCTCATCCCCAGAGACAGTCTGACAACTCTGTCCTCCACAGGGGTAGAGCTAAACCACTCAGCCACAATACCAGGCCGAGCTCATTTTGATGGGAAATGTAGGCGTCCCGGTTTTACAGCTTGGCTCTCCATTACAGCTGCAAGACCAGGATGCCTACATTTCCCATCAGAACTTGAGGGAAGCTGACAAGTGTCCAACCTGTGTCAGGCGTCACTTGTAGCTTGGCTCTCAGGCAGCCCTGAAGTAAACTGCTGCTGCGTTTCCCTCTGACATTCTACCCACCCTCCCCTTGAAAGGCTGTTGCATGCCTGATGGGGCAGCACTCCCACAGGCTCAGGCCCTGAATGAATGGCAGATTGAGGATTTGAACTTGAGTCTCCCAGAACCTAGTTTGACACTCTGACCACTACACCTGACTGGGTCTCTCTCTTTATATTTGACTTACCGTTTGTTGGCTTTCACAAGCTTTGTCTTCCAAAGAGGAAAATCGAAATTCAACGCCATCAAGCCGCTCAAGGATTTGGCTTATTAACGTGGTCATCTTAGAATAGAGAGATTGTTGCCCATCCCGTAGCTCATGGATTGAGGCTCTTATCGTGGTCGTCTCAGAATGGAGAGATTCTTGCCCATCCCGTATCTCTCTTAAGAGATGTAGTATCGCTTCAGTGACTGAGGGCTGTGTTCTTGGATCTACTAGTGGTTGTTCTCTATGGAGACATTCTTCAGCTACGTCAGCTAGAGACTGTCTGGGATCATGCAACCTAGAAGGTGTTTGTGTGGTCTCCATGGTCATGGGACGTACAGAAATACTTTTCTAGGCTCTCTTCTTATGTCCTGCCAATGTGTCTGAATTGCAGTCAAAATGAGTCCTGATTGCAGCCTGGGCTTTCTCTGTTGGTCATTGGGATGGATGGTAAGGGATTACTTCTCTCACACACAGCAGCCTATACCTGTGCAGGAACACAATATGAAATAAGGTTCAGATTGGAGAATACCCACACAGGCAAGCCAACAACACCCCACCCAAGAATCATCCCCACACACACTTTTAACACACATGCACACACCCCACCACCCACATCCTGGCTGCAAAACACACTTAAAAAGCAAACTAACACCTCAAACCAAAAGTCCCTCCCCTGGACAGATTTGTCAATTTGGAGCTGTGACTCCTTTTCCCCCCAGGGGAATAAAAAGATGTAAAGCATGAGAAGCAAGTCCTCACTTGATCTAGGAGTGGGGGAGAAAAAACTTTTCTGAGGGGGGAGGGGAAAGCTCTTTAAGGTAGGTAAAAAAAAGGATTTTTTTTTTAAATGTGCACTTCCAGCTACCACATAGTCTCTGGGGCATGCTGGGAAATGTAGTCCTCACAATCATAAAGAAACAGTGGTCTAGAAAACCAGAAATACAAACCATTTTTACACAGGCAATTTAGTCCTCTCTTTTTGAGTCTTTGCTCCTCATGGATCAAATTCATTTGGGCCACCTACCTTTCCACGTGCCACTTTTAATCCCAGTGTGAGTGCCTTCTTTTTTTGTCCATGCCACCATGAAATAGAGTTATGTGGTGAGCTATGGGTGTCATCGTTGGCATCAATGTCAGCATCACTGGAGCTGTCACATCACCACCACCACAATTTTTAAAATTTTTGTGTATGCCCAATCACATTACTATGCCATGACTCTACCATGTTATGACAACTAAAGGCACCTAGTGCTGAGGCAAAAACAAAAGAGAAAGGAAAGTGAAAGGAAACCCAACAGGGTGCGTGTGCAGTGTTGGTGCAGCATACCCCCCTCCACAGAATTTTTTTAGCCAAAAAGCAGAGAAAATCTAAAAGCGATCCATATAACCACAACACAGATGAAGCCTGTCATTACAATTATAACATTGTAGCAAGCCTCAAGGAAAATGTTTTATATTATATTGATTATTAACTAATAAGTGTTATAATATTGTTCTGATTAACTAACATTTAGAAAGATTAAATAAAATCCTTCTTCAGAGTAAAATATAGCTGTCAAGTCAGCTAGATACTGTTGGAACAGGAAACCTGTAGCTCGAGAAAAGAGGAAGTTACAGCATTGTGTATCTCAGAATAGACTGCTTGAAAGATAAAACTGATGATTTGAGAGAATTTGTCTGGATTTATGCTGCACTAAGAAAAGGTCATGTCTGGGGCAATGATCTTGATGATGAGGCTAAAATATGGTAAACTGTATAACTGTATGTTGTAAGTATGTTGTAAGATTGCAGCCACAGCAAATTGTAACCGTTAGCTAGTGGGTAACCACCTTCTGTGATGTAACTGTAAGCTATGCTATATCAGAAAGGTTGCTTCCCTATACTGGAGCTCAGTTCTTTGTGGCACTAGCCACGCTGAGCTCTGCTGGCAATAAACATCATTCCTTCCTGAAGATTCTGTCTAGTCTCAATTCTTGGGAACACCGAACCCTGCTACAACATCATAATGTCATTGCATTGTGTTGGTTTGCCCCCCTGATGCAGGCTTCTGCCCCTCATCCCTGGGTCAGTCCAGGTGAGGCTTTCTGATTTGGCCCATGGGGTGGGGGTGGGGGTTCATAAATCCTAAACCATGATGTCTGCTCAGAGCACAGTGGGGGTGGGGGGGTATGGATGAGAGGGCAGAGGAGAAAAAGCTGAAAGAAAAATTCTGCACAATTGAAAAAGTGGACTCAAAACTGCATTGAGAAAAACATTGGGGAATACACTCAGGCAGAAAATTCAAAGAGAAACCTTGAAAATATCACATTGAAATCTGAAGGGGGAGCTGAGTGTGCAGAAGAAAACCTGAAGCGATATGGGGCCAAAACCAGCTAAAATCATCCATGCAGAAAAGGCCACAGGTGCTGATGCTCAGCATGTAGCAGGGTTTCGTGTTCCCAAGAATTGAGACCAAACAGAATCTTCAGGAAGGAATGATGTTTATTGCCGGCAGAGCTCAGCGTGACTAGTGCCACAAAGAACTGAGCTCCCGATTCATTCACAGTTCCTCATTTTATACATCCAGCATATAGACACATCACATGGTGTTGGTATCCGGGTAAGCTAAGCTCATTTCATCTAGAATACATCTGTTTTCCCATCTAACAGCGAGGCACTTCAACTGACACTTTAGATAAACATGTCTACATTGCTTCTGCTTTCGCTCTGAGTGCAGGCTATTTTAGATAACAAGATCCTTATCATCAAGATCATTGCTCCAGACATGACCTTTTCTTAGTGCGGCATAAATTCAGACAAATTCTCGTAAATCATCAGTCTTATCTTTTAAGCAGTCTATTCTAAGATACACAATGCTGTAACTTCCTCTTTTCCCAAGCTACAGGCTTCCTGTCTCAACAGTATCTAGCTGAGTCAGCTTGACAGCTGTACTTTACTCTGAAGAAGGATTTTACCTAATCTTTCTAATGTTAGATTATCAGAACAGTAATATAACACTTATTAGTTAATAAAACATTTTCCTGCATAAATTCATTTAGCTAAGAATAACAGACAATGTCTGGCACATTTCTTCAGTCTTGGCCATTGCCCAACTCCATTGCCCAACTCCATTGCCCAACAAGTAAGCGCACCCTTTCCGGGGACAGTGAGGTAACTGTCAGTAATTGGGCCGCAGGTGGGGTTCCCTTACTGGGCGCAGGCCAGTAACTTCCTCTTTTCCCAAGCTACAGGCTTCCTGTCTCAACAGTATCTAGCTGAGTCAGCTTGACAGCTGTACTTTACTCTGAAGAAGGATTTTACCTAATCTTTCTAATGTTAGATTATCAGAACAGTAATATAACACTTATTAGTTAATAAAACATTTTCCTGCATAAATTCATTTAGCTAAGAATAGACAATGTCTGGCACATTTCTTCAGTCTTGGCCATTGCCCAACTCCATTTGGACAGTGTTAAATTTGAGCAAGAGACAAGCTGTTTGAAGCAAGCTGAAAATGAATAGATATTGACCATTGATCATAACTATTGGCTATATTAGCTGCGTGTAATAATTTACCAATTTCCTCGGCTACAAGCACAGAACTCAATAACAAGAGCACTCAACCAATGCAACCTCCAATATGCAGCAACAAGGAAGAAAAAGGGGGTGTGGGGGAAAGTCCCCACAAACTCAACCCAAACAAGCAGGGGAACAAAATAGAGGGGTTAAATAACAACCTAAAAATATATTAGAAAATGTTTATTATAAATGTGCACAAATGTAGATTAAAAACAAGTTTAAAACATAAGGCCTGAATGGCAGGCTACATGTATATGCTAAAACTTGCTAAAACACCTCAAAGTACAGATGATGGTACAGTACAATGACCAACACAAATAGACCACAGTGCAGTAAAAAACCAGATGCGTTTCGGCCCTAAGGCTTTCCTCAGTGGTCAATTGTAAACAATTTGTAATCAAACACACCCACATATATAGAAACCAATCATGAAATGCTCCCAGTGTTTTATCTAGAGCTCTAGTATTGTGTGATAAAATACAATTAAGATAGATTTCTATTTTTACTGTTTTTAACTTTGTATTGTAACGGCCTTTGGCCATATACAATTAAACCTTCTTACTCTACAATTATTGCGGTAGACCCAGGACTGCATTCACACAATGGCCATTCTATCTTTACTGCAGATTGATGTAACACACCTTTATACATTGGAAACCAAGCTTCAGAGTACAACAATAAATGAAGAGCATTGTGTGAATGCAGTCCTGGGTTTACTGCAATAATTGTATTTTATCACACAATACTAGAGCTCTAGATAAAACACCAGGAGCATTTCATGATTGGTTTCTATATGTGTGGGTGTGTTTGTTTATAAATTGTTTACAATTGACCACTGAGGAAGGCCTTAGGGCCGAAACGCATCTGGTTTGTTACTGTACCTTGGTCTATTTGTGTTGGTCACTGCACTGTACCATCATTTGTACCTCAAAAGGTTTTAGCAAGTGTTAGCATATACATGTAGCCTGCCATTCAGGCCTTATGTTTTAAACTTGTTTTTAATCTACATTTGTGCACATTTATAATAAATATTTTCTAATATATTTTTAGGTTGTTACTTAATCCCTCTATTTTGTTCCCCTGCTTGTTTGGGTTGAGTTTGTGGGGACTTTCCCCCCTCACCCCTTTTTTTTTCCTTGTTGACACAACACAGAACTGCCAGGGATCCTAGGATTGCGCGGTTTCACCAGAGCAGGATGTTGGCTGAAGGACATAAAGGAATGGGGGAGGAAAGTTCTCCTGATGAGAGGCACCATGGGCCCCTGGACAAAAAGTTCAGGGAGGATTGTGCAAGAATAGATTTTACTTAAGTTATGGTTTACACAGTACACGTTGCAATGGAATGCAGCACCAAACAAATATACCAACAAACAACAGGAATAAACAGAAACAGGAAGACTCTCAGGCCATGGGACCTAGCCGGAACACCAGTGTGCACTATTAGTTAAATCTAGGTGAGACGTCATTTACCTAGAATGAGCCTCATTGAATTAAGTGACACTAAACTGCAAAAAATGGTTCAAAAATATTTGTACTAACTGGAAACAAAAAAGCAAGCTTGCAACAATTTGAGGATACTTAATGAGTCCGGGAGAGATGAGGGAGATAGGAAAAATCAGTTATATTATCCAGAGAGACGAAGCAGGTGAGCCAAAAGAGTGATCTTCTTGCACCTTCACTCATTTAGAAAGCGATTCTAGTCTCCAGATGGTGAAATCCCATTCCATCCCCTCCCCTCTTCTCCTCCTGCTCTAAAAGCAGAAAAAAGAAAAAAACAAAAGCAGAGGTAAATTGGGCAACTGAAATTACCCTGGCAACAATTTCCAGAGAGGTCCACTCCATGCTCCTGATCAGGTTGAAATCCTCAGTACGTCAAAGGATACGGAACTGTCTAGGTCTTTTGTGAGCAATCTTAAGGCAGGTATCCTTAGAAGTACGTAAACACAATTTTTCCAGGCCAATAAATCTCCAAGATGGTGTCTTGAGCAGACACACCAGTGCATTGCTCCTGCTTTTATCCGGCATTAAGACAAGTGCCTGTGCGGAGCTTTGTACTTTGATGACGTTACAGTTATTATGGATTTCATACTTCCAAGGACGCTTTCTCAGTGAACTTTAGTGCATCTTTTCTCTCCCTTGGGCTGTTTTCCCTTCCCCCTGGCAGTGAGAGCCAAGCTACAAGTGATGCCTTACACAGGTTGGACACTTGTCAGCTTCCCTCAAGTTTTGATGGGAAATGTAGGCGTCCTGGTTTTACAGCTTGGCTCTCCATTACAGCTGCAAGACCAAGATGCCTACATTTCCCATCAAAACTTGAGGGAAGCTGACAAGTGTCCAACCTGTGTCAGGCATCACTTGTAGCTTGGCTCTGAGAGAGCCCACGGCTGGAGAGCCAGGCGGCACTGCCGAATAAATCAGGGAGATACTGACTGGTCTCCTAACTGAAGAACAGGGGAATTCACTTTGAGCCTAATCTGGTGATCTGAGGCTTTTTTCTGTCTCTTTGCATTTTTTCTACATCTCTAGCAATATCTGTAGTTTGAGAATTCACCGTGCATCTGATGAATTAGATTCTAACTATGAAAGTTGGAACTATACTACATCAGTTATTTGGTTTTTTTATGCTGGCACTAGATTCTTTTGGGGTTTGCCACAACAGACTAACATAGCTACCCCTCTAGAGCTTGTTTTTTCTAATTTCTTTGTGGCAAGATCTTAGCCTAAGAGTTATTCAGCACAGGCTGAGGTCTAGCAGAAAAATACTTCTGGGCATGCAAAGTATGCCTGTCCCTCAACATAAAAAACTGCAGTCTCATTTATTTCCATACACTTTACTAATTCAGTAGCATACTTAAAGATGCAGAGGAAGCAGTAGGAATAACTGAATAATATTTTAACCTTCTCTGTAAACACGAGGCAGGGATAACTATATGTCTTGTACCTTTCTTAGGAATAAAATAAGAGTCATGTAGCATCACATCAGAGGTTTCTCTAGCCCAATGTTCGATTTTCAATGCTGGTCAGCCAGATACTTCTCTCCAGCTGGGAATCAAGGTAACAGCCAGTCCAAACAGTTGCTCCCAAAAATTAGCATTCAGGACGGAGTATACTGCCCATTGAACATAGAGCTATTTGGTCCTGGTTAAGTCAGAGTATTGTTTGCGTTGATATAAACTGGAACTAAGACATTCACCATTAATGCATGTTAAAGGTGGAAGGAGGGAATCATTCTCGGGAAATAGTAACTTGATCACCTCCCCTTTTCTGTTCATAATACAGAGACAGACTTTCTGTTTTAGTGCTATGTATGAGTTTGATGTGTTTTTTACTCCCTATCTTGGGAAGAGATGAGAAAAATGAGTCTGGAAGAGGAAGAGGACAAATGCAGAATAATTAAAAGGTGAGTAGAAAGGAAAGAAGACATACCAGGTTGGATGATGGGTTTCACAATATTCCATTTCCCTTCAGTCTCCTTGCCCTTTGCAGTATATGGAGAACTTTCATTTAAAAAAAAAAGAAACTGTAAAGAACAGTGGCAAATGCCACTAACCTGGAAGTCTTATCACTATGATCTGCCCTTATTGACTGAGAGAGAAAAAGGCGTGAAAAGTTTTTAAAATGCATTCGCTAAATGCAAGTTGATTCCAACTTTGGGAAAGATCTGACAGGCCTAGAAAATGTTGTCCCTCTAGTTCTCAACTCTTGGCAGCCCTGCCCAGAAGTACATGTGAAGGAAAGACATTCCTGCTGTTGTTGCTCTAGGGAGAAAAGAGGGAATCGGCAGGAACCCGTGGGGAAGGGGGCATTGTTGCTGCTGAGATTTTATTGTGCCTGCAAAGGAGCCCTCCAAAGCAGCTATCGGCATAAGCCTCCTAAGCTTTTTTCGAGCAGTTGATCTGTGTTTGCTCAAGATATCTGGAGAGGATGTATGGAGGATCCCAGCTCTCTGTCATGTTAGCCTGTAGCTGGTTTGCACAGTGGAAAGAGAAGGTAGCCTTAGGGCCAAACTTCATGTTTGGTTTCCAGTTCCCCACATCCACACATTAGGTGTGGGGACTGTCTTTTAAAAAACAAAGGAGAGCCCAGATGGGCTTGGAGTGCCTCCCCACAGCATTTTCCCATGTGAAAGCAAGGCTGGGGACATTATTTCTCCATTTTTGCTGCCTTACATGAAGTATTCTGTGCACGTGGAGCAGTAAAAGTGGGGAAATGACTCCCCACTAGGGATGGGCACGGACCGGCATTTTCCCACGGACCGCCGGTCCGGGGTTTGTGGGCTTCCATGGACCACGGTCCATGAACTTTTAACGGACCGGGCCCGGTTCGCGAACCGGTCCACGGACCGGTTCGGGTCAGAAAAGGCCTGGTTTTCCCACACTTTTTCACTTCAGGCGACTTTCCCCACCAAAGGTTCTCATGGAACACTCCTCAATTAGCACTTTTCCAAAGAGACAAACAACAATTTCCCCTCCCCTATTCTGACTGACCCTTACCCGCCCTTGGGGCAAGGAGGGAGACTTGTGCTCCTGTCCAGGAGAGGTGGCTGCACACAAAACCCACCTACATGGGGCTGCATCAACAAGAGATGCCCTTCCTGAGGCATCTCCATGATGGGAAATGAATGGATGGACTTGAGTGAAAGCCAACTCCAAAACAGGAGATCATGCAGCAATTCAAAGGCCCCTTGCTGGAATGGATGGCATGCGAGGGAGGGAAAGGATGTCTTCCACACCTTGAGGGAAGGAACTCATGCTACCCTGTTCAGAAGGAGCCTTTTTGGGCAGTGGACAATAAGTCCCATTTCAGTGATGTGGTGTGTCAGCTTGCTTGCTTTCAAGAAAGCTGACCTGGGCCACTGTCCTCCTTGTCACCGGACTGTGGGGATTGACCCTCAGAGGGGCCCTTGCGCTTGCAGAAGCAGGACAGTCGCCGACGAAACCCACTTCACCGAACGTGGCGGTGTTATCAAAGGAAGGATATGCTGGTTGGGGTTCGAGTGGCTGGCGAGAGGGCGGCCACCATGTGGGAGAGGTGGGTTTCGATGGCAGCCACCCCCTCCCTGAGGGGGCCCCCTTCACTGGCCCTGGTTGGGCTTCGAGTGGCGGGCAAGAGGGGAGCAGGGTGGTATTCCCCACCAGGAAGGAAGGTGTCTGCTGGCAGCGGCTGCTGGGCCCAGCAGGCCCAGAGAGGTGGCACCCAGCTGCCTCCCCTGAGGGGGTGGGGGGTCTGGCCGCTCGCTGGCAGCACCCCCCCATGTGGCCGGCTGCCGGGCCAAAGGAGAGCAGGGCAAAATGGGCCTGGCAGGCCCAGGGAGGTGGCGCCTAGCTCCCTCCCCTGAGGGGGCAGGGGGTCTGGCCGGGCACATGGGGGCAGACGTGATGGGCCGCACCCTGCCTCACCCCGCGGTCTGGGTCATGGTGGAATACCTGGGGGCGCTCCACCACATAGAGGTTGTCAAAGTAGCCCACTTACCCCATCCAATGCTACTGGGAAGAGATCCCCTGGAGTTCAACAAGCTACTCAGGGAGGCAGCGGAGGGGGTTGGCAAACCCCCAGTTCTCCAGGCTACTCAGGGAAGCGGCGGAGGGGTCGGCAAACCCACAAGTCACCCCAGTTCTGCAAGTAGAGGAGGCAACTGACCCAGAAGAGGGTCCCTCTGTCAGACCAGGGGGAGACCCAGCTGGATCTCCACAGGACGGTCAGTCGCTGATGAAACCCACTTCACCAAACATGATGCAGTCAATCAAGGAAGCTCACCATGTGCCTTAGACTGTTTTGTAAGTATACAAATTCTAATGGAAGTAGTAAAGTTTATAAAGAATAAGAGGAGGTACTTAGAAGGAGCCAAGGACAGGGCTTGTCATCACGAGGAGGATACCAGGGACAAGGCGTGTCGTCAGGAGGAGGATACCAGGGACAGGGCTTGTCGTTAGGAGGAGGATACCAGGGACAGGGCTTGTCGTTAGGAGGAGGATACCAGGGACAGGGCTTGTCGCCAGGAGGAGGATACCAGGGACAGGGCTTGTTGTTAGGAGGAGGATACCAGGGATAGAACTTGTCGTCATAAGGAGGACACCAGGGACAGGATGTGTTGTCAGGAGGAGGATACCAGGGGCAGAACTGGTCAAGAGGAGAATACCAGGGACAGGGCTTGTCGATGTATTGTCGAAGGCTTTCACGGCCGGAGAACAATGGTTGTTGTGGGTTTTCCGGGCTGTATCCAAGACCACGGCAATACAGCCCGGAAAACCCACAACAACCGACAGGGCTTGTCGTTAGGAGAAGGATACCAGGGATAGGGCTTGCCATCAGGAGGAGGACGCCAGGGACAGGGCTTGTCATCAGGAGGATACCTGGGACAGGATGTGTCGTCAGGTGGAGGATACCAAGGACAGGACATGTCACAAGGAGGAGGATGCCAGGGACATCCATTCAGCTTTGAAAGGAGTGAAGCAGAGAGCCACCCCCCAAATCGAGCTGCTGGTCACCAGAGAGTAGGTGTTTAACAGAGGCCAGTAGCAATCTCCCCCTGCACCTCAAAAGCCAGGCAGGAAATGTCCCCCCAAGTCACCCACTATTGAGGGAGTGAAAAAGGCTTAGAAAGAAGTCAAGCAGACAGAGCCCCCCAAAACCTGCTGCCAGTGGTCCTAGGGTGGGTGTTTCACAGAGGCCAGTAGCAGTCTGCCCCCTGCACCTCAAAAGCCAGGCAGGAAATGTCCCCACAAGTCACCTACTATTGAGGGAGTGAAAGGCTTTGAAAGGAGTGAAGCAGAGAGCCCCCCAAAACCTGCTGCCAGTGGTCCCAGAGAGTAGGTGTTTAACAGAGGCCAGTAGCAATCGCCCCCTGCACCTCAAAGGCCAGGCTGGAAATATCCCCCAAGTCACCCACTATTGAGGGAGTGAAAAAGGCTTTGAAAGGAGAGAAGCAGACACAGCCCCCCCCCAAACCAGCTGCCAGTGCTCCCCGAGAGTAGGTGTTTCACAGAGGCCAGTAGCAGTCTGCCCCCTGCACCTCAAAAGCCAGGCTGGAAATATCCCCCCAAGTCACCCACTATTGAGGGAGTGAAAAAGGCTTTGAAAGGAGAGAAGCAGACACAGCCCCCCCCAAACCAGCTGCCAGTGCTCCCCGAGAGTAGGTGTTTCACAGAGGCCAGTAGCAGTCTGCCCCCTGCACCTCAAAAGCCAGGCTGGAAATATCCCCCCAAGTCACCCACTATTGAGGGAGTGAAAAAGGCTTAGAAAGAAGTCAAGCAGACAGAGCCCCCCAAAACCTGCTGCCAGTGGTCCCAGAGAGGAGGTGTTTCACAGAGGCCAGTAGCAGTCTGCCCCCTGCACCTCAAAAGCCAGGCTGGAAATATCCCCCCAAGTCACCCACTACTGAGGGAGTGAAAAAGGCTTAGAAAGAAGTCAAGCAGACAGAGCCCCCCAAAATCTGCTGCCAGTTGTCCCAGAGAGGAGGTGTTTCACAGAGGCCAGTAGCAGTCTGCCCCCTGCACCTCAAAAGCCAGGCTGGAAATATCCCCCCAAGTCACCCACTATTGAGGGAGTGAAAAAGGCTTAGAAAGAAGCAGACAGAGCCCCTCAAAACCTGCTGCCAGTGGTCCCAGAGAGGAGGTGTTTCACAGAGGACAGTAGCAATCGTCCCCTGCACCTCAAAAGCCAGGCTGGAAACATCCCCCCAAGTCACCCACTATTTAGGGAGTGAAAAAGGCTTAGAAAGAAGTCAAGCAGACAGAGCCCCCCAAAATCTGCTGCCAGTGGTCCCAGAGAGGAGGTGTTTCACAGAGGCCAGTAGCAGTCTGCCCCCTGCACCTCAAAAGCCAGGCTGGAAATATCCCCCCAAGTCACCCACTATTGAGGGAGTGAAAAAGGCTTTGAAAGGAGAGAAGCAGACAGCCCCCCCCAAAACCAGCTGCCAGTGCTCCCCGAGAGTAGGTGTTTCACAGAGGCCAGTAGCAGTCTGCCCCCTGCACCTCAAAAGCCAGGCTGGAAATATCCCCCCAAGTCACCCACTATTGAGGGAGTGAAAAAGGCTTAGAAAGAAGTCAAGCAGACAGAGCCCCCCAAAACCTGCTGCCAGTGGTCCCAGAGAGGAGGTGTTTCACAGAGGGCAGTAGCAGTCTGCCCCCTGCACCTCAAAAGCCAGGCTGGAAATATCCCCCCAAGTCATCCACTATTGAGGGAGTGAAAAAGGCTTAGAAAGAAGTCAAGCAGACAGAGCCCCCCAAAACCTGCTGCCAGTGGTCCCAGAGAGGAGGTTTTTCACAGAGGCCAGTAGCAATCACCCCCTGCACCTCAAAAGCCAGGCTGGAAACATCCCCCCCAAGTCACCCACTATTTAGGGAGTGAAAAAGGCTTAGAAAGAAGTCAAGCAGACAGAGCCCCCCAAAACCTGCTGCCAGTGGTCCCAGAGAGGAGGTGTTTCACAGAGGCCAGTAGCAGTCTGCCCCCTGCACCTCAAAAGCCAGGCTGGAAATATCCCCCCAAGTCATCCACTATTGAGGGAGTGAAAAAGGCTTAGAAAGAAGCAGACAGAGCCCCCCAAAACCTGCTGCCAGTGGTCCCAGAGAGGAGGTGTTTCACAGAGGCCAGTAGCAATCGCCCCCTGCACTTCAAAAGCCAGGCTGGAAATGTCCCCCCAAGTCACCCACTATTGAGGGAGTGAAAGGCTTTGAAAGGAATGAAGCAGAGAGCCCCCCCAAAGCGAGCTGCCGGTCACCACAGAGTAGGTGTTTCACAGAGCCTAATAGCAGTCTTCCTCCCCTTGCATCTCATCAGCAGCCAAAAAAAAAAAGTGCGGGAAAGAAGGCAAGAACTGAAGCAGACAACGCCCAAAGCTGCCTTGCACCCACTGTGGGTCTGTGAGTGGGGTGGTGTCACAGCACAATAGAACCCACCAGCAAACCCAGAAAAAAGGAAGAGATTTGGGGGGGGAGGGGGGATTAAGCCCGAGAAGAACCCAAGGACTCCCAACGCAGAAAAAATCAGCGCGGTAAAAGGATTTTTTTTAAAGTGCTCTGAATAGAAAGGAGGAGAAATGGAGAAAAGAGAAAGCTCTCTTGCAGCTGAAGCCCAAGCCGCGCTCTCTCTCTCACACACACACACGCAAACAATAATTCCCCACAGCAAGCAGTTGCTGAGCTTAGAACTAACTCGCGCCCCCGCGCCAGGAGAATGGAGCCGACGCTTTGCGCGAGTTGTCTGTTATACAGAAAGAGTGATCTGTTTGGCTGACAGAGCTGCCAATCAAGGTTGTCTGTTATACAGAAAGGGTGATCTCTGTTTGGCTGACAGAGCTGCCAATCAAGGTTTCCTGAGCTAAGATTGGTGTGTTCCAAACGGGGAAGGTGTTTCCACCGTTGCCTAGGAAATTGTTTGAGCGGGAATCCTGGCATTAAGGGGCAACGGACACACGGACAGAAAGCCCCAATGTTCGGCGCTTTCGTGAGAAAAACACAAGCCCACGGCCCGCGTGTTCGTGAACCACGAACTGGGTAAGTTCGTGACAAAATTAGGTCCGTAATGTGGTCCGTGCCCATCTCTACTCCCCACAGACAAACTCTGCTGTTTGTGTGCAGGAAAATGGAAACAAGGTTGAATGCAAAGAGAATGCAACAATGTGGCAAATGAGGTTCAATTTAGGTGAGCACATGACAATACAGATAGTATTGTTAGACTGGAATCCAGTGGGGGCTGGGAGACAGGAGAGTTGACCAGGCTCTACTTGTTTGGGATTCATTTCAGGCCAAGTATCAAGAAGAGGCAGGACACCAGCGTGCCTAGAAAACACAGCTATGGCTTAGTTGGTGCAGAATAGCCCCAGCATGCCCCGTACTCACCCAATTGGTCGGTCAAGCCTTTCAGTGGTGATCGATAAGGAGAGATCTTCAAGTCTTTTATAGTCTGTTCCTCTTTCTCTCCACCCTTGGCTTCCTGTCAGGAAGTCTTGCCGTATATGGTAATTTCAGCAACCATCAATTTATGTCTTATGACAGAACCACAAGTGACAAAAGGCACAGATTGGACACTTGTCTGCTTCCCTCAAGTTTTGATGGGAAATGTAGGCATCCTGGTCTCGCAGCTTCGCTCTCTGACTGCTGTCCAATGGATTTTTCAACTGTCACTTGTCCAACATTCCGCCAAGCTGCCTACATTTCCCATCGAAACTTGAGGGAAGCTGACAAGTGTCCAATCTGTGCCTTTTGTCACTTGTGGTTCTGCTCTCAGTAGGGTGATCTGAACTCACAGATGTTTTCTGAAATGCATCACGTCCACGTCCACCTTTCTCTTTCCTCCTTTCCTCCAAAGCCTTCTCCTGGAAGGCATCTTCAGTTCATGCTTCAAACATTCTCTCTTCACTCCGCTCATGCCCAAACCTAGACAGGTTACCAAGGTTTATTTCTTAAGCTGCTAGCTACAATTTATTAGTTATAAAAATTTCTGTTGTGTTCCTTTAACAGGAAGCTGAAAGCAGACCGCAAGCCTGTGCCACCTGCACCGTGACAGGGGGGAAATATGCCCCAAGATGTGCTTTTGCACCTTCTGTGGCTTTTGCATGAAAAACATTTAAAGGCTTGTTAGATGAAGCGAATAACCCAATCCAGGCCAAAAAAAATTAAATACATTATATGCTAAGAAGGTCGACACTTAACTGAGACTGTGACCATCGATAGCTGGATGAAAGCGTCCACTCAGGGTGCAGCAGCAGTGAAAACAGTAAACAGTGCTGGGGATTATTTGGAAAGGGACTGAGAAGATATTATAATGCCCCTGTGTAGATATATGGTGCAATCACATTTGGAATATTGCATGCAGTTCTGGTCACTTTATCTCAAAAACAACATTACAGAGCTGCGAAAAGTACAAAAGAGGGCAATCGTGATGCTTAAGGAATACTTCTCCTGTGAGGAAAGGCTAGAGAGTATGGGACTTTTCAGTTAAAAAAAAGACTACTAACAGAGGACATAATAGAAGTTTAAAATTATGCACTGGGTATAGAGAGGGTGGAGAGAGAGAATGAGAAGATTGCTCCTTGTCAACCTCTCCTGCCCTTGAGACAGAAGCCAGCCCCCATGGTTTACCATGGAGCTGGGTGACCTAAAGAGGACTAGAAAATTTCTAGAAAGATGCTGGTGCAAAACTTGCACTGCACCTGAGAGAGCCTACTTCAGAGCCCACTGAAAGACCAAGGAAAGACCAGCGGTGAGAGCAGCAAAGAAATGGCTGGTAGTCAGACACCCATAGACCTCTCCTCCCTGAGCCTTTCTAATTCCCTCTTAAAGCTGTCTATGTGTGCGACCATCGCTACATCCATATTTTAATCACTCATTGTGTAAAGAAGTATTTTCTTTTGTCTGTCCTGAATGTACTACTGCCCATCAACTTAGTATTTTGGGAGTTCTAGTATTTTGGGAGAGGTAAAAAAACAATAACATCAAAGTGTTTCACATTCCAACCCCCCCCCTCCCACCACAGCTTCAACAGAGGATGTGGTTGGAATCTTTAAAAAACCCAGGGCTTTTGGGAATCTAGAAGGATCCATGAAACTATGTGGTTGAACCATTTTAATGAGTTCCCCTTTTTTGCAGGTTTTTTGGGGCCATATTCCTCTTTGCCTTTTGTAGAAAATGGTCGGACCATAGTTCAGGCTGAATCTCCAGTCCTGGAAGAAAACCTTTCCTCAAAAGGTCAGTGTAAAAGATTACATATGCATCTTACACCTATTCTACCATTGCTCCATTGGTTACCAGTTCATTCCTTGGTCCCGTTCAACACCTAAAGAAGACCTTAACGGCTTAAGAACCACACATCTGGAGACTTTAAAGTTAATACATAAATAAATTCTTGCACCTATAGCTGCCTTTTTTCCTAACACATTTCAGGGCTGCTTTTCTACCCAATTAATGTCCCCAAAGCAAGTGAACATCAAACATTTTAACATTAAAACATTTTAAACCAATTTTATATATAGTAATTCAATAAATACATATAAACAGACATAACACTAAAACCAAAGAAGAGGCCAATAACAGTTACTGGGGATATTCCGCAGTTCCAAAACAAAAGTCTTCACCTGCTAGCAGAGGACAACAATTACAGGAGACAGACAAGCCTCCCTGGGTGGTTTTGGTGCCACAACTGAGAAGGCCCTTTCTCAGGTTGTCAACCATATAACCTCAGATGCCTGAGGGCCACCTGAAGCAGGGCTTCCAAAGATGATCCGAGCAAACAGGCAGAGGTGCATATGGAGATGGTGGTGCTTAAAGTATGCTGCCCCCAAACTGTGTGGTGGTGGAGAGTGCCCTCAAGTCATATCTGACTTATGGCCTCTCCTGGTGGAGTTTTCATGGCAAGGGATTAACAGAGAAGGTTTGCCACTGCCTGCCTCTGCAACTCTGCTCTCCATTGGAAGTCTCCCATCCAATTCCTAATGAAGGCCAACCCTACTTAGCTTCTGAGATCTGACGTGATCAGGCTCACCTGAGCTATCCAGGTCAGTGTGCCCCGAAACTGTATACGGTTTTAAAGGTCAATTCCAGCCTAGAAATAAATTGGAAACCAGTATAGATGGAGCAAGTCTGGAATGATATGGTCCTTATGACCCACTCCAATCAACTTTCTGGCTGCAGCTTTCTGGACCAACTGTATATTCTAGACAGTCTTCAAAGGCAGCCCCATGTAGATCACCTTGCAGTAATCTGATCTAGATGTTATCTGGCCATGCATCACAGTGGCAAGATCCTTCCCCCTTGCCAGGAAAGGCCACAGATGGCTCACCTGCCAAAGCTTCAACCCACCTCAGAAAAAGCACAACTGGCCTCAGAAAAGGCTCGCCCACCTCAGAAAAGGCACACCAGGCAATCTCTGCGACATGTTTATCCAAAAGGAGGCCCGGGTCCAGGAGCACCCCTAGCTACAAACCTGCTGTTTTAGGAGAAGTGTGACCCCCATCCAGAACAGGAAATATCCTGCACAGCTTCCTTGGCAGCCCTGGGCCTCTCTTAAGTAGAGACAGGCCCTACACATGAAAAAAGCCACATCTTGGATTCAATCTTTCACACAGAACCTTTTGGGAAGTCCTTTCAGGATTAGGCCTGAATTGTGGTCCAACCATTACCTCATGAAAGCAAAGATGTTAGACCCTTGGTCCGTCAAGGCTAGCGTTGTCTCCCCTGACTGGAAGGGGCTCTCCAGAATCTTAGGTAGAGAATTTTACACCAGTCACGACCTAATCCTTCAACTAGAGATGCCAAGGATTGAACCTGAGACTTTCTGCAGGCAAACCAGATGCTGAGCTATGAACACAGTTACCTTCATGGATTCTATAATGCCAGCATGTCAACAAACAACATACCACAGTCCTAGATCCAAACAGTCATAGGTCCAAACAGGAAAACCAATGGCTATCAGGCTTCTCTTTCCATCACAAATATAGAGAGAGAAGCTGATAGCATGATTACTAATGATGGTGAAAATGGGTTGTGTTACATGTGCATGTCTGTGTTTGAATCCAAGTAAATGTGTTCACTTAGGTATTGTACATTTCCTAGTTGCTATTGGATGCAACAGTTATTAACAAGACTGCCATTTTAGATTTTGAAAGAAACAAAAATCAAAATTTAAAAACACAAAACTAAACCTTTTTAACGTTCATATTTTATTAAATGACTTATGCTGTCCTATAGGTTCTGTCCAGTACAAATAGCAGATTGTGAACTCAAAGGATAATAATGCCACCCTGTGGCCAGTTGAATTAGTGGCCGAGATTGGTTGTGCTTATGGGGCTACAGCCAGATCTGACTGTACTCGTAGTCCTCTTCTTTTTATAAAGTTGGCTTCTTTGAAATCAAATGTGGTTATTATGGACCTTTGAGGTGACTTTCCATTGATACAAATACTGGACTTAATGGCACTGTGTTTAAATACCACACTATCTACATCTCACAACACCATCTACATTTCACCCCAGGTCTTGAGCTCTAATAGGGACCAAGCACAGAGTCACCCCCTACCCCAACGTCTCCAATGTCCAGTCATTTATGATCTCCCCAGACTTTGTTTCTGTGGCATGGCTTGAGCACTCATTTAGCTAGTCAATGTGAGAGTTGCTGAACTCACCCGTTATTACAACATCTTCTACTTTAGTTTCCCCCTGCTTATTTTCTTCATGACGACCACCATCGGGCAGATGATGACACACTCCACTATTCTGGTCATGGAGGCAATAATACACCTTCTTAAGCTATGCCTATGGCCAGTGTCTCCACATACAGCAATTCCATGGGAGAGTTTATTCCACTTGTGTTGTCTTTAATATACAGAACAATCCCAACCAAACATTTCTTACCCTGTCCTGTCTATGGCGCTTCTGGGAAGAGGCAGACTCCATTTTACTTTGGTCGCTATGGCTAGACAGGGAGAACTTTTAAAAAATTATCTTCAGCAATACATGTCTTTTTTTTTTCTTTATGAATGATCCTGCCCTTGGGAATAAGATCAGTGAGGGCCTGATCAGATGTGGTCTTTTGGACAGTCTCTCTGGTGGCCTTTGCTGAACACCCACAAAATAGGGGAAAGGGTCCCTCCAGAGAAGGAGGCTTCTGTGAGCGCATAGAGTCGCAATGCTCGATCAGAATCCCCCGCAATGTCTGCCCCCCCACAAAGTTCAGAACCACTCAGATCCTTTTTAACTTCCCTCTCAAAGTAAGGCAATGAAGAGGGATAGTTTCTTGGTGCCCACAATACTACCCTCTTTCCCAAGTCTCTTCCTCAGGAGAAACACTGATGTCTCCCTCCCTCTTTACTGATTCTTCTTTGCTTCCTACAACAACTTCCCAGACAGGTGCCTATGAGGTGAATCCCTCACACCTCGGCACCATATCTTTTTCATCAAATCTCTCAGGATCGTTGGGCAAACATTGAGACTGTCTCCACTTCTCATGTTTTCCTGATTCTTGGACAGGATGAGTTGGAGGAGGACTGTGTCTGGACCCAGAGTCATATTTGCTGTTGGAGTGGGGAGGACAGAAGGGGCCTCAATTCGGAGAATAACTGATACACTGAACTGAGACATACCACAGGAATTACATTCTCTCCCAACAAAAAAAAGACTTCTGCATCTGCATTCAGCACAGGTATACTCTTCTCCTTCTTCCAGATAAATGAACGTAGAGTAGGCATAACATTTCCACAGCAGAACAGAAACACCCCCACATGAAGCCTCTCATCATCCAAAAACGTATGTGCATGCTTGATCAATTTTTATTTATCTTCTCTCGATTTCTAACTAGTTGGGTTGGGGAACACTGACCCAACTCGAGTTCCCTGCAGCCACATAGCAGCTGCAGGGAATGGCTTTTAGAAAATAAAGGAGAGCCCAAAGAGTCTCAGATCTCTGCCTCAGGGGAGGTGGAAGGGCTCTTGGCTCCCCCCCACCCATTTTTCTGTGTAAACCAGTGCTGTGGGGGGAGACCTATTTCCCAATTGTTTTCTGTTCCTCGTGCACAGAATATTCTACTTGGAGCAGCAAAAACAGAAAAGTAACTGCTCTCAGCACTGTTTTCGCACAGGAAACCTGCTTGGGAGAAAGGCATTTTCTCCCACAATGATCCCCCTCCCAAGTGGTATTCCAAGCCTGTTTGGGTGCTCCTTTATTTTTTAAAAGCCAGTCCTCACAGCTGCTGTGGGGCTGCAGGGAACCTCAGTTGGGTCCAGGGAACCCAGACCCAATTTGTTATCCAGGGAACCCAGACCCAATTTGTACTGGTGATGCAGTAGAGATTCTGTGAAATCCTGAGCAGAGTCACTCCAGTTAAGCCCATTGTTTTAAAAGACTTAGATGGGAGTAACTCTGCTTAGGGTTTCACTGCAAGTTACAGCTTGATAGCTGTTGTTAACTGATTGAAAGCAAACAAATTGAAATTGAACCCCGGTTGGAAAAGCAGGACATTGTACTTCTGACTTTTGACGGGTTCAGTTGACCCTGTCTGACTCAGTTAAGATGCGAAGGGTTATACTGGACCCAGCACTGCTGTTAGAAAAGCAACTAAATACAGCTGCAAAAAAGGCCTTCTTCCAACTAAGACTAGCCTGGAAGAATGTCCCCTACCTTAACACCAGGCAAAAAAGTATCACGTCATGACTTAGACTCGAAACAGACGTGACGAGTTACCTTAATTCAACCTGGGTTTCCTTGCCTCAAGGTTTGATGGGAAATGTAGCCATTTCTCCTTCCCGTCGCTCAGAGGAGGAGGGGGGAGGAGGAGGGCTCCTCTTGCCCGGCCACCGCCGTTCCCAAGCATGAGGGACTCGAGGAGCCCGGAAAGTGGCGGTGGCGCTCTTGCTGCTGCCGCTCGCCGCCACCGCCTCTCTCACCACTGGAGAAGGAAGCCGAGAGGAAGGAGGATGAGAGGAAGAGGCTGGGGCGGGGGAGGGCAGGGGGCGGCTGCTGCCCGGTGGGCCCAAGCTTGGAGGGAACAGATGCCGCCGTGGGGAGCGCAGCTGGACGCTGCTGTGGGCAAGAGGACTATGACGGCGGGCACCAGCACTCAGAGAGGCCAGACCGGTGAAGCGGAGGAGGCAAAGCTCGGGAGGCGCCCTGAGATGCATTCCTCTCTCCCTCCCTCCCTGGGCCAGGCGAGGGGGGGAGAGATGAAGTGACGCTCAGTGCAATGGGGGGAGGCAACTCCTCCCGTCGCCTGGCCCAGCCCCCACAGAGCAACACCGGGCTGCATCAGCAGAGTGGGAGGAAAGGCAAGGACACCTACATTTCTCGGCAAACCTTGAGGCAATTCAACCCAGGTTGAATTGAGGTAACTCGTCACGTCTGTTTCGGCTCTTACTTACTAAGAAACACTTCAAAAAATTCAGTATGTTTCAGTCTCTTTTATACAGTGTAATGAAAGCAAAAGAGAAGGCCCCACAGGTCTATGCAAGCTGGCAGACTCAATATCACAGTAAAGTTAACAGAAATTCAAAGCGTAAAAGTGTTGTAAACATTTTTTCTATAACTATACAAAGTGCTTGTGCCAGTATTTAAAGTGACCATGTCTTCTCAATTATCAAGTAATCTGTTACAGGTGGATACAATCATACAGTATAATCCAGAGAAATAGTCTGTCACAAGTTCCTTTAGCAATGATCCAAAATTCATAGTAGAATATGTAGTTGAATGTCATACAATTGCTTCATAATTTTCTTCATAATTCCATTAGTAGTAACCGCAACAGGCCAGCTAGTGAGACAGCTCCTATTTCAGTACTCCTTCCTCTGGCAGTGACATAGAAAACACAATCACATACAGTTCACACTGAATTCTCAAGGCACAGTGGCCGTTGACATCTAGAAGATATGAATATAGGTCGTGTGAGTGTAGAGTGTAAAAATAATGGTCCGGGGGGTGGGGGTGGGGGTGGGGGGAGATGAATTTTACTCCGAAACTGGTAATATCCTACCTGGAAATAAGCAATAACTTAAAAAATTTCCCCCTGAAGTCCAGATCAGAAATTATATGGAAAATTTTCTCAGTGCACATCCTTAGGACCAACAAGATTTTCAAGAGAGAAAGGGCAAATCCACACTCACTAATCTTCTGCTTATCTTGCGCTGTTGTGGCAATCGGTTTCATTCCGCTACCAGGCTGTGCATCCTCACATCCACCCTTCCGGTGCGTCTTCATGGCGCAATCAGTTCTTCACACACCACCGAGTAAAGCGTTACCGTGGGCGGTTCCATCCTCTGCAGTCAGAATTGATGGCACACGTCACTTCCCTTTTAAAAAAAAAAAAAGCTCAATTATCCGGTATACCAATATTTTGAATTTCTAGAAATGGCAATGTACCATCCCTCTCAATTATCTGGTATACCAACCGTTATGCACTGTGGGGAAAAAAGGGTAGGGAGAAAATGGGCTTCCGCCACTATCACGTGGTTTTGAGGGACACCGCAATTGTGGTGCGGTGATGGTGGGGAACACGTTGAATGGATAAGCGTGTGAGTATCTGCGTGAACAGCACACTGCTTGCGAAAAAGATGTGGAAACAAAAAGGGAGTGTGGATTCGGCCAAAGTTCCTTTTGACTGAAGCACTGCAAAGCTTGGTATCTGAAAAAGGGAGATTTGACTTCGAAAAGCTTATATCCTGGAAATCTTGCTGGTCTCTAAGGTACCCCTGGACTCAAATCCTAAAGAATGGCTTCTTCAGATACTGTGGTGGCTGCAGGCAACACAGATGGTGCCTTCTTTTTCCGGTCAATGTGATGGATGCGGCTGAGGTGTGAGAGCAGAGTTGCAGTCCCTAACCTGCCACAGCCTCCTTTCTTTCCAATGTTCACATCCTCTTCACAGATATTGCAGGTAGCAACGAAACGGTTCTTCTTTATGAAATAGGGCCAGACAAATGATGTTCGTCGACATTTGGTGGGAGGCCTCTTTTTTATTGAGGGTGATAAGGCAATACGCCTGAGAGTCCTTGTAGAGGTAGTGCCGCAGGTCAAAGCAGTGCCGCTGGATCTCTTGTTGGTGGAAAGTCTTCTGGACAATTGTGTGGCCCTCAATGGTGCTTCTTTTTGCATCACAGCTGGAGTTGTGGGCTGTGGGAGCTCTGGGGTCTCTAGAAGGCTGTTTGTCAAAAACTGGGAATCTGCCTTCTTTTTCGGGACGATGTGATGGATGCGCTTGAGGTGTGAGAGCAGTGGTCCTGTCCCGAAGTAGGCACGGCCATCTTTGTTTCCAGTTTTTAAATCCACTCCACAGTCCTTGCAGGTAGCGATATATTTAGATTTCTTTCTGAAATATTGCCAGGCAATGGATTTTCGTTGACGTTTGATGGGAGGCATCACTTCTGTAGGAGGTGATGAGACAAGATGACTGTGACTCCCAGCAGAGGTAATGGTAGAGGTCAAAGCAGTGCTACTGGGTCGCTTGCTGGTGGAAAGTCTTCTGGACAACTGTGTGGCTCTCGGTGGTGCTTCTTTCTGCATCACATATGAAATTGTGAGGTGTGGGAGCTGTGGGGGCACTGGAAGGCTGTATGTCAAAGGCTGTGGATCTGACTTATTCTTTAGAGGTGATGCTCCAGAGATGTCTTCCTTGGGACCAAATACCTCAGCCTCTGTATGAGCTGCCTCACTCTCAGAGATCCTGTCCTGGGACGACACAGTAGCAAACATTTGTTCAGCCTTTTCCTCGGTGCTTGTCAAAGTCTGGGGCTCTGGCTGATATATTGGTACAATGAGAGGTGGTGCTCCAGAGAAGCTGCCCTCCTGCTGATCAGATTCCTCAGCCTTGACATGAGCTACCTCACTCTCAGAGATCCTCTCTTGGGACAACACAGCAGGAGACGTTTGTGTGCCCTTCTCCTCTGTGCTTATCAAAGGCTGTGGCTCTGGTGCAATGAGAGGTGGTGCTCCAGAGAAGCTGCCCTCCTGCTGATCACATTCCTCAGCCTTGACATGAGCTACCTCACTCTCAGAGATCCTCTCTTGGGACAACACAGCAGGAGACGTTTGTGTGTCCTTCTCCTCTGTGCTTATCAAAGGCTGTGGCTCTGGTGCAATGAGAGGTGGTGCTCCAGAGAAGCTGCCCTCCTGCTGATCACATTCCTCAGCCTTGACATGAGCTACCTCACTCTCAGAGATCCTCTCTTGGGACAACACAGCAGGAGACGTTTGTGTGTCCTTCTCCTCTGTGCTTATCAAAGGCTGTGGCTCTGGTGCAATGAGAGGTGGTGCTCCAGAGAAGCTGCCCTCCTGCTGATCACATTCCTCAGCCTTGACATGAGCTACCTCACTCTCAGAGATTCTCTCTTGGGACAACACAGCAGGAGACATTTGTGTGCCCTTCTCCTCTGTGCTTATCAAAGGCTGTGGCTCTGGTGCAATGAGAGGTGGTGCTCCAGAGAAGCTGCCCTCCTGCTGATCACATTCCTCAGCCTTGACATGAGCTACCTCACTCTCAGAGATCCTCTCTTGGAACAACACAGCAGGAGACATTTGTGTGCCCTTCTCCTCTGTGCTTATCAAAGGCTGTGGCTCTGATGCAATGAGAGGTGATGATCCAGAGAAGATGTCTTCCTTGGGATCAAATTCCTCAGCCTCTGTATGAGCTGACTTGCCCTCAGAGATCCTGTCCTGGGACAACACATCAGCAAACGTTTCTAGGGCCTTCTCCTCTGTGCTTGTCAATGGTTGGGGCTCTGGTTTATACTCTGGAGCAATGGGAGGTGGTGCTGAAGAAAAGGTGTTCTCTTGTTGATCGGCCTGTGCATGAGCTGTCTCACTCTCAGATGTCCTCTCCTGGGACCATGGATCAGCAAGCACTTGGAGGGCCTTCTCCTCAGTCTCAACATACACCAGGGTGCTGGGCGCAGCTCTGAACGGTTCTGATGCTGATGGAGCTGCAGGTTCAGTTGATGCAACAGCAGCAGAACTTGGTGAAACTGCAGTTTGAGCAGCATCAGAGATAATTTGGTGAGAGCTGAAGGAAGAAGTGGATGCTCCGGGCAATGCCCTGGGGTCACACTGTGATGCCAACATGATTGATGCCTGCAATGAATAAGATCAGAGGATCAATTAAAGATACACGGCAAGAAATCTGTATCGAGCAATTGAAACAGCCACAACAAAGTTTTCCATTTTTACTTGAAATGTATTAGGTTTTTTTTCTTTTTATAACTATCAACAAAATATCCTGAGAGAGAAAAGAAGGTCAGGTGTGAATGAATGCCCATCTACATCAGTGAGTGAAAAACAAAAAAGCAACATAGGTTTTAGGGGCGGGAAGGGCAGAAAAGGGTGGCAAATAATTTCAAGATGACACATACCAATGTCCTAATAGATCCACAAAACCAGACCAAGAGTTAAGATACTTCATCTTTGTTTCTTGTGTATTGACAGCAACTCTTTCCTTGACTGCAAGGCCCAACGTTTCTTACATCCACATTTCTACATGTGGCATAGTAGCTGCTTTGCAATTTTGAAGTGTTATTTGTTAAATCACTGCCAAGGCTCAAACGATCCAGTCTTTGCCCCAACAAACGGTTCCAGGTAGACAAAGCATGCCGCAAGACTGAGCTCAGTGAATTAGGTTCCAGTGAATATTCCAGTGTAAAATTAACTTGTCTGTTAATTTGTAACCAAGTGGTGCAATAAACAGCTATATTCATTACAAATGAAGTCCCTACCCAGCACACTTTTGATATTGAGTGATTTCGCACATGTTGGATAATGCACTTCCAATCCTATTTATAGATCATTTGGAACTGATATTTTTGTGTGCGGAACAAAAAATCCACCTCAAACGATTGATAAAGTGCATTGAAAGTGCATTATCCAACGTGTGCAGAATCAGCCACCATTAAAGCTATGCTTGAGGTTTTAAAGAAAAGGTATGAAGGACAAACTTTCAGCAAAAATGAGGCTTTAGGTATAGGGTTTTGCTGGATGTTTGTCCTTCATACCTTTGGGCAGGTAATGAATCCCCTTCTTTCATTCATTACCTGCCCAACTGAAAAAGTTCATGGCAATTTATAATCAGTTGGAAGAACTGGGAAAAGCTCCTGATGACCTATTGTCTATTGTCACCATTTTGCAGACCCTGTGACTCTCTATTGATTCAAGATCTATTGCACCTCTGATTTAAAGCTATTAAGTCTCCCAACACAGGGGACTTGGCAACCCTACACCCATCTAGCCTCAGATGGGAGGGGTATCCAATGCAGGGCTTCTGAAGATGATCAGAATAATTGGGTAGGTTCATACGGGAGCGAGCGGTCCTTACGGTATATGATTTTGGTAATGAAAGATTCTGTATCAGTATATAAGCTTGGGTAACATTGATCAACTTTTCTCAAAATTTAGCAGCCTTGCGGACCTTGATGTTAATTTTTTAAAAATAATTGTGGAATCCCCGGGCCCCTTGCTCTTTGCTCAGCTGCACATGCCACCCACTGGATTGCCCCAGTGGATAAGAGACCATCTCAGGACTTTTAGTTTATCTTTTGATTTTTAATTTTTAAAAAACTAACATTCTTTCTTTTTAAATTTTAACTTTGTATAGCAGCCTGACTAGCCCAAGCTCATGAGAGCTTGGAAGTTAAAGCAGGGTTCAACCATGGTTAGTACTTGGAGAAGAGACCACCAAGGAAATCCAGGGTCATTACACAGAGGCAGGCCATGGCAAACCACCTCAGCTCATCTCTTGCCCTAAAAACCCCATGAGAAGTCACCATAAATCAGCTGCGACTTGATGGCATTTAAGAATTATTATAATCTCGTTAATAAGTGTGTTATTAATTGTAGTCTAAGGTTTAAAGAAGTTTGTTTAATGTACTTTATTGGTTTTCTGTCCAGGTTGTTCACTGGACTGAGTCATGATCCAGCTTCAAAGAGGCATACAAAAAGTATTTATTTATTTAATTCAAGGGTTTGTATGCCACTTTTCTACCCAATGATGGTCCTCAAAGTGACAACCAATCAAAACAATGTTATAAGAAATATTAAATGTTATATTAAATATATTTTATTATTATTATTTATTATATTTATATCCTGCCCTCCCAGCAAGCGGGCTCAGGGCGGATTAAAACATCTACTGTGCATAGCCAAGCCCTATGCTATAGTGGCATCTGCTCCAACCCCTCAGGCAGAGGTAGTCACTTGAAGGATCTGCAACAGATATTTTTGCAACTACAGTATCCCCTGACATGATGAGAAAGATGATTGGGAAGGCCAGAATGACACCCAGGGACAGCTTGCTACAAGACAAGCCCTCATACCCCACCCTATCCAATCACACCTGCTATTGCCATTCACCGGCGATTTGTCATTTGGCATCTAAAATCATTCTACTCTCCAAGATATAAGGACAGATTGACTCACATTCTAGCTGTATCCGAAGAAGCATGCTGTGAGTCACGAAAGCTCATACCCTACCACTAACTTTGATAGTCTTATAGGTGCTATTGAACTCTTGCTCTTTTCTACTACAGAAACACAGACACACAAACAGGGAGGAGGGCCAATTAGAGTTCATAAGGGAATGTCTAACAAACCAAACAAATCTTGTCCTGCTTGCCTAAGAAAACAATAGAGGAAGACAGAAAAATCTCCCTGGAGAGGGCGTTTCAGAGTTTGGGTGCAATAACCAAGAAAGCCCTTTCTCAGGTTTATTTATTTATTTTATTTATATTCCACCCTCCCTGCATCAGCGACCAACACCCAACCACCTCCAGAAGTATTTGGCAAAGGCTAGGTGGTAGATACCCTTTGTAGGGGCACATCTTCCTCCAGGTGGCTAGCAGGGAGGCCCAGGGGCGTCAACCATATACCTGGCGGAACCATATACCTGTCTTACAGGCCTGGCGGAAGGATAGGAGATCCAGCCGGGCCCTGATCTCTTTAAACAGGGCGTTCCAGACAGATGGTTGCCAGCCATCTAACTTCAGATAGGGATCCCAGGTGCCTGTTGGCGGCAGGCAATTTCCCAGAAGTTTACCTTAGTGCCCACCAGTTGGAGGCTTTGGGCTGCCCAGATATTGCCTGCCACTGGTAGGCACCCCAGGAAAAATGTGCGGTATATGCTCCCAGGGGAAATGACGATGTCACTTCCTGAAGTGGCATCATTGCGCTGACTGTAGATGTACTTCCATGCTTCATCAGGGCCAATTTCAGCCTCCAAGGAGTCAAAGTTAGCCCTGCACAAAGCAGTATGGGAGCGCGCTCATGGCCAGCATGACAATGTTACTTCTCGGATGTGACATCATCATGCAAGTGCAAAAAAGAACACGGACGAGGCACAAGGTAAGTATTAAGTTCCCCCTCTCACACTGGGAGGTTATAGGGACCTGGCAACCCTAACCTCAGATAGCAAGGACACCAGACATAAGGCCTCTGAAGATTACCAGAATGGTTGGGTATGTTCATATGGGAGCAGACTCAGTCACTATCTTAGTATATAATTGAGTAAGAGCAGAACCACAAGTGACAAAAGGCACAGATTGGACACTTGTCAGCTTCCCTCAAGTTTTGATGGGAAATGTAGGCATCCTGGTCTCGCAGCTTCGCTCTCTGACTGCTGTCCAATGGATTTTTCAACTGTCACTTGTCCAACATTCCGCCAAGCTGCCTACATTTCCCATCAAAACTTGAGGGAAGCTGACAAGTGTCCAATCTGTGCCTTTTGTCACTTGTGGTTCTGCTCTAAGCGTGTTTCAGACAACTCACTTTATACCCTGGTCCACCACCAGAGGGCGCTGCTCCAGAGGAAAGCCTAGGTAACCATATTACTACAAAAAACATGCTGTGATGGGAAGCCCAGACAGGGAACAGGAGTGGAGCCAGGGCCGGCCCACCTTTTGAGGCTGGTGAGGCCGCTGCCTCAGGGCGCTAAGGTGCAGGAGGGGCAACAGCCCGGAGGCAGGGGCATGTGCCACGGAGCTGCTGCTGCCGCCGCTGGCCAGGAGCACATGCTGGTGGTGGCAGAGTGGGAAGCTGAACAGGCAACCTCCCGTTCAATTGCTCTGAAGGCCAGGTGCAGCCGGCGGCCAGGGCGGCCAGCTGCGCCTGTCCTGCAGAGCAACTGAATGAGAGGGGTGGAAGTTGGTAAAAGTACCTTTCTCCATGATGGGGTTCCAAAATGGCTGATGTTCTTATCTTCTCCATTTTATCCTCACAACAACTGTGTGAGGTAGGTTAGGCTGAGAGTGTGTGAGTGGTCGATGGTTACCCATGGCAAATTGGGGGTTTGAACCTGGATTTCCCTGAACCTTGTCTACCACTCTGACCACTGCACCACACTAGGTCTCTCTCTTTTCATTTGACTTACAGTTTGTAGGATTTCACAAGCTCTGTCTTCCAAAGAGGACATTCGAAATTCAACTCCATCAAGCCACTGAAGGATTTGGCTTATTGAGGATCTTAACGTGGCCATTTCAGAAACTTGCCCATCCTGTAGCTGTTTGATATCCTTTGATACCTCTCTTAAGAGATGTAGAATCACTTCAGTGTCTGATGGCTGCGTTCTTGGATCTACTAGTGGTTGTTCTGTATGCATAGATTCTTCATAAACCTCAACTGGAGACTGTCTGGGATCTTGAAGCCTAGGAGATGATTGTGCAGCCTCAATAGTCATGGGATCTACAAAAACGCTTTTCTGGGCTCTCTTCTTAAGACCTGCCAACATGTCTGAATTGCAGTCAAAATAAGTCCTGATTGCAGACGGGTTTATCAGCTGATTGCTAGGCTGGATAGCAAGGGATTACCTCTCAGGCACACAACTTCCTCATGATGTGCAACTGATTCCCTGGCTGGCTTTGCTGTATACTCAAGAATCTGCACAGGGACAAAAGATGAAATATGGTTCAGTACTCACTGCCAAGCTAACAACACCACACCCAAGAATCACCCTCACACACTCTTTCAACACACACCACTACCACCACCCACATCTCTGCCTGCAAAACAGGCCTAGGACACTCTTATAAAGCAAACCAAAACCTCAAGACCAAAGTCTCTACCCTCTACCCTTTCATGCATACCCGTTTGTATCCAAAGCAAGCCTGAATAGATACTTTAATTTGGAGGTGTGGCTCCACTTTCCCTCAGGAGAACAAACAGGTAAAGCAAGTTCTCACTTGACTGGAGAGTGGGGAACATTTCTGAGGGGAAAGAAAAACTCTTTTAAAAATCAGAACACTTCTCATCACCAGATAGGATCTCTAGGGCATACTGGAAAATTTGGTCCTCACAATAATAAAAGAAAAACAAAATATAAAACCTGGAACACAGAACTATGTAAAAGTATCTAAACCAGATTTCATAGATTCATAGTATCATGGAATCATAGGGTTGGAAGATACCTGTAGGGCCATCTAGTCCAACCCCCTGCCAATACAGGAACTTCACAACTACCCCCCCAACTGCCCCAGTGCCCCCTGCTCCATGCCCAGAAGATGATGAAACACCTCCGGGATCCCTAGCCAAAATGGCCTGCAGAAAATTGCTACCTGACCACAAGGTGGCAATCAGCATTACCCTGGGCTTCTAACAAGGGCCACGAGAACCAAGCACTTATTCTTCCCTTCCCCTCACGATCTGCCCATGTTCACAGAATCAGCATTGCTGTCAGATGGCCATCTAGCCTCTGCTTAAAAACCTCCAAAGAAGGAGAGCCCACCATCTCCCGTGGAAGCCTGTTCTACTGAGGGACAACCACTCTAACCGTCAGGAAGTTCTTCCTAAGGTTTAGCTGAAAGCTCTTTTGATTTGATTTCAAGTTGTTGGTTCTGGTCTGAGCTTCTGGGACAGTGGAAAACAACTCCGCGCCACCCTCTATATGGCAGCCCTTCAAGTACTTGGATGGTTATCATATCACCCCTCAGTTGTCTCCTCTCCAAGCTACGACAAAATACGAGAGGCAGTCTCCCTCATGAGATGAAACCAAAAACTGGATACGGCAGGGAAACAGATACAATAAACTTAATTTCAACACCACTAGATCATGTGATTCAATATATTATGAAATAATTATTCTAAGATTGTATTGACAATCCAATCCAATATAAATGATGTGTAATATAGTATAAATACTTTAAAGAGCTATTTTACATAATGACACTCTAAACAATGCAGGTGTGTTTAGCTTACAGACCATATATTGTCAGTCCAGTAAATCAGTCCTGTGAAAAATGTCCTTCCAAGTGCGTTTCACAAGCTGAAAAAGCCACTGTGGGCACTGGGCAAAACTGGACCAGGTTCCAAAAACAAAGAAAAGAGAGATGAGTTGAACCCCAAAGGGTGTGATCCTGAAGTGGTTTATTCCAAGGAGGAGGTGGAAGAGAGAGAAAAGTGAAGGACCCCTAAGGGTCTCCCCCCCCCCCCGCCCTACAAGCGTCTGATGATCCTGCTTGTTTCAAGCAATCTTCCTCAGGGAGCGTCTCAAAATCCACCTCTATGCTCAACTTCTCTACAAATACATAAAGAACATTCTTAACATCATGGCTCCTGTACCAATTGTTACTATAAGCCTTTTCTTAATAAGTTTTTCTTACCCATCTCTCAACGATAAATAATTCTAATGCATATGTCTCAGCGCATCTAAAGCCTCAGGTAGGCTTTAGTCGCACTAGGAATATTAAAGATATAGTAGTGCACCCAGGTTCCAAACACATGACAATGCCAGTGATATGCCCAAAGCCCATTTTCCCTGTGGACATTGTTGTGTATGTCTGCTGGTTTGCCTTGACCATATTGAAGTTAGATTGGGGGTAGAGCTTGGCCACTTTAAATTTACCCATTTTTCGTCTTGCCAAACAAAAGCCACAGTATACCTGATCACAAGTCCATGCCATAAATATTATGTTGGCAGTACAATTCGTCCCATTCGGACATGCATCTCTGAACACCTCTCTAGAATTAAACAAGTGGTGGAAGCTCCGTTGGTGGAGCACTTTCTTGAGCTTCACCCTGGGACTGTCGACTTGAAATTCACTGTTTTGTATGTGTCACGGAGGGAAGGACAATTTGCAATACAAAGAGACCTCCTGAGGCGGGAGGCAGAGTGGATATTCTGCTTAGACACTATGCAGCCCAAGGGTCTCAATATCCTGTTTTCTGGGATGATATAGGTTAAGGGGCTCTGTTGACATTGTCTCTTTAAGATTAATCTTGTGAGTTGCTGCCATTTGTGAAATTTACTAACCCCAATTAGCCAGTGAGTATATAATTCCTCATGATGGTGGGGCATTTACCAAGACTGTTCCAGTGGATGCGCTGAGACATATGCATTAGAATTATTTATCGTTGAGAGATGGGTAAGAAAAACTTATTAAGAAAAGGCTTATAGTAACAATTGGTACAGGAGCCATGATGTTAAGAATGTTCTTTATGTATTTGTAGAGAAGTTGAGCATAGAGGTGGATTTTGAGACGCTCCCTGAGGAAGATTGCTTGAAACAAGCAGGATCACTGGATGCTTGTAGGGCGGCAGGGGGGAGGGGAGACCCTTAGGGGTCCTTCACTTTTCTCTCTCTTCCACCTCCTCCTTGGAATAAACCACTTCAGGATCACACCCTTTGGGGTTCAACTCACCTCTCTTTTCTTTGTTTTTGGAGCCTGGTCCAGTTTTGCCCACAGTGGCTTTTTCAGCTTGTGAAACACACTTGGAAGGACATTTTTCACAGGACTGATTTACTGGACTGACAATATACGGTCTGTAAGCTAAACACACCTGCATTGTTTAGAGTGTCATTATGTAAAATAGCTCTTTAAAGTATTTATACTATGTTACACACCATTTATATTGTATTGGATTGTCAATATAATCTTAGAATAATTATTTCATAATATATTGAATCACACAATCTAATGTTGAAATTAAGTTTATTTTATCTGTTTCCCTGCCATATCCAGTTTTTGGTTTCCTCTCCAAGCTAAACATACCGAGCTCCTTCAACCTTTTCTCATAGGACTTGGTCTCCAGACGGCTCACCATCTTCGTTGCCCTCCTCTGGTCACATTCCAGCTTGTCTATGTCCTTCTTAAATTGTGATGCCCAAAACTGAACACAATACTCTAGGTGAGGTCTAACCAGAGCAGATCTGGACTTCTTGTGATCTGGACACTATGCTTTTGTTGATACAGCCCAAAACCACATTTGCCTTTTTAGCAACCACTACACACTGCTGACTCATGTTCAGTGTATGGTCTACTACGACCCCTAGATCCTTCTCACTCATACTACTGCCAAGAAGTCTCCCCCTTCCTATAATTATGCTTTTGATTTTTCCTTCCTAAATGCAGAACTTTGCATTTATCTCTGTTGAAATTCATTTTATTTGTTTTAACCCAGTTTTCCAGCCTGTCAAGATCATCCTGTATCCTGACTCTGTCTTTGACTGCATTTGCTACCCCTTCCAATTTAGTATCATCTGCAAATTTAATAAACATTCCCTCTATTCCTTCATACAATCGTTTATAAAAATGTTGAACAGAACAGGTCCCAGGACTGATCCCTGAGGAATTCCACTTATCACTCTTCTCCAAGAGGATGAGGAACCATTAACTAGCACTCTTCAGGTGTGATTTGTCAACCAATTACAAATCCACCTAATAGTAATAGGATCCAACTTGTCGACAACTTGTCGACAAGTATATTATGTGGAACCTTATCAAAAGCATTACTGAAATTGAGATAAACTATGCCTACAGCATTCCTCTGATCCAGCAAGGTATTAACTTTTTCAAAAAAGATGATTGATGATGATGATGACATTCAATTTATATACCGCCGTTCAGGACAACGTAATGCCCACTCAGAATGGTTTACAAAGTATGTTATTATTATCCCCGCAACAAACACCCTGTGAATTGGGTGGGGCTGAGAGAGCTGTGACTAGCCCAAGGTCACCCAGCTGGCTTAAAGTGGAGGAGTGGGGAATGAAACCCAGCTCTCCAGATTAGAGTTCCGGGCTCTTAACCACTACATGACTTGTTCTTGGCAAACCCGCACTGGCTCTTAGTAATCACAGCCATGATCCTTTCTAAATGCTGACAGACTGACTGTTCAATTATTTATTCTAAGCCTTTTCTAGGTAAAGATGTCAAGCCAACAGGGCAGTAGTTATCTGGATCCTCCTTTTTCCTCTTCTGGAAGATACGGACAACATTTGTCCGCCTTCAGTCTTCTGGTACCTTGCCTGATCTCCAAGAATTGCTCTTTTTCTTATTTTGAACATAAGCAAAGAACCCTTTTTTTGGTTGTTTTTAGCATCTCTTGCTAGCCTAAGCTCATGCTGAGCTTTAGCTTTTCTAATACTGTCCCTACAAGCATTGGTGATTTGTGTATATTCATCCTTGGTTATAAGGCTCTCCTTCCATTTCCTAAATGAGTCTTTTTTATTTCTCAATTCATTAGAAAGCTGTTTATGAAGCCACCGTGGCTTCTTTAAGCTCCTCCTGTTTTTCCTTCTCATAAGAATCATTTGTGATTGTGCTTTCAATATGTCGCTTTTCAGAAACTCCCACCCCTCTTGAACTCTCTTCTCCTTAAGTATTTGTGACCATGTGATTCTACCCAGCATAGCTTTCAGTTTGTTAAAATTTGCTTTCCTGAAGTCCAGCTTTTCCTTTCCCCAAGACTGTAAATTCCAAAATTACATGGTCACTGATACCCAGGGTATCACTGATACCCACTACTTTCACCTCACCAACCAGTTCTTCCTTGTTGGTGAGAATCAAGTCCAAGATAGCAGAACCCCTTGTTTTTGTCTCTACTTCCTGAAAAATGAAGTTGTCAGCAAGACAAGTCAGGAATTTATTTGATCTTTCATTTTTAGTAGAGCTAGGGTCTCACCACACGAGACAAAATACACTCGAATTACATGGGTAGTTCAAGGGCATTTTGTTATTTGAATGTCGTTTGAGTGTAATTCGAGTGTATTTTGTCTTGTGTGGTTTGACCCTTAGACTTCCAAAAGATATCCGGGTAATTGAAATCTCCCATGACCACTATGTCCCATTTTTCTGTGAACTTTGCAATTTGTTCTAGGAGTTTCTCATCCAAGTCCTCTACTTGGCTTGGTGGTCTATAGCAGACCCCCACCATAGGATCACTATTATTTCTTATTCCTTTTATTTTTACCCAGAGACTCTCAACTGAATTTCCATGCTCAGTTACATGTATTTCCTCACAAGTATATACATCCTTTATATATAATGCTACTCCTCCCCCTTCCTTATTTGTCTATCCCTTTTGAACAAGTTGTATCCCTCAATCCTAGTATTCCAATTGTGAGTGTCATTCCACTTATTATGTCATAGTCCCCTTCCTGTATTAGAACTTCAAGTTCCTCCTGCTTGTTTCCCATACTCTGTGGATTAGTGTAGAGACATTGGAAGTCATGAATTATATGCCTGGAGGTTTTAGTTTCTGTGCTTACCTGCCAGTTAATGCTTCCTACCATATGTTCCACTTCCAACCAACATAACAGAGCCACTGTGCGGTAGTAAAACGTAACTACAAGAATATACTTAAATATTATAACGAGGTGTCTATGCCAATTAAACAAAGTAAATTATAGTATGTTTGACAATAGTGTGATACAAACAATTAATGACACAGCCAAATAAAAATACCATGGGATTCTGGTAAAAAAATCTCATTCCTGAATTTCTCCTTCAGGTAAATTGTACAATAAATTGAGAATACTTTCAAATTGGTATTAATAGATGTAGGCATGGTAAGAAGTTTTGGACTTTATTTAATTTATATTTTCATTCTGATGTAATATTTACATTCTGATGTGATATTGTTATTGAGTGTTTGCATATTGTATTTTATTGTAGCATGGCCTTTTGTAATTTGGCAACATTTAATGATTGAAGGTCTTTACACATGACGAAGTGAATGTAATTGGTTGAAGAATCCTGAAGAAGAAATTACCTGAAGAAGAAATTCAGAAATGGGATTTTTTACTGGAAGCCTGTCATATTTTTATTTGGCTGTGTTGTTTATACCACACTATTGTCAAACATACTATAATTTACTTTGTTTAATTGGCATAGACACCTCGTTATAATATTTAAATATATTCTTGCAATTACATTCTACTACCACACAGTGGCTCTGTTGTGTTGGTTGGGAACATTATACCTTGGTCTGTTGTAAGTTCCACTCCCTGCAGGTGTTCAGTGTTCCCTTCTTCAGTTATAGGTTTTGAATTTTTGTCTCTCTCCCCCACAGGATTAAAGCCCTCCTTATCAGGTTTGCAAGACTCTTACCAAACACATTTTTTCCTACCCTTGTGAGGTGCAAACCATCTCTCGGTAGAGGAGCTTCATCTCGGAAGTGCTTTAAGCCATGGACCAAAAAACCAAACTGCTCCTGATGACACCAGCTACGTAGCCAGTCATTTATTTGCCGCATTCTTCTTTCCCTTCCTAAACCACAGCCTATGACAGAAAAAACTGACGAAAACACAGCCTGTGCTCCCAGTTCCTTAACCTTTTTACCCACCGCCACATAGTTTCTTTTAATGTGTTCTGGACTGTGCCAGGCAATACCATTTTTCCCACATGTATCAGGAAGAAGGGCTAATAATCTGTGGGTTTGATAAATCTTCCTACCTTTCTGTCACATCCTGGATATGTGCACCTGGTAGACAGCATACCTCTCAAGATGACAAGTACGGTCGACACACTTTATCCTCTACCCCTCTCAGTAGGGAGTCCCCAATTACCAGCATATGCCTTTTCCTATATTGAGGAATGGAAGCTTGAGTCCTCTCATCTGCAGGGACCTGAGAAATTTCTTTCAAGATTTGAGAAGGCTGGGGGAGTAGCTCTTGATCCAGTGGTCCAGAATCAATGTCAGATACATCTGCCAACATATCTGCCATGTGTGTATTCTGTACTGATCCTCTGAGAGTATGTGAAGTATACATTTAATGCTGGGCTAGTCGTTGTTTGTCTTGCAGGTGTCTACTTTCAGTTTTGCAGCCAGCTGGAGAATGTCCTTGAGTGCCAGCCTGAGAACTGAAATGACTTCATTCTTATCTTCTTTCCTCCCTTCCCCCCACCTCCCTGGCTCCTTCACGCCAGAATGCTAACCATCCCTATCCAAAAGGCGGGAACTTTCCCTATAACTGACATAGCCATCCCTATCCACATCACTTCTGCCAATGCTACTGTCTGTGTGCACTGATACTAATGGATCTCTAATAAAGCAATTTTAACTCATACACTGGAGTGTTTGCAGTGAAGTACTTGGGGATCTACCTGGCAGGACCTGACAATCAATGTCTATGGGGAGATCCTGAAACCAATAGCTTAGCATCAGAGGCCCAGAATGTCTCCTCATTATCCTGCTCCTGTGGGTTACTTTCTTCCACGTGCCCACCTCTTGTATCGGGTGCTCCTCCAGATCCTAAGATACCTTTCCTTCCTCCTCCTGTTGCCCTCTATCCATGTACTCTTTATCTTCCCTTATTAAATTGAGTGTGGACAAGCGTGCCTCAAATCCCTGTCTCTTATCCTCCAGTAGGGCTACCAACTTATACTTGCTGCAAGTTTAGTTGCTGTTACCCTCAGGTAAGAATACAAACATGCCACAGACTGTACATGTCACTGGCTGAGCTCTCTCATCTGCCATGCTGCCACAATCTATTTCAAAGGTGGTTCAGGTTTTATGGTACTTCCCTGATAATTCCCCTGCCAAGCTGCCTCAGAAGATTACTTGTGAACAGTTGGCAGAACCAACCGGCAGCACTTTACAGCAGGCTGGACTCACTCACTCCCCACCCCAACACTGTCCTCCCACACAGTAACCTCAGCAAATTCCCCCAGAAGTTTAGGAAGGCAACAGAAAAAGACTCACCAGTCTGTAGCAAGGTTCGGTGTTCCCAAGAATTGAGACTAGACAGAATCTTCAGGAAGTTTATTGCCAGCAGAGCTCAGCATGACTAGTGCCACAAAGAACTGAGCTCCAGTATAGGGAAGCAACCTTTCTGATATAGCATAGCTTACAGTTACATCACAGAAGGTGGTTACTCACTAGCTAACGGTTACAATTTGCTGTGGCTGCAATCTTACAACATACTTACAACATACAGTTTACCGTATTTTAGCCTCATCATCAAGATCATTGCCCCAGACATGACCTTTTCTTAGTGCAGCATAAATCCAGACAAATTCTCTTAATTCAGGAGTTGCATAAGCTTTCAAGCAGTCTATGCTGAGATACACAATGCTGTAACTTCCTCTTTTCTCGAGCTACAGGTTTCCTGTTCCAACAGTGGTCAAATCCACATTACTCATTCTAAGTCGCATGTTCCCCGCATTCCCCACGCAATCCCGAGTGCCGGTCACATTATCTCATTAAACAGACGCATTTCATTCGCATTTCTCCCGAATATGTGGTCACAGGTTTTCAACGGGAGTTTCACGGTGGCCGTGAACGGGACAATGCGCAATTTACGTGTTTTTTGTAAAAACCACCCCCCTTCCTGTCTCTCCGGCCATTCCGAGAGTTCCTATTGGCTGATTCAACTTGCAAGTGCTCCGTAGTCTGCAAAAGACTGTTTTTTGACTTCATAGCATTGGATTTATTGATTATGCTGTTTCTGAATCAAATCTGGTAGTTTGAAAAATCATTTTGGGGTGAATCCATCCTCAGAACGGACTCGTGAAACTTCCTTTTAAACTGTTTTTTATTTTTTTTTATTTTATATTACTGTAATATCGAAATTACAAAATATTGAAATAATGACACTCCAAGGAAGTGAAACTTCAGTAAAATTCAGGCACTGAACTGTCCTGCATAGGAAATGCCCATGAAAGCTTCCCACATGCTTCCAGATTTCCAAAAAAGAAACAGGAGAGAGCCATCAGTGCTGTCAGTGGGGGAAAGAGAGGCATCATTATCTTCAATGATGTTTCTTTATAAGGCAAGATCGAAATAACGGAAAAGTGCGCTCAAAAAAATAAAAAAAATGGGCGGGAAAAAGGTCCCGCCCAAAAAAGCGGTTTTTGAGCGGCCGTGTGACCGGAGGGATGCACGAGAAAGACGGATTGGAAGCAGGAATGTGAACGAAGAGGAAAAAATCGCGGATTGGAGGCAAACGGAAGATATCCGATAAACATGCAGGTAATGGGTGAATGTGGATTTGACCAGTATCTAGCTGACTTGACAGCTATATTTTACTCTGAAGAAGGATTTTATTTAATCTTTCTAAACGTTAGTTAATCAAAACAATATTATAACACTTATTAGTTAATAATCAATATAATATAAAACATTTTCCTTGAGGCTTGCTACAAGTCTAGCAGTACCCTTTCTGGCTCCCTCTAAGAGCCCAAATGGCTGTGACGTGCCTCTGGTGAGGAGGAGCTTAATTCAATTCAAGGCTCACTCAGTAGAGGGTGGGGCCAGCAGTTAACCCTAGGCAAAATAACTCTCTGATGAGCAATAATTATCCTCTTTAATCAGCTCCGACCCAGGCAAAAGAGAAACAATTTGTATATACTATCATCTTTTATTAGAATAACATATACAAACTCAAATAACATGGAAGTTTTCTGGGTGTATAAAGTGCCATCAAGTCACAGTCAACTTACGGCAACAAAGAGAGGTAATTTGCCATTGCCTGCCTCTGCGTAGGGCCCTGTACTTCCTTTGTAGTCTCTCATTCAAGTACTAACCAGGACTGAACCCCTGCTCAGCTTTCAAAATCTGACAAGATCAGGCTAGTCAGAGCCACCGAGGCCAAGACAGAAGAATTTTACACAGCCTCGTCTTCTTCCTGTTTTCAGGCCAGGCACACCCTTTCCTGCAGATGTTCTTTTGTAGTTGTATCAGGAAGGTTTTTTAATCGCTACACGTTCAATCACAAGATATTTCTTTTAGCATGTCCCATATACAAACAACTACAATTAAAGCTTTAAAACACTGCCTCACCAGAATGGTACAGAAAAGCATTCACAGCTGGTTCCAGAATAGAGAAGAGCTTCCAATAGACAGGACCTCTAACATCTTCAACCAGGGCTTTTTTTCTGGGAAAAGAGGTGGTGGAACTCAGTGGGTTGCCCTCAGAGAAAATGGTCACATGGCTGGTGGCCCCGTCCCCTGATCTCCAGACAAAGGTAGGGCTGCCAGACCCCCGGTGGGGGCAGGGGATACCCCGCCCCCGCCCCCAGCCTCCCACCCCCACCCCCACTTACCTGACCAGCGGGGGAGCGCGCACCTTCCATGCGCCCCCCCCATGGTGCTGCGCGCCCCTGCACACAGCCGCCCGAGGCCTGTTTTGCCCTGGATCGGGGCCACTGCGGAGTGCGGAAGCGTTCCTGCGCTCCGCAGGGGCCCACAATGGGCCCGATCCGTGCCAAAATGGGCCCAATCTGTGCCAAAATGGGTGAGGATTGGGCCCGTTTTGGCACAGATCGAGCCCGTTGTGGGCTCCTGTGGAGTGCAGGAGCGTTCCTGCGCTCCGCAGCAGCCCCCAACGGCACAAGCCAGGGGGCTGCCTGATGACATCACTTTAATATGACGTCATTGCGCTTGGAGGAGCGTGCGCGCTCTGCGTGTGCACACCCCCACCCTCCCAGGTAAGAGCCAAGCCCCAAATCTCCCGCTGGGAGATTGAGGGGACCTGGCAACCCTAGACAGAGGGGAGTTTAGATTGCCCTCCACGCCATGTGACACGGTGGGCAATCTCAACTCCCCTCTGTCTGGCAATCAGGGGGCGGGGCCACCAGCCATGTGACCATTTTCAAGAGGTTCCGGAACTCCGTTCCACTGCGTTCCTGCTGAAAAAAAGCCCTGTCTTCAATTGCCTTCAACATTTTCCTGCATGTATATGTCCCAATTGTGTTGTGATTAATAAAGTACATGCACTTTCCTTGGTGGGGGGGGGGGGCAGACAGATATAATAATTAATTATTGCACAGAGGCAGAATGGATTTTTTTTCAGATTCTTGCTCTTTAGGGCCTCAATTCCAAATTATATCTTAGCTAGTATATATGAATTTGTATGACTAATAATTAATAAGCCGTTACCTTTTCAGGACTTAAACGGTAAAGGCCTGGCTTACTATGGATAGTAATAATAATAATATGACTTCTGAAGTATTATGCAGTTTTTAATGTATGTATGCCAGTCTATATCAGATTGTTCTACAAACTGGAAGCACGTTTCTTTCCAAGAAAGTACGTAAGAGTGAAGTAGTTAAGAGAAGAATGTTCTCTCTACACAGTATAAACAAATGTTGAAGGAGGAGCTATATGGCTTTTGCAAAACCAGAATAGCTGTGCTCGGGCATATACTAAAGGAAACAGAAGGGTACGGTTTAAAAGATTCCAATAATTGTACTTTTGTGGCTAAACTTGTAGACAGGTGCGCTGACACCAAAAGTTTAACAAAAATGCGCTTGCGTAATAAGCTCATGAATATTATCTAACCAGCCTTAAATAGACAATAAGCTAATTGTAATACACATACGATGTAGGGGGAAGTATGTAAAGGGGGGGATACCATGTAATTTGTTGAAGGTGGCCTAGAAAGGCTGTACCTTCTGAGTACCCAGACCAATGGGGAAAAGGAGAGGGTTTCATTGCATTCAGGGATAGGTATTGCTAGTTTTTAACATGTATGAGAAACTGCTATAAAAGAAAGTGTATTTCCTGACTAAGGCAGACTGGTTGGCAGCAGCTGACCTGTCTCCTTTATTGTACAATAAAAGTTATCTTAGAGGATATCTTGGTCTGGGCATTCTTATGCTTTAGGAACGACTATACTTCCAACCAGAGTTTCATGCACATGAAGACAAGAGCACAGCGGCTTCAGGAAGACTGCCCTTTGTTGCAGTACAAGCCTAGACTCTGAAGTCAATCGCATTTTATTCAATGGGGCTTAATTCCAGGATTATAGCCTCTACAATGCAGCACTAAACAGGGTTACACATTTTAAAGCTCTTAATGGTCTTCAAAGGGTGTAAATTTTTGGGGAATTGACGTGTGTAAAAATGAATGAAAGCTGGCAGTGAGATTGCAGCATGCCTAGAGATCAGGGGGCAGAGCCTAGGAAGGGCAGCATTGGGGGGGGACCTCAGTAGGTTATATGCCATATCCATTCTCCCATGGGCACCACAGTGGCTGGTGCCACTAGGATTTTTGCAAGTGAAAGGGGGTGCAGAGAAGATATTATAATTAATTATATTCTATAGCACTGTTGTAGCATTTATTTTAAAATAAAAATATAAATTGTCACTTGCTTTTTAAAAAGAAACTAATCTGTCTAAAACTGTGCCCCTCAGGTCAGTTCTGCGCCCCTTTGAGGTCTGCGCCTTAGGCAGCCGCCTAGTTGGCCTAATGGTAGCACCGGCCCTGGCTACTACTAGAAAAACAAGTTAAGGCAGCCACAAAAAATGCTTTCTACAATCTCACTCTAGTCTGGAAGATGGCTTTTTACCTCGACACAGCCGACCTGGCCACCTGGATCCATGCTATGGTAATATCAACACTTGACTGTTGTAATGCACTATACATTGGTCTCCCATCTAAGTTAACTAGGAGACTCCAATAGTGCAAAATGTTGCAGCTCAGTTGTTGTCAAGAGCAAGCAGGAGCATGAACATCACTCCCATTCTGCAGTCACTCCATTGGCTATCTATCAGTTACCGTGCTCAGTTCAAGGTATTGGCTATCACATATAAAGCTCATTAGGGCCTTGGTCCAGCATACCTATGGGATGGCCTCTCTCCCCATTTTCTCCACAGCAGCTTCGCTCATCTGAACAGGGTCTTCTGCAGCTGCCACCCTGCACATGGGCGAAATCAACAACTGCCCATACATGTGAATTCTCTTTGGTGACCCATGACCTATGGAACAGCCTGCCTGAGGAGGTCAGGAGAGACCCCACTCTTCTAGCTTTCCACTAACGATGCAAAAATGACATATTCAACAGAGCTTTTTAGTCTGATAGGAGGGCTATATTGTAGGGAGGGGGGTCTCAGATACTTCTTTAGTGAGTTGGGGATCATAGACTTCTCCACTATGTTGCCTTACGTCCTATCTGTTGCTTAAATATGTACTCCTATGTACTCTGTGTTGCTTTAAGTATGATCCTACTGGGTAGTTCTAAGTTGTTGAATGTCAGTCCTAGAACTGATTATGCCGTTTCATCCTTTCTTCAACTCTGGATTTTTGTTATTATTATGTCTATGTAAACTTGCATTTATTTATCCTATGGCATTGTTTATTGAAATGCCCTTGATATTGACTGTATTCGGTCAGTCAGTACCTTTATTAGCATAAAACAAAGTCAAACAAAATCAATATCTGAATATCCAAAATACAATGTACAATCCAGAATCAGTCATCTCTCCAGAGCTTAAATCTTGTAGTTCCTAATTCTCATAGCAATTGAAAGAAATCTCACTACTGCGATGGTAGTATGGGGGCACTGATCCGATAAAAGAAGGGAAACAAGCCTCACTTCTGGAAGGCTATACCTGTTTTGCAAAAGAGGGTTAATTGGGGCTTCCCGTATTTGGATGTAAAACTTACATCAGAGCAAAATGTGAGCAATCAACTTGGGTTCCCTGTTATTGTATGGGCAAGTTCTTTTGTGAAAGGGCAATTTTCTGTTTTTGCAACGGCATTAATTGGCTTCTTTAGTAGTATCCCTGAAGCTTTTTACTGAGTCAGCTCAGTCGAAAGTGGGAAGTGCCATGACTAGAGATGGGCACCAACAGAAAAACAAACTTGATGTTCATTGTTCATTGCCATCCACGAACAGGGACTCACGAACAACCATGAACATGGGCCTGTTCACAAACATGTTTGTGGCTGGCTGTTCGTGGGGGCCAGCAGGCTCTCCTCACTTGCTCTTATCATTTACTACATATATGGAGACATAAAATGGTTGAAGAGAATTGTTACATACATTAATATATTGTTCAACTGACTTGTTATGTAAACTTCTATACCAAAATGTATAACATGTATAACATTTGAACTAGTTCAACATCAAAATGCTGCATGTTGTTACATTTAAGGTATTCCAATTTCTTTTACAGAGTTTTTCTCAAACTAAATGTACTCAAAATGCTAATAATTTGTCACAGATCCAGAGGAGTTAGCCGTGTTAGTATGTAGTCACAAAATAGTAAAGAGTCCAGTAGCACCTTTAAGACTAACCAACTTTATTGTAGCATAAGCTTTCGAGAACCACAGCTCTTTTCTTCAGATGCATACAAAGAAGAGAGCTGTGGTTCTGGAAAGCTTATACTACAATAAAGTTGGTTAGTCTTAAAGGTGCTACTGAACTCTTTACTATTTTGCTGATAATTTGTGTTTGTGTTTAAATCTATGTTTTCTATTGTATTTATCAATGCATTCCAAATATTATTTAACCTTTTAATATCTGTTGTTCGCCAACTTGGGGGACTTAATTTTGAGTGGAAAGGAAGCACATAAAAGTTTAAATAAATAAATAAAATTATAGGACAAAAATATGGTCGAATGCCACGTTTGGGTTTACCCTCTGGACCCTAAAGACCTAGTGAACCTACAAAATGAATGGCAAGTGTGGTGGCTTACAGGGTTGGTGAACAGCGTGAGCAGGGATGGGCCTGTAGTAATTTTATAAACCTTCTTCATGTCCCCCCCTCAGTTATCTTTTGCCTAGACTTAGAAGTGACGGGCAGGTAGTCCTGGAGAGGCAGCTGGTCCGGATGCTGGTGATGGGGACAGTGGGCTCTGCTGAGGTAATATTTCAGTTGGGCCTTCCAGTTCACTCGGACAGCAGCATTGTTAATGGAGTCAGTAGAGCCATACTGGACCAGTAAGCAGCATACAGACCCAACATCTCACCTGAAACAAAAGTCATGGTTTGTGGAAGTTATAATAACTTACAGGCTATAAAATACGAAAAATGCACAATTAAGAAAGGCAAAAGAGCATAAAGGACAATGAAAGAATAAAAACGTAACTTGCCTAGGGCACCAGAACGAACCAAAGGTACATGTTATCGTGAAAAGATGAACTTTGGCTCTCTGTCATTTGTGGAGTGAATGCTGACCATCCCTTAATGGATGGAGCTGAATACAGCGAAGAGATTAAATGGATGCATTGCAAACAAAAAAAAATAGAACACCAACTACCAATTAAATAAAAGCAGTAAAAGCAAAACGGCAAGTGATTCTACAATGGAGCTCGAACCATTTTAGCTACCTGCCCCCAATACACCCCCTCCCCCATTCATTTCTGATTAAAGTTAAGTTCCCTACATTATTTTAAGGGTGAAGCAGCATTCATCAATCATCACTTATCAGAGGCTCTGGGTCCAGAATGATATGAAAGGGCTTCGACCTCACACAAGGAAAACCCAACTCGTTCTGCCTCTCCCCTAGACTCTTTTCCCTTGGGGACGGGGCACAGCTCAGTGGAGAGAGCCTCAGCTTTGCAAACAGAATGTTCCACATCCAGTCCCTCCTGGCATCTTTAGTAAAAAGGACCAGGCAGCAGGTGATGTGAAAGTTCTCCACCTGAGACCTTGGACTGCCACTGCCAGTCGAAGTAGACAATACTGACCTGGGTGGATCAATGGTCTGATTCAATATAAGGCAGCTTCAGGTGTTCATTTGATTAGAGCAAGAAGGTATTAGCATCTACTCCTTAGGGTAGGGACCACGGCATGGACAGAACTTTTGCACACTTTTTGTTTACTTTGGCCCCCAATTTATCTCCCAAGAGGGCAATACCTGTGTTCTCATAACATTCCCTATTTCTCCAGCAGTGCCACTTCTGACACCCCATATAACTTGGATCAGTTCTTGGGGACTGTTATGGTTAAGCTTGTGTCAGCTGGAGCTTTCACTTGTGGTGCCCACCCTGCCACAGCCTCCTATTCACCACATTCTCTCCTCCTCATTACAAATAACAGTAAGCTTGGACATGGGATGCTTTGCAAAATATTGCCAGGCAATGGTGTTTCTTCTGCAGGAGGTGGGAGGTTGGAGACCCTGCAGAGGTAGGGGTACAGATCAAAGCAAGTGACATGGTGCTGCTGGCTCTCTCTGCTGAGTGTAAACATGGCCTAGGATAGGAAACCATGCAAGGTTCAAGGCTTGTTAAAGCCTGATCAGCCAAGTAATTTGTACAGTAGCACACACAGCTATTTCACAGCATTTGACTTAAGGAAAAACAATTGGAGACAGGAGGCAGGATAAAGATAAAAAAGAAAAGCTCACTTTATGCGATATTATTCCACTTCCGTCAGGAAAAAAAATCTAGCTCCATACTACTTGCTACAAAAACTCCCTAGAGCTTGCCCTCTGTGTGTGTGTGTGTGTGTGTGTGTGTGTGTGTGTGCGCGCATGAATGAGTCTGCTGGCAGACATGTTGGGAGGTTTGCTTGTCTTGCTCATGAAAGAGGGAAAGATATGTGCACGTTTTCCTCGGACCCTCCACAGAAGAGGGACAGAAACAGGAAGGATGAATGTTAGAAGGAGGAAACTAATTACCTGGAGACAAACGGTCAAACTACAAGTGACAGTGGCCACGGGTCTGTCCAGTGGTTGCTGCCGCCATTTTAGAAGCCCTTGCAGCTCTTTTAAAATTGGGATGGATGCGCTTGAGGTGTGAGAGCAGAGCTGCAGTCCCCAAGATGCCACAGCCACCCTTTCTCCCAATTTTCACATCCACTCCACAGATGTTGCAGGTAGCAATGTACTTGGACTTCTCTGCGAAATAGTGCCAGGCAATGGATGTTCGTCGACGTTTGGCAGTGGATGTTTGTTGACATTTGGTGGGAGGCATCATTTTTGTTGGGGGTGATGAGGCAAGATGACAGACAGCCTTTACAGAAGTAGTGCCACATGATAAGGCAGGTGATGAAATTCTGCTGGGTCTCTCAGTGGTGGAAGGTCTTTCTGTACTGTGGACCTTCGACATGGCTTCAGGCAACACAGATGGTGCCTTTTTTTTCTGGACAATGTGATGGATGCGCTTGAGGTGTGAGAGCAGAGGGGCAGTCCCTAAGATGCCACAGCCTCCTCTTTTTCCAATTCTCACATCCACTCCACAGTCCTTGCAGGTAGCAATGTACTTGGACTTCCTTGTGAAATACTGCCAGGCAATGGATGTCCGTTGACGTTTGATGGGAGGCATCACTTTTGTGGGAGGTGGTGAAACAAGATGACTGCGACTCCCAGCAGAGGTAGTGCCACAGGCCAAAGCAGTGCTACTGGATCTCTTGTTAGAGGAAAGTCTTCTGGAAAATTGTATGGCTGTTGGTGGTGCTTCTTTCCGCACAACATCTGAAGTTGTGGGCTGCCTGAGCTGAGAGGTCTCTGGAAGGCTGTTCATCAAAGGTTGTGGATCTGGCTTATTCTTTTGAGGTGATGATCCAGAGAAGATGTCTTCCTTGGGATCAAATTCCTCAGCCTCTGTATGAGCTGACTTGCCCTCAGAGATCCTGTCCTGGGACAACACATCAGCAAACGTTTCTAGGGCCTTCTCCTCTGTGCTTGTCAATGGTTGGGGCTCTGGTTTATACTCTGGAGCAATGGGAGGTGGTGCTGAAGAAAAGGTGTTCTCTTGGTGACCAGCCTGTGCATGAGCTGTCTCACTCTCAGATGTCCTCTCCTGGGACCATGCATCAGCAAGCACTTGGAGGGCCTTCTCCTCAGTCTCAACATACACCAGGATACTGGGCACAGCTCTGAACGGTTCTGATGCTGATGGAGCTGCAGGTTCAATTGATGCAACAGCAGCATGCTCAGCAGAAGAACTTGGTGAAACTGCAGTTTGAGAAGCATCGGAGATAATTTGGTGAGAGCTGAAGGAAGAAGTGGATGCTCCGGGCAATGCCCTGGGGTCAGACTGTGATGCCAACATGATTGATGCCTGCAATGAAAAAAATCAGAGGATCATTTAAAGATACGCGACAAGAAATCTGTACCTAGAAATTGAAACAGCCACAACAACACTCTCTTTTCTATCATTTTATCACCAAAATATCCTGAGAAAGAAAAAAAGAAGCAGGTGTGAAGGAATGCCCATCTAGATAGATGAGTGACAAACAAAAAAGCAACATAAGTTTTAGGTGAAGGAAAGGAACAGAAAGGGTGGCAAATGAGCTAAAAGATGGCACATGCTAATGTTCAAATAGATCCACAGATACAGACCAAGAGTACGGATTGTTCTCCCTGCACAGCTGCACATGCCACACACCAGACAACCCGTTTTTGCAGCCCATCGCTTACAGCCTGTAGTCTAGATGGACTCCTCCATCGGTTCCAGACCATCTCAGCATGTTTAATATATCTCTAGATTTTTTAAAAAATTAACATTCTTTTTTTTAAAAAAAAATTAACATTGCTATCTAACAGTCTAAATATCTCTGACTTGGATGGGAGACCACCAAGGAAGTCCAGGGCTGGTACACAAAGGCAGGCAATGGCAAACCATTTCTGCTCCTCTCTTGCCTTGAAAAGCCCCAGGAGAGATCACCATAAGTTGGTTGCTACTTGATGGCATTTAATCATTATTACAATCCAGTTTTTGTTGCATTTTTGTCAACTTACATTATATAATCTGCTTTCAAAGATGGACTATAATTAACATAAATAAATTATGTGTTGTACTGTTCCTGCGGCATTGTTTTTTAATAGCGTAATCTGCAGGGCCGAATTAAGACTTTTAGGGGCACTGAACACTGAAAAGATTATGGTGCCCCCGTATCTAATTCAATACTAAACCGTAAAATAAATTTTATTTTTGCAAAGACACAAAATATGTATACTGAAATTAAAACAGCTTCTTTTTAGATTTTCTGACTGTAAAACACCCACTCACATACTCCCCAACACACCGTCCCTCAGCCCATACACATGATCTCATGAACCCTGAAACAAATTTTGTTTTATAAAATTACTGTTATGTCGTCTACATGTTTGGAAAACGTCTGCTTTTGCAACTTTTGTTTAGTAACCCCAGCCTGAGAATCCTACAAGTTTGCTATTTTGTAACTTTTTGGTCACTAAAAAGGGATTATCCTACCAATGTCTTTATATTTTTAAATATGTTAATAGATCAATGTGGCTGCAAAGATTAGGCCAAATAATTTATAGCTTTTTTCCCCTCGCCTTTTTCATTGTAAACTCATGACCCGGACCCCTAAAGTCAATTTCTCTTGCAAGTTCACATTCAATAAATAAGATGGATAAGTGACTTAACCATTCTTGCCCCATTATAAAGTTTTGATGAGTGCTAACTTCTTTTGGCTTCTTTCATAATCATTGGAAACGTGCAAAAAATTCTGAACGCACACTTCGCTCAAAATTAGTTGCCACAGACTTGGTCACTATATTGAAATCATGTTCATCTTGATTTTGTTCATCTGCTTCCCTAGTTATTGTTACTTGACTGCAGAAAGGTCTTGCCTTATATGAAAAATTTTGTGTATAGATTGGTTTCCATTCGCTTTTTTGTGCCCTTTCTTTTTTCTTTTGTTTCTGGCTGCCAGATTTCTATCTATAACCACTATCAGACATAGCAGCGTGGAGCGTATGTGTTTGTAAACTGAGAGAATTAGACACACATATTTTGGGCCTGCAAATCCTACCAGAAGAAACAGTATAACTTGGTCCCACAGTCTTATAATGTTTTGCTTTGCCTTCCCACCAGGTGTACCTGCCTCCTGCCTGTGCAAAAGAAACTCTGGGACTGATCATTCTTGATATGATATGACAGATCCAAGAGGACCAGCCATTCAGCAGGTTCCTTGAGATTGCTGTTCTAACACTGCTATTGATTGGCTCCAGCAAATGCCACAAGGATACAAGGAAATACGTTTCTATAAATATCCTCAAGCATGATCTACAGTTTACCCTCAGTTTTTTCCTTATGATAATAGGGCTTGCAGTCTGTGCCGGGCCCCTCTGAACTTCTGGGCCCCAGTAAAGGGTACCCTTCCCCCCACGTGGGGGGCTTTGGTGTAGTGGAGTGTAAGTAAGTCTGTGACAGGCCTAGGGTTGCCATCTCCAACTTGGGAAATTCCTGGATATCTGGGGGTGAAACCTGGAGAAACCTGGAGAAAGTGGGGTTTGGGGAGGGAAAGGACCTTCTCATGGAATAATTCCATAGAGTCCACCCCACAAAGTAGCCATTTTCTCCAGGTGAACTGATCTCTGTGGCCTGGAGACCAGTTGTAATTCCAGGAGATCTCCAGCCACTACCTGGAGGCTGGCAACCCTAGACAGGCCTTTTCTCCAAGTGAGGGAAACTCACGCACAGCCTCCTCTAATTTGGGGGGACTAAGTTTGTTTTGAAATGTGACTCTTCCACTTGGTTGCTGGCTGTTCTTATGATAACAAATGTAAAGGTTTTTAGTTCTTTCTGTCCTGAGGCAAGTTTCGTGGTAAGGACTCAGAGATCATTGAAGCAAGAGGTTTATAAAAATAACAAAGAGAGTGCATTTATGTATAGGTTGTTTTTAAAAAACAGAGCAGCAGCACATGCCACCCAACATTCAAAGGAGAAACCTGGCTGAAGCACATGCATTTAAACTAGTTATGGCTTCAGATTATGATTTTTTAAAAATTTCCTGTAATGCTTTCAAGTACAAAGGGCTTTCCCTGACCAGCCATCAGGTTGAATCCTTTCACTCATGCATAGGATTCCGCCCACATCAGCCTGCCTGTTCTCAAGATCCAGAGATAGTCCTCATACACTCTGCCCCAATACCAGCTATACCACTAGAGAGGCAGCCCTGAACTGAACTGTTGCTGTGTTTCCCTCTGCCATCCCATCCCCCCTGAAAGGTGACTGGATGCTGAGGCAAAACTCCCACAGGCTCAGGGAGGAAACAGATGAGTGGCTCTTTTACCACTTGGGGCAGGACAAACTTCCTGTACAACAAAGTTCTACTTCACTGATTTTATTTTTACACACGCACGCACGCACACACACTTTTTTTGGTGCCCTTGGTCCCTTAAACATGAGTTTAGTCTGTCTCTTGGGTAATCAAACACTGGTAATTTGCCTTGAGTCTTAGTAAGAAAGGAGGACAATAAATCAAGTAAATAAATTGCTTTGGTGTTTGTTTTTTAAGTTGCTTTGGGTCCCCATTTGGTAGAAAAGGCAGAAAAATCCCTATATAAATGAATGAATGACTAGTCCTCAGGAAGATTTAGTATTTTACTTATTGGCCATTATAAGAAATTAATCATGTTTTGTCTTTCTGATTTCTCTGGCAGACCAAGAAGTCTAAGATGGCATCTCTTGTGTCCCTCAATGTCAATTCTTTTGAAAGTCTTTTTTTACTTGGTTACTTCCTTACTTCAACTTTCTCTACGATGGGGACCCAAAGTGACTTATGTTATTCTCCCCTCCTCTATTTTATCCTCACAACAACCCTATGAGGTAGTTTAGGCTTAGAGTGAGTGACTGGCCCAAGTCACTCTACAAGCTTCCAGGGTAGATTGGGTATTTGAACCTGCACCTCTCTGAACCTAGTCTGACACTCTGACTGCTACACCACACTGGGTCTCTCTCTTTGCATTTGACTTACTGTTTGTTGGGTTTCACAAGCTCTGTCTTCCAAAGAGGAAAATCGAGATTCAACGCCATCAAGCCGTTCATGGATTTGGCTTATCGAGGCTCTTAACAGGGCCATCTCAGAACGGAGAGAAACTTGCCCTGCTCGTAGCTGTTTGGTATCCTTTGATACCTCTCTTAAGAGATGTAGAATCGCTTCAGTGACTGATGACTGTATTCTTGGATCTAATGGTGGTTGTTCTCTATGGAGAGATTCTTCAGATACTTCAACTGGAGACTGTCTGGGATCTTGCAGCCTTGGAGATGATTTTGCAGCCTCCATGGTTGTGGGACCTACAGAAACTCTTTTCTGGGCTCTCTTCTTATGCCCAGACAACATGTCTGAATTGCAGTCAAAATGAGTCCTGATTGGTTTACTTGAGGTTTTTCTTTTAAGTTTGTAGTTTCATTCGTTGATCCTTGGGCTGGATGGCAAGGGGTTCCCTCTCAGGCGCACAGGAGGCCAGCAATATGTGGCTGAATGCGGGCTGGCTTTGCTGTATACTCAAGAACCTGCTCAGGAACAAAAGATGAAATAAGATTGAAGAATACTCACTGCCAAACCAACAATACCACACCCAAGAATCACTCCACACTTGCTTTCAACACACACACATACCCCACCACCCACATCTCTGACTTTAAAACAGGACTAGGTTCCACTTACAAAGCAAAACAAACACCTCAGGCCAAAAGTCCCTCCCCTTTCACACACACACCCCTTTGCATCCAAAGCAAACCTGGACAGATGCTTTACTTTGGAGGTGTGGCTACCCTTTCCTCCAGGCCCCAGGGGAACAAACATAGGTAAGCTTGAGAAGCATCCTCATTTGACAGCAGAGGGAGAAATGGGGGGGGGGGGCATTTCTCAGGGGTAAGGAAAAACTCTTGCAGGCAAAAAAAGTATGATTTTTTAAAATGTGTGCACTTCTTGCTACCTAGCATGCTGAGAAACCTAGTCCTTTAGTCCTCGCAATAATAAAAAATATATAGTACATAGAAGATTGCCCTCTTTTGCAGTGCAAGTCTAGATTCAGAAGTAAATCCTATTTTAGTCAATGGGGCATAATCTCAGGCTCAAAGACTTTACTGTGCAATGCTAAGCAGAATTACACACTTTTAAGGCTTTAATTACCTTCAAAGAACTGGATGTGTTCAAAAGCGAATGAAAGTATTTGAGATTCCTGGGAGGAGCTGGGTTGGTAAGGTTGCCAACTCTGGTTTGGGAAATTCCTGGAGATTGGGGAGTGGAGCCTGGGGAAGGCAGGATGCGGGGGAGGCCCAGGGTTTCCAAGCTCCAGGTAGTGGCTGGAGGTCTCCCAGAATAACAACTGATCTCCAAGTAACAGCGATCAATTCCTCTGGAGAAAATGGCTACTTTGGAATGTGAATTCTGTGGTGTTACACAATGCTGAGATCCTCCCCTTCCCCAAAGCCTGCTCTCTCCAGCCTCCACTCCCCAAATCTCCAGGAATTTCCCAACCCTGACTTGGCAACCCTAGTAGGGACATTGGCAGGGTATAATGCTCTGGTGGCCACCCTCCAAAGCAGCCATTTTCTTCAGGGAAACAGTTCTCTGTGGTCTGGAGTAAAGTTGTAATTCCAGGGGCTCTTCAGGCCGCACCTGGAGCTTGGCAGCCCTAGCTGATACCACCTTTTTCAAGTTAAATAAATGATTGTTTTGTTTTCTGTAGAGCTTTATAGGTTGCAATCTGATAGTCAAGTGAAGAAGTTAACTGTTCCAGGAAGGAGTTCCCCCCCTTGAGAGCTTTGAAGGTTGGTGTTTTTGAGATCAGGAGTCAATTATGGATGTTTTGGAATAAGCCGTGAGTGTTTTCTATCTACTTCTGATGAGGTTGTGTTTGCCTTTTAGTTTTAACTAAGCTGAAACAGTTTTAAGGATTCTCTTTTAAAATATATGTATGCAGGACTTGCTAAACAAATCTGCTCTCTTATTAAACAGAGGGCAGATATTTAGAAGTCTTCCAGATACATGATGCTCCACCCCAGCTCTCAAACAGCAGTGTGTGTGGGGGGGGTGGACCATCTACATGACTTTGTCTTCCTGCTGTTCCCCTTCTGTGGTGTCTCTTCCTTTGGTCCAACATTTCCAGAACCTGCTTCGATCCACTGTTTCTGGAAATGCCGAAGCACCAACAAATTTGCTCACAGTATAGACGGGAAGGCCAGGATTTCCTCCCCTCCCTAAGGTTGTCAAGTGTGAGTTGGGAAATTCTTGGATATTTGGAGTGGAACCTATGAAATGTGGGCATTTGGAGAGGGGAAGGGGAGGGACCTCTGTGGGGTGTAAAGCCGTAGAGTTCACCCTCCAAAACAGCCATTTTCTCCAGGAGAACTGATCTTTGCAATCTAGAGATTAGTTGTAAGTATGGGAAATCTCCAGGCCTCACCTAGAGGTTGGAAACGCTGCCCTCCAACATCCAGCACTATTTCTCCTCCCCATTCCTTCACAGCTGCCATCCCTACCTCTCTCCAGTTGCCGTAGGCCTTTTAACTTCTTTAAAGTGTGTAGTAGAGATATTGGAACAATACCCCAACAGTCTACATTTTTGAAACAAAAAATAAAAACCTGCCGCCGCGGCCACCCCCCCCCCCCCAAAAAAAAAGCCCTTCAGCAACCGAGAGGAGGTTGGTGGCACTTGAGAAGAGGAAAAGAGAATTCATGCAATGTGTCAAACTTGCCCCTAGTGCTGCAGTCTCACTGACAGCAAGGTGCCTTGTGAAGAGGAGGGGGAATTGTCTGTCTGCTCCTGGAGCTGGAAAGCAGCGGCCACGGAGGAGGCTGCAGAGCAGAACTGCCTGGCACCTTAGACTGTTTGGCTAGTATGGAGGTCTCACCAGGGAAGGGTGTTGGCTGGCAGAACATATGGGGAGGAAAGTTCTCCTTAGAGGTGCATGTGAAGGAAAAACGTTCCTGCTATTGTTGCCCTAGGAATAAAAGAGGGAATCAGCAGGAGCAGAAGGGGGAGGGGTGTTGGTTCTGCTGAGGGTTGGTTGTGCCATCAAAGAGGCCTTCCCGAGTACACCCTAGCAACAAGCATGCACCACACTCACCCAAATGGTTGGCCAAGAGAGATCTTCAAGGGAGGTGTTTCCAGATTTATCGTCCCTTCTCCTTTCTCTCTGCTTTTGCCTTCCTGTCAGGGAATCTTACCATGCAAGGTAATTTCAGCAGCCATCAGTTCAGGTCTCCTGATTCAGCGGGGTGATCTGAACTCACGAATATTTGCTCATGCTCCACCCACCCCTTGACTCCCCCCTTTCTCTTTACTCCTTTTGTTCTAGGTCTTCTCCTTGCCTACAGGCCACTTCCATGTTTTCATTCATTCTCTATTCACTCCGCTCATGTCCACACCTAGACAAGCAAAACAGGTTTATTTCTTAAGCTGCTAGCTATAATTTATTATATTTGTGTTTTCTGTTGTGTGAAGCAAACTGCAAGTCTGTGCCACCTCCAGCTTGATGGAGAAAATATACACTTCTAACTTCTGGTTTTGCATCTTCTGTGGCTTTTGCATGAAAAGAGCTTGTTAGGTGGAGCTAACAACCCAGCCCAGACCAAGTGTATGCTAATGAGGTCTAAACCTGCTGAGACTGGAGAGACCCTGGGGTCGTGGTAGATAGCTCAAAGAAAGTGTGTCAACCTAGTTTGCCATAGCAAAGAAAAAGACAAACTCTTATGCTGGGGATTATTAGGAAAAGGACTGTAAATAAGACAGCCAATATTACATTGCTCCTGTATGGTGCAGATTCATTTGGAATACTGTATGCAGTTCTGGTTACTTTTATCTCAAAAACAACATTGCAGTGGTAGAAAAAGTGCAGAAGAGGACAGTCAAGAAGATTAAGGGGGGAATTTCTCACAATGGAGAAAATCACAGACCGCATCTCAACCACTGAGAACCAGAACTTCCAATCCAATTTCTATGAGAAACGGTGGCCTTTTCTGGACTGTATGGAAAAGCACAACAAATACTTGCAGTCAATACCTGACAATCTCAAAGTTATAGCAATTTATTAAAATTTATGTTCTTTCATTGTCTTTACCACATATATTGTAAATACTGCCAAGGCAATTGATACGCTGTCTTGAGCACACGTTTATATTCATACTGTTTATAAATTCAAAAATAAAAATTTTAAAAAAGAAGATTAAGGGGCTGAAGCACCTTTCCTGTGAGGAAAGGCTGGAGAATCTGGGACTTTTCAGTTTAGAAACAAGTTTAAAATACATGGTCTACCATATCAAAGGCAGCAGAAAGGTCCAGAAGGAGCAATAACAAAGCATGGCCTTTGTCTATATTTAGATGGAGGTCATCTACTAAAGCTATTAGAGCCATCTCAGAGCAGAACCACAAGTGACAAAAGGCACAGATTGGACACTTGTCAGCTTCCCTCAAGTTTTGATGGGAAATGTAGGCATCCTGGTCCCGCAGCTTCGCTCTCTGACTGCTGTCCAATGGACTTTTCAACTGTCACTTGTCCAACATTCCGCCAAGCTGCCTACATTTCCCATCAAAACTTGAGGGAAGCAGACAAGTGTCCAATCTGTGCCTTTTGTCACTTGTGGTTCTGCTCTCTGTCCCATAGCCTGGCCTGAATCCAAACTGAAAAGAGTCCAAAGCACTAGACTTATCTAAAACCATCTGGAGTTGGTCAGCTACTTCTCTCTCAATAACTTTGCCCAGAAAGGGCAGATTAGAGACTTGGCGATAGTTGGCCATGTCATTTTTGTCTAAAACCTTCAAAAAAAAAAAAGGATGTGTCCAGTCTGTAATCTGCCCTTTCAAATGAAAGTGGTGGAGAGAGCAGTAGCTGACCAACCATGATTGATAGTATCAAAAGCCACTGAGAGGCAAAGGAGAATTAATAGGGTCACACTCCACCATCCATCCCCAGGTAAAGGTCACCCACCAGGGCAACCGAGGCTGATTCAGTCCCATGACCAGGCCTGAAACCAGATTGGAATGAATCCAAGCAATCCACTTCAGTTAGGAATCTCTGAAGTTTGCCAGCCACCACTTGTTCAATCGCCTTTCTTAGGAATAGTTAATTTGAGACTGGATGGACATTATTCAAGTCTCCTGAGTTCAGAGTCACTGGGGGGGGGAGCTGTGAATTTCCTACATTGTGCAGGGGGCTGGATTAGATGAACTTGATGTCCCTTTTATGTTTCCAGAGTAGATTTCTTTAGGAGTAGAAGTACCATTGCCTGCTTCAAGGTAGAAGTGGCTACCCCCTCTTCAGGGAGGCATTTATTCCCTGCCAGTGCCATGCCACTGTATTAAGCTACATTTATGGCCCAGCATCTCCACATATAGCAGTTTTATGGGAGGGTTTATTCCCCTTCTGCCATCTTTAATATACAGAATGTTAGCAGTCAGACTCCTCCTCTCACAGAGAGGCAGTTTATGGACATTAAACCATAATACACCTTTCCTTAAATATCACCTCAAATATCATAATGCAGGCCACTGCCAGGCCAAACAGGAATGCCAGCTAGATAAAAACCCCAGGGGAAGACATTTTTGACGGTGAGTCAGAGCAGCCGAATGACTAATGGCCCCCTCCACGCCTCAAAGAGATGCATAATTGAGGACAATAAGTCTCCCAAGAAACTTTTAACTAATCTCCTCAAGGCGGAGATTCACTTCCCCTCTGATTAAGCACCACTTAAAGCTATTCACTAAACTGGTAGCTGTTCCCACCCAGGACGTCTACATCTACATTCAGTATTGATATGTTCCTCTCCTTTCCCCAGATATATGAACATAGAGCAGGCATAATATTTCCACAGCAGAACAGAAAAATACACCCCCTGGAACCTCTCTTCATCCAAGGATGTACGTGCATGCGGGATCCATTTTTATTTCTCCTCTTCCAGTCCTGAAATGTGCATGCCAAGGTGGGAGGGAAGAAGGAAAGGGGGGGATCATGTAACCCACAAAAACAAATATTATGGGTGAAATATTAGCTCGCCATTTCAGCTGATATTTTCACATTTCCCTCAGGCACAATTTATATCACCTTGAAGCCAATTTATACGGCAGACATAGAAATGCTATCAAGGGGAAATGAGCACAGATTAAACAGACATATCTTCATCAATGTCCTCCTTTCTCTGGAGATCTTAAGAATTTCACATTTCAGGTGTTGTGGGTCCAATGCAATGTTGACCCCCCAGTACTACTTTCCCTGCCATCTGAAAATGCCAACATGGAGGAAGAAAGCCATACTCTCAGAGAACACTTTCCCTACTATCATCAGAACAACACACTTAGGGCTGAACTACACATCTGGATTTTAATGGGTTGGGTCCAGGGGACATTGACTCAGTTCAGGTCCCCTGCAGCCACATGGGAATGGCTTTTTAAAAATAAAGGAGAGCTCAAACAGGCTCAGAAGACTGCCTCAGGGGGAGGAGGGTTCCTGCCTCCATTCCCAAGCAGTTTTCCTGATGACAGCAGGTAAATCTAGATTGATGGCAGAAAAATGTAACACAGACACAATGGAAGCAGCCAGAGCCTTATGACTGAAAAACAAGTAGTAGATAAAGTAAAATCTCCCCCCCCCCCCCGCTGCCCTCTTCTGACTAGACCTCAAGTTCATTCATTGAAAATGGTTTACAATAATTTCAGAACAGGCAAAAGGAAGTCAGTCTTTATGCTGTCATCACTACTATATGATACATGTTCTTGTGTTTTATTTAAATTTAATGTATGCCACCATGGAGACCCTGAATTTGATGGGAAAGCAGCATATAAATGTTTTAAATAAAATAAAGATATAGTGATGCCCACAAAAATCAAAGGATTTCAAAAAGAACTATAGACAAATTCTGGGACGTAGGTTGCCTTTAGCCAAGGGGATTCTTCATATTGGAGTATACTCTGAACAGTCTAGCAAGCAAGTCAGTCTACAAAAGTTGCTATCACGCATTCTCTTACTGATTTGTTGACAAAATATATAAAGATCCATACAACTTTCCTGTCGGCTCACCAAGAAGAGATGAAGGGCCATCTCTTCTTGGCGTCACCGAACCTCTCCCTTCCTTGTTTAAATGGATTGTGCTTTTTACGCGCAAGATATTTTAAAATATTTTGGGATTTCCCTTGCCCACTGTAGTACCTGGTTGTTCCTTAGGCAACTTTTTATTGTTGCTTTGTTATTTTATTCATTGCGGCTTTGAAAGCCTATTGGCTGCAAGGTGATATAAATAAAATAGAATAGTAGATTTCTTTTCTATGTGAGAACTACATTCTGGAGAACAGTAACGAGGGCAGGCTATTCCCTTCATACCCAGTTTAGAAGTTTCCCCAAAAGATCTGGCTGGTCATTATTGATGGGGAAGACCTGATGGATCTTCCAGCCAAGCCATTTTCCTGTTAGGTATGGAACTGTTCCCTCATTCTTCTTTCCTAGTTCTTACAGTTAACCCTTTTATGGTTCCAATCCAGAGTCCCCAGCCAGGACTGAATGCGTGGATTCCAATGGAACACAAACAAACAACTTAATAACACATTATGTTTCCCAAGAGGACATCACCAGGTTGACTCAAGAGGTATAGTTTGGACTTCCATACTTTCCAGGCAAGCATAGTCCTCCTTGGACTGGAGGAGGGGGCTAAGATCTGTCCCTGCACAGTTTTCCTAAACTTAAATTTCCCTGGGGGTACTATTTACCAAACTGGAGAAACATGGCATTTAGCTCAGCAATTCACGTAAAGTCCCCAGTGGGGCAAATGGCACTTGCTTTGGCTATTTCAGAGTAGGAAAAGGGCGGGCACGGGAACGCGGGGGGGGGGAATCTAAGGCTTCTCTATCACTGTATCCTGGTCTTGATCTGAATCAGGCCCATGCATGCCTGGGAAACACAAAACTCCAAAATGCACCTCTTGAATTGACCCAGGGCCATCCCTGTAGGCCTATAACTCCTGAAAGTTTGAGCTTCTGTCAACCCTCAAAATATGCCTTTCTGCAGCTGCTCTAGGAAAGCAAAAGAAACAGACATTAGCATCACACTAATATGATTTGAACAAACGTGTAATTAGTTACAATATTTATTTCCTCTCTCTCTGTTAAAAACGCCCAAGGTAGACAAGATTCAGTTCACAAACTTATGTCATCCTCCCCCTCCCCCAGTCTTGAGTGTAGGATTTGCAGTGCGTTGACGTCCACGGACTTAGAAGGGTGTGACTCTGTTTAAGACTGCACTCGTAAGGAGAAGCTGAAACAAATCAAGGGAGAAAAATCCTCCACCACCTAATTAGCTTGTTTGTTTTAAGTTTTTTAAACCTGCTAGCCACCGTAACTGATGCCTGAGAATCCAGCTTGAGGATGCTGAGTGATTGAGAATGTAGGAAAGTTATGTAGAATGTAAGAACTCCAGGTTGGGAAATTCCTTGAGATTTGGGGAGGAGCCTTGGGAGGACAAGGTTTGAGGAAGGAAGTGACCTCAGCGGGGTAGAGTGCCATAGAGACCATCCTCCAAATGAGCCATTTTCTCCAGGGTCACGGATCTTTGTCATCCGGAGATCGGTTGTAATTCTAGGAGATCTCCAGGACCTGGCGGCTGGCAACCCAAGGCAGCAGGACCAGGGTGGGCTGGATGTCAGGGGAAAGTAGGCCAGTCAAGCAGGCCCCGACTGCCCACATGCAGCAGCAGTGTGGTGCCTGGCACTGCTACTTGCTGCAGACTGCCTTGGTCTGCCCCTGTTACCTGCTACCATAACCTGATCCTTTTAATTGGAGATGTTTGGGACGTTCTGCATACAAAACAGATGCTCTACCACTCAGCCACGGCCCGTCCGTCTCTAGCCCCAACATAGTTTTAGCAGGAAGGAAGGAAATAATTTCTGCTCCTCCATGATCCTCCCACCCCCCATAATTTCCAACTAACTCTAGATGAGATTCAAAAAATGTTTATTTCAGAATGCCACAGCTCTTAACAAAAGTTTTAAGGCTTTATTCTGTCAACACTGTGAGGATTTCATGCTGGTTTTAATAAACTTCTTTATAAACACGTATTCAATTAATTTCTTGCTTAAATTGTCTAGCTTAGCTAGGTGGCCCATGTTATCACCAATTACCACTGTTATGAATGGCCAGCATATAGGGCTGTCAGGATTGAAGGTAGGGACATGATAGGGGGTGGCATTACATGTGTGATAACATCACTTCTAGAGAAAACCCAGAAGCGAGGGTACGTAGCTCTAGGAATTGCCAGAAACTCCAAGGAAAAAACATAGTGCTTCTGGCAATTCCTAGAGCTACCTGTGGTCACTTCTGGGTTTTGCCCAGAAACGAAGTTGCCATGCTTGCAACACCATCCCCCTCCCCATGCCACAGCTCCAAGTGTTAGCAGGCAATGGGAATTCAAGGCAAGGAGATCCTCCACTCCCACCAATGGCTTGGCAGCCCTAACCAATGTATCTTGCATACTTCTGAGTTCTGCACAGAAATACAAACTGCACCTTATGCATTCCATAGCATTGTAACCCACTATTGAGAAGTTTTACCCATATACGTACGCACAGCCTGAGGTTTCACTTCATACATCCAATGAAGTATATTCTCTAGCTTACAAAAGCGTCAGTAAACTGTTATTCTATAAGGGTGTCACAAGAGTTTTATTTATTTGCTTTGATTGCCTGCCATAAGTTGAATATTGAGTCTGAAGGCCAAACTCAGTGTGTAGTTGGGCACTAAGATCTATGCCAAAGACTTTGCAGATAGAGTTGCCAATATGCATGGAGAAAAAATGTCCCGTGTCCCTTTCACAGAGGCTTAAATGTGTGGAAATGGGAAGCTAGGGTTACCAACCTCCTGGTGGGCCCAGGAGAGCTCCTGGAATTACAAATGACCAGCAGCTGACAGAGATCAATTTGCTCCGAGAAAATGTCTGCTTTGGAGGATGGACTGTATGGCATTGTAACCTACTGAGTTCCCTCCCCTCCTCAAACCCTGCCCTCTCCAGGCTCCAACCCACACATCTCCAGGAATTTCCCTACCCAGAGTTGGCAACCCTATGGGCAGTTGCAACTTTTCATGGCATAGAGAAAAATACACCAGTTGGTATTATTTTGCATATCAAACTTATATTAAAGGGAAAGCTAGAGGGACCAGTTTAAAACTTGGCTAACCCTATTTACTGGGGGGGGAGTGGGATTTGGTTTTGGAGGTGAAATTTGAAAGAAGAGAGAGAAGGCACCATGTAGGTATTCTGGGGGTGGGTGGAATCAGGTGATATAGGAAAGTAAGGCAGAATGTAAGAGGTTTTGGGTCAACTGAGAGTGGAGGAATCAAAGAAGTGCAGCTTCTCTATCAAACCAAATTAATTCTGAAGATAATCGGCTGTTGTCGTTTTCTAGGGCTCCTTAATAGTGAAAGGGGAGAATAGAGTTGCTGTATTTCCACTGAGGGTGGGAGATCTCCTGCTGTCACTGGCCATTGCCTGTCAGCAAAAGAATTGTTTTCCTTAGAAATCACCATCAATAATGTCAGTCCTCTCTAGAAATCACCAGAAATTCTATGGTAAAACCATTGCCTGGCAATGCTGGCCTACTGGAACAGACAGAAGATGAGAGAGCTGAGATTCTTGCCACAGAGAGGAGAATTCTAAAGGCAGTTTCTGGTTGCAGTTTTACACATGTTCTTTCTTCAGTGATTGGGCCTCTTCTCGTCCTCCTGGGAAACAAGATAAAGAAGCAGAGGAGTTAGCCGTGTTAGTCTGTGGTAGCAAAATCAAAAAGAGTCCAGTAGCACCTTAAAGAGCAGAACCACAAGTGACAAAAGGCACAGATTGGACACTTGTCAGCTTCCCTCAAGTTTTGATGGGAAATGTAGGCAGCTTGGCGGAATGTTGGACAAGTGACAGTTGAAAAGTCCATTGGGCAGCAGTCAGAGAGCGAAGCTGCGAGACCAGGATGCCTACATTTCCCATCAAAACTTGAGGGAAGCTGACAAGTGTCCAATCTGTGCCTTTTGTCACTTGTGGTTCTGCTCTAAGACTAACCAATTTTATTGTAGCATAAGCTTTCGAGAATCAAGTTCTCTTCGTCAGATGCATGGTAAAGAGACTGGTCAAATACAGAAGGGGAGGGAGGAGAAGAGGAGGAGAGAGAAGAGGCAATTAGGGGGTGAGGGGGAGGGAGCAACCAAAACATTCCTTTGCTAGTATATGTAAACATCTCCTTTTGGTGTGTGGATCAGTAGGCTTCAAAGGAGTTTGCCAGGTTAGTTTGTAGCAGCAGACCACAGATCTCTTTGTCAGATGCATCTGGCAAGGAGAGCTGTGGTTATCGAAGGCTCATACTGCATTGGAATTGGATGGTCTAGCTGTTTGGCTGCTACAAACTAACAGGGCAAATTCCTTTGAAGCCAACTGATCCACACACCAAAAGGAGATGTTTACATATACTAGCAAAGGAATGTTTTGGTTGCTCCCTCCCCTTTCCCCTCCCTAATTGCCTCTTCTCTCTCCCCTTCTCTCCCTCCTCTTCTATATTTGACCAGTCTCTGTATCATGCATCTGACGAAGAGAACTTGATTCTTGAAAGCTTATGCTACAATAAAATTGGTTAGTCTTAAAGGTGCTACTGGACTCTTTAAGAATAAAGAAGAAGAGAGATAAATAGGCAAATTTTGCTCGTGCACCCCTGAACATTAAACTGAAGTACACTCTGATCCAGGGTAGTTTTTCACAAGGCTGCTTTGTGGGTATTTCTGGTAGGGTATTTCTCTTGATCAGCATCTGTGCCAGGACTAGCCTGACCACTAGGTTCACCTAGATGATGGCCTGGCGCACCAGATTTTAACCACAGAGCATCCCTGGCAGGGCCGGTGTGTCCATTCAGGCGGGTATGGCAGCCACCTCAAGTGCTGAGGCACCAGAGGGGGTGCTGGGGGCAGGGGTGCACACTGTGGAGCTGGCAGCATCAGTGCTGGTGGCTGAGCAGGAGGGCCGCGCCTGGCCTGCAGCTGCTGCAGTCTCCCAGCCTTCCCACTCAGCTGGGCTGTGCTGCTGCTGCTGCCACCACCAGCACGCGCTACTGGCCGGGCACAGCAGCTGTGGGCCAGGCACAGTAGGCAGCCATGGTGGTGCGCAGAGCAACTGAGCGGGAGAGCTGGGAGGATGCACGCACACCTTCCTGGCCGCCTGCCGTGCCTGGCCCGCAGTTGCTGTGCCCAGCTGGGAAGTGGGCCAGGCACGGCAGGTGGCTGGGGCGGCATGGGGCAATTGAGTGGGAGGGTTAGGAGACTACCCGTGCACCGTCCCAGCTGCCTGCCATGCCAATGGGACCGGCTCGCAGCGGCATGCTACGTGATGATGTCACATGCAGTGACATCACACAGTCCGGGCGCGCATGCGCGTGCACACATACACAGGGTGGCAACAGCCCTGATGCTGCCCCTGGCCTCAGGCGCCAGAAACCCTGGCACCATCCCTGGTGATACACTGGCATCACTTCTGGCCGCACAGGAACTCACCGCAGTGCATTGGGACACAGACCATCACACGCCCACTGATTTTCTCCATTATTTTTCTTCCACTGCCAAGCAGAGGGAAGGGCCCACTGGGGCGTAACAGAAGGGGGCAGAATGCTATGGCTAGTCAGCTCTGAACATAGGCTTGCCTTCCCCCCTCTGGGGTGGGAGATCCTCTGCCCCCTGCCTCCGCTCACTTGGCCAACTGTGGGGGGAAAGCACCTGGGAGGGAGGCGTGCTTCCTCATCATGCCAGAAAATGACTTCATTCGTCCTATGTATTGTGCCAGGGGACAATTCACTAAAAATTGCTCCTAGTTTGGGAGCACAACAGGTAGCTGCGCTGGGAGATAAAGGAGTACGCCTGCATGAAGTGTGTGCATGGGCATAAGTACCCCTCCCCCCTCCAACCTCCACTCCCCAGTTTGGCCCCTGGGGGACCTGACTCCCCTACCGCACTGTTACCTCATGAGTTACCTCCTGCTAGGATTCCTGCCTCCTAGGGCAGAAGTTCTGCCAACAATGGGACTGCCTTCATACCAGACCCATGAGGAGGAAAATGGTGGTTGCACCAAGCCATTCACACATGTGCCGTGGTTGGAGAGTAGGCCCTAGCTTTGGTTCCGATGACACTGTCAGCAGGAGGGACGCCTGCACTGCCCACCTTAGTTAGGTGGCAATGGTGAGAGCAGGTGCTGCTTGCCTAGCCAACCCATCCAATAAAGATGGCTCAGGCTGCACGGGCCACATGTGGCTCCCGCTGGGCTCAAGCCTCAGATCCAAGCCACCTTTCATGGTATCATGCCAGCCTATGGCAACATGGATCCCTGCATCTCCCACTGCCTCGTATTGGAATGCTGAGCAAGGCCCCACATGCCCCCAAGAGACTCTGTGCGCTGTCTGGAATGCCACGATGGAAGGTCAGAAAATATCATAAAATAATGCAATTGGAAAAGAGCTAGACAAGTAAGAACGCAGGGCAAATGCATGGAGCATGCATATCTGTAAGCAGGGCTTTTTTTCTGGGAAATGAGGTGGTGGAACTCAGGACCACACAATGACGTCACTTTGGGTCAGCTGGAACAAGGGGGAAGTTTTTTAAAGTTTAAATCACCCTTGGCAAAAATGGTCACATGGTCAGTGGCCCCGCCCCCTGATCTCCAGACAGAGGGGAGTTTAGATTGCCCTCCGCGCCACTGGCACAGAGGGCAATCTAAGCTCCCCTCTGTCCGGAGATCAGAGGGCGGGGCCACCAGCCATATGACCATTTTCAAGCGGTGCTGGAACTCTGTTCCACCACGTTCCAGCTGAAAAAAAGCCCAGTCTGTAAGTGTATTCATTGTACTGGTGGCAGAAGTGCTCCTGCTGTTTGTGTGGAGCCGATCTTGGCTCCAAACAGGACAATTCTTGAAGAACCAGCACTCATCATGCCGAGGAGACCAGGAGCATAGGTCCAGTGAATACCGTCTCCCCCCATCAGCACACAACACAGATCAGTTCCCCTGGAGACAATGGCTACTTTGGGATATAGAATGAATGGCATTATAGCCTGCTGAGGTCCCTCCTGCCTTCCCCAGGCTCCTCCACCCCAAATCTCCAGGAATTTCTCATCCCAGAGATGACATCTCTACAGACAAGCGGGCCTGTTTTCTCATAGTCCAAACTTTGCTGCATGATTGCTCGTCGTCGCTTCCTCCTACTGTAACAGCAAACAACATAATAGCTGCCTTCTAGGACTGACAGAGAAAATAGTAAACTTTTACCTGCCCACGGGATAATGAAAAAACACTTTGTTTTAAAAACGCACGCTGGTAATTCAGTGTGGCAATATATCGTTATACATTCATCTTGCGAGTGCTGCTCGTTTTTTAAAGGCCCCCAGTGACCTCTGGTGGCGGCAGAGGAAATTGCAGCCTCCTGACGAGACTGCAACAAACCGCCATCTGGCTACTATATGTTGGGAGTTGGCAAGATCTAAATCCCACGCTATATTGCTCCTACAATTTATGTCTCGGCAGGGTCCGAAGTCAAAGTACAAATTTGGTTGGCTGCGAGTTCACCATTGGGACCTGCAGCAGGACACCAATTGCAAGTTCCCCATGGGAACTCTGTTTAGAAGCTAGAGTTAGGGGTAACTCCTGGCCATTTGGGGGTGGAGCCTGGAGAAGCTGGGGTTTGGGGAAGGGAGGGACCTCAGTGGGGTAGAATGCCATAGAGTCCACTTTCCAAAGCAGCCATTGTCTTCTCTCTTGGCTGGAGATCAGTTGTAATTTATGGCAAGGCTTTTTTTCTGGGAAAAGAGGTGGTGGAACTCAGGACCGCACAATGACGTCACTTGGGGTCAGCTGGAACAAGGGGGGAGTTTTTTAAAGTTTAAATCACCCTCAGCAAAAATGGTCACATGTCCGGAGGACAATCTAAACTCCCCTCTGTCTGGAGATCATGGGACGGGGCCACCGGCCACGTGACCATTTTCAAGAGGTGCTGGAACTCTGTTCCACTGCGTTCCCCCTGAAAAAAAGCCCTGATTTATGGAGATCTCCAGCCCCCACCCAGAGGCTGGCAACCCTATGAAGCACCAGGGGTGCCCATTCTAGTTGAGACTGTGGGGGAGGATGGGTTCCTGCCTTCCCCAGTGCCTTTTTCCCAAGCCAAAATGACACTAGAGGCTACATTTTGCCCTGTTGGGGATGGGGTTGCATGAGTACTGAATGTTTGCATGTGCCACTCCCCCCCACCGACACACACACACCATCTACTGAGGCAAATAAGCTCTCCTGGTGCCTTCGGTCAGGAAAACAGCACGGGGGTATTCCTGTTGCAACACATGTACAATAAGTGTTCATTTATTGAGGGGGGACCAGATACTGATTTCTGCTGTCCGTGCTGTCACATTTTCCTGGCAAATTATCTTCCAATTAATTTGCTTTTAAACAGCACTGGACGTGATCCCTCCTTACAAAGCTATTCCTCCACAATATACTACTTTATTCTGCCTCCCCTTTTCAGGTAACAAACTGCACTCTACACAATGATCACCCAACTGCCTTAGTGCAGGAATGAGATTCCTTTTCAAAAGCTACCTTGTTCGATTTGAATGGCTCCATTTTAATCCCATTTCTCCTTCATAATGAGCAAACCTGTGAGCCTTTATTTCTGTGTGTTCCTCTTTCCTAACTGAACTTTCCCCATAAAAATTAATGGTGCATATAAATGGTCTATAATTAGGGGCACAACATCACATCCAGCCCAGAAGTGATGTTATGCCGTCATAGTGTCGCTCCAGGATTCGGGCAAAACTCTATGATTTTACTATAGATCTTTGCCCAAATCCTAGAGCATCACATCAACATCACACTAGTGATGTGATATTACTTCCGGGTATTCGTTTTTTTCTTACACCCCACAGCTGAGATGTGGAAGGCAATGGAGGAGGAAGTCACCCACTGAAGTAAGCATCAAGTGAAATCAGGACAAACTAACCCAAAAAAGCCAGATAAATAATCAACATGAACAATGAAAAGAAATGAACTGAATTAAAATGGAAAGAAAGAAAGAAAGAAAGAAAGAAAGAAAGAAAGAAAGAAAGAAAGAAAGAAAGAAAGAAAGAAAGAAAGAAAGAAAGAAAGAAAGAAAGAAAGAAAGAAAGAAAGCTCATCCTTACCTATTAGTTATTAATCAGGGATACTTTTTGGCTGAGAAAATGCCAGGTAACCATGATTGAAATAAACTATTGGAAAATACTGAGTTCCTCAGCCTCAGGAGAACTTGAATGAGTCCAGTTACTCACTTACGTTTGCATAACGTAGTCGTGTCACCAGCACAACTGTGACAATCCCAACGGTACAAAGAACTCCTCGCACAAGAAGCCAGACATGCACCATGTTTGTGTCATCCGTTGGGGTTCCATTTTTGGGTCCTGAACAATTCGATGCAGAGGAGAACAAATTAAGCAAGATTGTTAGGTCAGATCTAAGTCCAGCATTCCGTTTCTGGCATTAGCCATCCAAACGCCACTGAAAGTTCAAAAACTGGGCCCCAGAAGGTCATGGATGTCCCTTGTTGTTTATTCCTAACATCACAGATATTTATGAGCAAAGGTGGAGTATATATATATTTTTAAAAAACAGTAAATAGATTAAACAATTTTATGGAGGATGTCTTGTGACTGGCTACTGGCCGCAATAGCTAAATGTAAGCAGTAAAGTAATTTGAACCAACAAATGCCACTTGGCAAAAACCAGGAAGCCCTTGGATCCCTGCAAGGAGGAACAAATATACAGTTCTATATTTGTCTGCAGCATTTATAGACCATCTCCTCACAAGTTCTGCACAAGGATGTGTATGAGATGAAGAAACAATATTCACCATAGATCAATTGCTCAAGCCAATTAAAAGGATTGTCCAGGAGGATATTTTTAGCAAGAGTTTTTAATGTCTGAGAAAACACAGACCAAAGCAAAGAGCAAACCATGAAACTTACTTACAGTATTATTACAAAATTACTTACTAATTACAGAACTACTTACAGAATTATTACTCACATAATTCTGTTCACTTGCGGAATTATTATGGTTGGATGATGTTTTACAAATCACTGGAGTGAACAGTCATCATCTGCACCGTTGCTTTTGCTGAGTTTCTGAAACAGTGCTCCTAAACATCCTTGTGCCATTACATGTTTAACAGTGCAATCTTAAGCAGAGCAGATAAGTCCATTGAAGTCTATGATGTACCTCTGTTTGGGATTGCACTGCTAATCTTCCTTTCCATAAAGTAGGAATTCCTCTTGCCATAACTTTAGATCCCAATTTCAAACACCCTGAACGTTCTGCACATCCACCTCTCGGTGTTAATATACTCCACTTCTCCTCCTGTGGAACCTGAGTGTCTTGAATTTTCTTCAGCTCACCTGATTTTGTCACCTGAAGTCCAGTCCCATTTCCTGAGGTCTCCTGTAGACCATGGATGTTCACCACACAGTGATATACCCCCGAGTCATTAAGTCTCAGCTCCCTTATCTCTATATCCGCTCTCTTCTCTGAGAGGAAGCCTTGGTCCGAGGTGCATATCACTCTCCCCATGAATTCCTGGGAGGTGTTTTTGACCACCAGGCCTGGATACTTCACCCACTGGTAACTTCCAACCTTCGTCTTTGAAGGGGACTTGTAGGAACAACGCAACATGACAGAACCACCTTCAGCACCTTGAGCAGACCTGGGCTGGGAGACCACGAGATCCTGTGCCCAAGAAACTGCAAATGATTATGGAAGAGACATGAGGAAAAGATATAAAGAAGTTGATGTGGCATAGAGGATAAGAGAGTGAGCTCTGCACTAGAAGGTCCCTAGTTCAAATTTTCATGTGCACCAAATTTACCTCTCTCAGCCTCAGACCTCCCCCATCTGCAATATAGGGATAATAATACTGGCCAACTTAATAGAGCTGCCAGATCCATGTTGGGAAATTCCTGGATACTTGAGGGTGCAGCCTGTGGGGGGGGGTGAGGAAGGGAGGGAGGTCAGCAGCATATAATGCCATACAGTCCACCCTCCAAGTAGCCATTTCTCCAGGGAAACTGATCTCTGTGGGCTGGAGACCAGTTTCAATTCTGGGAGATCTCTAAGTCCCACCTGGCAGGTGGCATCCCTGTTACTTAGGGTTGCCAGCTTTTAAACTAGTCAGTCCCTCTCGCTGTCCATTTAATACCAATTTGTCCAGCAGCAAATAGTAGGCGATGTTATTGACCTCCATGCTGTGAAAAGCTTCAAAGGCCCGTCTCCACACATTAAGCTTCTTTTAAAGAGGTAGGACTCTTGCTTCATGGCCACTTAGAAACGTTAAAGCCCACCTTTTCCAGCTCAGCATTCCTATCTTGATCGCTCTTACTGGACTCACTGTTGAAACACCTATAGAGCCCTCCAAAAAATACGGCTATCATATCCTAACACATAAGGTAGTGAGGGCACCATCAGGAATATGATGTGGGTCCTGGAGTGGCAGGTGCCTTCCCGGGGGATGCCCCCGGCAGTTGAAGAAACCAGCTCCGGTAATCGAGAGTCACCCAAGAGAGCTGATTCTCCCTTCCTTTTGCTATTATGTCCCCTTTACCTCCAGTGGAACACAGGCATTGTGAATTCTCCATCAGCTCAATAGTTCTCGCCACTTTATGCTTAGAGCCAAGCTACAAGAGACGCCTGACACAGGTTGGACGCTTGTCAGCTTCCCTCAAGTTTTGATGGGAAATGTAGGCATCCTGGTCTTGCAGCTGTAATGGAGAGCCAAGCTGTAAAACCAGGACGCCTACATTTCCCATCAAAACTTGAGGGAAGCTGACAAGTGTCCAACCTGTGTAAGGCGTCACTTGTAGCTTGGCTCTAAGTCCCCTTCCAGGAAGTCTCCTGTAGACCGTAACTGTTGACCTAACATCAACCTAGGGTCAGAAGGTCTCAGATCCCTTATCTCTAGATATGCTTTTCTCATCAAAAGCTTTACTCAAGAGGGAAGTATTGTAGGGAGGGGGGTCTCAGATGCTTTGCTAATAAGTCAGAGACCATATAGACTTCACCACTGTGTTGCCTTGCATATTATCTGTTGCTTTGAATATGTACTCCTATATACTACCTGTGCTTCATGTTGTCTAAGGTCAGTCCTAGAATTTATTATGTTCTGTTCCAGCAATTCCTCAACCCTGTATTGGATCCTTGTTAATGCTGTGTCTTTGTAAAATCCTATGACATTGTTTATGGAAATGTCCTTGATACTGATTGCACTAATTTCACACCATGTAATCCGCCTTGAGCCTCAGTGAGAAAGGCAGACTATAAATGACATAAATGACAAATGATAATGACAATTCACCCACCCCATGAATTCCTGGGGGTGTTTTTGACCACCAGGCCTGGATCCTTCACCCACTGGTAGCAGGGACGGATCTACATATATTTTGAGGGGGGGGCAAAAGTGAAAAATGGCACCCCCTTATATTTTTTCTTTATATATACATATATGATCAATGTTTTAATATAGATATATAATAACTCTTAAACCACAGAATAAATTGTGTTGACTTCTATGAATTGTTAATAATAACAACTTTACATTATATTATCCATCATTAGCTAAGCATTCCTCCTAGAATTCCTTTCGTTGTAGGGAGCCAAGGGAGTTCATAGGCAGACATGCATGTTAGATATTAGGAAGACAGAGTTTAAGGAACTCAGAGGCCTGATGAGAGTCATTCCATGGCAAAAAATACTGGAAGGGAGAGGAGCAAGCGAAGGATGGGCTCTCCTAAAACAAGAGCTATTGCGAGCTCAAGCTGTCAATGTTCCAGTAAGACAAATGTGGTAGGGAACTCACAATGACAGGGGAAATTTAAACTCCAACAATGGAAGCCCACTACCCAAATAAAGAAAATAGATTCAAATTCTTAATTCTAGAAAAATAACATTTATTGGTTAGCCAAGGCAAGTTTCTGACACCCAAAAGAATCCACAGCAGATGCAAAGTAGAGATATATGAAAAGTAAACTCTCTTGCTAGGGCATCATGTCCTTAGGAGAAAATGCAGATAACTACTTAACTTCAAGTAAAAGTGAACTTTTCTGGCTTTTTTTCTGCAAAACTTCTCACAGCATCATCATAATTTATGGTATTTGCCACACCACTTTCAATAGACAATATAGCCAGTCTTGACAAACACTCCTGATACATTGCTGACCTGAGGTAATCTCTTTTGGCTGGAGATCAGATCTAATTCTGGGAGATTTCCAGCCTGGAAGCTGGCAACCACCATACCATAAGGTTGGATGCTAAGGACTGTTCTTACTAGTGGTGTAAAATTTCCACAAGTTTTGAAGCCATAAGAAAAAGGTCCCCCCTCCTTTTTTTTTTTGCTACATAACCTGGGAAATTTGGGGGGAAATTGATATGTATGCAATTCATTAACTTACCTTCCTGACAAATCATGTCTTATTTTATTGATTTAACAGCTTAGCATATAGAAGTGTGCTATGTGGAATAATTAAATTTAAAAGTATAAAGTATATTAGTATTAGTATCCCACGCCCCTACCTTCCTGCCTTGGTTTGATCATCTCCCTCTGTGCTGATCTCTCTATTTGCAAATACAGCAAATAGAATGGTGCCTGCCAGCTGGTGGGGTGATGGAGGAGCCCCCCCTCCCCCTCCATGCGCACCTTTTGGCGCGGTGGCACTTCAAGCTCTTCTCATCCCAGGCGGCAGTGCGCACATGCAGAGACAGGAAAAAAGCGAGTGAGCCAGGCACAAGCGCCTATTTGCTGGGAAGAGAGGCGAATGCAGATCCCCCTCCTTGCCGGTGCACAGGCCGCTCTCTCTTTGATGGAGCAAATGGAGGAGCCTGCTGGTTGCCAGGGCCTGGGGGGGGGGGCGGCAGTGGAGCCCTTCCCCTTCCCCTCCCCCTTCACACGCACATGCCTTCTGCTGGCTGTCCCACTGTTTGGTGTGCTTTGCTCTTGAGAGTTGAGGCAGAAAAAAAAAACAAGAGGGAGAGCTGGGCACGAGCGGCTGTTTGCTGGGGAGGAGAACTTGGATTCTTCTCTTTGCCCATTTGCCGCCCCCTCTTTGATGGCGCCCAGGGCAGGCAACCCCCCTGCCACCCCCCAAGATCCGGCCTTGATTGGTAGTTGCTAACCTTTGGCTCAGGTAGAGTTGTAGGAACACCTTAAGGTAACAGAGCCTTATTCCATGCTCCAGAGGAGTTAGCCGTGTTAGTCTGTAGTAGCAAAATCAAAAAGAGTCCAGTAGCACCTTTAAGACTAACCAATTTTATTATAGCATAAGCTTTCGAGAATCAAGTTCTCTTCGTCAGATGCCTGATCAAAACTGGGCAGATACAGAAGAGGAGGGGGAAAGAGAGAGAAAAAAGGGAGGGGGCATAAATCACAAGAAGGCAGAATGCAATTAGCATGGAGGCTATCAAAACATTCCTTTGCTTGGAAATGTAAACATTTCCTTTTGGTGTGCAGTCAGTTTGTAGCAGTGAAGGTATCCAATTCCTATGTAGTATAAGCCCTCGATGACCACAGCTCTCCCTGCCAGCTGCATCTGACAAAGAGAACTGTGGTCCCCGAAAGCCCACACCAGGCGTCACTGGGCTCCCCCAGATCACGCCTCTGTAAAGAGAATCTGTTACCTGTGGTAATGTGATAACCATTCATAGTCTCTATTCAGTCCCCGCTTGACAGAGTCAAATTTGCATATGAATTCCAATTCAGCAGCCTCCCGTTGGATTTTGTTTTTGAAAGGACAAACCAGCCAACTTCTACGCAAAAGAATAAATGGACACAAATCTGACATTAGAAATGGAAACGTCCAGAAACCAGTGGGAGAACACTTCAATCTACCAGGACATTCCACCAAAGACTTAAAGGTCGCTGTGGTTCAACAGAAACCTTTCAAAAACAAAATCCAGGATCCAATCTCCTGTAGACCATGGATGTCCACCACACATCGATACTTTCCTGAGTCGTTAATTCTCAGATAACGTATCTCTATATCTGCTCTTTTCTCTGAGAGGAAGGCCTGGTCAGATGGGCGAGTCACTCTTCCCATGAATTCCTGAGAGGTGTTTTTGACCACCAGGCCTGGATCCTTCACCCACCGGTAACTTCCAACCTTTGGCTTGGAGGGAGAGTTGTAGGAACAATGCAAGGTGACAGAACCACCTTCAATGCCTTGAGCAAAGTCGGGCTGGGAGACGACAAGGGCCTGAGCCCATGGTGCTATAAGAACGGGGATAGAAAAGGCATGAGGTAAGAGATAGAGGAAAGAGCCAAATACTTTTGTCATTCTTTGTTCATGTTCCTAGTTGGCTCTACATTCCTATCTTCATTCCCACCTCTTAAGTCCCCCCCCCCAGTTATATCTCGCTCAGAAACACCTCCTCAGAAACACTCTCAGAACCATCCGATAATAGCAGCTAATCAGGATATAATCAGGAAACTCTTGAGTTTCTCCCTTGTTCTATCTCAGGCTCATACAACATGAACAGCTATTATGGACATACTAATGCCTTGAGCAGAGCTGGACTGGGAGACTACAAGATCCTGGGCCAGAGAAACTGTGAGAGCACTGAAGGAAAAGGCATACAGGAAGACATACAGACCTGCTGCACTATCATAACTTTTCTCTGTGCAGTCAGTCTACATACATTCCCTCACGTCTGTGCACTGTATAAGCTGAGCACTCAAAGCCTGTATTGTATCTGGGAAAACATCATACCTCCCACATATAGCACAGCCCTTGCTATCAAACTAGCTGTGTAGAATGTGGTTGTGCAAATATCATGAAAACCTATCCACTATTCTGTCCTGTCAGGTCCTGTTTTTGCTCAAAGGTAAGGTGACCCTGAATGTAAGATGTTCAGTCCCTATTATATTTTCCATATAATTCTGTATGCACCCAGTCTTTCTGCACATTCTCAAGGTTTCACAGCCTATCAATTCTAACCCCTCACATAAGGCAGGACTGTTTCCCTACCAGCATTCCACAGATCAGGCCTCAAGCCTTAACTATATATTATGGGTTCTTTCCATGATTATTACTTTAATTTTTTAAAATATCAAAATACGTTTCCAGTCATGACCCCCCAATGTACACCCCCCAAACAGAAAATTCTATCCTTAATTCCAACACAATATAAAACATATTAAGACAACAAAGGTCATTTTTCTTCTTTTCCAGTTGGAGCTGCTCAGATTGCTTTATTGAGGAGAACCAGAGAGAGAGAGAGAGAGAGAGAGAGAGAGGGAACCTAACCCTTTCCTTTTCTGCTATTTGCTCATGGAGGGCGGGCGTGGCGGGGGGAGGCCATCCTAGAGCTGCTTTCATTCCTGATGAGGAAAACAGGTGCCTGTCTTTCTCCCCCCAGCAGACGTAAAAGAAGCTCGGAGCTGGCTTTTTCCAGTAAGAAAGTGGCAGGGAGAAAAGAGTTGACGTCGTCCCTTCCTCTCACTACACCATTCTTCTCGATGAAGCAATCCTGGCGGCCACATTTGCAAAAGGAAAACATTTTTAAAAATACAGAAAAAGCATGGAGTGTAGTTGACCTGCCAGGATGCCACAACTAGAGAGAAAAGATGTATAGAATGGGCTCTATACAACCCCTCATGCTGTACCTTCGACAGTATCTAGTACATACACACCTTCACATGGCATTTTGGCTTGAGTAAAAATTTCTTCCCAGCTTCTAAATTGGCTGCTGTCAATCAACAGAAACAGAGGGTGTATAGATCCATCTAACCAGGATACATTTCACCAAACCTATTCAACATAACTACCTTCTGTAGTCCTGCCAGCTTTCTTTATGGGATCTGCTCCTGTATCTTCAACAGTAACTATAGCAGTAAAAATGCTGGCAACTCTAGAAAGACGGGTGGAGCATTGGGGGAGACCTTCCTAAATTCCCTTGCTGTCCCATAAATGCCTTTCCCTAATGAGGGCTCTCAATGTATCTCTATGTTGTGTGGACAAACAAATAAAAAATTGTTGGTAGCCAGAAAAGAGGGGCAGTATCCAGAACAGAAGGTCTATGGTAGACAAAGGTGGGGGGAGGAGAGGGGGGGAAGGAAAGAGGGGAGAGGACATATCAAGAGAGTTTCCCTCCACTTGCCCGCTCTCCTCCAGCAACTCTTTGTATGTAATATATGCATATATTTGAGAATTCGGGTATGTGTCCACACACACAAATGCACTCTGCAAGGCGCAAAGGGGGGGGGGAGTAATGACTCTTCCCCCACACATATATATTATCCCCCTCCCCCATTTACCTGTGATCAGAGCAAACATCAGCTGCATCATTTTGCTATCCATGGTACCCATATGACCGAGGAACACGGTGAAGTGAAATACATATTGTGGAGGGGGGAGGCAGGAGGTGGCAAGGAAATTCAGGGGAGTACATCAAGTTTCCTGTCTTTGATTGACGTCTATTAAACCAGTCCCAGTTGAAAGATGAGGCTTCCTGTTTGTGAGGCGGGGAGGAGGCGATGTTCTTGGGGGTTTGTTGGGGGGGTGGGGGGGTTAGAGCTAATGAGGCCAGGAGACAGCACTTCTAGGGTGCACCCTTGATGCAGATTAATTCTTTCTTCTAAGTGGTAGGAAAGGGAAAGCACTGGATTGGAAGTGGGGGGTAGCCGTTTCATATTAGTTGAAAATGTTCTATCAGTGTGTGGCATCATAACGTTATCCCAAACAGGATTGCTCATTGACTGGGATCTCCCCTATAACTCTTTCCAGGAAGAAGATCCAGTAATTATAAGAAACAATCGTGCCAAAGTAAGCAGCTTGTTAGTGAATCAATGACAACAAACTGGACTCAAAAAAGTGCACATTCACACAATTAGAAATTTGAAGAAAATATTTCTATGCCAAAAGCTTGACCTGGAAAAACAACATACGTGAATTGTCAACATAACTCTAGCCTTGACTCAGTATTGTCAGCTCTGGCTTAAGACCTGGGTTTGGGGAGGGGAGGGAGTTCACTGTGATGTGAATGTGATGCTACACAATCCAGTCTCCAAAGCTGCCATTTCCTTCAGGTGAACTGAGTTCTGTTGTGATTGATTTGATTGATTAGATCTGTAGCCCGCCCTCCCCACAAGCAGGCTCAGGGTGGGTCACAGCATCTCAATCACATAAATACAAGCATATAAATATAGAAGAACTTAAAACAACACAATAAATACATCATAAAATCCAATATAAAATACAGAAAATTACAAAATATAAAAAAAACTCCAAGATAATGGCAGTGAGCATACAATCTAATAATTACCCTCAGTCACTGTGGGTTAGACAGCAACTTAACATCCACTCAGCGTGGTTTGCAAAGTCTGTTATTATTATCCCCACAACAATCAACCTGCAAGGTGCGCGGGGCTGAGAGAGCTCTAAGAGAACTGTGACTGACCCAAGGTCGGTTCTCCGGATTAAAGTCTCACTGCTCTCAACCACTACACCAAACTGGCTCTCCACTGACGCTCTGAATTCTTAGTTCTTAAGGTATGGACTTGTCTCCTGTCCTACATGGACACCATCAACATGTTCAAGAAGCCAAAAGGTCATTTTGTGTTTTCATCCCCACCTACTTCCTTGCTCAGAGTGGGACATTCATCCATTTCCTCTCTTCAGTCATCTTGTCCATTTTGGGTCCTGCAAATGCAGCTAGCCTTACCTCATGCTTCCGGACAATGCAAGAAAAAACCTACTTCAGCCCCCTTCACAGAAACCATTTATCTTTATCTAAACTCCAGTTTTTAATTTTTCTGCAGAAGATATGGCCACAAAACAGTCTCTGACACCATACAGCAAGTAGCCTGGCTAGGTGGACGCCACATATGTGGTTAAGAGAGAAACAGAAAATAAGCATGCAATGACCAGACCAGGCTAGATAAAAAGAGAAAAAGAACTGTCATTCATTTTCATCTCTCCTTCACGAAGCTGCATTATGTGAAGTCCTACCATTCATCCGAGTTCAGTATTGTCTATTTTCACTGGCTGTACCTCTTCAAAGCCCCAGGCAGAGAAAGACCTTTCATATCGCCTTATTCTGGATGACTCTGGTCAGCCTCATTCAGGTATAATCATATGTATTTAAGAAGCCCCAGGGGTCTAGTTGACTTTCCTATATCAGATAATTTAATTCCTGGCCAGAGGTACACCTCAGTAGCATTTTAGGTTTGTTGTGGATCTAGTACAAAATTGATACTATTAGAAAATCTGCTTCCATTTAATCTATTAAAACATATTTATTACACTTTTAACATTCACTAAATCAGCAAAATATTATACTATCCATTATCGCAACACAAATAATTCAAGGAGAGTAATTGCATGAGTTCATAAAAGTGTCTCAGCCCAAAGATAAGCAGGTCACAAAATAATGAACCCCTCTGAGAAGATGCTCCCAGTCATTTCAGTTTCCCATATTTATATGTTTTCATCTCCTAACAATAGGTAACTGTCACACTTGATAAGGTTGCTCATTCTTGACTAATTAGTTATCTTATAAGTAACTTCAAACACCATACAGGTTTCTCATACATAGGAATATCTGTTGACCCTCAACTTATACATCCCATTTTCAATCTATAGCTTAGCTTCTCTGAAGTTGGACGTTCTTGCTATCTCAAATTCTTCAGCACCTGGGCCTCAACACATACTACCTATTGATATGTATTAGACAGCTTCTGTGATCTACACAAGGCCATGTTATTGTGTTATTCAAGTCCAATAACTGTTCCCTCACATTTCTGGCCATACCTGTGATAACCTGCTACCTGCAAGCGTAATGACATCACTTCCGGGAAGTGACATCATCACGCGGCCCCTGGGAGTGTGCCCATGCTCCACAGGAGCCCGGATTGAGGATGCTGTGGAGTGCAGAAGTGCTCTTGCCCTCCACAGTGGCCCAAAATGTGCCAATTCCAGCCCAGATTGGGCTTGTTTCTGGCCCGTTTTGGTGCGGATCAAGCCTGTTTTGAGCTGCTGTGGAGCAGCTGCCCAAAACGGGCCCAATCGAAGTAAAAATGGGCCTGTTTCAGGCTGCTGCAGAGTGCAGGAGTGCTCCCACACTCCACAGCGGCCCCAATCTGGGCCCGATCCGGGCCAAAACAGGCCCGACCCAGGCGGCTGCAGTGCAGTGGAGCATGCAGCACTGCAGGGGAGTGCATGGAAGATGCACTCCCCCTGCTGGCCAGGTAAGCAGGGACGGGTTGTGGGGGGGCAGGGATCCCCCACCCCCAGCAGGGGTCTGGCATTCCTAATTTGTCCCCCTTAAGTATACCTTGTAGCACACACACAATGGTGTAGATTGCAAATAGGGTTGCTGGTCCCCTGGAGGGGGTTCTCCCATTCCCAGCCTCCTCTTCCTCCCACCAATTGGCCAGCAGGGGGAAAGGCGCAGGAACAGGCCTTCCGGGGTGTGCTGCCAGCAGGTCACAATGACATCACTTCCAGTAGTGACATCATTGTGAAGGCCCTGGGAGTGGTCCCAGACTTCACACCAGGCCAGTTTGGCCTGTTTGGGGGCCCAAATCAGTCCAGGACAAAGCCTGGGAGCATTCCTAGGCTCTGTGCAATGACATCACTCCCAGAAGTGACATCGTTGCACCTTGTCAGAATCGCACGTGTGCTTTGCATGCACACAAAGTTGTCCAAGAGGCACATGACAAGTCCCCCTCCCCTCCGGCCAAGAGAGTAAGGGAACTTTGCAACCCTAATTGCAAAGGAGGATCCAGGGAAAGGAGGTTTTAGGTTTGATAGATTGATGGCTTAGCCTCGTATTTGGGAATAGGGATCCCGTGCCCCCATGTTTTGCCCCCCTGGCCAACAGGGGGGGGAGGTAGGCTAGGAGCCACTGGAGCAGATGGGGAAATGATGTGTGCACAGACCAGAGGCCTTGATGCACTTCTGGTGGTAAACCAGAAACTATGCAGTCTCAGCAGGCCAAATCCTCATAGTGAAAATGCTGTTTGGGGCCAATTTTGCCCCTGCTGAGACCCCATCACTTTCATTTTTTGACTGGAAGTGACGTCATTGGGGCCTCTGGAGTGCACGCTTGTGCAAAGCAGCCAGACCAGGCCCCCACAGTTGCAACGTGATCACCTGTCCTCCACTTTGGAGGTAAGGGAGGCTAGCAATCCTATTCTAGAAGGGCCAGATCGGATGACTTTCGGATCCATGTTTGTGCTTATAAGCCTAGTTGCAGGATGGGCAAATAAAAGGCATTATTTAGGGGGAATTTGTTTGAAAACTTGCTAGGATACTGCCGGCCTTAGTATATGGTGTGTGTGTCTAGGGTTCAGGAGGTGACTGAAGTTGAGCGCCATCCTCCAGTTTAGTACAGTGATATACCTCATGAATACATCTGCCACTTTTTTAGAAAAGCGAGCAGATACTGTGGTTTGGAAGGAAACACACTGGCCAGAAGGCAGTTGTGCCTTTCCTCGATGGCTCTGCTCAGAGGCCTTGCGGGTGGCCCCTTGCCTTTTACAATTAGCGACCACCACAGAGATCTTAGCAATTGTTGCTCATCTGGACAAAGGCCAGGCCAACACAAGGGCCATCATAGCTCAGACTCTGAGGTGTACTTTTGTGGTCTGGAGGCCTGCAGGGGCCCTTTCTCTGACGTCTTGTGGTTTGCTTGGAGGCAGCTTTGCAGACCCTGTTTTTTTAGGGCAGCTATTTGAAGGGTCTCAGACACATACAACCCTCCTAGAGTGGCCAATCCAAAAGGAAAAGGCGAGATCAGCTCCCCTTCAGAGCTGATCTTTGAAAATATACGGAAGTAGAAACTGACACTAAAAAATCTGGTTTGAAAGAGTTTTCTTTTCTGACTAACTTCTGTTTTTATTTCTAGGGGTTTTGGTTGATGTTGGGAAACAAGGATTCTGCCTAGCAAGCAATTTTTACATTGCCTGTTTTAATTAGGCCAAATGCTGTTTCTGACACGTTCACATCATTTTCTGTTCTTTTTTTAAAAAAAAAATCCTAGTCTTGGAAAGAACAGCTTGGCACAAAATCATAAACAAAACCATAAATAACTTCCTTGCAATCCTTGATGCAAACCCAAGGGCTCACTATATCACCCCCAGCGGCTGACAGCTCTATTCTCTAGTCTCACATGGGGGTTATTCACCAAACAGGGCCACATATGGGTTCCAGGCTTAAAAGGTAAGACCCAGCATTTTGAACTGAGCCCAGAAGCTAACCAATAACTACTACCAAAGTAGCCGCAGAACAAGGGTTCATTATGCTGGAGAAAGAAACTTGTTTTGGGGAGGCCCACCAGACACTGAACGCAAGTCTGAGGCTTGACAGATGGCAGTAATCATGCATAAAAATAAAAAGCATGCTTTCGGTCCAGAGGTGCCATGGCTAGGTAAGCTTCGGGGACTAACAAGAATATGATCTACTCTTCTTGAAGGAATTCGATTGCAGAAGTCGAGATGTGCTCAGAGGTGGGGCTGCAATATTTCTTTCACTTCCCCTTCTTTCTCATTCCTAGTTAACATTTACTGTCAATTGGCTCAAAGTGTTGCATTTCAAAGGTAAGGAGATGACTGGGCTAGCTTTAGAGCATCCCTGCACTGTGCAGAGATACTACTTTTAGTACCCTGCACTATTCAGAGATACTAATACCTTCTCACACATTTCGCAACATTCTACAGTGAGGGCGGGGCACCAATATGTCTTGTGGAGAGCTTGTGACTAGGGGTGCCAATGTCCAGGTGGGGCCTGGAGTTCTCCCGGAATTAAAGCTGATCTTCAGGCTACAGATTCATTCCCTTGGAGCAAATAGCAGCTTCAGCGAGCAAGCTCTATGGCATCCAATCCCCACCGAGCTACTTCCCAGGAACCACTCCCCCAGTAATGTCCCAAGCCAGAGTTGGCAACCCAACTTGGAACTCAGAGCTGAACCATAAGTGACAAAAGGCACAGATTGGACACTTGTCAGCTTCCCTCAAGTTTTGATGGGAAATGTAGGCATCCTGGTCTCGCAGCTTCGCTCTGACTGCTGTCCAATGGACTTTTCAACTGTCACTTTTCCAACATTCCGCCAAGCTGCCTACATTTCCCATCAAAACTTGAGGGAAGCTGACAAGTGTCCAACCTGTGCCTTTTGTCACTTGTGGTTCTGCTCTATGTCTATGGTGCCAAAAGGAGTCTTGGGGCAAACAGAACCCGAGTCTTGGAAACTCCTGTAAGCAAAATGATGTTTCTGCTTTAATGAGTACATGATCTGTGCTTAAGACAGTAAATCATAGATGGCTATGATTAATATAGAAAGGAAAGAAATCAAGGCAAATAAAGGATAATTCTCGGAGCTGAGCCAAGAGTTTCTTTCCTTGTGACTTGCACTCTCTCCCTTCTCCTTCAGAGAGCCCCCCCTTCCCTTCTCTTTGTGGCTAGTGCTAGCTTGGATGAGCATTCCTTCCCACTTCTCCCCAGAACTACCCCCAAGACTGAAGAGGGGGACATCCTCATTCTGGGAGTGGAATTCCCTGGCCACTGCCACCACAGGTGCTACCCTTGTCCCATCCTCTCCCTCTGCTCTCCTGGGTCGTAAGTTGCCTCCTACCCCCAAAGAAGAGGTGTCCTTAATATTTAAAAGGGGACCCTCCTCCACTTCCTCCTTGTAGTCCTGCCTTTCTTTAGCCCTTCTGGTCTCTGCTGCTGGCTTCGCTCCCACACAACCTGCAGAGTGAGGAATGGATTGCTCATGCCGGACTGAGCCAGGATGTTGCGTAAATTCGGTGATGTTGGGGGATTCCAGTTCCTTGTTCTCAGTGTATTCTGTGCAGGGTGGCTGGTGAGTTGCACAGAGTAGATCAGCAGAGGGAGTCGGTGACTTGGCCTGAGGCATCCTGCCACACTGTACAGACCTACAGTAGGACATTTCCAGTTCAGAACAGCTGGGGTCAGGAGACGCTCGCCTGGATTCATGGTGCCTGAGGGACGTGTGGCAGCATTTCAGCTGGCCTAACCATTCCATCCGGAAATAAGGGTGTAACTTCTCCCCAGAAAATGAGGCTGAGAGGAAAGTGAAGACTAAGTCATTTGTATCAGCATCAAAAAAATTCACTTGTCCCTTTTTATAGTCCAGAGAAACTCGGATCTTCTTGGGCTCATGGCTCAGAATCAAAACATTATCCTCAGGAGAGGTAAAAGCCAAGAACCCATAAGGCATTACTTTACCCACAACCCAGATCCCCTCCCTGGGGCAAGCATATACCAACCCTTTCCTCCTCACAGACTCTCTGGCAACCCCCACAGCCCAGCCTAGGCCACCCACTACCTGTTCCTCCTCCACATCTACTTCCACCTCCCAATAATGTTTTCCTGAGGTAAATCCCTCACAGCCCAGCACACAGGACACAATCTCAAATCTCTCAGGGTTGTCAGGCCGGAACTGTAGTTTGTCTCCTCTTTTCACACTCTTCAGATCCTCAGATAAGATAAGGAGAGGATTTGCAGTTTCTTGGTCCAGAGTCACATTCACTGCAGAACAGAAAAAGAAACCAACGAGAAAGACAGAGATTCAGATTAGTTCTCCAAGAAGGTGGGAGGGTTACAGGAACAGAATCAGCCTCTCTGGACAAAGGGCAGAGCAGCCCTGGGCACCAGGGGACAATTTAGCCATGTTGTTGTCTGCTTGGGTTGGAAATGTGCTGTCATCTAGAACTCCAAGAGGACAGACCTCAGCTGACCATTATGATGAACTTCCTAATAGTAAAAGTAGTTTGACAGTGGAACCAGTCACCTAGCTGGTGGGCTAGTTCTCCCTCACTGGAGATCTTCTAGCTGAAGCTGAACAAGCACCTTGCTATGGATGTTCTAGGTTTGTGTTCCCTACACTGAGGCAGGGGGGTGGACTAGATACAGTTGAATGGAGCCTCAGACTCTTAAGATCTCACTCTCTCTCACTTGAATCCCAGAAAGTTATCTTTGTTTTGTTATTTAGTAAATTATAATTGTAATATCATACGCATTGTAATGCCATTTTAAAGAAAACACTTTTACATACACTTTTCAAAAAGATAGGCATTTTAATAGGGAGGAATATTTGGCGGGAATTTTTTTGTTCACAGACTTTAGTGAACACCCTTGAAGTTGCCTGATACTTAATCAGATCACCAGTCCATCAAGGTCAGGTTTGTCTACTCAGATGGGCTGTGGCTCTCCAGGGTCTCGGGCAGAGGCTTTTCACATCACCCACTCCAGTTTATTAACTGGAGATGCCATGGATTGAACCTGATACCTTCTGCATGCAAAGCAGAGGCTTTTCCACTGAGCCACAGCTCCTCCTCAAGACCAAGAATGACAGCCCTTCCCCAAGAACAACACGCCTCTGAGAAAACCAGGTAGGAAGAGTACCCAAGCAGTAGGAAATAAGGCTTTTCCAGTCTGGTTGGCAACTGGAATGAAAGATACAAGGGACGGAAGCCACTTTAACTATAGGATTTGAATACATGTATTGATGCCTAGCCCTGACCTGGATAACCCAGGCTAGCCCACTCTCATCAGAAGCTAAGCAGGGTAGACCTTGGTTAGTACTTGGATGAGGGACCACTAAGGAAGCCCAATGTTGCTATGCAGAGGCCGGACATGGCAAACCACCTCTGTTAGTCTCTTGCCTTAAAAACCCGATTGGATTGCCATCAGTTGGCTGCAACTTGGTGGCACTTTATGCACATTGGTTGGGAGAGATCTTTGGTCTGATCTGGCAGAGGTCTTCTTACGGTTTTAGATGTAAATGGAGGAAACAGGAATATTGACCAGAGGGGATCTTTTCAATCAATAGAAGAATGTCAACCAATCATGATAAACCTTGGCAGTTTTTTTATTTCTGAAGTTCTCCAAAATGAGAAAGCTATGCTAATAAGGACCTTTGGTCAGAATTCTACACCTCTGCTAAGTTAAGTGCAGCACCTTCCAAACATCATCCAGCTCTGTGCTTAGCTGTGTAAAGAGGCAGGATCCAACGTTTTAGCTCTTATATTGGTTCTCAGCGTCCTTTCCCTCTTGATTTAATTTTCTCACATTTCAACCATTTTCATAGAGATCACCTTCACCTAATTCATTTGACACTTGGGACTGTTACCCTCCCTGAGCTGTCCCCCGTACCTTCTTGTTCCCACAGAGTCTTCTCTACAGTAGAAGTTTTCAAGGTTCTCCCAGATTTTCTTTCCATTGCAAGACCTGCTGGCTGAGTCACTCAGTCCCTCTCATATCTGGAAGAGATAATTTGCCCTCAGTTTATCAAGCGGCCGCTGTGGAATAGGTAACTCCCCCCACCCCCCGCCCCAACAATACAATAAGAAGCCAAGTTGTAAAATTTCCTTTAAGTGATCTTGTAAATATAATTATGTTTCTCCTACTAAGGGTGGGCAGAACTGCAATCCATCAGTCACCTGTGAGCTGATTTTCAGTGGATTGTCAACAGCATCCACGGAAGGGATGGGATGTCTATTGCTTCTGCCATGTTTCTGGACTCCTCTGCGCATGCTTGGTAGCAGCGCTTGTTCCTCTTCCAGAGGTGGTGTGGTCACAAATCTCTTCTCTTCACTGAGTGTGCTATTTGCAGCAGCTACGGAGCAGAGTTCATTGAGGACAGCAGAAGCCTCAGTGGGCTAGAGGGGATCAGCAGCGGGAGGCAGAGCAGAGCATGAGAAATCATGCACAACAAATGCAATGAAAAAGGGGAGATCCAAGGCACATCAGAATATGAAGCAACTGCCTTCTTGATTATACTGGTCAACCCAAGGATTCCCAGGTATGTGCGAGTGCAAGTGAAAAAGTGTTAGTAGTGTTGGGAGTGAAGGACAATGCAACATCTCTTTGCAGCCAGCACATAGGTACTGGACGTGGGAGGAGCAGAGCTAGCAAAGAGGTTAAATACTTCTGTCTGTTCTACTGTGATCCCTTTGTTTACTAGGGAGACCAGGCCTCCTGCTTCAGTAGGAGAGCTCTTGCTCTCCCTGTTCATTGCTCTTTGGCCTGCTAAAAGCCAGCAATAGGAACTTCCATGGTGCCACTTCCACTGAATACTCAGAAGTTATGTCACATCCTTGGTGTGATGTTAACTCGATGCTCTAAGTTTTCAGCAAAACTGTTTTTTACCAGAGTTTTCCCCAGATCTTAGAACATCACATCAACATCATGCCAGCAATGTGACATCACTTCCACTATGTGCCAGAAGCAACATGGTGGTACCAGCACGGCACCATTGCCTCCTGCCCCCCACTGGTTGCCAGCTATTGGCTGGCAACCCTATTACCTTATATACTAATAGCCAAGTGGCCCTGGTTTGAAAATACTTAAATCTGGAGACTGGAACTGACAATGGACAATACAGATCTTTTTACACATCTGAAAAATGCCTCGAGTTTGGAGAAAAATCTGATATATATATTTGGAGGTTTAAAAAAAAACTTAAAATGACAAAAGGAGCATCTGTAACTTTAATCAGATGCCCTCAGCAGGCTGTATTCCAAGCTTTGTTTCTGTCAGTAAAAGGCAGGGGTAAGGGGCAGGGCCTGTCAAGGAAGACTCACTGGAGCCAGGCCCAAGACTTACATGACTCACCCAAACTTAGCTGCTTGCTACTGTTGAACACCACCCTTCCTCTCTCACCCCACCAGTGTGGTATAGCTGTTAGAGTCTCAGGGTAGGATGTGGGAGACCCAGGTTCAAATCACTACTCTTGCAGTAGAAACTCACTGGGTGACTTTGATCCAATCACACACTCTCAGCCTAACCTACTTCTCAGGGTTATTGTGAGGATAAAACAGAGGCAAGGAGAATGATGTCAGCTGCTCTGGTTCTTCATTAGGGAGAAAGGCAGTATATAAATGAAGAAGCGAGCTGTGACTCACAAAAGCTCATACCCTACCACAAATGTTGCTAGTCTTATAGGTGCTACTGGACTCTTGCTCTTTGCTACTACATAAATGAAAAAAAAATTAAAAGTACAGATGAAGATGGGGGTAGATAAAAGGAAAGTTGTTTAGTGGGTTTGAAGGACAGAAGGATGTAGGGGAAGATGAGCATATGGAGGCTGCCAGTAGGAAGGAAAGAGGAAATACTCTGGGGAAAAGGATACAGGGAAAAGTGAAGTACCCCCTACAAGCTCTTGCAGATTCCACACCATATATCTGGGCCCAGCTCAGCCAGCACCTCTCTCTCCCCCACTCCCAACCCCCAAGAGAGCAATATGTGCTCTCATCATCTCCTAATTAGAATGTTTTCACACCTCTTCCCTCTCACAGAATAGATTTCTTTACCAACAAAAAAACCCCATCTCTTAAATCAACAAGCCTCGTATTTACGTTCCTCTCAGGCAGCCGCGCCTCTGCTTGGACGCACCCAGTTCTAGTTAACAAGCGTTCTGTGCTAGGTATGCATGTGGAGGAAGATGCTGTCTGCAATGAGATGTCTCCTATATATCTGTATGTTTACGTGAACTTGTGATGTGCGTGTACATGAAGTCTATGTTTACTGCAGGGGATAGAGAATGTGCCTCCCTGGTGCTTTTGCACACCGCAAGGGGAAGAATCACTCTTCCATGGATGCCTCTGTCTACTATGTTGACTTACTGGCCACAAACAACACATCATGACCTCACCGTATCACTAGATTTGATTCCACCCACACCTTCACAAATGACTGCTCTCTTATAAGACAGAAACGAATTTTTATGGTGACAAGACACCCACCAGCTAATTTCATTCAGAGAACCTAAAGGCTGGAGATGGGTTTGGGGCACAGTTTGCAAGCAGAAGAGCTCAGGTTCAATTCTAGGTAGCCAACAGTCCTGGAGGGAAATGTCCAGCGCCTTTAACTGAGGTTTAATATTTGGGAATGGGCAGCTGAAGCTTTTCGTAGCTTGGAGGTAACCCTTCATTAAAGGGGCAAGGCATTTTTTTTTTGCTCCAGGCAGTTGGCAACCCAAATTCAGTCCCTGGCAGACCCCATCAGGCGACGAATAAGACCCTCCATCTGAGACGGAGGAGTGCCGATTACACAATACTGACTTTTATAAACAATTTTCTATTGAGGAAGATCTATGGTAAGATACAAACACTGGCTCCTAATTAGCTTTTTTCTAATTAACAGACAATGACTGGGCCATAACTTGGCACTCACACACATGCTGGGAAGAATCTGTTCCTTCAGTATCAAATCAATGTCTGTGGGAATGAGGCAAAAGAAGGTAGGGGGTTCAAAAGCTAGCTAAGTCACTGGAAGCCACTGTGATAAACAGATTACTAAGACTTGATTTCAGAATTAAATAATTGATGGGAAGCTATTCTCTTTCTCACAGCAGAGACACTTGGGAGGGAGGGGAGAAAGATCCCTTTTACTGAGATTTGATTTCAGAATTACCTTACCTGAAGATCAGCGTTTGTCTGAGCAAGTCAAACAAGATGGTTTTCCCTTCATAGGATCTGGCTGTAGAACCCCTCACTCTTCACCCTGGGGCAAGCACCTCAGACAGACTCCCAATTTTAACGTTGCTCTTAGCTGCCAGCTCATATTTGACAGCTTCTGTTTCCTTCTGTTTGTCCAGAAACAAACGTTTTAGTCTCAGACCTTATCTCACTGATAAGCAAGCCACCAAATACTTAGCAGGTGTAGTAGTGCTCTTTTGAAACAAAGTGTGTTAATCCAAAGTCCAAACTATACAACTCCCGCCACCTCCTTTTGAAGGTAAGAGCCAGGCAAACTTTTTTATATGGGAAAACAGACAAAGGATGCAAAATCAGTATCATACCTTTTATTAAGACCAAGCTTCTGAGTTCTCCAGAACTCTTTTGGGGATAGAATTTTCTTTATTTAAACTATAAACCACAACATAATAGCTATAAACAATAAACAGAGAATAAGAAAAAAACACAACATTCTAAACATAAGACACACTAACAATACATATATCTATATAATTAAAAAGAAAAAACCTCTAAATTACACTACAGGTTGAGTTCCGATTTTCTCCGCAACAAGTATATATCATTTCTAGAGTCACACTTATTCTAGGTTATTCACAAAATCCCTCTTTTTTTCTATTGTTCATGTTTCTTAATCCATAAATCCAGATGTCATCAAATCCTTGTTATCCCTTTCATGCAAAAAGTCTATAAATAGTTTCCATTGAGTCAAGAAGTTAACTAATGTCCTTTCTCTAATCAATGCAGTAAGTTTTGCCTTTGACGCAAACTCCAAAACTTTTGTCCACCGTTCCTCCACTGTAGACAATGTTGGAGTTTTCCACTTTTGTGCATAAAGCACTCTTGACACCGTAATAAAGTATAAAAACAAAGTTCTAAAGCTTTTTTCCAACTGGCTGTCCATTATTCCCAACAGAAAAGTCTCTGGTTTCAACTGAATTTTAATCTTCAAAATCTTCTGAATTGATAATTGTATCTGTAACCAAAAAACCCTTTGCTTTCTTTCATGTCCACCATATATGAAAAAATGTCCCTTCTTGTTTAGCACATTTCCAACATACATTTGACACCCCGTTGTACATTCTAGACAATTTTTCAGGAGTCATATACCAACAATACATCATTTTGTAAAAAATGTCTTTAATACTAGAACTTAATGTAAATTTCAACCCTCTTGTCCACATATTTTCCCATTGCTCCGTTAATATGTCATTTAATCATTTGTTAATATGCCCATTTAATCATACATTCTTTTACTTGCTCTTCTTCCGTCTCAAACTTCAACAAAAGTTTATACATTTTACAAATAACATGTTCATCATTTGTACAAAGGGTAATTTCAAATTCAGTTTTAGATTGCTCAGAGTCATAATGATTCTTGTCTAATTTAAATCTCTCCTAGATTTGCATATAGGGAAACCACTGGCAAGTGTGCTCTTCTGCTGCTAAGTCCTCTCTTGATTTAATTTTAACTTGGCCTTGAAAAAATTGCAATAAGTCATGATAATTTAACCATTTAGGTGGGCTCACCATTTCCCTTCTAAAATGAGCTTCTTGTGATGACAACCAGAGAGGTATTTTCGAACACAACCTAGGTTTGTATTTATTCCATACTCTCAAAATGGCACGCCTTACATAATGGCCATTTCCACACGCGTTGAATAATGCACTTTCAATGCACTTTAGCAATCCTTTGGAAGTGGATTTTTTGTTCCACACATGGAAAAGCAGTTCCAAATGTGCACTAAAGAGTATTGAAAGTGGATTATCCAACATGTGTGGAAGCAGCCAATGATTATTAAACTCTGCATTGGTCTTAACTTTGTCATACCATAGATACCAAATTTTAAGTCGTGCCCTTCAAGGTCCAATAGTCTTCTATTTTTTAACAGTATTCATTCCTTCATCCAAAGCAGACAGCAGCAAAATATCATCTCCAATCTGGTAGAACCAAACCTCTTTCCTTTGCATCCTTTAGAATCTTAAATTTAACCCACAATATTTTTATTTGGCTTTGGAAATAAGAACTGCGATTAAGAAACTGGGAACCGGGAACCAACTTCAGCTTTGTGGGAAAATCTGTTCACACTTCTTTCTCCACTCAAGAAAATGGGGACCTCTCTTGTCACATCTCAGATTACCCTTGTAAAATCCTTTTCCTTTTTTGAAAATTATAAAGTTGTGAACGGCTTCAATAAAGGCTCAAACTCCTGGGGCGGGGGTGGGGGGGAGTGGAGAGATGGCACAAAACTTTTAATGATTACCAGTTCTTCAATCCTATGCTCGCTCATCTTGGAGTAAGCACCACTGGGGGGCTTACTTCTGAGTAGACTTAAAGGTAAAGGTGTACAAGCACCGAGTCATTACTGACCCATAGGGGGACGTCACATCACAATGTTTTCTTGGCAGACATTTTTTTTACGGGGTGGTTTGCCATTGTCTTCCCCAGTCATCTATACTTTACCCCCCCAGGAAACTGGGTACTCATTTTACCGACTTTGGAAGGATGGAAGGCTGAAAAAACCATGAGTGGGCTAACTGAACCTGGCTTCCGCCAGGATCGAACTCATGTCATGAGCAGAGCTTGGACTGTAGTACCGCTGCTTACTGCTCTGTGCCACAGGGCTCCTTAAACTCAGCAAAGATAATACTGCTCTGCCATTTCTGCTCCACTGTCTGAAGCCCTGGCCGCAGGAATGGCTACCCCACTGCTGATTTTGGGTGCTGTTCTTCACCCACCTCTTGCGGTGCTTAGAACTCCCATATGCCAGGACTGAACATCCTTGGGAGACAGACTGGGCAATAAGAACAAACACTGTGAGGACCTTCATTATGCCCATGGATAGGAATACATATTTACATTATAAATCCTTTCATCCACCATATTTACAAAATAAATTGCCATATGGTCAGTTTCTTAGAATCAAATGGAATTCTACAGATAAAGGGGATTTCACTACAGAATGCAATAGAATGGTTAAGCAGTTTATTAATAGAGGATACCCATCAGAGATTATTCAGGGAGCCAGATGTAGAGCTCTTTTAGTGGATAGAGAAGTCTTCCTCAAAGACAAGCCCCAGACAGTTTAAGGTTTTTTAATGTGTGCTTTTCAATATACTAGTATGGAAGAATCTATTAAAAGGGTTATTTATAAATACTGGCACTTGATTTCAGAGATACCAGGGTGCAACAGTATACACCGTATTGGCTTTAGAAAAACAAGAGACACGTTAGTCAGATCAGATGTAAGGAGTAATAAAATGGAACAGGTTGGCCCCATGGGACACTTTAAATATGGTAGCTGTTCAGTTTGTGAGTTAGCAATGGAGATTAAGGCGTTCATACATCCAAAGAGGTTATTTTCTGTTAAGTTAGCACATTTCTGCAATTGTAACATCAAGAGTGTAGTTTACATAATCAAATGTCTGTGTAATTCATTATAAGCGGGAAGCATTACCAGACCAATTGCTTTAGCAATTGTTTACACTGCGGGGCAATATAGTAATCTGTAAGTTTGTGTAATATGATGTTCCTGGGAATGTTATGAAAAATAACAATTACATACATTTTAATAAAACGTATACTGAAGATTGAACAGAGGTGCAGTTTAATTGCATAGTGGTTAGACACGGTGGGTTTTTGTTGTTGTTGTTCACTTCAGACCATGGCCCCCTTTTTTTCTTTGTTAGGGAGACAGACTGGAGCAGATATGGGGGCATACTTGGGCAGGGAGATGATTGCAAACCATTTTATTTTTCTGCAGTTTTGCTCAATGCTGGGCTATGCATTGAAGACACAAACCCCAGCAGGGGCAGAGGAGCCTCCATAACCAGCCGCATCCCACCCCTCTCCACCCTTGTACCTGCCCTTACTTATTGCATGTGAAGCCCAGGACGGACCCTTCAACAGAAGCCTTATCTATTTTGTTCCCAGGGGTGGGGGATTCGATCTGAAGACAAATACTACACCCCCTCAGCACTGCAGTCAATCCAGTCCCAGAGCTGTTCCTCAAAAGAAATCGACAATCTTTCCTGCAACCTGTTCCTCTGTGGACTTACTCGGAACTGTGCACCACGGAGATCAAAGGGATTTATTCACAAGGAAGGACAGAGGGAATCACGTCTAAAAATAACCATTATAGTTCTAGTTCCATCAGAATTTTCAAGTCCGGTAAAGATGGACTGGAAGAAGATTCTTAGTGAAATGATTTGATATGAGAGTGAAGGGGGGAAATGTTATCAGTATTAAGGCTGAAAGAGGGAAAGAGCTCAGAAGTACAAATGCAGCACCAACACACACACACACATACACACCATTGATCTCTTTCTTCCCCCTCTTCCACCTCAGCTCATTTTGAAATGGAAAGCAAATTCCTAACTTTGGGTCCCACTGCCCTTCTTTTTCAACTTGCTAATCACTCATGAAGGAAATAACATAATGCAGGATGGAATAGGAGACAGAGAGGTGCTGAGATGTTGATTTCTACATGTTTGTGTGAACTTTGCTTTAATCGCCTTCCAACACCAAGAAAACAAATGCCTCCCTGATTTTGGCCTCTCAGGAGAAGACAGTGAACCTCCAGGTTCCTCCCCCGGAATTTCAGTGTCCAGTCCCCCCTGTTCTCTGGAGTTGGATGGACATTCTATCCCGTCACCACACTACTCCTCAAATAGCAAAGGAAATCAAATACTAATGTATGTGGTTACCAAAATATAACTATAATCAAACCAATGATACGTTTATGAAAAGTAGCAAGAAACACAGCACCTCCTTAAAAAAATGTTTAGTAAAGTTATTACAGTATTAACATCTTACAATTCCAATCTGAAAATACAGAACAAAAGAGAAAGATGTCCCTGTTCATATTTTCAAAGGAGAACTATTCGTCAAGGTCATGAAAGTGGCACATGCCTCCCAGCTGCAAAGTCAGGCCTAATTCATTACACAACTCTTTTTTATAATCAGTTTATATACAGTTTTTGAAGTAGGAATGTCAAAGGACAGACGCTGTGACTGCTCAGTAGTTTCATTTACATGGTTTCCCTGAGGTGAATCCCTTGGTAAGACTTAGGTGCTGAGTTCCACTGAAGGTCTTTCTACACTCCATGCACTTATATGGTTTCTCCCCAGTCTGTGTCCTTTGGTGATTAACAGTGAAGCACTGTTCACACTCTAAGCATTTATACAATTTCTCCTGTGCTCATCCTTTGGTGATAGGAAAAGTTTCTTCTATTAGTGAAGCATTTCCACATTCCAAGCATTTATATACTTTCTCCCCTGTGTGAATTCTCTCTTGTGTGAATTCTTTTATGACAAGTTAGTATGCTACTACGATGGAAACTCTTTCCACACTCCAAACATTTATATGGTTTCTCACCTGTGTGAATCCTGTGGTGATAAGTAAGGCTTTTCTTCCACCTGAAATTCTTTCCACACTCCAGGCATTTATACAGTTTCTCTTCTGTATGAACAGTTCCGTGAGAATCAAGCGCTCTTTTGTCTTTAAAGCCCTTTCCACACTCCAAGCATTTATGTGGTCTCTCCCCTGTGTGAATTCTTTTATGATAAGTTAGCAAGCTGGTACAATGAAAGCTCTTTCCGCACTCCATGCATTTATACTGTTTCTCTCCTGTGTGAATTGTTTGGTGAGCATCAAGCGCTCCTTTGCCTCTAAAGCACTTTCCACACTCCAAGCATTTATATGGCTTCTCCCCGGTGTGAATTCTTTTATGATAAGTTAGTAAGTTGGTACGCTGGAAACCCTTTCCACACTCCACACATTTATACGGTTTCTCCCCTGTGTGAATCTTGTAGTGATAAATAAGGCTTCTCTTGCTACTGAAATTCTTTCCACACTCCATGCATTTATATGGTTTCTCCCCTGTGTGAATAGTTCTGTGAGAATCCAGTGTTATTTTGTATCTAAAGCTCTTTCCACACTCCAAGCATTTATATGGCTTCTCCCCGGTGTGAATTCTTTTATGATAAGTTAGCAGGTTGGTATGATGGAAGCTCTTTCCACACTCCAAGCATTTATATGGCTTCTCCCCTGTGTGAATCCAGTGATGAGAAATAAGGCTTCTCTTCTGATTGAAACTATTTCCACACTCCATGCATTTATACAATTTCTCTCCTGTGTGAACAGTTCTGTGAGAATCCAGTGTTCTTTTGTATCTAAAGCTCTTTCCACACTCCAAGCATTTATATGGCTTCTCCCCTGTGTGAATTCTTTTATGATAAGTTAGCAGGTTGGTATGATGGAAGCTCTTTCCACACTCCAAGCATTTATATGGCTTCTCCCCTGTGTGAATCCAGTGATGAGAAATCAGGCTTCTCTTCTGATTGAAACTATTTCCACACTCCATGCATTTATACAATTTCTGTCCTGTGTGAACAGTTCTGTGAGAATCCAGTGTTCTTTTGTATCTAAAGCTCTTTCCACACTCCAAGCATTTATATGGCTTCTCCCCTGTGTGAATTCTTTTATGATAAGTTAACTTGCTAGCACAATGGAAACTTTTTCCACACTCCAAGCATTTATATCGTTTCTCCCCTGTGTGAATTCTTTTATGATAAGTTAGTAAGTTGGTACTCTGGAAACTCTTTCCGCACTCCATACATTTATATGGTTTCTTCACTGTGTGAATCTTGAAGTGATAAATAAGGCTTCTCTTGCTACTGAAATTATCTCCACACTCCAAGCATTTATATGGCTTCTCCCCGGTGTGAATTCTTTTATGATAAGTTAGCAGGTTGGCACGATGGAAGCTCTTTCCACACTCTAAGCATTTATATGGCTTCTCCCCTGTGTGAATCCAGTGATGAGAAATAAGGCTTCTCTTCTGATTGAAACTATTTCCACACTCCACGCATTTATACAATTTCTCTCCTGTATGAACAGTTCCGTGAGAATCCAGTGTTCTTTTGTATCTAAAGCTCTTTCCACACTCCAAGCATTTATATGGCTTCTCCCCTGTGTGAATTCTTTTATGATAAGTTAGTAAGTTGGTACTCTGGAAACTCTTTCCACACTCCATACATTTATATGGTTTCTTCACTGTGTGAATCTTGTAGTGATAAATAAGGCTTCTCTTGCTACTGAAATTATTTCCACACTCCAAGCATTTATATGGCTTCTCCCCGGTGTGAATTCTTTTATGATAAGTTAGCAGGTTGGCACGATGGAAACTTTTTCCACACTCCAAGCATGTATGCGCCTTCTTCCCTGAGTGAATCCTCGCATATCTTTTAGCACTAGAACTGCAGCCAGACCTTTTCTCATTCAGAGGCAACTGATTCAGAGCCCTGTCATGAAAGGAAAAAAAATTCTTCCTCTGCTTCAGGTTTCCTTCACTCTTCCATCTCTGCCAACTCTTCAGTCTTTCTTGATTCCCAATGTTTTCTTCCAATTCTGAATCCTCTTTTGCTCCCCCAGAGACTCCACCTGATTCTTCTTCATCTCCGGCTGGAATACAGAGAAAACCCCAATTAACAGCCCTGGGGAACAGCCATCACAAAGCAGAAACAGTCATTTCTGCTGGATTCTGACTTCAATAGTTCTTGAGATGCCTCTGCAGGAAAATTTTGGAAGGGGAAAGGGTGGAGGGCAGAGCTAGGAGGAGGAAGAAAAGCAGCCAGCTGCCTAAACAGTGCTCCATTTCTATACATACTAAAAGAAAAGAGAAAAGGGACTGCCGACATTTGGGGTTCACGCCTTTTACTGGACAAAAAAAGATCTGTACAGAAAAAGGCATCAATGCAGATGGGCCCCCTTCCAAGCTAGCAAACCTCTATTTCATGCTCTGCTCTCTTCCTTCAAGCCACACTCAAGTGGCTTCTCAATCCTACCATTTTCCCCATTTGGACACTTCCAAGAGCCAGACTGCCTTGTCATTAGATGAAGGCAGAGGAAAGGTGCCTCAGAGCCAAGCTACAAGTGATGCCTTACACAGGTTGGACATTTGTCAGCTTACCTCAAGTTTTGATGGGAAATGTAGGCATCCTGGTTTTACAGCTTGGCTCTCCATTACAGCTGCAAGACCAGGATGCCTACATTTCCCATCAAAACTTGAGGGAAGCGGACAAGTGTCCAACCTGTGTCAGGCGTCACTTGTAGCTTGGCTCTATGTGGCCTATTTCTAAAGATCAAGAGATCCAGACTGCAGAACTGGGGAACCCAGCCACACTTATGGGCTGAAATCTTTCTGGTCTTATTACAGTGATCCATGGATCAGGACCATCAAAGGGGGTCATGGAATCTAACCTTTGGGTTACAATCCTCTACGGAGGCAACATTTTTTGCTGGGTTTTGGACAGACCTGCTACTAATGTGGAATGCTTAGAGGGCAGGGACATCATGCCTCCAGTCTCTCTCTGCTGGGAGGAGAAGCAGGAGAGTAAAACGAAGTAACCCAGCAATGAAGAAGATGTCCTCTTCAGGTCAGGCAGGTCCAGAACCGCCGTCACCTCTTGCCTGCAAAAGTGGCTCTTTGCCTTCCCTTTTCCCTGCAACTAGACACCCCCCAAAACACCAGAGCACCCACAGTGCAGTCATCCCCACCCCACATCAGCAAGATATAACTCTGGCTGTTCCTCCTGTTGCAAGAACCCTTTTGGATGTGTGCGGCAATAGCTGAGTGGGTGTTGTACCTAGGCGTTAAAAGCAGAACCAAGGCCAAGAAAGTCGAAGACCACATCTCTAGAAAACATTGGTCAATTGGCAGCTCTCCAAAGAACAAAACTTTAACAATAATATAGGCCAGCCTTTAGGACTTGAGCCAGTATTGAATTGAAGGCCTTCTCTGCTATTAAGGAGATGATGTATCTTTTGCCATTATGAAGTGTGTGAGAACAATTGTTATCTGATGTTGCACTAAACTAATCACACTAAAGACATATTATTTGGATTTGTGTATCCGGAATAACATAAGTATCTGGTATTCAAGATATTCAGGTCCAAAAATATCAATCTGGTATTTGGATCTAGAATTTATTTGGGAACCTGAGTACATTTGGCTCCACTTTTTTCCCTGGGGGAAACTATCCAGGGGGACTAAGGGAGCATTTTTTGTACAAAATCCACTGAAATTGCAGAGAACCTAGTCCTTCTTGTCCACAATCAACCCCTCACCCCAAGTTTCAACATTGGCCCAAAGGATTCAATTCTATGGGTGCCTGAACAAGGTGCCCTCAAGCCACTCCATGGTTCCCAATAGGAGAAAAAAATTCTAAGATTGCTTTCTAACAAAGAAACTTTAATCAAGCACTCAGGGACGTCATCTGACCAAAAGCCAGTCCCAATGCAAGCTGACCCCTCCCCCCAAAAATAGAACAAATGTCAAACCAGAGAATGACAGCAGAACCAAACAAAGCAAAGGACTCAGTTGCAAGGCCAAGATATCCAGCAGAACCCACCAGCTGGCACAAGCACTGGCAAGAGTGCGCGCGCACTCACGCATATGCACACACTAGTAACTTGGAGCCAAGCTACAAGTGACGCCTGACACAGGTTGGACACTTGTCAGCTTCCCTCAAGTTTTGATGGGAAATGTAGGTGTCCTGCATTTACAGCTTGGCTCTCCATTACAGCTGCAAGACCAGGATGCCTACATTTCCCATCAAAACTTGAGGGAAGCTGACAAGTGTCCAACCTGTGTCAGGCGTCACTTGTAGCTTGACTCTTAGTATAAGATCCCTCTCCCAAGGAAAGCCTCTGGAAGCGAGAAGGAGGGGTAATTTCGGGTAACCCAAGTTCTCCATTCTCTTCAGTCTGCAGCCTATCCTGTCACTCACCAGCACACAGGAACAGAGCTACAGAAGCTGCCCTCCAGCACGGGCCCTCCTGTTTCCCCCACCCCCATAAAGAAGAAGGTTAACACAACAGCAACCCAACCGCATGCTCAGCAACTTTCTTTTTGGGTGCTTCTGTGGGTTTGCTTCCGCTGGTTTTGAAACATGGGAACCTACGTGACGTTAAATCTCTACTTCCCTAACATCTCCCTTCCTGTTCCAGTGGCAAAAGAACAACATTTGGGGTGCTGTTTTCCTCAGTGTTCTACACCGAACTTTACCCAGGCACAAGAGCGTGCTGGCTGGGTTGGTGGTTTTTCATTGGGGGGGGAGGCGGAATTCCAAACTGCTGTGTTTGCCAACTGGATCAATTGTCCTGCTGGTTCTCTAATTAGGTTTTAACTTAGGGAAGAGCACTTTCCCCACTTCCCTGACACGGACTGGCAGAGGACACAGGCCACGAGGCGCGTGTGCTCACTTCATTCACTCTCAAAGTCCAGAGTGGGGTTACTGAAGAGCTGACCTTGAGGAAAGTCAACTGCTCAACTCTCCAGGGGAACAGACAGGCGCAATGACGCTGACAGTGTTGCCTGCATGGGAGGAAGACACACTTGTCGGAGGGCACAGAAGGAGCCTCCAGGACTCAAGAGAGAGCTCTGGCCCGACTGCCTCTTTCTTGGCCCAGTAGCCCAGAAGGCAGGCGGTACACAGCTTGCAGGACTCTGAGAGGTAGTTCCTACTACCCCCCACCAAACTCTGGCTCATGCCTCCAGAGGGGCCGAGGGCATCTTCAGCGGTCACCATCTCCAGCTCAGGCTATGGGGAGGGAGGGGGAAGGTGCAACAGCAGAGCTGTTCTTTCTCTGCCAGCAGGATGCCCCCCCCCCGGTCTGTGTATGCTGCACTTGCTTGGACAAATACAAAAAACAAGGCCCACGGGGCCAATAGATGTATAAACCAAACAACCCACGTGTACACCAAGCATATATGTTAATTGCTATTAGCATTTAAATGTTATATGAAATATGCAAATTAATAATAATAATAATATTCGATTTATATACCGTCCTTCAGAACAACTTAATGCCCACTCAGAACGCTTTACAAAGTGTGTTATTATCCTCACGAGAATCGCCCTGTGAGGTGGGTGGGGCTGAGAGAGCTCTGAGAGAGCTGTGACTGACCCAAGGTCTACAATGGCATATATTGTCAAAAGGACCAGGGATCCATTTTAGGTTTTAGATCTAGACATGAGAGGATGTGATAAAGCCACATTGACACCTGACAGGAATCTCCAGAGGAAGATGGATCCATATATTCTTAGGGGAAAGAATTTAGAACCATAATTCTCAGAATCTGAAGAGTATTCGCTTAAGGAAGTACCTGTTGCACTCTTCACATCCTCAGAGTTTTGAATGAACATTTCATCCACTTCCTCCAGCCAGGAAATGAGGCCAGGTTTGCAGATCCAAGATCCTTTTTGAAAAGATAAGGAACACAAACTGACTAGATAAATCTTTGAAGCTATCTACTTGAACAATCATCCATTCTCTAGGAAACTCAAAAACTTGCATTTTGGAGGAAGAGAGATAAGGAACAGAGAGGGATAACAAACAAGAGCTCTGAGGACACTCACAAAATGATCCAGGATCAACCACCCACCAGCCCACTACTTGCTTACCCAGAGAGACCAGATTCCTGTAGTTCTCCATCATGACTTCCCTGTAAAGAGCTTTTTGGCCAGAATGCAGCAGAGCCCACTCTTCCTCTGTGAAGTAGATGGCCACCTCCTCAAAGGACACAGGGCCCTGGAAAGAGAAAGTGTTCACTAACAACGGATAGGCCAAGCGGGTTTTATTATTATTTTCTTGCAATGCTTCATGTCAGAAAGGGAGTGGAGATCACAGACTACCTTGCCTGCCAACAAGAACTAATGTATTCAGGGTTCCTGGGGCAACAAAATTCAGTATGAAAATGGCCCAGTGTCTTGAAACTTTAGATTTTCCTGTTCACAGAAGGGCTTTCACACTGGACAGAGGCAATGCCCTGTCATCAATGATTTTGGAAGGGAGATAACAAAAAGATTGCATACTCTGAAAGGATTTGCCCCTGCCCTCTAGCTGAGGTGGAAACTATGGGACATGTTCTTTTACACTGTCCCCTCTATAAAGAAATTCGAGTCAAGACAATTCTTCCTCTTATGGATAGATCTGTTATAGCGACGGGCATTATATGCCTAGATAAACTACTAACACGAAATTTCAGCTATTATTAAGATAACAGCTAAATTCGGTGCTCAGGCGATTACATCGCGTAATAGATTTCAGCCTGGGGCACTTGAGCTTTGATTCAGATCACATTAGGAGGCTACTATAATGTTGTTGTTTTTAGGTCTCTAGATCCAAATTTTAAAATGGCTAGCTAGGTTGCTATTTGATATTTTATACCCAATTTTAATTCTATGATGTAATTTTAACCAGGCATCTTGATATATGTATTTTTTTAACCGATGATTCTTTTAACCTGTATATCGTATACCTGATAATGAAATGTTTAGTTTTATAAGTTTAAGTCTGGTCATGGACCGTAAATAAAATGAACTATAGAATTATATACTACCTCGCCTTGTGGTCTTGTTCCAGCTGAAAGGCTTCCTTGAGAAAGAAAGAGGGACCCAGTCCACTCCTTGCTCATCTCCAGGACCGGATTCTTATGCAGGGCAGCCATTTCCACTCCTCCACAAAACAGTCGTGGTCTCGATCCCCTTAGAGAGGACTTTCTGCTGTGAGGGAGACAAAAGTGTTGGGAGGTTTCCCCCCTTCATCACATTTCTCATTTCTCCCTTTTCTGCTCTCTAAGCAACAAGATGTTTATGCAACAACCTTGCAAATATATCTACAAAAAATACCAGTTTGCAAAGTCTTACTGCAACTTAGCCACGTGGATCAGTCTGGGAAAAAAAAAGGCTCCGTTATCATCCCATTTAGAAAAACTTTCCTCCTGGTTGCTCAAAAGGAATTCATAGGTTTGTATTTTATGAGACCAATTCACAGACAGAGAAGCTTAAGCTTTTTTTATATACATATTGAGCAGAAAGGCAAGCTTGAGTCATATCAACCCTTGGTTGCCCGAAGTTGCCTTCCCAACCACCCAGCACTGACTCTGATAGCCCTTGCATCTCCACGGCCTTTGGAAGAAAGAGTTTTTTCCAAGGCTCATTACAAAACACCTTTCATGAGGGCTAAAGCTGACACTGCACATATGCAGAAAAGAATCTAAACAACCACTTTTGGGTCAGTGTATGACTTGACACATAATCTACTTCACAGGGTTGTTATGAGGATAAAGCAGAGAAGGGGAGAAACAGATAAGCCCCTGTAAGCTTCCTGGAGCGGAAAAATGTGGTAAGTAGAACTATCTAGACTTCTAGGCCATGAGCAGGAAACAGGTGTGCTCTAGAGAAATTATATGTTGTTATACCGCCCTGAGCCCTTCCGATGGGGAGGGCGGTCTAGAAATGTAATAAATAAATAAATAAATAAATAAATAATAAAACTATTCCAATATCATTTTCTAGGCATAGTATTTCTGTGGCACACTCATAATGATGTTTTTTCAAAATGTTTTATAGGACGGAAAGGTGGCATTCACACAGTCCTTTGAACATCATGATTGATATTTGTGCCGTTTGGAAGAACTGATATCTGTATGGCATGCTCTTGAATAGCAGATGAGCTGTTGCATTTCAATGGATTTTTTATTTAAAATGAAGTAAAACCAGGGCTTTTTTTCAGCAGGAACGCGGGGGAACGGAGTTCCGGAACCTCTTGAAAATGGTCACATGGCTGGTGGCCCCGCCCCCGATCTCCAGACAGAGGGGAGTTTAGATTGCCCTCTGAGGAGGGCGATCTAAACTCCCCTCTGTCTGGAGATCAGGGGGCGGGGCCACCAGCCATGTGACCATTTTCTCCGAGGGCAACCCACTGAGTTCCACCACCTCTTTTCCCAGAAAAAAAGCCCTGAGTAAAACAGTAAAAGTTAGAGATGTAAAAATTCTATAATTTTTGAAGCCATGGGGGCAACCCCTTTCCCAAGGGAAATTTGGCAACATAACACACATAATACATAACTAAATAAGTAAAGTGGTATTAATAGACATATTTATGGAATTTAAGAGTGTAAATGCCTTTATATTCTATAAGAAAAATTGCAAATACAATTCAATACCTGACCCCGAGGTTGTGATTGGCCTTACCTTGGGCATGTAAGAAGAGGCCACGAGAACTAAGTACTGATGTAACTCTTCCTGCCCTCCCTCTCATGATCTGTCTAGATTCACAAGATACTCAATTTTTCCATTGAAAAAACATCTTCACGGGAAAAAACTCCCCTCCCCTGGCCTTCACATCTCTAATACAAGCAGAGATATTAATTATTTCCACACTTCAAGCATCTCATTTAATTCTATGGTATGATAACCTTAGGCCCCGTGGAGCAGAGTGGTAAGCAGCAGTCCTGCAGCCCAAACTCTGCTCACGACCTGAGTTCGATCCTGGCGGAAGCTGGGTTCACGTAACCTGCTCAAAGCTGACTCAGCCTTTCATCCTTCCAAGGTCAGTAAAATGAGTACCCAGTTTCCTGGGGGTAAAGGGTAGATGACTGGGGTAGGCAATGGCAAACCACCCCATAAAAAAGTCTGCCAAGAAAATGTTGTGATGCAACATCCCCTCATGGGTCAGTAATGACTCGGTGCTTGCACAGGGGACTACCTTTACCTACCTTTTTATGGTAACCCTACCATACTGGTTCCACTACTTATTTTAATTAAAGACAGTTTTTCAAAAATACTAACTTGCATAATACATAACTGTGAAACTCATTGCTACAAGATGTGGCCACTAGCTTACATAAATTCATTGAATACATACTTTCTTCTCAAACAAAGTTCTTTAACTGAGTGAGCAACATTAAATGCCTCATTTATAACTTAGCATATAAAATTCTACTATTTGGCATCATTATGGAATTTAAATGTACACACATCCTCATTTTCTATAAGCAAAATTGCAAACATATCCAATACTTGGGGAAGAGTTACAAACTCTGCAGCCTATGCTAGCTTAACACATGTATCTTTAAATTTTTGAAATCTGTGAGGGAGGCAATAATAAAACTTTAAGGCAGTAAATAAAGAAAGTGTACTTGTTTGTATAGAAACACCCATACAGTCACAGGACTATCAGTTTATTTGAATATTAAGCTAAACTTTATATCATTGAAAACATTACACTGATTAAGAATGTATTATTAAACACCTTATAGCATATTAATTGTTACCAACATTCTTTACTTTTAAACAAATTATTTACAATGACATATATATTATTAGCCTAGCACCAGGAGGAAGTACATGTATGCATATGCATGTATTTAGGTTTGCTGCATTTTGCTGAGGAATTAAGCACTTCACATTTAGAACTCATCATGGCAAACCGCCCGTTCATTTCCATATGAGAAACACTGAGGCCAAATCTCTAGTTTAAAGCAGTGTTTCCCAACCTGTGGTCAGGAAGTGGGTCACAAAGCCTCTGAAAGCGAGTTGCAGGCCAGCCCTCTTGTGCTGCCACCCCAGCCCTTTGTATTCATCTCTGTTTCTCCTCTTACTCCTTTGCCAGCTTCTCACATTCTCACCTCCCCCACCCTTTGGGACAAATGATTTGATTAAACATATAGCCTGCTCTCCCCAGGAATGGGGAGAATAAGGGGGGAGCCATCTGGCACCTAGTAAGTTCATAAGAACCTAAAAGAAGCCATGTTGGATCAGGCCAATGGCCCCTCCAGTCCAACACTCTGTGTCACACAGTGGCCAAAAACCAGGTGTCCTCAGGAGGTCTGCCAGTGGGGAAGGGACACTAGAAGCCCTCCCACTGATTGCCCCCCCCAAACACCAAGAATACAGAGCATCACTGCCCTAGACAGAGTTCCATCTATACCTTGTGGCTAATAGCCACTGATGGACCTCTGCTACATATGTTTATCCAATCCCCTCTCGAAGCTATGCCTGAAGCTGCCACCACCTCCTGAGGCAGTGAATTCCATGTGTTAATCACCCTTTGGGTGAAGAAGTACTTCCTTTTATCCGTTCTAACCCGACTGCTCAGCAATTTCATTGAGTACCCATGAGTTCTTGTATTGTGAGAAAGGGAGAAAAATACTTCTTTCTCTACCTTCTCTACCCCATGTAGTAATATAAATGTAGTAAATGGAGCAGGGGAAGCTGGAAAGAGGGTGCGAGCTGTTCAGCAGGACATATGGCAGTGTTCTTGCTCGTATTTTGCTCACAATAGGAAGAAAGAAAGGGGGGGCTCCGTCTTGGTGCTGTTCCTTCAGCAGCCCGACCTCTCGGCCAGCCCACTGCTGCACCTCATGGCTCTCTACCTGCTGTGGGAGATATACTGCACTGAGCCTCTCGCTATCACCCCCTTCTCTGCCATCTTTGTACATCTCAACCTGGCACCTATGAGCATACTTCCATCAAATGCTAGCTCTGGCCTGGTGGAGAGAGGTAGAGGAGACAACAGAGAAAAGCCCCTGAACTCAGATACTTGACCTCTAGGATAGCCTTTGAACTCTTCCCTCAGAAGAAGAGAAAACTGATATATTCCCTTCTCTCCAAGTATGGCATGTATTATTGATGGACTTGGTTGCTGTAAGGGAGACCTCTTAATTTCCCTACTCAGACAGTTAGCAATGTGTGTTAAACTTTTCCTGTTATCCCAGTGCAGGAACAGATGAAATTCTATACTTCATCCTCTCTGAAGGTGGTTAAAGGTGGTATAAAGCTTAGCATTTTTTGAGCAAACAGCAGTTGAATAGCATTTACCCTCACATGCATGGTAGTTCTTAAAGAACCATGTCTGTCTTCTAAGCTTAAACGGAAACCAAGGGAGCTTCCACAGCTTGTACCACGCTAAGCCCCTTGTACTGTACTGAGGCTGAAAACTAGACCATTTTAATGTGATTTACATGCATTGATATTGCTGCTCTATAGAGAAACAATCATAAGCTGTCATGTGCAATGAATGCAACCAACTGCGCTATTTCAGTAAACAAAACAATATTTGAGTACAAATGATAGATGCACACATTTTCCTATGCAGAATAATGTCTCTGTAAGAAAATCATTACTTAGCTCTTAGAAAAACCAGGTCAAAGCCTTGCCTTAGATTAATCTTAATTTGAGGCAAGGCTTTGACTGGTATTCTGGAAACCGAGATCTGACCTTGGAAACTGTGTCTTCCGTGTCATACATTAGATAGTATTTTGTCTTCACTGCATATTCATGTTGATGGAGAATCTAGTAAAGTATATCCTGAGTGAGCGTCTTAGAATTTTACAAGCTGATTTGAGGGAGTAATGGAGAAGTAGAGGGTGGTCAAAAGCTGGACTGTAGCCCTTATATGCAAAGGCTGCATGTACTTCAGGTTACCACCTGTTTGGGGTTCACAGTGGAGGCACGTGTGTGGTATTTGTTGGTTTCTCTAAAACATCTGGTTGATCACTATAGAAAATGGAATACTGGACTAGAAGGGCACTAAGGGCATAGATCCAGAGGAGTTAGCTGTGTTAGTCTGTAGTAGCAAAATCAAAAAGAGTCCAGCAGCACCACCAAGACCATACAATTCCACGGCAGCACAAGCCTTCGATAACCACAGCCCTCCCCGCCAGATGCATCTGGCGGGGAGGGCTGTGATTATCGAAGGCTTGTGCTGCCGTGGAATTGTATGGTCTTGGTGGTGCTGCTGGACTCTTTTTGATTTTGCTAGTATAGACTAACATGGCAAACTCCTTTGAACCTTTACACAAGCAAACTGATCCCCACATCAAAAGGAGCTGTTTGCATCTCCTTATCAAAGGAGTTGTTTACATCCCTCCTCTCCTCCTCTATATTTGACCAGTTTCTTTCTGCCCTCCATGCATCTGATGAAGAGAACTGTGGTTCTCGAAAGCTTATGCTACAATAAAATTGGTTAGTCTTAAAGGTGCTACTGGACTCTTTTTGACTAAGGGCATAGTTGGCTCAGGGCACCAGAAAACCTCGGGCTGGCCTTGGATGGGTGACTGTGCCAAGTAAATTTATAAAAGTGTGTCACCATACTGAAAAGGTGGTTAAAGGATACTCAGCAAATCCACAACAGAGAACTCAAACCTTTGGGAGGGGCTATAGCTTATTGATATAGACTGTACAGTGCATGAAGGAAGTCCCAGAGTCAAGACCTAGCAGCACCTGTTAAAAGGATGTGAAAAACCTTGCCTTGAGACCCCAGAAGGATCAGGTCAAATCCTGTGCAGAGCTGATGGCTCAAGACAGTAAGCCATGCAGCAAGTCCGTCACTGAATCCTCAGGAGAGAAAGGGAGCATTCACACTCACACACTCTGTCTCCGTCCCTTCCTCCTCCTCTCCCTGACCCACTGGCTGCTTCTTCCCTTCTGGCAGGCAGCAGGAATAGGGTGGGCACTGGCAGATTTACCTGTGCTACCAACCACCCCAACCAAGAATGGAAAATGAAGAAAATTACCATGGCTAAATATATATCTAAACACTTTCCCGAGAATCAATCCCATTGAATAAAATGGTGTTTACTTCTGAGTAGACCTACTTAGACTGATGCCTCCCCAGGTCTCCCAGACCCTAGTTTAACACTAACTGCTGCACGGAATCAGCCACTTAAAATGTCAGTTACCTCCTACAGATTGTGTTACTTGTATTATTAAGTAACAATATATTATTATAGTATTTTTTCACATTACAACTTGATTTCTTCATTTTAATTAATGCCTACTTATATCCTTACACACAGAAAGTCATCTTCAAGATGTTACATTTATTTTGTGCCCTCCTTATATCTTATTGTGCACTCCTTATATCTGTAATTTTCCTTATAGCTCCATCAACACACACACAACATGCATACACATTCACAAACACGCACACTGCAGTACTCCCAGAGTTTATCTCTACTGAAGTCAGGGGTTATCCATCGATGAAGACAGGTACACATTTTTCCACGTGAGCAAGTTTTTGGACATTGCAATTTAGGATTAACAGCTGAGAGCAAGTGGAGAGAAACAGGCATTTATGTCTGGGTTCCGTCACCCCATTATAGCCAAGACTAACCCAACATCCAAAGCGCATACAACCCCCGCTTTCAGAGTCTCCTGGACGCCTCATCGGGCTGGCTATTCAAAAAAGGGAGGAAAAACATCGCCCAAGCCATGTTCCTAAAGGGCCTTTCCCTGCCTCTTGGGAAAAATGAATGTTCCGTCGATTTCAGTGTGCACAGGGCTTCGCTACTACACGTAACTTAGGATGCAACCGCAGCCCGCTGGAGAAAAAGAAGCCAGCCAATTGGGGGGGGGGGGAGATTAACTAAACAAAGGTGTCTCTGCGGGGAACACACAAAGGCAAAGGTAAAACGTAGCAGTCTTGCTCACAATACTGGAGATTTACACTACGATCCTAAGCAGTTATTCCAGACAGAAATCCATTGATTTCGATTGGGCTTATAGTGCAGTAAGTCTCTGCACTCAAAACCCAACCGAAGCCAAATTGCAAACGTTTTAGAGTGTTTTCCCCCCTCCTGGCAGAGTCCCCCTCCCGATCAACTAATATCTGATATTCCCAAGGAGACCATTCCTCTCCTGGCTGTACCTGCTCAGCGAATCCCGTAGAAACCATGCAAAAGGAGGAGGGGGAAAGTCGAATGTTGCCGCCAAATCGGGAGGGGGCGGGCTTACCTGCGGCCAATCAGAAGAGTTGAGAAGGCAACACGTGGCCAGAGAGAAGGTTAACCAGTCGGGCTCCTCACCTGAGAACTCGCGGCAGGTTTAGCTACCTGAGAAAGAAACGCCACCCGCCTCTCTCCACTAATCCATGCTGAGTAGACACGTGATTGGAGGCGGGACTTTAGGCCAACGGGGCTCACTCATTGGGTGAAAGAAATATGAGGGTGGAGCGTCCCAGAAGAAAGTTTGGGCTGGAATCTTCAGGGGACTGGAAACAGGCTGGTAAATTGGTGGCTGAGCCTGACAGTTTGATACTATTATTCTCCCTTATATTTTTTTCTCCCCACCAGAATAATGTGCCTGCCTAAAAAGACTATTTTTTTTGCCCTGTGCAGCCTGCACACATTCACTGGGTCTGCAGGACTTCAAGGGGATCTTGCCCCATTCCCTCTCTAGATTTCTTTTTGGCCCCCTCCCGTCCTCCCCGGAGTTGTGACTTTGAATTCCGAGGGGGGGGGTCATTGCCCGGGTGGCTCCACGCTGTAATCGTGCCGGTGAATGATGATCACCTAGCAGAGGATTCAGGGAGGTCTGGATCCTGCGTTGCTCTCTTACTGGTAATATAAAAAGGAGTGTTCGGTAGAGTTCAATTGACGAGCAAGATTTGGGTTTTGTTTTTTTTAAAAAAATCGGGATTCAAACCAGGGTATCCCAGATCTTAGTCTGAAACTCTGACTAGTACACTCCACTTGCTTTTGTGGGGTGGCTGCTGTTGAACAGTAGCCAGCAGTTGGGACTGGGTGAGTCGTGCAAGTTGCCTGAGGGTTTCTGCCCGGACTAGCCCTGAGGATTCTTCCCTCAGAGGCCAAAACAGCCTTGGAAAAGGTCCAGCTCCATCCCCCTGCCTTTTAGTGACAGAAACCGACTCGGAAGCGGCAATACTGTTCTGGATGTGATATCAAGAAGACTCTTCCCCCACATGGGGATCCACGTATTTGTTAAGCAGGAAAGATCTGCTGGCTGGAGTGCCAGAGGTAAGGATATCATATCGAGCTTGATATTAAATTGCAGCCCCCCCCCCGGAAACTGACAGGAATTCCCATAGACACTGAAAAGGGAGTAGCCCATCTACTGAAATGCTCTGGAGTACACTGATAAAAGATCTTTTGTCTCAAGTCTCTCAAGCTCCTTCACCCTCTGGCTATGCATAAGTGACTTGAGTCTGCTGGACAATAACCGAGGCTCCTCCGCTCAGCACCTTCATTCAAGTCAAGCTCCCAGGCAGAACTTCCAGCCATGGGCCACAGCGTGAAAAGAACCAGTAGAATCAAAATCACCATATATGAGCTAAAGTTTCTCAAAACGTATTTTTTGGTGGCTGTTGTACTAAATCTCCGCTGTGTAATGACTGCTATTGTGTATGACTATTACAGTGATAGATCGAGATGGGCAGCCCTGGTAGTGTCTGTAAGCAGTAGAAAAGAGCAAGAGTCCAGTAGCTCCTATAAGATTAACAAAAGTATGTGCTTTTGTGAGCCACAGCTTACTTCTTCAGATACCATTGTCAGTATCTGAAGTGAGCTGTGACTCACAAAAGCTCATACCCTACCACAAATTTTGTTAGTCTTATAGGTGTTACTGGACTCATTTGTACTTTTCTACTATTACAGTGATATGTATTGCTATGAGAGTTTTTTAATAAACCAAAACCCGTGCATCAATCATAAGAATGACAATGGAGCAAGACATGGATGTTTCCTCAAAGAAAACTTTTCACGTTTAACTGGCATATTAATCTGAAAAGATCAAATTCATAGACTGTTTCTTACAGCCTCCCGCATGCAAGTCCTGGTCCTATATAAAAGACACCACAGACTTCATCAATAAGATCAAGGGAGTTCAATTTCCACTGAATGCCATTCGTGTGACAATGTACATTTCTGCATTATACACCAATATTCCACATGATGAGAGGTGTCTAATTATACAAGATACTTGTATAATTATATTAAAGATCCTCGGACACATTTTCATTTGGAACTGTTAGATCAAGTTCTAGAAAATAATTATTTTCGATATGGAGTCAATTTCTATCTTCAGACCAAAGGAGTTGCTATGGCGAGCCCTATGGCCTCTAGCTTATCCAATTTATTTATGACTGACTGGGAGGAAAAAATTATTTTTGCTTCATCTAACACATTCTTAGAAAATATCCAATTTTATAAAAGGTTTATTGATGGCATTTTTTTTAATATTCTCTGATTCATCAAAGATTAATTCATTTTTGATTGGATTCAATCACAGTGGAGATCTAGTACAGGCACCAAAAATATGCTTAGAGAAACTTGGTGGGCTTTACATTAGCTCATACCCGTTAATTTTTATTCTATTGCCCCAGCCATTGTCAGCCTGAATACATCTCATTGCCATCCCAGCTTCTTTTCAAAACTCAGTCAAGAGAAAACCATTGAGCCATTGTCTTTGTTAAACCAGCTCAAGTTGGTACTTTGGACAGGTAACCTAATCAACTCTACTTTAGGTATATGGCAGCACACAATATCTGACATAACTCAGAAAACCATACCCATGTTTGAAGGTTTTTTCTCCTCCTTAAACAGTCACTTCTCTAAATTCAAAATCTGTCAATAAGACCTCCACACCTCCAGACTTACCCAACTAGGGTTCCTACATATTCAAAGGGCACTCTAGCCTCTCCAATTTCAGGAGGCTGAAGTTGGTTCCCAGCTCCCAGTTCCTTATTCGCATTTCCTATTCACAAACCCATCCAAAATATTGAGGGTAATGTAAAAGCTCTGCATTCCAAAATAAGGCTTAGACAACCAATAGTCATATACCCCCAGGTTCAAGGGACTCTGCTTTCAAAGTGGACCTATAGGTCCAAATGCCAGTTGTGCTAGATTGCTGAACTTGGGTTCATTCACAAATTTCATAACAATGGACTCCACACCACCCCTGGCTGAATATAGAACACAAAATTCTTATCTCACTACAGATGCTAATTTTCTGACACTAAGCATTTCTCCCCCCCCCCAAATCAACCTATACAAGATGCTTTTTACCTTTGCATCCTGACTCCCTTCTTTGCAACACCTTTCCCACCTTCTGACTGGGATATAAAGGCTCATGGATCTCCATTCCTACTTGTATTTGACAAAAGAGAGTTTGACTCTTGAAAGCTTATACCATGCAAACCTTGTTTGTCTCTAAGGTACTACTCAACTAGAATCAAATCAGTAAGACTGGCTTTAAAATATGGGATCTGGTGAACTTGATTATATTTACTACAATCGGTAATTAAGAAGGAGGTGCTACAGTTGGCCAGAATGACTGGCCAGAGATGTGAAATTTTAAAGCTGCAGAAAGAAACTAGGGTTTTGAAAATTGAAATATATGCATTACTAACTTTCCTATCAAACCCAAACCTCTTTTACTGATCAAACAACATAAAAGGCATCATTTACAACTTAAGTCAGCATATAAACTTGTATAACTTAGCCAATGTATGGAATTTAAAGGTATAGATATCTTCATTTTCTATAAGAAAAATTGCAAGTATATCCAATACTTGAGAAAGTATTGTTAACCATAGCACATATATCTTTCTTTTTTGCCGTCTGAGTGGCAGGAAAAATTAATAATTGAAGGTAGAGAACAACTGTACACAAAATAAAGTGTATTATTTGGACAGAAACTCTTGAGTCACAGTAAGTTGAACTGCCAGCATGTTTCAATATAAAGCTAAACTGAACTCTAATAATGTATTATAATTGATGAATAATACACTATATTGTTGCCAAATTACTCATTTAAACAAAAAAATGAAAATATTTATAGCTACAGTATAAATTTTAGTGCATCCCAACATTTCCTAATTTTGCCAGTGAAAAAATTAAAGTCCTCAGACTTTTTTTGATGTTGTATGGCTGGAACCAAAGAAATATTTTGTGATACAAGGATTTTTGGTTTCAAAAAAAGTAAATATTTCATAAGAGGTTCTTCAGTATGCTCCAAATCGAAAAAGTCTTTAGACTTTGTAATGCTATACATTTTCAGTTTGGGAAAGCCTTCACTTTAGAAGCATTTTAGTCATTTTTCACAGGAGTTTCTTTTTATTTGCTGCACCCCAAATTTTCCAATTTTTCTTTTGTAAAAAAATTAGGGATAGGCCTCAGGAAAAAACCAAGGGGGTTTCTTTCCTCTGAGCCTCCACCTCTCTAGGTATGAGCCAGGATTTCAGGTGTCTTCCGTTCTAGATGGGATTGCACTTCCTTTAAATGAGCAGGTTTGCAATTTGGGGTATTGCTGTACTCAGATCTCCTGTTGAATAAAGGGGTGCCTTTCACCAGCTTCAGCATCAGGTTGCTCAATGTTGGTTAGAGTAGTTAGGACTTAGTCGCTTGTATTTTCAAGTAAGAATACTCATCTCCAAATTTACTATATAATTTATGGTTGTATTTAGCAAGTTAATACGATTGTTGCAAAGTAATAAACGGGGGTGGGTGGGGAGTCTTTCTACTTATCCTGTAGGTATTCAAGCTTTTATTTCTACAAACAGAAATCAGGATGAGGGGAATCTTACCTTCCGAGATCTTCAGTCCCGCCGTTTCCACTGTGGACCTTCCCTCAGGACCAGGCAGCATACAGTGGAAGGGTGGCTGCTGTCAGTTCATTTTCAGGAGGAGTCAGGGAGGCAGGCCAAGCTCAGATAGCATGACTGCCCTAAGATCAACCCACACACTTCATGGCCATTTTAAACAGTCACAAACCCAAAAGGGACCGGTGAGCTATGTGGTGTAGTGAATCCCTTCTCAACCAGGAAACTAACCTTATTCCAGTCTCTCAGGCTCACCTACCTGGCAGGGCTGTTGTGAGGAAAAAATGAAGGTAAGGGGCACCACTAGCAAACAACCCACCTGGCCTCCTCCTGGTTGTTGCCACTTCTCATTCACGTGGCCAGGTCTATGGCATGAGACCCTCACCACACCCTGATTTTCCTGGCTATCAGACTCCCCTGCCAAGTTTCTAATTTTTTTTCTTTTGCAAAAGAGGGTCTGGAGCAAGAACGGAAACTGAAATGAACCTCAGCGCAGGGGTAGAGGGCTGCACGAGAGAGCTCGCTGGAGAAATAAATATTACCGTGGTGTTGCTGCACCTATATATTGGTCTAACTTTATTTTTTCATCTGTTTTTTTTTGTTTCATCTGTTTGGTTGCGTGTCAGTTTCAAGTTCTGAAATGGATTTCAGCTACTAAGGTGTTCTGGAAAAAATAACGCTACTAGGCGGGTAAGAAAAAGGACAGCATAGGCCAATTCAAGTGTAGAAGTAACAGCACTCTTTTATAAATGCGGAGGCATGCACAAAGTTGGCATACCGTTCAAAATGCCACCAAGATGGGAGGGCATGTTTTGGATTGGGATGAAGTGGCAAAAATGCTGCAAATAATTTTGGAAGATGGGCATGCAGTGGTGAGGATCCACCTTGAGAACATCTCTATATACAGAGATGTTTCTTGAAGGCTTAAGGGCAGCTATTACTATGTCCCAGTGCAATGCCACTCCAAATTTAATCGTTGAAAACATCTTTCATGGATGTCGAAGGAGCCTAGCAGGCCACCCCACTTTGGCTTCCCCCCGCAACCTCAGAAGAAGCTTGGATGACCACACTGGGAAGAGAGGCAACAAATATTAATCTTGCTCACTCCTTATAGCTGAAGCCTATTGGTGTTCCCAAGAAACGTTTGCTCCCTGTGTTGTTTTCTAATTCTTTGCTGTGCTAAATCACTGTGCCTCTTTCATCCGTGCAGCTTAAGCATTTCCCTCAATTCATCAAAAAATGTGTTTGGTACCCACAACAACCCTGCAGTGTGAGGAAATGCCAATTATGTTTAGTACTTCACTTCAACTCTATTTTTATTTCCAAGAATATGCCCACTGTCCACGTGCTCCAAAGGAAAGCTCCTTCCTGATGGCTGCTGAAGGCATTTCCTCTTATTCAAACAGCACCTGCACGGACAACAAGGGCGGCTCCATACGTGCCAGGTGAGCTGCAGGGGGAGTAGCAGAGGGAGTGGAGGATGAGGACATGGGTGAGCCTGGGCAACCCACAGAGATGGGCCAGGAGGACCCTCCTTCTCCAGGTACTGCTCCTCAAACTTACAGAAAGACCTCTGTGGTTGTTCTGCTAGGTAGCTAGTGTGTACTTATGCACTGCACCTCCCATACTGTTATAGTGACCTACTAGAGGGACTCTATTGCTTGGAGACAAGATGGAAGTCTACATGTAAGTATACAGGCATTTTATGTTTGAGTGCAAACATTTGCATTTGTAAAAAACATGCAAGCAGCGATGTCCCTCCCCAACTATAAAAGCCATTCATGAATGCCAGAGCAGGATGGAAGGGCACCAACAAAACAAAAAAAAACAGAGAGGGGGAGGAATTAACTTAATTGAAAAAGACGTTATCACATTGAAGAAAGTCAAGCAATGAAAACCTCACAGCTTTGGAAGTTGTTAGTTGTGAATTTTACATAGCGGATAGTTCTGGTGTTTGTGTTGAAGGGGTTCTGGATTGTTTGGTCTGGAGAGATGTTAATTATTATGACTGGATTGCTTGTCTTAAACTATTATATCTGAAATTCAGTCTTAGCTGTCATAAAAACCATGTATTTAAATTGACAAGTTTTCCTAGGCCATTCCTACCAGCTATGAAGCGATTCCTTGATTCTTAATTGCAAACAGTTGTTTTTAATTGCAGAATAACGCAGGTGTAAACAATGCAATTTAAAACCAGATAAACTCAAGTAACTGAATTGTGCACATGTACTGTCTGTAGTGCCTAGGGGAGGAAGAAACCACTTTCACACCCCACACAGGAACACTTCACAGCTCTGCAAACGTTTTCCTGCGTTGCATTCTGGTTATTAGGAGAGGGCACCTGTGAAACTTACTCTTCCTGACATGGTACTTTAGCACGTTGGGGTGTTCCTTTAACGTTCACTGGCTGCTGCTTCCCAGCGAATAACTCACCCAGTGTTTTAAGGGCACTGACTGCTGCAAGCATTAGGTTCATATTTTGCCACATCGCAACCTGGAACACCTGGCGGTCTTTCCTGCCTTCTTCAAACAGCTCATTGTGACAGCGTTTTTCTTCCTCCATCATCTCTTTGTGGCGCCGTTTGGACAGCTCTTGCTCGGTAGCACACTGCTTCAGGATTTGCTCAGCAACATCGTGAAGCACAGCCCCACGCCGCTTCCTTTTCCTCACAGTGGCCAACCGGGCGGCTGGTGACAAATCAGCAACAAACTTCCACTCATCAGTGCCTGAAACAGCTGCGGAATAATACACATCAACAAATGTTTAAATTCTGAGGTTTCAACTGTTGACAGTAGTTAACTGCACAAGGGTTGTGCAGTCTATTCCAAGTACAGCTGGGAGAGTGCAACAGACGTCACCAGAGGGAAGTACACACTGACCAGGCTCAATGCAGTCCATGATCCTGGTCTCAGCCAGCTCTCCGTCCACTGGAACACTCTCAACAGTGCTGGGAAGATTTTCACATCTGCCTGAAGGGACATAACACAGGCAAATAGCGGCCGCTTTCCTCAAATATCACCAGGACATTTGGCGGCACGCATTGTTACATGTAAGAATTGCTCTGTAACTGCTCAGATAAACCAAAACTAGATCAGGTTGGAGGTTTTTTATAAGGAATGATCCATCAACTGTGAAGTACATACAGTGAGTTAAGGTTCCTTTTAAAGAAGAGGCCTGGTCCCTGATAGGTGTCTCAGTTTGGAGTCATCATCGAGGAACTTTATATCAATCCCCCCACTTGGAATGTTTTCTGTCCCCCTCATCCAGCCCACAAAGAAAGATTATAATGAACTTACTAACACTGGAGAATGTGAATGTGCAATAGTAATAACATGCCCTACATAACATAACTGCTGTAGCACAGTGGTTAAGTGGTTTGGCTGCAAATCAGCACTCTACTGGTTCGAATCCTGCTACAGCCATGAGCTCAGCAGGTTGCCTTGGGTAAGCCACTCCTCTCAGCCCCAGCTCCCCAGCTGCATTGTGGGGTAATAATAACACTAACTTGTTCACCACTCTGGATGGGGCACTGATCTGTCAAGAGTGGTATATAAATGCAGTTATTATCATCGTCGTAACACAACACACTGTACCTTGGTTTTCACACGAGGGAACTGAAGACAGGAATTCCTGATCATTTGGCAAGACTGCCTGAGCCCCAGTTGCAGCTCTGTCCTCCGCATTGAAAAGATTAAATCAGCACAGGAGATGTTTAAAAAATTTTAAAACCAACGTCATGGGGCCATGCAGGACAATTCCCCCTTTTTGAATGATGTAGAGCCTTCAAAAAGGCATGAAGACACACACACAAAAACGAAGGGAAGGAGTAGTGTTCAGGTATGTATAAAATACAAAGGATTGTGTTGATAACGACCACACATTAGAGGTCAAGGGATCCAATGAACAGGAGAAAGAAACGGATTGGAAGGTTACATTGTGGAGTGAGGAGATGAATTTTTCAAGAGACTGGATACCAAAGACTCCACTGCACTAGTAGAGTGAAATCCTAGGATTCTCTGATCAATTGCAGCGCGGAAATAAGCCGCTTCCTGAGAATCACTATTTGACTTCATGTGATCTCAAAGAATACATAATTTTTTCGGGAGAGAGGGGGAAGATGACGAAGAGCCACTGAGCCCATCACATGACAACACACACAGGAAGAAACCAGCCTGTACCTGCAGAAGGGAAGATTTCTTTCTTTCAGGGATGGATTTTGGGTCACATGTAGTGGCAATGGAACCTTCTTACAGCAATACATTACATCAAGGGTTGAGACAAGAAGAAAAACAGCATTTTGCTGGGGGGGGGCACGGGAATCCAGGGAAAATTAGAAACAGAACAAACAAGTTGTGCAGTTTATTCCAAGTGTAAAGAAACAGCTGGAGGAGTGCGATGGGCATCACCAGAGGAAAATACACACCAGGCTCAATGCAGTCTGTGATCGTCATCTCAGCCAGCTGTCTGTCCACAGGAACACTCTCAACAGTGCTGGGAAGATTTTCACAACTGCCTGAAGGGACACAACACAGGCAAATCATTACTACTTTCCTCAGGTATCACCAGGACATTTGGCTGCAAAAAAGAGTACAGTAACACTTACCGACATCTGCAGGGGTGGAGCAATGGAAATGCTCTAGGTCGATGATCAGTAGATCATCATTTGACAAAGGTTCCTCTGACCCTCCTCTTTCTTCCATGCATGGTTGTTGGACTTTGTCCACCGTTTGAAAATGAAGCTTCCTCGCCACCCGCTTTGGCCTCGCATGTCCAGCCCTGTGAAGAATGCTGTGCAGTTCCTCGTAGAATAGGCATGTTACGGGAGAATTGCCAGAGCAATTGTTGTGGTTTGCCACACGTTCGTACTCCTGCCGCAAAGTTTTCGTCTTTGTCCTACACTCTATTGCTGAACGCTTGTGTCCACGGCTTGCCATCTGCGCTGCAATTTTCTCAAAAATATCGATGTTCCAGTGCGAAATGCACAGCGATTCCTGGACCTTCTCTTCACCTCAAAAAGAAAGGAGATCTAAGGTCTCCCTTTCACGCCAGGACATCCGGCGACCACTATTACTCTTAGTCTAAGTTGACATTTCACAACCACTAAAGGAAAGGAAAAGTGAAAAATGGTGCTTCTCAGAGTCATGGTAAAAATGCTTGTCCTATGTTCAAAGATACCCCCTAGTATGTGAAGTGTTTTGGTTGGATAATACAGTTCACGCTTGCTGGTTATTGGTTAAAGCGTTGCCACAATAGCAATTCTCTGATGGTAGTACACAAATGCACAAGTGCGAGAATTGTCATTTGCCCCCAAACAAAACAAAAAGTAATAGAAATGATAATAGAATGATAATGAACATGATAATAGAAAACGAGATGGGTACACGTATGAGCATTGTCATTAGGCCGTACTAAATAGTGATAACAAATCCAGAAACAAGCCAGAAACATATCAAGATGAGTAGCCGTGTTAGTCTGTCTGTAGCAGTAGAAAAGAGCTAGAGTCCAATAGCACCTATAAGACTAACAAAATTTGTGGTAGGGTATGAGCTTTTGTGAGCCACAACTCACTTCTTCAGATACCAAATGAGCCATAATTAGCCATAAAAAGAAGCATAGAATTTCTATGAAGGGAGGGAGGGAGGGTTACAAAGAGCCACTCAGGAACATTTCCATTGGATATCTATTGCCAAGAGTGTGTTCCTAGGACTAGAGTTGCAGCCAGACCTTTTTCCACTTAGAGGCCACTGATTCAGATACCAGTCAAGAGAGGTAATTGGTTGCTTCATTTGCTTCATGTCTCCTTCACTCTTCCTTTTCTGTCAACTCTTTAGTATTTCTTCATTCCCAGTTTCTTTATCTTTCACCTCTAGATCTTCTCCCATTGACTCCCCTTGGTTTTCCTTCATCTCCTGGTGAGATAGAGAGAAACTCGATAAGCACCTGGGAAGCTACCATCACACAGCAGAAATAGCAGGATTTGAGTCCAGTAGCATCTTAGAGACCAACAGCCGTAGCTTCCCTTCTTCACATACCACTTTGACTCTCAAAAGCTTATACTATGAAAATCTTGTTGGACTCTAAGGTGCCACTGCACTCAAATCCCACTGTTCTACCATAGAGCAGCTCAGTTACTTTCCCGAAACAGCTAAAATAGTCGTTACTGCAAGTTTCTGACCCTAATGGGCCTGGAAAAGCCTCTGTAAAGACTCAGTAGTAGCCAAGATACTCCCCGGACACTCCGATCAGGGGACAAAGCTGTTGGTGGTCCCTGGCCCCAAGGAGGCCCGCCTAGCCTCAACTAGAGCCAGGGCCTTTTCGGTCCTGGCTCCCACCTGGTGGAACGCTCTGTCTGCTGAAATCAGGGCCCGGCAGGACCTACTATCCTTTCGCCGGGCCTGCAAGACAGAGTTGTTTCGCCAGGCATATGGCTGAGGCTGGGCCTCCACCGGCCTGAAAAAAGGGTTGTATTAACTCTTAACCCTCCCCGTGAAGGCTGTCCACCATCCTGTTTTAAATGTGTATTAGTACACTATTGTTTTAATGTAGATGAATTTTTAATTGTATTTTAATATGTTGTTATCCATCCTGAGCCCGCTCATGGGGAGGGCGGAATAGAAATTTGAAATAAATAAATAAATAAATAAATATATTTTGGAAGGGGAAAGGGTGGAGGCCAACTTGGGAGGGGGAAATTGCTTTTCAGTTCCAAGGGGGAAAAGCAGCCACATTTTTCTTTACATATTGAAAGCAAAGAGAAAACGGACTGTCTCCAGCTTTTACTGGCTATAAATGCTTTCCATTTAAGAAAAGCTTCAAAGCAGATGCTGCCCCTGTACTTCAAATTTGTTCTTTTTTATAATTCTCAAAGGCTATTCACTCAGTCTTTTGAACATCAGTTATGATGGTAATCTGTTCATTTTAGAACAACTGATATCTGTATTGCATGCTCTGGAATAGCAAATAAGATGTTGCATTTCATTTGCTTTTTAATGAAGTAAAACATTAAAAGTTAGAGATGTAAAATTTCCAAAAATTTGGACCTATGGGGAGACACCCCCCCAGGGTAATTGGGGGGCGGGGTGAAATATACACATTATCTTTCTTGTCAAAACTAAACTTGTTTTATTGCTTTGGCAACATAAAACACATAATACATAACTGAACATATAAAATTGCTTTCATTCACAGAGTTGACATATTTAGGTGGATTCCTCCCCTGGTCGCCCAGTCTACTTTGAATACTTTTTATAGCTGAGCTCCAGACTCAACCATTTAAAATGCCAGTTATTCACTGTCTTTTATATTACTTGTATATTAAGTAGTAATATATTATTTCTTTATTTCTTTGTTTTTAATAACGTGTGCCCATATCCTGACATATAGAAAGTTGTCTTAAAGATGGTTGTTGTGGGTTTTCCGGGCTGTATTGCCGTGGTCTTGGTATTGTAGTTCCTGACGTTTCACCAGCAGCTGTGGCTGGCATCTTCAGAGGTGTAGTCTTTTGGTGCTACACCTCTGAAGATGCCAGCCACAGCTGCTGGCGAAACGTCAGGAACTACAATGCCAAGACCACGGCAATACAGCCCAGAAAACCCACAACAACCATCGTTCTCCGGCCGTGAAAGCCCTCGACAATACATCATCTTAAAGATGTTAGAAAATTTATTTTCTTTTAAGAACTACACAAAATTTTTATTAAAACATTTTATTAAAATAATTTTTTTTTTTATTTTGTGTAGTTCATCATAAGAGCTGTCGTAGGATCCAGGGAGATGCAGGGCTGAACCTCCACTTCTACCATGAAGCTAAGGTGACCTTGGGCCAGTCACACTTCCTCAGCCAGGCCTACCTGACAGGTTGTTGTGAGAGAATGTAGGAGGGGAAAACAATGTTCTAAGCTGCTTTGAGTTCCAATTGGGGAGAAAAACAGGATTTTAATAATAATAATAACAACAATAAAAATACTTCCAATTATCATTTCACTATATTTTCATATATATATACACGTAGGTGTACATACATATTCAAAAACACTCTGCAGTATTCCCAACATTTAGCGCTACTGACGTCAGGAGTTATCTATGTTATTTATAGTCCACCTTTCTCACTGAGACTCAAGGAGGAATGAATACCAGGCACACATTTTTTCACATGAACAATTTTTGAAGGGTGCCTCGCAATTTAAACTTAACATCTGATAGCAGACAATGAGTAAAGGGGTGTTTATTTTGGGGTGCTGGGCAAAAGACTAAAACTAACTCCAGACTCAAAATACATACACACACAGGCACCCCAAACAAGGCATGCTTTCAAGGTCTCCCGAGGCTGCCTATTCATAAAAAGAATACAAAAAGGAAGGAAAAAGATCTTCCAAGCCGGGCTCTTAAAATCCCTTTTCTCTGCCTCTTGGGAAAAACGGTTCAATCAATTTCAATGTATTAAGATGCAACCACAACACGTTGAGCAGCAGCAGCAACAAATGGAAGCCACCCGATTGGGGGAAAAAATGAAAATAATTAACCCAAAAGGTCTCCGCTGCAAACACACAAAGGCAAAGGTAAAACGTAGCAGTCCTGCTCACAATACTGGAGATTTACACTACGATCTTAACGCAGTTATTCCAGCCAGAAATTCATTGGTTTTAATGGGTTGATATTGCACTAACTCCGCACTCAAAAACCCAACCGAAGCCAAATTGCAAACGTTTTAGAGTGTTTCCCCCCCTCCTGGCAGAGTCCCCCTCCCGATCAACTAATATCTGATATTCCCAAAGGAGACCTTTCCTCTCCTGGCAGAACCTGCTCAGCGATCCCGTGGAAACCATGCAAATGGAGGAGGGGGAAAGTCGAATGTTACCGCCAAATCGGGAGGGGGAAGGCTTACCCGTAGCCAATCAGAAGAGCTGAGAAGGCGACACGTGGTCAGAAAGAGGGTTAACGAGTAGAGCTGCTCACCAGAGCTCTCCCTGCAGGTTTAACCGCCTGAGAAACACGCCCCGCCTTTCTCCACTAATCCATTCTGAGAGTAGACACGTGATTGAAGGCGGGACTTCAGGCCAGAGGGGCTCAAGCATTAGTCTTTCCCCCATCGGAATGACATGACCGCCTTAAAAAAAAAAGGGAGGGGGGTGAACCTTTTGCAGCCCAGTTCATTGGGTCTGCAGGATTTCAGAGAGATGTCAAGAGAAAACGGTTGAAGGAGAAAATTTCCTTTTTGCCCCTTCCCTTCCTCCCCGCGATTGTAATTTTGAAACCGCAACATATTCCAGTGAGGATAGTAAAGAGTCCGGTAGCACCTAACCAACTTTATTGCAGCGTAAGCTTTGGAGAACCACAGTTCTCTTCGTCAGATGCATAGATCCTCTGGATCTATGAATGGATCCACACTCATTGTTCCGGTGAATATAAAATAGCAGATCTCTGGTCCCCGCCTTGCTCTGTGAAAGTTAATATAAGAGGGAGTGCACAGTGAAATCCAATGTTACTTTTTCTATATGAGCAGGAAATAATAAACATTGAAGGTAGAGAACAAACCCTGTTGTAAACAAAATATTCTACTCCGATTATGATCATCTTCAGAAGTCCAATCTGAGGCTATATGGGTGGCAACCTGAGAGTCTTCTCAGTTATGGCACCAAAATTATAGAATTTCCTCCCCAGGGAGACCAGTAGGTGAAGAATTTTCTCTTTTGCCTGCCATTCCCTTAATGACCAGCTTGTTTTTAATTGCTGATTTTATACACATGTACTGTTTTTAGTAGTTTATTTTTAATGTATTTTTAATTGGTGGCCACCTTGAGGGTCCTAATTGGGCAGAAATGGAGCATATAAATCTTTTAAATAAATAATAATACCCATAGTTCACTCAACTACTGCTTGCTTGGCACTGCTGTTTTCTGACTGTCACAAGAGCAGATTAACAGCGCTGGTGTGAGTCACCTGCCCAAGCAGTGTTTGCACAACTGCCTTGATCCGTGGCCTCCCTCCATACTTTTACTGTATCTAATTCTTAATTTGTTCACAAAATGTAGATCAAAAAGTCACATGATGCTACCAAGTACAGAAAGGTGTTTTACAGAGCTATAGGAATAGAACTTCCATGTTTGCAGAATATTGTGAAGTTTTTAAAAGGGAGGGGTCAAATCCTTCCCCCAAAACATTGACCTATGTACACATTGCTACTTTTAAAACATGCTGACGGATACCTTATGAGTGGGATCAGCGTTACACAGCTGCCCACCTACCCCATTCAACTGGATAATTAGGGAAAAAATAGAAGGAGCTGTCAAGAAGGTATGGAGAAATTAGTAGCAGGAGGGGTGGGGAAAAGAGGATCCAGATATGTTGCTTCCAAGAGATGAGGCAGAGAACTTTGGTAAACTAGATTTTATTTTACTTCATTTATACCCCTTTCTCCCCAGTGGGGTCCCAAATTAGCTTCTGCAAAGGGAAGTCCTGTTCTCTGAGCAGGTTAACAAGCATGTGGATACGAGTGATCTGGTATTATACACTGAGGATTCCAAAAAGCTTTTGACACCAAAGACTCTTGAGTAAGCTTAGCAGTCACGGGATATGATGCGGCCTCTGATAAATAAAAACTGGCTAAATGACAGGAAGTCCAAGTATATAGTGTCTACTTGATCATCCAAAAACCAGTGGGAGAACACTTCAATCTACCAGGACATTCCACCAAAAACTTAAAAGTCGCTGTGGTTCAACAGAAACACTTCAAAAACAAAATCCAACGGGAGGCTGCTGAATTGGAATTCATATGCAAATTTGACTCTGTCAAGCTGGGACTGAATAGAGACTATGAATGGTTATCACATTATCACAGGTAACAGATTTCCTTTACAGAGGCGTGGTCTGGGGGAGCCCAGAGACGCCTGGTGTGGGCTTTGTTTGTCAATTGTCTCAGCCTGAGTGCCTGTGGGCTTTCGGGGACCACAGTTCTCTTTGTCAGATGCAGCTGGCAGGGAGAGCTGTGGTTATCGAGGGCTTATACTACATAGGAATTGTATACCTTCACTGCGGCAAACTGACTCCACACCAAAAGGAGATGTTTACATTTACAAGCAAAGGAATGTTTTGATTGCCTTCACACTAATTGCATTCTGTCTTCTTGTGATATATGTCCTGTTCTTTCCCCTCCCCTCCTCTTCTGTATTTGACCAGTTCGGATCAGGCATCTGATGAAGAGAACTTGATTCTCGAAAGCTTATGCTACAATAAAATAAAATTGGTTAGTCTTAAAGGTGCTACTGGACTCTTTTTGATTTTGATCCAGAGAAGTTAGCCATGTTAGTCTGTAGTAGCAAAATAGTAAAGAGTCCAGTAGCACATTTAAGACTAACCAACTTTACTGTAGCGTAAGCTTTCGAGAACCAGTGTTCTCTTCATCAAATGCAGACACTCGATCACTGTTATCAAAGAACAAGGTTGGTGAGTCAGGACTTCCCTTTACACAAGCCATGCTGATTTTCCCTCAGCAGGCTTTGTTCCTCTATGTACCTAACAATACTCTCTTTGATTGCAGTTTCTATTAATTTGCCTGGGACAGAAGTTAGGCTAATAAGTGTGTCATTTCCTGGTTCCCCCCTGGATCCCTTTTAAAACATTTGTTTAACATTTGCGACTCTCCTGTCTTCTGGTACAGTGGCTGATTTTAATGACAAGTTACAAATACAGATGAGTAAGTTAGCAATCTCACATTTTGAATTCTTGACTATATGCCACCTGGACCTGGAGGCTTATTTAATTTCCTGAATAGGCCTAAAAATTCACTTCTCGTCACCTCAATTTCACTCAGTTCTTCAGACTCCCTTCCTGAAAACAGTGGTTGTGGTACGGTTACATGCTTCACACTTGCCCCAATGAACACAGATACAAAGAAGTCATTCAGCTTCTCTGCCATCTCGCCATCTTCCTTCAGCAACCCTTTTAATCTTGGTCATCCAGCTGTTTCTCTGGCTGGTTTCCTGCTCTGGAAATGTTTAAAGAAATGCTTATTGTTTGTCTTAATAATAATAATAACTGCACTTATATACTGATCTTCTAGGCAGATGAGTGCCCTACTCAGAGCCGTAAACAAAGTCAATGTTCGATGTATTGTCGAAGGCTTTCACGGCCGGAGAACGATGGTTGTTGTGGGTTTTCCGGGCTGTACTGCCGTGGTCTTGGCATTGTAGTTCCTGACGTTTCGCCAGCAGCTGTGGCTGGCATCTTCAGAGGTGTAGCACCAAAAGACAGAGATCTCTCAGTGTCACAGTGTGGAAAAGATCTGTGACACTGTGACACTGAGAGATCTCTGTCTTTTGGTGCTACACCTCTGAAGATGCCAGCCACAGCTGCTGGCGAAACGTCAGGAACTACAATGCCAAGACCACGGCAATACAGCCTGGAAAACCCACAACAACCAAAGTCAATGTTGTAATCCCCATAATACAGCTAGGGAACTGGTACTGAGAGGAGTGGCTTACCCAAGGCCATCTACTGAGGTTATGGAAGCAGTGGGATTTGAATGCTGATTTGCAACCCAACCGCTTAGTCTCTATGCCACAGCAGCAATCCATTCCTCAAATTCAACAGAGAAGCTATTCAAAACACTTGTGTGTCCCCTGAATATCGCTAGTGTTTTGCTTCAAGTTTCTGCTAGTCAGTTACATATTCACAGGAACATGATGATATGATGATGATTTATTCAATTTATAGTCCGCTCTTCCTGCGAACGGGCTTAGGGCGGATTACAACATACAAATAAAAATACATCAATAAAACAGTAACATCAGATAATCAGAAGAACTAGATTCAGCGGCATAAAACAAGCTCTACACCAAGTTCCTTGTATCCCAGGACTGGATTCTCTTCACCCTTCCCTGCAATCCATAAGGAGAAGAGAGGGGGCCGAGACGTGAGTTGGTGCGCAATTAGTCACCATTCCTACACAGGGCAAATGACCCATATTGCCCCCCACTAGTAGGAGACAGGCAGGGAGGCTAATCGGTGGATCTGAATACTGGCCTCAACCATATGCCTGATGGAACATCTCTGTCTTACAGGCCCACCAAAAGGACACAAGGTCTTGGCGGGCCCGAGTATCCTCCGACAGAGAGTTCCACCAGGTTGGGGCCAGGACTGAAAACGCCCTGATCAAGAACAAGCCTCTCTTACAAATCAAAAGATCGATATAGCTTTTATAACATGAATATCTGATAGGAAGATCTATATAGCTATATATTAGGAGTATCAGAGACTGTAGCAGATATGACTCTGCTGTGATTCAGAACAGCTTCATTTACATGGTTTCTCCCTTGCGTGAACCTTTTGATGTGCAGAAAAGTTTGATCTCCAGCTGAAGCTCTTTCCACACACTGTGCACTGATATGGTTTCTCTCCAGTGTGAATCTTTTCATGAGAAGTAAGGCCTGAGTTTTGATGGAAGCTTTTTCCACACTCTAAGCATTTGTATGGTTTCTCTCCAGTGTGAATCCTTTGGTGAAGAGTGAGGTTACTGCTATGACGGAATCTTTTTCCACATTCCAAACATTTATATGGTTTCTCTCCAGTGTGCACCCTTTCATGAGAAGTAAGGCCTGAAGTGTGACTGAAACTCTTTCCACACTGTAAACATTTATATGGTTTCTCTCCTGTATGAATCTTTTGGTGTGTAGTAAGGCCTGAGCTCTGGTGGAAGCTCTTTCCACACTGTAAACATTTATATGGTTTCTCCCCTGTGTGAATCCTTTGATGTGCAGTAAGGCCTGAGCTCTGTTGGAAGCTCTTTCCACACTCCAAACACTTATATGGTTTCTCCCCAGTATGAATCCTTTGGTGTACAGCAAGATATGAGCTATCTCTGAAGCTCTTTCCACACTGCAAGCATTTATACGGTTTCTCCCCTACATGAATTGTTTGATGTGAAGTAAGATGGATCTTCTGACTGAAGTTCTTTCCACACTGCAAGCAGTTATATGGTTTCTCCCCTGTGTGAATCCTTTTATGTATAGCTAGCTTTCTGCTCTCTCCAAAGCTCTTCCCGCACTCCAAACATTTATATGGTTTCTCACCAGTGTGAATCCTCTGGTGAAAAGTAAGGTTACTGCTATGACGGAAACTTTTTCCACACTCTGAGCATTGGTATGGTTTCTCCATGGTGTGGGTTCTCTGATGAGAGGCAAGACCTGAGCTCTGGTGGAAGCTCTTTCCACACTCAGAGCATTTATATGGTTTCTCTCCAGTGTGAATCCTTTGGTGAAGAATAAGATTACTGCTATGACGGTAGCTCTTTCCACACTCCAAACACTTATATGGTTTCTCCCCAGTGTGAACCATTTCATGAGAAGAAAGACCTGAGGTTTGACTGAAACTCTTTCCACACTGTAAACATTTATATGGTTTCTCTCCTGTGTGAATTCTTTGATGTAAAGTAAGGGTTGAAGGGCGACAGAAGCTTTTCCCACACTCTGAGCATTTAAAAGTTTTCTCTATGTTGTGAACTCTTTGCTGTCTCTTAAGACTAGTGTTGCAGTCAGACTTTTGCTCACCAGGAGGACACTTATTCATCCTTGGAAAAGCAATGAATGTATTCTGCTGCTTCTGGTTTCCTTCCTTCTTCAGTCTGCCTCGATTTGCAGCTGCTTCTTCAACTTCCATATCCTTGTCTTTTCCCACATTTGTTGCATTTGATTCCACCTCATCTCCTGCAGGAATACAAAGAGAAACCCAATAAATCCCCTCATCTCATAGCAGGAACAGTCATAAGTGAACAATTCTTACTCTGATAAACCTTGAGAAACCTCTACAACCTCTAACTATATGGTATCTGGGAAGAGGGACAGACATGAATCCCTGACATAGAGGGTCCTTTTTAGGATTCTTTGTAACCTAGGCCCCATTTGGCTTTGTGAAACTGCTTAGGCATTCAGGCAATAGTTTGCATAAAAACTCTAGAAAGCTTGTCGAGATAAGGCTCAGCATTGGCAAGAAAGTTCTAGATAACACTTTCTCTGAGAAAACTGTCCTCCCTGGCCACCTTAATTGGCAGTAGGCAGGACTGTTCTGAGAGTAGTAAACTAGCCCATATATGCCTGACTGAGGTATTGACCCTTTGTATTCTACAGGCAACACTATAGAGTCCATTATCCCATTGCTTGGATCCTCCATGGGCTGGACACAATGCAGCGTAAAGCTTTCCTCTGCTGATTTGATTGTGTCTTTTCCCCTTGCATTCTAGGTGTGCATCTGGTATGTTATAATAAATACAACTCCTTCACAAGTGACACTTCTTTGAACCTGGGACCGGAGGCTGGTCCTCTAATTTAACACAAACGATCACCAATTTTTACTAGGAAGAACTGCTTTCCATGTAGGACAAGCTTCAAAGCAGAAGCTGTCCCTTCCCTTTCTGTCACATGGCCCCTATTTCCTCTGACAGTAGCTCAGTGAGTCTTGTACATCCACCTAAGTGTTAAAGATGAGAACTGCGTCTGCAGATACTGAAGACCATTCCTCTAGTAACAAAGATTCATTCACTCATCCTTTCTCATTCACACACCCATCAATACAGCAGCCTAGCTTAACAGCAGAGAAAGCCTTCAATATTGTCTCAAACCCCTCCAGTCAACCTAATGTAGTGTGAAAGCTCTGGAATTCAGAGAGCTTCAGATGTACTTTGATATTTAACATCCTATCAGGATACAAAACCCTCCTCTTTTTTACACTAGCAAGGAGCCCCATGGTATAACATAAGTATTTTATGATTATTCTTCATTTTATCTTCACAACTACCCTGAAAGGCTGAGGAAAATGTCTGGCCTATCATCTAATGAGCTTCATGGCAGATTTGGGACTTGAACCTGCGCCTGTCCAGTCTGCCACCTTAGCCCCTGCACCATGCTGCTCCGCTCTGTTGCCTAACAAGGACTTATCCTAACATTGGTAATGAAGTTTCCCCACAGCTTGCATTATGCCTCTTTCAACATTACACCACCTCCTACAATGAAGAATTCCTTGCAGGTTATACATGGTCTGTTTCTCTAACAAGAACATAAAAGAAAACTCACTCTCAGTTAGCTCTGTTGGTAAGCAAATCTTCTCTCGAGATCTTCGGAGGACATACTCTGGTGCATCTTCTGAGGCAAGGCCTTCCTGTGGAAATCTCTCCAGCTTGATCTCTGTCACCATCATGTCTTCTTTGGAACAGAAAAACTCCTTGATATGACAAGAAAGGGAAGCTAAAAAAGGAGAAATATTTCAGTCATGACTTAAATAAAATTGAACTCTCAATCCTAGCCAGAACCAGAGTCCATTTCAGATTATATACCCAAACATGAAGGGATTACATAAAGCCACAGAGGCAGAGTGATCCATATATTCCGGGCTGAACAAAATATAACCACAAATCTAGGACACTCAAGCTCCCTCCAAACAATTAAGGAAGTACCTATGGAGCTCTTCTCTTCTTCAAAGTCCTGGACAAACATTTCACCCACTTCCTCCAGCCAAGAGATGAGATCAGGTTTGGAGGTCCAAGACCCTTTTTGGAGGAAAAGCAACACAGAATGACTAAGTATTTCTCTGGGTATATGTTAAACTAGGATGGTCAGCAATGTAAACAATAATTCATTCTCCAGATATCTTTTTAAAAATGAAATTTGGGGAACAGAGGTAAGGAACAGATAGGGGTATCAACAAGAGAATTCTCAGGACACTGACAAAATCACTCAGGAGGATCCACCCACTAGCCAAGCACCTGCTTACCCAAAGAGGCCACATTCTCAAAGTTCTCAGTCATGACTTCCCTGTAAAGAGCTCTTTGGCCAGGGTCCAGTAAAGCCCACTCTTCCTCCGTGAAGTACACAGCCACCTCCTCAAAGGACACAGGGGCCTGGAAGGAGAAGGAGGTATTCATTATCAACAAATCCTGCTGGGAAATTTTATGTTCTCATGTATGAGAACATGTGGGAACAGGGAGTGGAGTTTACCATCTACCTTTCTTTGACATCCAGCATCAGCTGAAAGGCTCCTGTGACAAAGAGAGGGAGACCTCAGCCATTCCTTCCTCGTTGCCATGTCCTGGGGCTTCTGCAGAATAGCTGTTTCTATTCCTCTGCAAAGTTGTTGTGACCTGGATTCCATCAGTTATATTTTTCTGCTGCCTGTGAACAAGAGAAAAGCACAGGAAATACTTCTGTCCTAGATTTACAATTTGCCCGAGCCATCCATCCTCCAATTTGTCTTCTTCCAACAAGGGGCTCTTTCTCAACTAGGAGAGTCATTTAATTTGGAGGTAGGCTCCTTAGACTGGAGGAAGGGTTCAGACTTGAACCAAAAGGAAGGGTCAGGTGTAAATATTTTAATAAATACATAAGCTTTGCCCAATGTAGTGGTAGGATCCACCACCACCCATTTCAACTCCTCTGCCTACCGTTTAATGCTCAATGCATACCTTTCAGGATATGATATTCCAGTTTAGCTGCTTCCACAGCCACCTTACAAATACCTTTACAAAATATACACATTCACAGAAAATCTTACTGCCCACCAGGCCACGCATAACAGTCTGAAAGAACCTGGCCCCATTCTCATTCAGAGCCAGCACACTACAGTGGTAGAATGTCAGACCAGGATCTGTGAGAACCAGATTCGTATCCCTGGTCTGCCACGGAGGCTTGCTAGGTGACCTTGCAGCAGTGTCACACTTTCAGCCTGACCTATCTCACAGGGTTGTTGGAGGGATAAAATGGAGGAAAAGAATGATGTAAGCCACTTGGGGTTCCCTTTTGGGGAGAAAGTCTGGGTATAAATGAAGAAAAAATAATAAAACCCAGTTTCCCAAAGTTGTCTGCCTGGCATCGTAGCAGGAAGTTCTCTGGGAGGATCCTGCTTACTAACAGTGCCAGTTTGGTGTAGTTGTTAAGAGCACGGGACTCTAACCTGGAGAACTGGGTTTGATTCCCGGCTCCTCCGCTTGAAGCAAGCTGGGTGACCTTGGGTCAGTCACAGCTTCTTCTAGGAGCTCTCTCAGCCCCATCCACCTCACAGGGTGATTGTCATGAGGATAATAATAACACTCTTTGTAAACTGCTCTGAGTGGGTGTTAAGTTGTCCTGAAGGGCAATATATGAATGTTATTATTATATTATTATTATGGTGCTTATATACTGCTCTTCTAGACAGATTAGTGCCCCACTCAGAGCAGTAAACAAAGTCAATGGTGTTATTATCTGGCACTGAGAGGAGTGGCTTACCCACGACTACTTGATGAATTCACGGCAGTACTGGGATTGCTGATTTGTACCCCAGCCACTTAACCACTATGCTACAGCAGCTCTCCTTGCCCCCAGTCCTCCAGCCACCACTTTCTCCATCCCTGTGACAGCCATTTCTTCCTAAATGCCTTGCTGTAGTGAATAGCTAAGCAGTCTGAATAGCCCTAATTAGCCTGGTCTCTTCACAGCATGGCTACTAAGCAGGGTCAGGGGGGACCACCAAGGAAGACGGGGGCTGCTATGCTGAGGAAGGCAGTGGCAAACCACCTCTGCTCCCCTGTTCCCTTAACAACCGTTGAAGTATAACAACATCTTGTGTACAAAGAAGAAAGAGAAGGTCCTACAACAGAATATAGAAATGCAAAATGTTTTAAAAGCAGCGAACAAATTAAGTCAATACAATCAACTTCCAATAGACAAAGGAATAAGATTTGGGTTGCAGGAATCTGGTTTAACAGAATAATTCTCCTTGTCTCGTTAAGGCTTTTTAACTGCCCAATGTCAGGATTTATATCCTAACGCTGAGCGGCTTCAACGCCTTGATTCTGAGACCTATAAACAGAAGTCTCTCTTTTGAAGAGCCTGTCAATTATAGTACAAATGATTTATATGGATTCTCCTAGCTTTTACTCTCCCCACCATGACACACAGAGACTTCTCATTAAGAGTTTAATGTTTATTGTTTATTAAAATAAACTCTAATATTTTTAACAAAGTAAGATATCAAAATATAAAAGACTATTAAAACAGAATGGAACAATTACTAGACCACAGTTCCTACTCTCTATCCAAGGACCTTCCTGAACCATCACACTCAAAAATGTATAGCATGATGAAGTCTGAAGACATTCTCAGTTTTTCCAATGGAAAAATCAAGAAATTTTGGGCAACACTGGGAAAAACGTCTGATTTTCTCCCCATTTCGAATTAGTGAAATGAATGACAAGGTTTTACTCAAAAAGCGAAGTACAAAAATTATGTAAGGTAATCTACAGTATTACGATTTCTTTCTTCAGTGACCTCAAAAGGTCCAGAAATTTTACATCTCTATCCCTGGGTGCCAAAATAAACAATCAATGCAGGGAAAATAAAGTCCACATCTCTCTCCCCACCTGTAAGGATGACACTATGGTACTGCCCATGACCAAGGGAAATTTAGAAAAGGAGGAAAGCCAGCTGAGGCCCTTTGGAGGGTCAGCCTGCCTTGTGGAGATCTTGCTGTGGCTTGAGGCCTTCCAAGGCCTATCCCCACTTTGTCCTCCCTTAGAAGTTAGAGGCCCACAAGCCTGTGAGGGTCCCATTCGTTCTGAATCCTTGAATAGAGAGCTAGGAGACTGTTTTGATTTGCCTGGTTACTGAGTTGTGACTATAACAGTAGGAAGGTGGTAATTAGTATTTTGAAAGTGGAGGACCCCCAAGGACTAGAAGAGGCATCTCATTTTCCCTATTTTCTCCCTTTATCCTCCTGGCAGCCCCCATAGTTTCTTCAAGGGAAGACCTGTATAAAAGCAAAACACAAACAAGGAAGGATCACCCCTTTCCTTGCCCGAGACTGGCATTCTGCTGCCAGGGATTGTCATTCCAGACCTAGAGGATTCAGAGAACAATCCCCAAATGGGTGTCGCTGCCTTCCACACAGGGACAGGATTTTGCAGCAGCATCACAGCCCCAGTTCCCTGGCCTATCAGAACTTCTGCAATTTTTTTTTAAAAAATTGTTGTACTGTCAAAGGCTTTCACGGCCGGAGAACGATGGTTGTTGTGGGTTTTCCGGGCTGTATTGCCGTGGTCTTGGCATTGTAGTTCCTGACGTTTCGCCAGCAGCTGTGGCTGGCATCTTCAGAGGTATAGCACCAAAAGACAGAGATCTCTCAGTGTCACAGTGTGGAAAAGGTGTTGGCAGGTCATTAAGCACCAATCCATATGCAAAAGAAACTCCTCAGGATACAGTGAAGCCTCCCTCCATTAGCATTCCACACCCTGGGAAACTCTTACAGGATGACTCAGCTCAACCCCACCCCTCCTGAGTAGATATAAATGACCTGCCAACACCTTTTCCACACTGTGACACTGAGAGATCTCTGTCTTTTGGTGCTACACCTCTGAAGATGCCAGCCACAGCTGCTGGCGAAACATCAGGAACTACAATGCCAAGACCACGGCAATACAGCCCGGAAAACCCACAACAACCATCAAAAATATTGTTGTATCACTATACCATTGTAGTGATAGGTGCAGCAGGTTCTCTGAAATCCCAGCGTTCCTTTTAAAAAAAGTCTCTAGCCCCTTCCTTTAAGAGATGCCTTTTACCTTATATCTCTGTAAGGGAGAGGTTAGCCGTACTTGGCTTACTTGAGGGGGGCTAGAAAATGCAAATTTTCACACCCATGCGACAGCCATGGAGACTTTACTGTGATTGTTCCCAAAACCTTGGAGAAAAGCTGTGGAAACCACCAGAGGAGCACGAATGCACCACGGTGCTGGGGAGAAGCAGGGAAGGGGGGGGACCCACTTCTCAAAAGCACTGAACTCAGGGCCAGCAACCGGAGTGGAAGACCCCCAGAAGGCTGGCCCCCAGGGAAGAGGATTACAGCCTCATTCTAGTCCCAGGGAGTGTGTGCGTTTTTTGCGATCCATTCCTCGTTTTCTTGGCACCTCTGCAGGACTTCAATGCCATTCAAGTCCATTGGCCTGGCAGGCTACCCGGTCCGCCTTCGAGGAGTTCCCATTGTTTCCAAAGGGTCATTTTTATCGTTCGTTCTTATGCATCCCCTACGCAACCTTGCCAGAGAGGGAGCTGCGCTGAACACCCGCTCGAACCAAAGGGGCTGGAGGGCTTCAGGCAGTCGCCCTCCCTCCCAGGCCTGAATATTTTAACGAGCACAATAGGAGGGGAAGGCGCCGTATCAACGACTGGCTTCCGTGACCCCCCCCCCCCGGGCCCGCCGCTGCCACTCACCGTCCTCCTTCGGGGGCTGCTTGCAAACTTTGTTCTCAAGTCAACAGTCTCCAGCATAGGAAGAGCGCAGCAAGCCGCGCTGCTCCAAAGAAGACGGATGCATCCAAGCTTTCCTTGCCAGAGAAACAGGGACCGGTGTAAAAGCCGGAACGGAGCAGCCCGGAACGGCAGATCACTAAAGAAGCGGCCGGTCCTGTTGGATTGCTGCTGCGTTTAAATCGTTGCAAATTTACATGTATATACCCTATTACGCTGTTTATTGACATGTCTGGAAATTTAACTGTACTGACTCATGCTGTGTCTCACCTGCCTTGAGTCTCAGTAAGAAAGGCATGCGATAAACAACACAATAAATAAATAAGTTGAGAACTATATTTTATAAAAGAAAAAATTGCAGTATTATACTTTTATTAACCCCTTTCCAGCCACAGTGCATTGGAACAGACATTTTACAGATTTGCGTGTGTGCGTGTAGAAAACAGGGTATGTCGCCGGCACAGAAGGACAATACTCTGGAAACAAGGAAAGGATACTCTTTATATTTCATTACATTACCCAACCTTTTTTCCATGGAGGAACCCCTAATTTGCAAATACCAAGGAACCCCTACCTATGAAAACGTTTACAGGCCAGAAAAAGTTGATGGCAGGGAGTGCAATTCAATTATTACTAAATTATTGTCAAGAAAATTTATTTGTAAAGAGCTGCTGGGGTTGCCAACCTCCAGGCGGAGCCTTAAGATCTCTCAATTGTAACTGATCTCCAGGCTACAACAGTCAGTTCCTTTGGAGAAAATGGGTGCTTTGGAGGGTGGATTCTGGCATTATACCCTGTTGAATATACCCTGCCCTCCCCTCCCCAAACCCAACTTCCCCCAGGCTCCACACCCAAATCTCCAGGAATTTCCCAATCCATAGTTAGTAACCAAATTCACATATCATATAGGGCTAGATGGGGGTGATGCCCCAGAGAATCCATGTTCTGGTTCTCATTCCATTCAGTTTACTGTCTTGTGTCAAATCTGTTTACAGAAAACAGTTTTGGACCATGAAAGTGCCACATAATTTATGCCCCAGTGTTTGTTCTGGATACATTTTGGTTGGGTAATATGGGCTAATAAAAGTATAGTATTGAAAGGGTTTTTATTGTTCTCAAGTGTCTTTTATACTTCATACTATTTTTTTGCAGTAATATTAAATTGCCATTCCAAGCTGTTTTGTTCTATTTACACCTTCTTCATTAATATCCAAAGAGCCTTGCTGGCTTACCTAGGATTGGTGGGAACTACAGAAGGAGGGAGGCATCCAGCTGAAACAGCCCTGCCCAGCAGCTACTTCATGGGGGCACAGGTGTGCTGCACCTGCGGACATGAACATCCCCACAATGGCTTCGGGCCCTCACTCAGGTCTAGGGTGGGGCCAGCTCAGCTCTGCTCCATGGAGGATACAGCAGTGAGGGCCCTGATGTGCCATGAGTGTGAGAGCCTGGGAGGGGAGGCTGAAAAACTGAAAGGTTGGGGGGGGGGGGTCATAGAACAGGCAACGAGGCTGAAGTAGTGAGAGAGAGGAAGGATGGAAGAGTGGGAGGATGTGGAAGCAGAGACTGGAGAGCATTCCAGGAGAGGAAAGAGAGCCCAAAGACAGGCCTGAGTTTGGAAGCAAGAGCTCTGGCAACTCTAGTAGTTCGAGTGGACGTGACAAAAGACTATTCTATGTATTGCAAAGGTGTATGTATGTATCCTGTGACTAGCCATTAAAGGTGACCCTTTGACTGCAATTGGTCTCCGCGTTTTTTGATGGCAGGGAGCAGTGAATGTGCCACTGCCCCCTGAGGGGCCAATAACTTTCTCAATCACATCCTTCCAAACTGTAAGGTAGATTGTACCAATTTTTAAAAAATGATAATAAATACAGTAGAATAAAAACAAGCAGCGATATAAAGCCACAAGATGCTCATCAATCTTCTGAAAATTCTCCATTCTCTTCAATCAGCCAAAGAACAGGTTTCAAGCCTCAAAGGAAGGCCTTTCCAGAACTATATGATAAAGACCCTGCTCCTCGGCTCACATGGGGTTTGTACACGGAATTGGTCCACGTTGGCAGTGATTGGGTTTGTATGGGTTGTATGCGAGTCCTAAGCTGTGAATGCTTACAAGGTAAGACCCAGCAATTTGAACTGAGTCCGGAAGCTAACCAAGTTGCCACAAAATTGGGGTTCATTCAGCAAACTAGTTTCTGTCTGTGTGTGTGTGGGGGGGGATTCACCATGAAACAGCCAAGAGTGACTAGCCAAAAGTCACAGCAAGCTTTTTGACTGAGTAGGGATTTGAGTTTTCACCTCCCCGGCCTTCATCCAACAATTTAACTCAGGGTCCCCAACCTTTTTGGAATTCTGACGCAGATTGGTGGGTTCAATGACAAACAGACTGCTGCAGTTTAAGTGGACTGAAACAAAGCAGGGAAACCCCGGATAGTCAAAAGCTACAGGAAACAATACCGGGAATATACAGTCAAAATTTTTGGATTTTTATAATAATATATTGGTGCAAAATGTGCAAAAGTGCAAAGTGTCAACAATAAATACAATCTATAATAAATACAATCTATAATAAATACAAGGTAACAATTATACAAGGTAACAGTTGTTTGTCCGTGTTTTTGTAATGTTCATAAAGAAACGTCTGGGTGAGAGCTGCAGTAGAGCCTTCTTAGGAATGTAGGCAGACAGTCCCACAGAGGAGGGTGACCACAATCCAAATCAAATGAAAATATTGATGTGCCGACGGGATTATGCTTGCATATTATACCATGTCCGTTGCACTGAAATGGTGGTTCATGCCAGTAATGAAAATATCATGTGGTGAGCTGTTCTAATTGAAGACCATTAGGAAGGTGTACATCCAATAACTGTGCCCAGGAAGAAGTTGTGTATACGAAACGGGAATGGTATAATATGCAAGCATAATCCCGTTTGTTATAAAAATCCAAAAATTTTGACTGTATATTCCCGGTATTGTTTCCTGTAGCAGTTTAAGTGGAGCCAACAAAAAAACCACTCCCACAGACAGCGGCAGCAACAACAAAATGTGAGAGAGCGAAGCTATTCATAATAATTACTGTAGTTCTTCAGCATTTCAGGTGGAAACTCTGTTTAACAGGAAGTCTTTTAATCTGCACAGCTAATCAAATTCCCGATGGCCAAATAAAAATCTTGTAGAACTAAAGCCGCACCTGGCCCCACCCACTTTCTACAAACACGTGGCAGGCACCAGATAAGGTGTTGGCACACGCCATAGCTCTCTCAGGCACCACACTGGGTATCCCTGCTCTAACCACTATAACACATTCTCATTCTCGCGTTCCCTCACCTGTGACTTTTAGTGCTGGCCTTAACTGTTTTTATTCTCTAACATACTCAGAATCACGTGTATACCAGTTATCTCAGTATTAATAAAAGACATCACAGCATGAACATATTTAGTGTTTTATTTTGGAAATACAAAAAAGGATTTATAAAACAATTGTACCTCATATTTGAAATGCTTCTTGGTACAAATATGTCCTCATACTTAGAATACATTGTTTAATGAAGTATTACCTGGGTTTAGGAATGATCTAGTACAAGCATATTGGGAGAGGAGGCAAACTGAGGTAGAAACAATGGAAGGGACAGAGTATCCCTCTGGAAATCCTCTGCCTAACACCCACAAACATACAAGGCAAACTAGAAGCTTACAGCCCCCAAACTGGCTGGTTAAGTCAAATCTATATATGTGAAATTACCTCAGTGCCCTTTCTCCACTGGCCATTCCCTCAAATCAATGCCTACATTTCCCTCAGATTCCTATTTCTCAACATCTTTCCCAGGATCTCTATGAGATTTTAGTCCCAGAAAAACTAGCAGCTTTCCCTGCTCTCACAGACACTTTGTCTTTTGAACTGAAGAAATCTTCATGATCTTTCTGTACCATCATATCTGTTCAGTTGTCAGAGGCTTCACTGCCACAAGCCCAATACAACGCATATATCTAATTAAACAGGTGCTGCCACCACACTCATGGTCATTCCATTCTTTGACCCCCTGAGTTTCATCTGCAAATTCCTCCTTAATTGCCCTTTCAGCTCCTTTCCATGGCAAGTCCTTTCTTAAGCTCCACTCACTTCAAGGGCCTTCCTCTGTTTGCCTTCAAAGGAGAGGGCAAGAGTCAAACCTCAGAAGGCGAAAGGCACAGTCAGATACTCAGCTGAACCTGTAATCTTCTACCCAGGAAGCCTTTCACAAGCCCTAGGCTTACAAAGAGCGGCAAGCAAGAAGCAGGAAGATATCGCAGGGAATGAGGAAGGGGTAACCTTGGGAGAAATGCTCAAGAGAAATGCTGCCTCTAATGTTCTTTTTCTTTCCTTGGCATGGGGACATTACTGTATATGGGGAGAGACCAGATTTCCATGCATTTACCTGGCTATTCCATTTCGGTGTTCACATGAACAAAGTGCTAACAGCAAGGGGTTACAAAGAAGGACCTATCTCAATTTCTAGGGGTGCAGTTTCCAAAGCCTGAGGGTAAACTGAAACAGGAAAAACATTTCAGGTAATTAAAAGGTTTATTGAGCCACAGCAAATGCAAGATACGTGAAGTACCAAAATAATAAAACAAACAGTGGCATTGAATAAAATGACATAAAAGGAAAAAATGTAAGAACGTACAAAGTGAACCCAGAATGCAACACACACTAACAGAGGACAGAGACAGGATTCACAGCACTACTTTAGGTTTCCTTTGGACCACAACCCCCTTGCCATATTACAAACAGTATTTTAAATAACAACATTTGATTTATATACTGCCCTTCAGGACAACTTAATGCCCACTCAAAGCGGTTTACAAAGTGTGTTATTTATTAACCTCACAATAAGGTGGGTGGGGCTGAGAGAGCTCCAAGAAGCTGTGACTGACCCAAGGTCACCCAGCTGGCTTCATGCAGATAAGTGGGGAATCAAACCCGGCTCTCCAGATTAGAGTCCTACTGCTCTTAACCACACCACATTGGTCATTCTTGATTTGCCTTCTGAACGGCTGGCAATTCTAATCAGACCCTTCATGTTCCATTTTGCACTATACAAGGATATCAATGCTGCCTTCTAGTTATTTTATTTATTTAGAAAATTTCTATGCAGCCTCTTCAGGAAACCTGGCAGACAGTAGTAGGAGCAGTGGGTGGCAGAGGCTATCACAGCCACCTGCCCTGACAGATTTACAAGCGCGTTTGTTGTAGGTAAATGTGTTTGCATGCGCACCCCAGAGTATACAAATGTAAGAGAGGAATGCTGGCAATTGCAAACAAATGCTTCACCATAAAGCACTGGAGTGACCTCTAGTGACATATAAAAGGATTACAAGAGGGCATCCAAATATACTTAAGTGAGGGGAAAGTGTCCACAGATGGATAAAGGCTCTCTCTAAGGATCAAACACACCAGCGCAGTAACCTGGGACACAATTGGAAAACAATCACATAGACAGCTTTTTGTCAATAAATTTCTCTTAATGAGTGGTCTGTTGTGCTCACAGCTTTCATAAAATTAATCTCATCTACGTATTCTTGTGTTGACTGGGGAAGGCAATGGCGAACTACCCCGTAAAAAGTCTGCCAAGAAAACATCACACGATGCCCCTGCCATGGGTCAGTAATGACTCAGTGCTTGCACAGGGGACTCTACCTTTACCTTACCTATGTATTCTTGTATTATGAAGCAGGGCCCTTTCAAGTAAAGTCTTTTTTTCTGCACGCTAAGAGTTTGCACACATTCCTTTCCAGAGTGGCTTTTCCAAATGTATGCAAAACTTCCATATAATGGTCTGTGGAGCATTTCCTTCAAATGAGATGCTAGAACAAAAAGCAAACAGAAAATGTTTTTCCAGTGCAAAACAATTCACAATTTGAAATATAATTCACTGAAATTCTACACAAGGTGATTAACCATTCTCCTTGCTGTAACAGCCCAACAATCCTTGTTTTTTTTTCTTTTGTATACTTCAGAGTTTCTTCATGAGTTCATACCGCTAAACTGCAAGTTATAAAGAGCTCGGATATTAGCTGAAGCTTTATATTTTACCTTGTATAAAACTTTTACCCCCCCCTACCAAAAAAAACGGAAAACAACTTAAGACACTCCCCACAAGAGGTGACCAAATATAAAATACAATCCAAATTTTGAAAATGTAGCAGTATATCCCTGCTCCACAATATTATTAAAAAAGTGCAAATCAAGTCCTATTCCTACATGGCCCCTCCATGTCATATGCAGAGACCCTCAGTATTAACCAGGGTTTAATCTGTGCCCAGAAATTACAAAGGAAAGGGGGAAAGGTCTGTGTGCATGTGCAGAATGTATGTCTCTCACAACTAACTACAGTTTGTTCTCATCCACCTGTTCCCACAGGACATAGCTTCTAGAGGCAGCTTGCGTAGGGCCCAGGAACCTTTTCAGAATTTAAGCAACACTCTCTCAACCACAGCGGTTTTTATTTCGATGTAAATGTTCTCACACACACACACTCTCCACTTTCAGTTTCCCCCCAAACTGGGATTAAAGTTCAAGGGCAGCTTCAAGGATGACGAGAGCATCAGCATCGGAGTCTATAGCTTTTGAATAAGCTTCATAGCCTCCTTTAATTTCTGACCACTGACTCTTCCACTCTTCCAAATCTTTTGGTTTGCAGAGGACTTAGGCAGGAATGGTGAAGTTTTGCCTCTCAGTTTGTGCAGGGCCCAGAGAGAAACTCACACAGCTTTTCATTAAAGTACAGTGCAAAATTAAACAGGACCTTGCCCACTAACCAGAATCCAGTGTGTGCCAAAGCACATAGGAAATGGGGCTTGTGGTGAAAAAGGAATCATTCTCAAAACGGACAACTTAGAGGAGACTTTTGTGCTAGGTGCCTGTGGAAGGGTAGGGGGGCATCAAAGAAGTGTGATACTGAAACACAAAGAGTTTCACAGGGAAGAAACCTGAAAAATCTGGGTTACCTTTGAAAGCAGCTTTTCCCTTTCTGTTCTGAATTCCTACACTAGCAGACCCTGGGTGGTCTTAATGATTCCTCCAGCCAGGGAGTGACGAATACAGACTTGAAGAGTATGTAGATTTCGAGGTAGTAGCAGCTTGGCTGAATACTTCCCACACATTTTTTCCCCCTTTTCCTTCATGTTCAGATCATAGGTATCCAGGTTAGGGGGGAACTGAGAAAAAAAATCTTTTTATTTCATGGCAGTCCACTGCAAGAGGATCCCTCCTTACTACCTTTCCTCCAGCCACGAAATCCTGACACCAAGGTCAATTTTAAAACCGCCAGTAGTGACCAGCTGCCTAGATTTTTACAACCTAGCAAATAAAATTCCTGTGGATTACACTGAAGTATTAATACTTTAAGTAAACACTTAAGAGTGGGCAAACTCTATTGAGCACACTGGGACTTCTGAGGAAGGATGCATAAAATCACGCCCCACAAAGGTTTCTTACCTGCATGTGTTCTTCATAGTTACAGGTTCCCTCCAGTGCGTGAACCCTCTCAAGGCCCACAAGGTGTTTTTCTTGAGGAAAAAATTGTCCATTCTCTGAATATTCACAGAATTTCCTCCCCACATGAATTTTCTGGTGGTTCAGAAGGTATGAACGGCGGGTAAAACATTTGCCACATTCCACACATTTGTAGGGTCTCTCTCCTGTGTGGACTCTCTGATGGATCAGAAGGTATGAGGGTTGAGCAAAGTATTTTCCACACTCGCTGCATCCATAGGACTTCTCCCCTGTGTGGAGTCTCTGATGGCTCACAAGAGTTGACTGTTGAGAAAAACACTTTCCACAATCAAGGCATTTATACGGCTTCTCTCCTGTGTGGACCCTCAAGTGCATGATGAGGTTTGAATGTTGAGGAAAACATTTCCCACACTCTGGGCATCAATAGGGTCTCTCTCCTGTGTGGGCTCTCCTGTGTTTCACAAGGCCTGATTTGTACGCAAAACATTTGCCACACTCCAAGCATTTGTAGGGTGTCTCTCCTGTGTGAACTTTCTGGTGGGCCACAAGGTATGACTGGTAAGGAAAACACTTTCCACACTCCACACAAGTGTAGGGTTTCTCTTGGTTGTGGAGCCTCTGGTGAATCTTGAGGTATGACTGATGAGGAAAACATTTTCCACATTCCAGGCAATTATAGGGTTTCTCTCCTCTGCGAACTCTCTGGTGCGTCACAAGATATGAGAGGCGAGTGAAACATTTTCCACAATCCAAACACTTGTAGGGCTTCTCCCCAGTGTGTGTTCTCTTATGTTTCACGAGGCCTGAGTTGTCAATAAAACATTTCCCACACTCTAGACATTTATATGGCTTCTCTCCTGTGTGGACTCTCTTGTGTTTCACAAGACCAGAGCTGTCAGCAAAACATTTCCCACACTCCAGGCATTTGTAGGATTTTTCCTGAGTGTGGAGTTTCTGATGGGTCTTAAGGTATGATTGGTGAGGGAAACATTTCTCACATTCTGGGCATTTATAAGGCTTTTCTCCTGTGTGGGCTCTTTCATGTGTCATAAGGTATGACTGGCAGGTAAAACATTTCCCACACTCCAGGCATTTATAGGGCTTTTCTCCTGTGTGGACTCTCTGGTGGGTTCCAAGCCCTGAGTTGTCAGCAAAACATTTCCCACACTTGAGGCATTTGTAGGGTTTCTTTCCCTTATGGACTCTCTGGTGTTTCACAAGGCTTGCATGTTGAGTAAAACATTTCCCACAGTCAGGGCATTTATAGGGCTTCTCTCCTGTGTGGACTATATGGTGCCTCATAAGGACTGAGCGTTGAGCAAAACACTTCCCACACTGCATACATTTATGAGGTTTCTCTCCTGTATGGAGCCTCTGATGGCTCACAAGGCCTGAGCGTTGAACAAAACACTTCCCACAATCTGCACACCGATAGGGTTTTTCTCCTGTGTGGAGTCTTTGATGGCTAACAAGGGTTGACTGTTGGGAAAAACATTTCCCACAATCCAGGCATTTGTACAACTTCTCTCCCATGTGAAGTCTCTGGTGGCTTATAAGACTAGATTGTTGAGAAAAACACTTCCCACATTTTAAACATGTATAAGGCTTCTCTCCCGTATGGACTCGCTTGTGTTTCAAAAAGGCTGAAGGATCAGTAAAACATTTCCCACACACTAGGCATTCGTAAGGTTTCTCTCCTCTATGAACTCTCTGGTGCGTCACCAGGACAGACTGACGAGTAAAACATTTCCCACACTCCAAGCATTTAAAGGGCTTCTCTCCTGTGTGCACCCTCTGGTGGGTCACCAGAACTGAATGGTGGGCAAAACATTTCCCACATTCTACACATGTGAAAGGTTTCTCTCGGCTGTGGACCCCCTTGTGTTTCAGAAATGGTAGCTGCTGACAAAAATATTTTCCATATTCAAGGCACTCATACAGGTTCTCTACAGTGTGAATTTGCTGGTGTGCTTCCAGTCTGTTAGTAAAACATTGCCCGGACTCCAGGTATGAATTACTTTTCCTCCAATCACCTGCAGAAAAAAACAAAAAAGCAAACAGAAATAGGATTTATTCCCAATGGCAACACCATAGCCAGGCTTAGGTCCTGGCTCACTGTCTGGAGATGGGAGGCAAAAGTAGGCTGTAGCTTTGCAGCTGAAGTATATATTACTATAAGACAATTCAGTCCAGAATCTAAGATTATCAAACTGCACCAGTGTTCATGCAAAGTCCCCAACAAAAACACCTGTGTCAAGGAAAGAAGAACAACAGGATTATACCATTTGTTGCATATGTGGAGGAATGGGACTAAAAGTACATACTTCATTTTTTGAGCACCAACCATGAATTTTGTACTTCAGGTAATTCAAACCTGCGTACATAAACAGTCTCATAAAATCCAGGTAAGCAACTGTGTTGGTCTACATTAGAACAACAGGATTTGAGTCCAGTGGCACCTTAGAGACCAACAAGATTTTCAGGATACAATCTTTTGAGAGTCAAATCTTTGGTGTCTCAAGAAGGGAGCTCTGACTCTCAAAAGCTTATAACATGGCAGTCTTGTTGGTCTCTTAAGGTGCCACTGGACTCACATCCTGCTGTCATAAAATCCAGCAATCAAGGAAACATTTTAGCTACAACAGCCATCTGAACTGAGTCTCTTATGGAAATTTTATACAATGCAGAGCTGAAAGGATCATTAAAAGGATTACTTCCAATGGGAGCTGTCATCTGCTTCTGCTCTGTCCATATGATCTCATCTACATGACATCACACGTTCTCTTCTCTCACCCTCACCCTCCCTCCCGGCCCTGATGAACTAATCACTTGGTACGCTTCCTAGTACCATGAAAGACACAAAAGGCAGCAAGGAGAATGTGGTAACTGGGCAAAGAACTAACTGAGAACCAACTCCCCAAATACCTTTTAGGATACTGCAGGGGATGAGATGCATCCCATGGAAGATTTCCACACGTGTAACAATCCTTGCACAAGCAGAACTGCTTAAAATTACTCCTCACTGTTTGCTTGTACTAAGTAAAAACTATTGTATCCCCACTGTCTTTTCCATGTGCTCTGAAAACAGCACATGGTATTTCTTCTGATACAATTTCAAAAGCAATGAAATGTGAATCGCCTGTTGAACATTCTAGTGTACCATATGCATATTGGCATATTAAACATGTCCTGAACATTCCCATACTCCATAGGCATATTGTTATTTCGTCAAAAATTATGTGTTGCTACTGCCATCACACTACTGCTTGTGCAAACAGAACTGAGCGTACTAAGTACATTTTCCTTTCTGCTCACATCTTGCTGAATCTAAGCCGGTATACGTAAGGGGCTGTTATTACTGTAAACTGTTTTGGGAACCATGTTTGGCTGCAAAGGGGAAAACACAATCAACCACAGAAGAAATCAGAGGTAATGAAGAAATCACTAAGTCCTTTGGGAATTTTTTAAAACTAAGAATTCAAAAGGATTGAAAGTGGCAGAACAATAACAAATGTGCAAGCCTTTTTTTTAAAAAAAATTGCTTTTCCATGCTTTTCCATACTTTTATATGCACCACAGAAAGATATGCTGCAGAATTAGAGTCACCTTGCAGTCTGGGCTCTGGCCTCCTTCTGAAACAAATCAGGGAATTCAGAAAGGGGAAAGTGGACAACCAATTTAAGAAAGAAAAGCTGAAGATAAAGAAGATGACTTGCTGCTCACCCCAGAAAGAGGAGGCCTGATAGATGGACTTTAATGAAGGGCCCCGCGTCCAAAGCCGGGGGCAGGAAAACAATCATTTATTTACTTCGTTTATACCCCGCCCATCTCCCCAATGGGGACCTAAAGTGGCTTGCATTTTGCTGTCACAAGAACCATCCGAGATTAGTCTGTTCTAGCACCAGAAGGAGGCTTTAAAAGCAAGGTGACCAGTTCTAGGGACTCAGCCATACACATTCACTCTTTTCCTGTTTCTTCATCTGCACCCTGTTTCATTATTTTCTGGAACAGTTGCAGCAATGAGAAAAGGTAAAGAGATGTTGTGGCTGAGTTCATACATTATTTTTTATGTATTTTAAAATGTGTATCTTCCCCAGCATGGTTGCTGACATCTTCTCTTAGAGCCAAACTACAAGTGATGCCTGACACAGGTTGGACACTTGTCAGCTTCCCTCAAGTTTTGATGGGAAATGTAGGCGTCCTGGTCTTGCAGCTTGGCTCTCCAACTGCTGTCCAACTATCTGCTGTCCGACTTTTCAACTATCACTTGTCCAACATTCCGCCAAGCTGCCTACATTTCCCATCAAAACTTGAGGGAAGCTGACCAGTGACCAACCTGTGTCAGGCGTCACTTGTAGTTTGGCTCTTAGTAAAGCAACCCTGTAGAAAATAAAAGGTCAATTAATTTAGCAACAATTACTGATTCGAAGGCCCAGACACTCCCCAGAATGGCTTTTAACAACTTGCTTATCCTACACTCTTACCTGCACAAGAGATCTCTGTGCTGTCTAAGTCTTGAGATTCTGGTACCCATGGCTCTTCTCCATGCTCCAGCTTGCAAATTAGGTCAGGCTTAGAGACGATGCATCCTTGTCAAGAAAGAACAGAGCATGTTAGGAATAACTGGGTCAAACTCCCTAAATGGCACAAGAAAGAAAATATCCTATATTCTCACCAAATATCCAGAAAGGGGTTTTTACATTACACTGCTTTTACACTGTGCAATGGGTCCAATTGCCAAAACAACCCAAAGAACATACACATCTGGAGCAATACATCTGTCAAGGGAGTGCATACAGAGTGCATGGATAGCTAAATTAATCAATAAATTCACCTCAACATTTTTATTATCAGGGCTTTTTTTCAGCAGGAACGCAGTGGAACGGAGTTCCGGAACCTCTTGAAAATGGACACATGGCTGGTGGCCCCGCCCCCTGATCTCCAGACAGAGGGGAGTTTAGCTTGCCCTCCGCGCCGCTCGGCGGTGCAGAGGGCAATCTAAACTCCCCTCTGTCTGGAGATCGGGGGCGCGGCCACCAGTCATGTGACCATTTTCTCTGAGGGCAACCCACTCTTTTCCGAGAAAAAAGCCCTGTTTATTATTATTCATGTCCAAATTCTCCAAGAGATGAGTTGAGAAGTACAACAAGGTTTTATTTCCTCAGGACAAGAATGGGAGTCTTCTACGGTCTTTGTAATATTTGTTTTATTGACAAATCTACAAGCAAATAGATTCTTATAGCAGTCAGCAAAATTGGTGATCCTACCTTAGATTGACAAGTATGGACCCCCCCCCCCACAATCCCCCAGATTGCTTCCAGCTATACTGTAATTCTCTAATTTTCTCTGTCCACATTGAGATGATAAAGCTGCTTTTAGCTGCCTCTTGTTCCTTCTCCAAAACTCTGATGCATCTTATGTGCCCAAGGCTGAAGAAAAAAAGTTAGGACCCTAAAATTAATTAAAGTTCTTTTATTATGTCCCAGATCAACCCTCAAGCAGACGAATGCTCATGGGACGAAAAGCAACTAGAATACATGCATAGACACAACATTTTAAACTTTGTGACAATGAGCTCTTAGGACAAGAATGAAAGCAATTAACATATATAATTTCCTAAACATGCCCTAATCAAGATTGGCATACTGAAATGTTTCAGCAGAAAGTTTCCAAATCAGGTCACATACACACAGGTTACTTATCTCATCCAAGAGGAGACTGAGGAGGCAGAGGTTGGAAGAGCAATACGGCCCAGTGGTATAGCATCTGCTTTGCATGCACAAGGCCCCAAGCTCAATCCCCAGCATCTCCAAGCAAAAGGATCAAGGACAAATGATATTATATGAAGGACCTCTACCTAAATCCCTGGAGAACCACTGCACATAAGAATATATGATTCTTGCTCAACCAAGACTCAGTACACATCAGCTTCATGTAAACAGAACTGAGCCAGTGAATTAGCTATGGGGAAGACCAAAGCAACACCACCATTAGTGAATTATCAACTGTGGACTGGCTTTGACTATGGCTCCATCCCCACCTTTTTCAGGTACAGCACAAAAGGTGTGCCTTTCAAATTCCTTTCTCCAGCAGGAGAGCTAGCATTAAAGCATTCACCTAGGGCCCTCTAATTAGGCAGCCTTGTACATGGATTTATGTTGAAAAGAGTGTGAAATGTTCAAACTGGCAGACGGAAGAGACAGTTGAATGGTCTTTCCCCTCAGAACTGAGTCAGCATGTAACAGTTTCAAGTGAAAGTTTTTATTTCAGCAACTCTGAAGACTAAGGCATAAAGTTCAGTCTGCTTTTTGTGGAAGAAAGAGATCGTGGGAATGAATAAAAGTTAGGATTGCTAGCTCCAGGTTGGGAAATTCCTGGAGCTTTGGATGGTGGAGCCTGGAGAAGGTGGGATCTGCAGAGGCAAGGGCCCTCAGTGGGGTAGAATGCTACAGAGTCCACCCTCTAAAGCAGCCATTTTCTTTAGGGGAACTGATCTCTTTGGCCTGAAAATCAGTTGTAATGTCAGATCTCCAGCTACCAACTGAAAACTGGCAAACCTAGCAAAAGTAGTATCACCTCAGAAGAAATGAATCATCCAATAAATTATTCATCCAATAAATTATTCAACCAATAAATTCTTAGTGAAACATCTGAAGAATATGTTGCCAGAATAATTTTTAAAAAATATTTATTTATTTACATTACCTTCCTCACGAGGCAATCGCTCTGAAAGAGGCCACATCTTGAACTTAAATCTTTTGTACTGAGCCTTTGAGACAAGGCTTTCTTTTGGAATTGGAAATTTGGCCTGAACCATAGTCTGATCATAGCTACTGAAGGCAAGGGTGAATATGGCCCAAACACATCACAGAAAGGGGGGACCCGTTAAAATGGTCTGCCCACAAAGGCTCATGGATCTCTCCTGGATTCCAAAACGTTCTGGGGGGTTTTAGAATTCCAAACGTGCTCTGTGGAGGCTGCAGTGGTAACTTGGAGCGTGAAGCTCATTGAAGCCATTCACAAGATTGCTTCTCGTGGACCTCTCCCATTCTTGGGACAGAAGTCAGCCTCATGTTTTATCATAGGGCTGGGTGACCTAAAGAGGGCTGGAAGATGTGTAGAAAGACACTGTTGGAAAAACGGCACTAAATCTGATACAGCCTATTATAAGAAGAAGTGGCAGTGATAGTGGCAAAGAAACATTATTTCTCTGCAATCGTGGCATCAGCTGGTTCATGATTATACCAATTATTTAAGGTATTCTACCTCCTAAATCTGAACCTTTACTGGCTCAAGAACAGACAATTGGCCGTGACACCTTTGCAAAGGTTTTTGCTGATAAAATTGCACAAATAACTGCCTCAGAGACTGAAGCAAGGAGCAGTTTTCTCATATCACCGCAACCAGTGCTGATGAGTCAGAAGAATTTTACCAGGTTCAACCCGATCAGGATATCCTCTGATACTGGCTATTAATCTTTTTGTTTTTCAGCTGTCATTTCTCCACAGCACTCTGGACTCTTCAAATAAAGTGGAGGAGAAATCCAAAACAACTAATCCTAAAATATGGAGTGGGGTATATACCCTGGAAGGCATAGGTTTGTTAAAATCTTTGACCAGTGAAGAGATAAGATTCTTACCCAATGAGGCGACATGCCCATAATTTTCCACCATGACATCCTTGTACAACGCTCTCTGATCTGAGTCCAGAAGACCCCATTGCGACTTTGAGAAATACACAGCCACATCTTCAAAAGGCACCGGCCTCTGAAAGAACAAAAACTCTATATTTATTTTCCAACTGTCTCCTATGAACACCATTCACCAAACACACTGTATGACTTCCCAGGTAAGAGAAAAGAGATCGTTTTCATCAACAGCAGCAGCCTTGCTCTTTACCATGACATTACATATAGAGATGCAAAGAAATCTATTTTTTTTTCCTGAGGGCCTTTTCTCCCCCAATTTTTTCAAGCCCTAGGGTTTTTCAACCCTAGTTTGCAGCTCTCTGTCTAATATTGGGAATATTTTGAATTTTGCGTGTAGACAACTCACAATGCAATCCTAAGAACACCTTCTGAGCAGTAAGCGGCACTATTCTTGAGTAAACCAGCTTTGGATGGCATTTCAGTGCAGGTTAAGGTTTGATTTATAAGTTTTATATATTGTTCTACCCCTTAGGGATGTTAATGAATAGTTTTTGTTGGCAGTGTTGTTTAATTAGAACAGTTTTTTGCACATTTGTGAGCTTTCCGTCCCTTAAAGTTCATTGCTGTTGGTTCCGTTTGTGCAACTACCAAGCAGGCAGCTTTAAAAAGGGATTAGACAGATTCATAGAGGACTGATCTACCAGTAGTGCTACAAACTATGGTGACAAAGAAAAGCTCTACATTCGGAGGCAGTAAATCTCTGAATCCCAGTGCCAGGAGGTGACATCAGGGTAACTGGTTGGCCACTGTGTGAGACTGGATGCTGGGCTAGATGGACCACTGGTCTGAACCAGCAGGGCGCTTCTTGTGTTTTTATGCTCATTTTCTCCTAAACAGTGATACTCAGTGGTTCAGAAGCCACGTAAGATTATCTGACATGCTTCTTGTGGCACCTACCTCATGGGTCCCAATATGGCACCTGCCTCATGGTCATAAAAGTGGGCAAGGGCCTTGCCTGGTGGGACTTGTGGCTGGCAGCTTGAAACTGCTGTCACCAGAGGAATGGGTATGCTGCCAGCCTCTCTGAAGTGCGTGTCTTATTGCAGGGATGTGGCTCTTTTGGTTGAGGGTGTGTAGCTCTGCGTGAACTGCAGATTGCTGACCTGAAAGAAGCTGGATACAGGCATTTTACGCACCCACCAGGAGTTTTGCTTTCTTAACTGCAGGCTCCACCTTGCAAAGGGAAAGCTAACTTTCAGCACTCTGCTGATTTCAATCCCTCTACTGCCACGAACTCAGCAGGGGTCGTTGGGTAAACCACTCCTCTCAGCCCCAACTCCCCAGCTGTATTGTGGGGATAATAACACTGACTTTGTTCACAGCTCTGAAGGGGGCACTAATCTGTTTAGAAAAGCATATATAATCCCAGTTATTATTTATTATTCTTTCATTCGGGGGGCTTTGACCTTTGCTGGATTGTGTAAATTACACTGTAATCCTAAACAAACGCCCTTCCCCCCCCCCGTCCTTTTCGGCGCATCTCCCTCCACCTTTCCCCGCACGCGCACATTCCCTCCCCTCATTCATTCGAAGAAGCCGCCGCCTTTTCTCCACGCCGGTTCTAAAGGCAAACAAAAGAGTCACTCCAAGTGCAAAATCAAAAAGAGTCCAGTAGCACCTTTAAGACTAACCAATTTTATTGTAGCATAAGCTTTCGAGAATCAAGTTCTCTTCGTCAGATGCCTGAGTGCGTTCCCCGGGAATGGGGAAAAAATGCACTCAAAGGAAACAGGCAGCCACTCGCCCTGTCCAAACGCATTTGGCACAGAGGCACGCCCCCCCACTCCCTTTCACTAACCAACATCTGCAAAATAGCCAGATTGAGGCTCTTCTGCAGGCGCTTTGTTGCGCCCCTCCGGCAATTCTTCCAAGCGCACCCCCTTCCCTCCAACCGTTCCGGGTCCAGGAGGAACTGGTCCGCTTCCAAGAAGCGAGACGCCTGCTGGGGCTTGTAGTGTTTTCCCTTCCAGGCACGACGCATTTGTGGTTTTGTCTTCTTTTTAGCCCTCTGGCCCACCCACCCCCTTCCCGCGTAATGCCTTGGGGATCTAATGGCTACTGCGGAAGGAATAAGCGTTAGGTGATGCCGGCATCGAGATTTTTACATCTTATTTTCCCCCGTGCATTCGAAATCCATTGTTACATACAGTTTACATTCTAGATCATTGATTGTGTCCAGTAGCACAAAGTTCTGGGGCGATGCTGTTGGATCGTCAAGACTACGTCTACATGCACATCTCAGCCATCTGCCTGTGCAGTTTCTACCCCAGAGAATGGATCTTAATAGCCACAGAAGCAGATATGCTTCCTGGCAACTCTCTCTCTACCACCCAAGCCCCTGGCAGGGAGTCTCGGGAATCATGAATGTGCAAACCCCAATTAATTAATGGTAGATGCGTGTCCCATTCTTTCTACATGGTGAGGCGTAGCCATGAGATTCCAGAGGATGGTTGCTGGACATAAAAATGATGAGGTTTTGCCATACTACAGTAGAATGAGATGCTAAGTTTGTATAATGCAGGCTACAGCGATGGGGGTGAACTGGGATTCGCTAATGAGTTTAGGGGACCTGCAAAGAAAAATAATTATTAAAATAATTAGTAGATCTGATTATTATCCCAATCTGCCTTAATGCCTCTTACCTTCTTGTGGATTAGGGTAGTCTGACTCCTATACTTTATAGTTACCTATAAGGAAAAAAATCCAAAAAAGCAAGTGAACTACTGACTTTGTGGTACGACATCCAGTTTTTAGTTGACCAGCAAGTGCAAGAAGCTCTATGAGCCTGAATACTTTAAAGATATATTCCAATATCTCTTTAATTCTGTATCAGATAGCAACTGAACTTTCTAGGGTTGCCAACTCCAGGCTGGGAAATTCCTAGAGATTTGGGGGCATAGCCTGAGGAGGGCAGAGTTTGGGGAAGGAAGATAGCTCAGCAGCGGTGTGGTGCCATACTTTCTGCCCACTGAAGCTCCCATTTTCTCCAGGGGAACTGATCTCCATAGTGTGGCGATCGGTCATAATTCTGTGAGAACTCCAGGCCTGACCAGGAAGCCGACAACCCTAGTCAACTTTTTCAACACTTTTCAAGGGCAGTCTCACATAAAGTACATTGCAGTAATCTAATCTAGCTGTAAGTGGGGCATGTACCACAGCGGCCAAATCTTTTCTGCTTTGGAAAGAGCACAGCTAGCTAACAAGCAGAAGATGGTAAAAGTATTCCTGGCAACAGCTGCCACCAGCTTACCAGTAGGCCTGGGTCCAGGAGCAACCCCTCCCCTCCAGCTAGAGAGCTGTTCCTTCAAAGGGAGTGCAACCCCATCCTGAGGAGGAGACATCTCAAACTCCAGCTCAGTCCTCTGCCCACTTCTATCTTGTCATGACTAAGCTTCAGTTTATTAGCCAACATCCCTCCCACAACTGCACTCAGGCATTAATTCAGGGGTTCAACAGCTTCCCTGCGATCTGCTAGAAGCATGAGACAGAGGTGAGTGTTGTACACATACTGGCAACAGTCCAGCCCACATCTCCAGGGTTCACCCAACAAGTATGAGGGACAACATGGGACCTTGTGGGACGCCCAAGGTCAAAGGACCAAGCAACAGTCCCCCAGTTCCATTTCTGAAAGCTGCCTTCCAGATAGGACTGGGACCACCACAAAATAGGGCCTCCCAGTCCCAACCCCAAAAGGCAGCCCAGAAGGATGTCGTGGTTGATGGTATCAAAAGCCACTGAGAGGTCCAGGAGAATCAACAGAGTTGCACTCCCTCTGTCCATCTTCTGGTGTAGGTCACCCACCAGGGCGACCAAGGCTGTTTCAGTCCCATAACCAGGCCTGTAACCAGACTGGAAAGGATCCAGACTACCAGCCACATCTACCAACCCTGCACTGAATTCCCTCTTCAGATACACTGTGGGCCAAGCAACACATGATGTTGAGGATCCATGACCAGAGCCCCAGTGTGCACTTTAGCATCAAAATACAGCCATATCTGTACCACTAGGAACGAGGTGGGTTTTAACTCCCTGTGTATTGTTTCTCCAGTCAAAACTCACCTTCCATAAATGTTTAGTCCAGGTCTGTGTTTATGCGCAGGTGCATGCGCACACCTCAAACCTTTTCAGACCCATTTAATTCCAACCTGTTAATTGGGACCCAGTTTTTGTTCCTCCTCCTCCTCCTGTCTCAGTGGTCCCTCAACTTTCTGATCAGATACCTTGCAGATACAGGTGGCAAACACTGAACCCAACCAAAAGCCGTGTAACACTTTATTTATCTCACAGTGTGATGTACCCAGACTGCCTGGACATAAGGGCAAGCCTTAAGATCTGCCAGCGAAGACAGTTCCCCTACGTCTGCATGTATACCATGTATCATGGGGAGCTTTTCTTGGCACAAGGCAGACTTGCAGTTAGAACAGGCAGCAACTATGGAGAAGGGAGACCTTTGCCAAGTCAACAATGCAGCGCTGTGCAGCAGACTCCAGTCTAAGCCCACTGAAATCAAAGTACAGAATTGTGCTGCAAGTCACTGTCAGTAGGAAGGCATCCAGGCTGCATTCTCCAGAAAGACAGGTTCGGCAGCAGTGGTGGGAAAGGCTCCCATGACCAGTTCTTCTGCTAGGACTGACTACAGGGATTATTGCAGACAAATGTGCTGGCATGCATCGCACAGTCAGCTTCCACAGAACGTTAATACGGTAATATAAAATACTATGCAGTCCATGTATGAACAAACCAACATGGAGGCAATTCCTGTATCAAATCCCACTGGAGATGTTCTTACGTGGCCACTCTGAAAATGTGCGTGGTTTGTTCCATCCAGCTCTGGTTTGGGGTGAAATAACATGTCATCTTGCCACTGAATCCTCCAAAATCAAAACCTGCTTGAATTTGCTTCCTTTTGCTGTATTGCATATGTTGGTTAAATGGGACTCCAAGAAAGCAGGATAAGCAACAGAGGTACAAGATGGTACACTTAGCTAACTAAAGCAAATTTTCACCAACCTGCCAGAAACCTTTTCCTAGTTATCAAGGGGAAACAGCTGGTGAAGATGGCCCTGTTAAAACTCTACAGTTTTGTAATTCTATTTTTATTTTGTGAATATTTTTTTTACATTTTTTTCAAGTAAACTATCAAAAATAGTAACAAAACAGCAGGGCCACTGTTATTGAAGGTACATGTTTTACATATTTTATTAGGAAGAAAGCACCTTTGTCCTTCACAAATCCATTTAATATCAGGAATTATGCTGGCAAGCCGGATTCTTATATTAAGTTCCGCATCAAGTCTGTTCCTTTTTGTTTTTGTTGCAGTGTAATATGAAAATTCAATTTTACACAAATATACATGACGAAGGATCCCTCCATTTTAAAGTTCATAATCTCATTCATGTGTTCCTCATAGTTGTAAGTTTCCAATTAATTAACTCAATTGAAATACTTCACCGAAAGACTCTGATGTTATGGGGGAGAGCTCTCAAAAAAACAATTTATGTTCAGGGTTATCCCAAGTCTGAAGTAATTATTTTAATAATGGATTGTTATCAATATAATGTAGCCCGTATAAGACAGAGCAACATTTATAATAATATCCCTGGGTCATGCTGTTCTTGTGACTGCTCAATCACACTCTTGTAAAGCAAGATAAGGTTGGTATCTTTAGATCATTAATCTCCCCACTCAGTGTTTTTTGGTGCAGAATTCTTCTGGTCCCTCTTAGATCTTTCTTAGTCATTTATAAATCTGTTAATCTTGCTTTCCCATTGCAACAATGTATGCATATAAAGTAAGAAAGAGGGGGGAAATACAAGCAAAGGAGTCATCTTTCCAAGCATCACCTCTACTGTTTCATGAGCTTCTCCCCAGCGCTCCAGTCATATTTCATAGTTAACTTGCGCTAACTGATAACTTTCTGCCTAAAGAGTTGGCAGTTTTTTTTCCTACAGAGCACTGCATAAACTAGATATTAAGTTACATATTACAGATTTATTTCTCTACCGTATTATATGACTTTTTCACTTTCTTTCTGCCCAAATTTGGCACTGAAGGTGAATTACAGTATATAAGAGGGATATAAAACGTATTAGCAGAAAACAGCAGAATTAAAGGCAAAGAGATTAAACTCATAAAACCCAGTGCCAGCGCAAAGAAATTAACCACCAGGCTGAGAGCAACACAAGAGATTTCACCTGGCGCCTAACATTATGCCTAGCAAACATCCTAGGGAAATAGATCCAGAGGAGTTAGCCGTGTTAGTCTGTAGTAGCAAAATCAAAAAGAGTCCAGTAGCACCTTTAAGACTAACCAACTTTATTGTAGCACAAGCTTTCGAGAATCACAGTTCTCTTCGTCAGATGAATGCATCTGACGAAGAGAACTGTGATTCTCGAAAGCTTATGCTACAATAAAGTTGGTTAGTCTTAAAGGTGCTACTGGACTCTTTTTGATCCTAGGGAAAGAACTTCATCAATGGGACACGTATCAGAAGAGACCAAAGGTAGATACTGACCTAACTTACTCGTGACATCAGGATTATGGTCTCAAACTAGCAGCTGAATATGGGGGACAATGGCCCTTCAAATACCCCAGTCCGTGACTTCCACAGCTGCCATGGCTCAGCGGTACAGCATCTGTTTGGCATGCAGAAGGTGCCAGGTTCAATTCCTAGCATCTCTAGCTAAAAGGATCCGCTGTTAGGTGACATGAAAGATCTTGACTTAACATCCTGGAGAGCCACTGCCAGTCTGAGTAGGCAGTACTGACCTTGATGGATGAGTTTTTTGCTTCAATATAACAGCTTCCTGCATTCCATACCTACATAATTTACTCCATTTCCTGTGATCACACTTTTAATCTGATTATTGAACCTTAATGCAATTTCTAAGATGTTGATACACAATATGCACGATAGTAGTGATATAGGGCCTTACCTTTTCTCTCTCCAGACTTACTTTTTTTTAATGAAAATTGATGTTTAATTTAATATTCTTGATGTTACTTTGTCATGAAGCACAGAGATCTATTGTAGTAGTTTTGCCTTCCAACCCAAATTTTATAACGGGCTTCTTCAAAAAATGCTGTTTAACCCTATCACTGCCATAGTATTTTCCTTGTTTTTATGCCTACCATTTCAGATCCACTTCTATATGTAGTACTGCTGGCTATAATTCTCACAACAATACTTGCATAGGTAAGAAAAGCTAGTATTGAAGCAGAGACTGCTCTATAGTGACCTCTAGTGAAATATGCAAGTATTACAACAGAGCATCACATTTAAAAAAAAAAAACAGTAATTACAAACAAACACAAAACCCAAACACAGAAAGACAAACACATACATTGATGATGTGAATGCACTTTGAGGTTTTTCTTCTGAGTAAGTCTCTTACCACTCTCCGGACATCCATACAACTCGCCTACTGTGTGAAGTCTCATTATGAACCAGAGCCATCAAGAGGCAGTTCCCACCAAAATATTATCTTTTATCATATCTAATTCTACCCATGGAAAAAAATTCTCCTGTCAAAGGTTGACTGGGTTTGGGTCAGTGATGATACATTTACATTTATAAGCCTTGGAACTGTTTTCGTAGCTTTAAGTTCTTAAATCCGTATCTCACCTATCTATCTTATTTATAACTGAAGAATGTCTCCAACTGAGTGAATTCCTTGATGGCTCACAAAGGCAGACTTTTGAGAGAAATACTGCCCACATTCTAGGCAGTTATAGGCATTCTCTCCTGTGTGGACTCTTTTGTGTTTTACAAAGGCAGAATTGTCAGCAAAACATCTCCCACACTCCAAGCACCGGTAGGGCTTCTCTCCTGTGTGGACCCTCCTGTGTTTCACGAGGCCTGAGTTCTCAGCAAAACATTTCCCACACTCAGGGCATTCATAAGGCTTCTCTCCGGTATGGATTCTCTTATGCTGGGCCAAAGTTGAGTTCTGAGTAAAACACTTCCCGCACTCCAAGCATTTGTAAGGCTTCTCCCCTGTGTGGACCCTCTTATGTTTCACCAGGCCTGAGACATCAGCAAAATGTCTTCCACACTCCAAGCACTGATAGGGCTTCTCTCCCGTGTGGACCCTCTTGTGTTTCACAAGGCTCGAGTTCTCAGCAAAACACTTCCCGCATTCCAGGCATTGGAATGGCTTCTCTCCTGTGTGGACTCTCATATGTTGCACCAGAGTTGAGTTCTGAGCGAAACCTTTGCCACACTCCAGGCATTTGTACAGCTTCTCTCCTGTGTGGACACTCTGGTGGATCATCAGATATGAGCGGCGCGTAAAACATTTCCCGCACTCCAGGCATTTAAAGGGCTTCTCTCCCGTATGGATTCTCTGGTGTTTCACAATGTTGGAATGTTGAGCAAAGCACTTCCCACACTCTAGGCACTGATAGGGCTTCTCCCCCGTATGGACTCTCTGGTGTTTCACAAAGGTGGATCTTTCAGCAAAGCTCTTCCGACACACCAAACATTTGTAGGGTTTCTCGCCTGTGTGGATTCTGTGGTGACTCACGAGATGTGAATGACAGGCGAAGCACTTCGCGCACTCCAGGCACTTATAGGGTTTCTCTCCAGTGTGAACTCTCTGGTGGTTCACAAGGTTTGAATGGCGAGCAAAACTTTTGCTACATTCTGAACATTTGTAGGGTCTCTCTCCTGTGTGGAGTCGCTGATGCCTCACAAGGTCTCCCTGCAGTGCCAAACTCTTCCCACACTCCAGGCATTTATAGGGCTTCTCTCCTGTGTGAACCCTCTGGTGGGTCACAAACACAGAATGGTGTGTAAAACTTTTCCCACACTCCTCACACATGTAGGGTTTCTCTTGGCTGTGGCCTTGCTGGTGTTTCAGAAACTGGGGCTGTTGGGCAAAACCTTTCCCGCACTCCAAGCATTCGTAGGGTTTCTTTGCTGCGTGGACTTGCTTATGCCTAGCAAGATTACACTGCTTAGTAAAACATTTCCCACACTCAGGGCATGTGATTTTTTTGCTTGAAGTTCCTGCAAGGTAAAAAGCAAACAAGAATAAGGTTTTCTCCCCACTGAGTACGCCAAGAGCAGGAACCTGAGGAATTAGGTTGATAGCAAAGAAGAAAACTTGCAAGAGAATGCCAGTGAAACCACTGGCTTATCTTGAAAACTTACCCGAGCTTATGCTAGAGATCTCTGTTATATCCAAGTTCCGAGAATCCAGCACCCACATTTCTTCCCCATCTTCCAATCTGCAAATGAGGTCAGGCTTGGGGACTGGATATCCTTGGAAAGAAAGAAGAGAACAGAATGTAAAGTTAAACTAGGTAGAGATCTGACAGCCAGTAAAACTGGGGAGGGGGAATCTACCACTCCCCCTTGACTTACTAAATTTTCCCAATAAAAAACCTGGAAATTTGGGGGCACTCTGAAAAGAACACCTATGAAGTATTTTCTCTTTTTGAATGAGTGACTTATTTTTAATGACCAAGTGTGGTTATTAACTCAAGATATGTAGTACAAAGATTCTTATAGCAGTAGGTAATGATAACTCCTGTAAAACACAATGGCTTGTATTTTATACTCTGGTTTTTAATTGTAAGCTGCCTCAAGCAAATAGTACATTTTATACACTAAGTTATAAATTAAGATAGGTAGCCATATTAGTCTGTAGCAGTAGAAAAGAGCAAGAGTCCAGTAGCACCTATAAGACTAACAAAATGTTTGGTAGGTATGAGCTTTTGTGAGCCACAACTCACTTCTTCAGATACTTCTTCAGGTATCTGAAGAAGTGAGCTGTGGCTCATGAAAGCTTATACCCTACCACAAATTTTGTTAGTCTTATAAGTGCTACTGGACTCTTGCTCTTTTCTACTACGAAGCTATAAATTATGTATTTTATACTGTTAACATAGTAAAATAAATTTACATGAGATAACAAGGATAACAATTGTATATATTTCAATTTTCCCCAACTGTCTGTTTCTTTCCAGAACAAAACAGGGGAAATTTTTTTCCCTTTAGCTTCAAAATTTCAAAAATTTTACATCTCAGTTAACGAGACAATGCCCTGAATGGTTACTTATAGAAAAGTAAAGATTGTATTTCCTTTCCAGTACTACCAGAGAAAAGAAATCTGTTTATGCCAGACACGTCCAGTTGCAATCTTGCTTCAGAGGATGTAGCCTTCTAAAGAATAACTGAGGTTCTAAAGTGCACTGGGGACTAAGTCCCACTGAATTCAGTGGAATTTACTTCTGAGTATACATGTTTCACATTACATAGTAAAGCTATTAACTAGTACAATCTATTTCACCATGACAAAAATAATTGGTGTAGTAGGACTTTTTTGGCAGTAAAAACTAGAAGCTCAACTGTATTATCTGATGCTTCAGGTACTCTATCCGACCCTACTAATGTGAGATATTTATCAATGAAGGCCAGGCTGCACTGCATCAGAAAAATGTTGTTTCGGTTTTTTGGCCTGAACAGCAGCAAAGGGAACCCTGCTTGGGATAGGTGTGAGGGTATACCACAGTCAACCCCTCCCCCAAAAGCATTGGGTGGCCTTAGGTAAGCCACTAACAACAACAACATTCGATTTATATACCGCCCTTCGGGACGACTTAACATCCAATCAGAGCGGTTTACAAAGTATGTTATTATTATCCCCACAACAAACACCCTGTGAGGTGGGTGGGGCTGAGAGAGCTCTTAAAGAACTGTGACCCAAGGTCACCCAGCTGGCTTCAGGTGGAGGAGTGGGGAATCAAACCCGGCTCTCCAGATTACAGTCTCGCCTCTCTTAACCACTACACCAAACTGGCTCTCAACAATCGTCTACCACATCAAGAAGTTGTAAGATTCAAACGAAAAATGAATGTATTGCTGCCCACTATGCTCCCTTCAGAGAAGACGAGAGATATAAAGCAAAGAAACTCATTTATCTGAATATGCAAACCCATGTGAGATTCTGGTTCTTTAAAACCTTCTCTTCCCACACCGAAAAGGAAGCCTTACCCAGTGAGGCCAAAGTCCCATAATTTTCCCACGTGACTTCTCTGTACAAAGTTCTCTGGTCTGGGTCCAGCAGAGCCCATTCCTCCTTTGAGAAGTAAATAACCACATCTTCAAAGGTGACCAGCATCTACAAAACCAAGAAGGTATGGTCACTGACTAGTAGGCATGGGTACAAACGCAATTAGCATGTGCTGGTCACTATAGGCTCCTATGTAGGCACAGATAAAAGATTCTCCTCAGTTACCAGCAAAAGTGCTCCCTGCCCCCTTTGAAACTGTTGATCTTTTTTTTTTCCTTCATGGCCTTCTCCGGCAGCCACGTCCCTTCCAAGTTTATATGGCCTCTGCTCAGCTCCTTTCCCTAAGATCCTTTCATTTTGACAAACAATCCCCCAGTGGTCCTCACTCTCTGAAGTTTTCTACTGAAAAATTGACCATCCTTAAAAAATTTAAGGAGGCGTGTCTTTTTCCTCAGCCATATTAATGTACCAGTGCAGGTTCTCTGTCAGAGAAGCTGTATTTCCAGCTGAAATCAGGCTTATAAAAAAACTACTTTCCTAGCTCTTTTGTTCTGCCTGGAGACAGTTTCTAGCAAGCTTTGGAGCATCATGGGGTGAAAATCTCCCAAAACTGTGATTTTTACCCTGTGAGAATAGGACTCTGCACCTCAAAACTGTTGTCATAAAACATCATATCAGGTGTGAAACAAGCATAAGACAGAAGAGTGTGTATCACCTGGGGATAAGAGATCATATTTCCCCTATTCCATTCCACTTGCCAGAAAAATATTCAGTGGGCTACTTGTAGGGAATGGCTAGATGAGAATGGAGCAGGCTAGGCTGCTAGGGAGATGGAAGTATGCTGGGGTGTGAGTGGCAGGTGAGGAAGAAGATCAACTGGGAAAGGGTCAGCAAGGGAGCAGAAGGCAAGGAAAGGATGCTGTAGCCAAGAGGCATGTAAGGACTGAAGAAGGCAGTGAGCACAGTGCCACATCCTGGACAGGTGAGAACTGCAATCTTATGAGCCACGTGGCTGATAGCTGGTGCAAGGCATGGAGAAAGTTGAGAGACCACGCCACAGGGGAGTTCTCTGGGACAGGCTGGCCAGACAGGTACTCAGCTGATAAAATACAAGGCAGATTGAAAAACCAGCAGTGTCAGGAGGACGCACTTGAAAAGTAGACACTTTCAGACTGAGCAACTCCAGTATGGGTGGTGTGAAGGAAGGAATGTGTGTGAGAGTCCACACATGGGCCAAGAGGAACTGATAGTTCAATCAGGATTTGTGTATATGAGCTTTTCTTAATTTATGTTATTTCCCTAAAATATATCTGTTACTGTTAACAGACACTGTTATGTGTTTTTGGCTCAAACTCTACAATCCACACTGACAGGGCTTCAACACTCATCTGCAAGAGCAAAAAAAGCATCAAGAAAAATATCCCATCCTCACTCCCCCACCCTGAGAAAATGGATGCATCGTGGACTTTAATCCCATTGCGTATCCCTCTCCCATGCACAAAGACCAGCAGCACCCTCAAAATCTCCTGCCTGAGCTCTTTGCAAATCTCCAGAAAGAGGCAACAACCCAAATGGAGAGACGGACATCATTCTGTACACCGGGGAAGTAGAAAACATTAAAACCAAGGGAGATCATTTGGAAGGCCTTCTTTAAAGGAACTTTCCAAGTAGCCACCAATGACCATTTAATATGGCTGAACTTATTCCCATAACCGATGACCCCTTTTAAAAGATTGCTAACCAATAGCAAGAGTATTCTAAAACTTCCCCATACCACATAAACAGACCCTCCCCCCCCCATGGACAACCAGACCACTGTACAAGCCCTAAGGAGGACAGCGAACCCTTTACTATCAGGGTACCATGGGGCACGTTTTCTTAAAGCCACCTGGGAAGCTAGTTGCCTGCACCTTCCTGCTTGAACGGCAGATGAGGAGGACCCCCCCCCCTCTCCTGCCTCCCTCGATCTCTCATCAAATAACTTTCTCCTCACTACTTGGCAGGATATTAGAAAACACCAAGATGGCATCCACGCATGTTAGACGGTGCACTATACCAACCTTTCACAAATGAATTTCCCTGTGCGGACAAGGCAAGCCCGTTGCGACTGACTGCCACAGAGCAACGAAAGCGCCATGCCCATCCCTGTGCAGAAACACCCCCAGACTTCGATACAGCAGGAGAAGTGGCTGCACCCGTGCAAAGATGTCATGGACCGAACTGTCTTTGCTTCCCCTCCTATCCACGGCTGGATTTCTCTAAAGGGCTCTGTATGCTTTAAAGGTCATCGGAACGCTAGCGAAGGTCAATAATATCGCCCCCTTCCCGTCACTGACAGTGTAATCCTCTGCAGAGGTCCTGTAGTTTCAATGGGCTCAAACTAGAGTACCTGCATAGGATTGCACATTGACAAAATGAAGCCCCGGATCATCTCCCCTCCCCATCTCCGCACACGCTCCCCCTCGCTCCCCCGCCGCCCAGGCTTTTCTCTTTGCTTCCACAGCGTCCCCAGAGCTAAAACGCAGCCCATTCCTTCTCCGCCGGGAGTTCCGTCCCAAGCCAAACAAATTAGGCAGCAACTTAAGGCAGACAAAGGAAAGACCCTCAGTCCCCTCCTAGCCATTCCCTTCTCCAATTTATATGCAGACAAAATACTCCCTCGTCGTCGCCGCCTCCCCGCAATTTGACACCAACCCGCATGTGCAAACAAACACCGGGGCTCGATTTGGTTGTCTCTTCGGGAGGTTTGAGGCTGCTCTGAGTTCTTCCCAGCGGATTGTCCTTCCCTGGAAGCACAACCCATTTCGCCGAGGCGGCGGACCTAGGAAGCGCAACGCCTGCTGGGAGCTGTAGTTCTAGCCTTGTCCTCGTCGATGGAATGTTCCTGCCCATGTATTCGCCTCCTCGCACACAAGTACAGTATAACATTTGTTCTGCCCTCACTCCCCGTTGCTACAGGTTTGGTCTGTCCTTCGTAGGAGGACACAGCTGCTCATAGGTAACTATGGAGAAATCCAGGAGTAGGTTGTTGCTGATTTGTCCTATGCTCTTCAATCCCACTGAATTAAAAGCAAAAGGAAAGCATTTTTCCAAAGCATCTTTACTCTTGAGTGACACAAATATGGATTTCCAGCAAAATATTAATCAGTAAAGACCTGGTGAAATATATATTCAAATTTCATAAATATCTAAGGGTTGGCTTGCACACAAAAGCTTCTGCACTTTCACAATTGCAAAGAAGTCTCAAGTTAATTCCCAATTCCTTATCTGCTATTCCTAGTTTCCTTATTCACTAACTCAACAAGAAATATTGGTGAACAGTAGGATTTGAGTCCAGTGGCACCTTAAGAGACCAACAAGATTTTCAGAGTGTAAGCTTTTGAGAGAGAGATGTCTCTACACATTTCTTCACGTTTCAAGAGATGCAATGTTAGCCGGGAAGCATAGTTTTGAAAGACAGAGCTGGTAGCAATCACTCCGGAGGGGAGGAATTCTCTCACAGCCTTCCACCGCCTCTATCATGCTGGACAGTCTTCCCTTCTGGAGCTTTTACCTTGTCCCCTTCACTGCTTAAACTTTGAATTAACCGAGCCTCGACAGGGCAAAGGCTCCGGAAGGGGATACCAGAGACGGTAGAGGACTTAGAGAATCCATCCCCTCTGGAGCAATCTCGACCGGCTCTGTCTTTTAAAACTATGCTTCTCAACTAACATTGTGTGTCCCAACACTTGATGAACATGCACTCAGGCATCTCATATAGAGAGACTCATATCTGAAAAGGGGATTTCTGACCCTCAAAAGCTTATATCCTGGTAATCTTATTGGTCTCAAAGGTGCCACTGGACTCAAATCCTACAGTGTCATGTCTGAGCCCCATCCATGCCAATTTTAATGATCCTTTTGTTCTGAACCAATGTATTCTGCTGTGACTTGATGTCATTTTACCAATGCCATAACTATTTCATTCACAGGCTTTCACAGGTGTTTATCTAACGAACTGCAGCAGCTTCCAGTGTTTCTGACCTTGTATGCTACTCACTCCCAGACTTTGCTGTCTTGTTTTCTAGTGACTCAACTTGATATTACAAATATGTGAAACATTCTCACACAAGAAAAGCGCCAAAATCTTGTTTATGATTGGGAGGGGGGAAAGAAGCAGACTTGACTGTTAAAAGAGAAGTCTCTCTCACATGACGCCATTCCTGTCAACTTTTACTCTTGCTGCTTAGATGCTTACCTTGCTTCTGAGTAGTTCTATGGACATATATATGGAAATGATCTGATTCCTGAATAATAACCATTTAACCAAGAACTTGCGTCTTGCTGAAGGGTACAGGGATCTGTCTACCATATCCTGACATCCATAGCCTGACATACAGTTCTACTGCAGTCCAACATGGCTACCCACCTAATAATAAATATTGGTGATACTGAAAAATCAATGGACCCCAAAATAAGCTTTAGACTATGATAAACCATACTCCTTAGGGCCCTCTGATCTCTAAGGAGACCTGTACTCTACAGGCCTGGCCCAGTTATTTGTTCAGCACATTTTAGAAACTTTGAAATCTTATGAAGTTCTTGGTGCCAAAACTAGGCTTTGGACTGGACCCCAGCATATGTCATCTTGCATGGCACAGACCTCAATCTGGGGACGAATGATGCAGAAAGCTCAAAAGCTTTTTGGTGGTGCATAGACCGCCCCCCTCATGTTCTTCAGGCACCACACAGTAGTTAATAATAAAACCAGGCTTTGCGCCTAGGATCAGCATAGACCTTGAGACTTATGGTTTTTCTTGGTCCCAAGTTTACGTTGTGGTGCAGAGCTTTTCAACCAATATTGGTGAGTGACTGGAAAAGAAAAATCTAGGGACTATAAAGATCCGAGTGCCAGCTTCAGCCCGGTCAAGGGCTTCCAGGAGCTCAGGGCTGTGCATGCTTTTCTCCACCTCCCATTTTTTGCTCACAGTACCCCTGTAAAGTAGATTGTGCTGAGAGAGCATGACTAGCCCAACAACCCCTATCAAGTTTTATGGTTGAGCAGAAATTGGAAGCTGGGTGTCTTGGCCCAACACCCCAAGTACTATACCACTTAGACTAGGGAGCCAGTTTGGTGTAGTGGTTAAGAGCGCGGGACTCTGATCTGGAGAACCGGGTTTGATTCCCCACTCCTCCACTTGAAGCCAGCTGGGTGACCTTGGGTGAGTCACAGCTCTCTGGAGCTCTCTCAGCCCCACCCACCTCACAAGGTGTTTTGTTGTGGGGATAACAATGGCATACTTTGTAAACAGCTCTGAGTGGGTGTTAAGTCATCCTGAAGGGCTGTTTATAAATTGGTTGTTGTTATTATTATTATTATTACACTTGATAGAGATAGCAATTTAACTAGGTTCTTCCACTGTCTGACCTGTTTTGTAAAAGAGATTCTTTGATGGAGGAATATGTGTCACACAATCTATCAACCTCACTGCCCTCCTGAAATATGGAGACTTTGATACAGGATATTTGTTAATGTATCTTCAACCAAATCTGCAACGTGGAATGTTAAACAACAGACAACTTTACGGGGTTATAGGAGATGGTTGTTGGAAATGTAAACCATTCCAAGTACTGCTTCTCCTCCTCACCCACCATCTCATGGAGATAATTATCCTCATATTCCAGGGGAAAAACTTCACTGGTAGGAAGGTCAGGGGATGGAACTGAAGTCACATGACATGTGATGTTGTATCTGGCTGAAAACCCATGACATAAGCATGTCAGGCAATGTTCTAGCCATACCCAGAAACTCGTTTCTAGGCAAAGCCAGAGCATTGCCCAACATATTTACTTCAAATCCAGGTTTTCAGCCAGATGTGACATCATGCATTACATGTCATTTCTGCCTCCTGTCCCACCCTTAAACTTCTCATGGATGGTGGACACTGGCCTGGCATACCTTGATGGTAGCTACAACCCCAGGAGCTGTCACACACAGTTTCTTCCAAATGTCAGTGCTATGAACAGGGTGGCAATTGACTGTGGCTAGGACTTCAAGGAGGTGGAAGACAGTATTTAAATTGAAGAAAAGCTATCAGGAGGAAGGGGATTGTAGGCAGCTTACTCAAACATGGATTCTTAAGCACAGCAACCAAGACTCGCTTGTTGCATTAGACGGAGTGGGAAGCCTGAGGATTAACAGACATGAGAAATTAAAGCTAAAAGTTTATTGAGTAATATGAGCGTTACATGGAAATATTGAGGCTCCACCACAGCAGAAATGGCATCAGATGGAACAACAAAGAGCACCGTTTGTCGAGCACCACCGGTGTACACTGGTGAGTAATATAAGCACAGAAGGAACACACTACAGCCCAGCTTTTTCCTTCAAGGGGTTTACAATGTGAATCTTGACAACAAAGGGGAAGGGAAGAAGAGAGGCAGCAGAAACAAAGGATAAGGGCGAAGAAACACAGCAAGACTTTGACTGAAGCAGTGTCTTAGTTTCAGGGCTCAGGATGAGGATCAAAAGGTTAATCTAGTCCAGAGGCTTTGTGGAAAAGGTGAATTTGAGAAGGAATAAAGAGGTTACAATTAAATCTCTGAGCAAAGCAAAGAGGGAAATAGAAAAGTAAAGGGACCCCGAAATAAACATTTACTAATCTCTAGATAAGCTATGTTAATTTATGTAGGAGCCATATTCAAAATTTGTATCATGGAATTTATGGATATAATGAGTGTGAACATTCTCTTTTTTCTTTCTGTTTCTTTTAAACCATGCCTTTCTTCCCAATGGCAACCCGAAGCAACGTACGTGGTTTTCCTCTCCTCCAATTAATCCTCACAACAACCTTGTGAAGTAGGTTAGGCTGAAAGTGTGTGGCTGGCCCAATGTCACCCAGCAAGCTTCCATGGCAGAGTGGGGATTTGAACCCGAGTCTCCAAGGATACTAGTCTGGCACTCTAACCACTACACCACACTGGCTTTTAAAAAAAGACTCTGCATGATCACCAACTGATACCCTATCCTGCTAAAAGAAATGCTTATCCCAGCTGGTGACAGGAAGAGCTCACAAACCACCTCCCCCCACCCCCAAAGCAGAACCTGGTTTTTCAAGACCACCTTTTGCAAGTCTGCCGTTAGATTTGCCCAGGTCTGAACTAGGAGTATCATGCTTCATCATGCCGGTAGTCATCAAGATTTCATACAATACGAAACAAGCTTTGGCTTCGCTTCGGCACACTGGTCAACGGTTCCTGATGAAATATGCTCTTGCCTGCCGAAAGTCAATTCGCTAAAAATTAGTTAATTTTACAGGATTCAATGGTGCTTTTAGGAGAAGGACTAAGACTGATCGATGTTCAGAGTGGGATAACAGAGCAAGTAGAAAGGTGAAGCCGTAACAACAAGTGCTAAGGAGAACACTATAGTGACATACACAAGTATTACAACAAAGCAGCAAAACAAAACATCAAGCAGAAGGAGAGCAAAGGCCCACGGATGCACATTGATTAATCAATCTATCTCATGGCTGCACAGTAACCCGAGTGACCAGACCTTGGGAAACTGCCATACAGATTGCAGTCTATGTATCCTGAGGCTGCTTCTGAATATATTTTCTACATGCCAGACCTTGAACACATGAACTTGTTTCCTATTGAGTTAGACCAGTGGCATCTCAAGGTAACTGGCAGACAGACAGAGGTTTTTACATCACTGACTACCAAATACTTTTAACAGGAGATGCTGGGAACTGAACCCAGGTCCTTCTGCATGCAGAACAGATGTTCTACCGCTGAGCCGTTACCCCTCACCATGTAACTTGCCTCGTGTTTATATTTTCTCAATGGAAACTAGGACCCCCTTCAAGCCAAGCCTTTTTCTGCACACATTTTTCCTCAGTAGTATTTCCAAATGGCTCAGCTCCCTAATTAAATGCTTTCCTCATGAACAGAATTTTCTTCAGATCACATTAGGATGAAAAAACAAATCATTGTAGATTCTTGGAGAAGGGATTGGCAACAGGGTAAACTAACATGACATTAAAAATGGCACAAAAAGTGGTTTCAGTGAACAAGCAGCTGCTACTTCTATTCCTGTAAGAGATGCCCTTCCCCATCTTTATGTTTTTTCATGGTATAGGAAGAACTTTACAGTTGGGAGCTCCACAGGTTGCCAGGGGGATTGTTGGTATTCTGTTACTACAGAGTGGCTCACCCAGGTGGTTCGGCAGCAGGGGGAACATTGCACCAAAATGGCAGCATCTCTGGATGACACTGAGGAAAAACCGGGCTGCATCCCTACCCTGGGCGCTCAAGAAACCACGTCTTCAGCCCATTATCACCATGGAGACAGTGTCTTTCTTGGGCCCCAAACCTACAATGACAGTTCTACCACATGAGATATCACACAGTATGGAATTAGTTGTCAAGAGTTAGCAGAAGCAAATTATGAAGTATGGTGACCAGATAAAGAACGTGTTATACTTTTCCATGGTACTGCAATGAAGGAACGGTTCACTAATGAGGAGCCAATTTTCTGCCTGGGGGGGAGAAATTGCTAAAATCTGAGCTGTTGAAAGCAAATCTCACTAGTTTTCCTTTTTCATTTTAAATAATTATAAGATTTCTCACCAAAAGACCCAAAGTCTGAACTGCCAGCGAAACTATACCCACCCCTTTTAACATTTCTAAGAATTCTCCCCCTTGTGAACGCTCTTGTGTTGTACAAGGCCAGAGAGGTCAGAAAAACATTTCCTACATTTAGGGCACTGGCAGGGCTTCCCTCTAGAGTAAATTCACTGGTGGATCACAGGATACGATCGTTGAGCAAAACATTTCCCACACGCCAACATTTATAGGGGCTCTCTCCTGAGGCACTCGCTTGTGTTTCGAAAGTCTGAGGGATATGCAAACCATTTTCCACAGCTGGGGCATTGATAGGGTTTCTCTCCAGTGTGGACTCTCTCATGGGTCAGATTTCCCATACTCAAAACACTGATAGGGTTTCTCTCCTCTGTGGACCCTCTTGTGCTGTGCAAGGCTTGAGTTGTCAGCAAAACATTTCTCACACTCCAAGTACTGGTAAAGTTTCTCTTCTGTGTGAAGTCTTTGGTGAGTCATAAGGTATGATAGCCAAGCAAAATATTTCCTACACTCAGCGCATTTATAGGGCTTCTGTCCTGTGTGGACAGTCTCATGGGTTAGCAAGCGTGTGAGCTGAGTAAAACATTTCCCACATTGGGGCATTTATAGGGCTTGTCTCCTGTGTGAACCTTCTGGTGAATCATCAGGTTGGACTGGCAAGTAAAACATTTTTCACACTCGGGACATTTATAGGCTCTCTCTCTCCTGTATGGATTCTTTCATGGGCCAGGAGCTGGGATTGTTCAGTAAAACATTTCCTGCACTCTGAGCATTCACATGGTTTTTCTCCTGTGTGGATTCTCTGGTTGGTTACAAGGTATGAAAATTGAGAAAAACATTTCCCACACTCTGGGCACCAATAGGGCATCTCTCCAGCGTGAGCCCTCTGGTGGCTTACAAGGACCAAAGGGCAAGGAAAGCTTTTTCTGCATTCCACACACGTATAAGGTTTCTCTCTTCTGTGGACTTTCTGGTGGTTAAGAAATGGAAGCCGCTGAGCAAAACACATTCCACACACTACACGTTCATAAGGTTTTTCTCCTGTGTGAAGTTCCTGGTGTCCAATAAGGTTCAATTTCTGAGGAAAGCATCTCCCACATGCAAGGCCCAACCATCTTCTCCAGCACTCATCTGCAATGATAAAGGGTAAGCATATATGATTACTTTCTGAGAGTCCATATTTCTTCTCACTATTGAAGGTAAAAAAGAAAGAAAACACATCATTAAGATGCTGAAGAAACTGAAACGGCGGAAAACACAAATCCTTCTGTGGGTGTCAGTTCTTCTCTTCAATTATCTTCAAGGAAGAATTTTGGGCCTGTCTACAAGTCACAGTAGCCCTGTGTGATGTTTCTGCTCCTGTGCTCATGTCCAGGCTGAGGTTTGGAAGCTCCTCCACATAAAAAGCCCTCTCTGCATACAAAACCAGCGTGGCAGGTAGAAGATTCTTGACTAATCCTGATATCCTGATTCTTGATATTCAAGGTCTGAATACACAGGGAAGTGGGGCTCTCTTAAAACGCAAGGAAGCGATAAAACATGATCTCATCAAACCAGACAGCCACAAATAATGTGCCTTTGGAAACTTATCCTTTTCAGGGTATCATTAGTGCTCTCTTCTAAGCATAAGCAATTCGGGCTCTTACCTCCATATGAAGCCAATCTGGGAACTTTAAAGTGAAGAAAGGGACAAAGAAGGTAAAGAATAGGGAACCTGGCTCCAATCTCTGCCAAGAAGGTGAAGCCCAAATAGAGGGACCTCGAGGCAAGATCAGGGCCAGAGGAAATGAAATAAAGTGCCTGCTCCAGCTTCTAAAAAGGGCAATGACAAAGCAGGTGGCAAGTTCCGGAAACCAATTATTTCTCTGCCTCCATATTTTCCTCTCTCTTGTTAGAGGAACCCCCATCCTCATTCCCCATCTGATGCCTAATTTGCTTTGCAGCAACATTTTCTGAAATAGTTACAGCAGCATGTGAAAGTTAAAGAATGGTGTGCCTGAGATCCATACATATAAAAGCAAACATACAAAGCGGTCCCTGCAATTATCTCGAACAAGATCCAACGTACTTGGGAAGGCTGGACTCAGTGGCTTGTTTCAGACATAAAGCAAAACCAAGATTAATTTTAAATTATGCTTAGTTTGTGAAACTAGCTCTCAGATGAGCAAGTCCTGGTCCATCTAGACAAATTCTGGCTTCATGGCCTTCAACTCTCATCAGGAAGCATGTAAGGGCAACACTAGAGAATAAGCTAACATTAAACCACAATGTCTGCATTCATATATATCACATGGAAATCATATTTACAATTAACAGTGGTTAACAAACCAACTTCAAAATCATGGCTTTGGATCCTAATCACCCTGTTAACGGGGTAAGCAGCATTCAGATGATCACATTAAACACAGGTTGTTTAATTAAACCAAGCCACTAAGGAGCTGATAACATGGATGGCACCAATCAGAAAGATGTGAACTTGTCCACCAGTCATAGGAGATACCAGCATGTCAGGAGGCAGCAGAGGGGGCCTCATCAAACAACAGATCCTCTGGGATAGGGGATAGGGCCCCCCCAGAAACTGGATCAGGGAATGGACTTTTGATTAGCCCAACAGCAGCCTTGCCCAAAGCAGAGCTGGGCGGGGATAGGCAAGGAGCTGGTCACCAACAGTCGGGCAACTGGCCAAGCCTGATATGTGGCTGGAGGCCATAATCTGACTTGCCAGCCATTTAAACCTTTTGCACAGCTTTCTGGCAAGCTAAAAATAGACATAGCAAGCTGCAGACACTCACACCGTAGGCCCAACTGCTGGGAGGAGCCAAGGCAGCTTGCCAAGCCTGTGCAGACTGGGGAGAGGCCTTTATAAGAGGGAGAAGGCAGGCTATGAGGATGCGCCAGACTGTAAGCTCCTGACCCAGCAAGGAGGAAGGCTGTAGAGAGTAGGAGGAGAACGAAGATGTTGTGCTAAACCCATTCCCTCTCAATTCCAAGAACACAGAAGCTCCATAGAGTGGGTCAAGGAGACCTGGGAGAGTGGGGCGATTCTCTTCACAGCGTGGAATCAAATTCTGCCGTACAAATGTAACTATTACATGCACACAGAATGCCAAGTTCAATTCCTTTTTTTCTAATTGGATGCACTGAGAATGATCTTTGCCTAAAACCCTGGAGATTATTTACTTCATTTGTACCCCACTTTTCTCCCCAACAGGGATCCAAAACAGCTTACAACATTCTCCCCTTCTCCATTATCCTCGTAACAGCTCTGTGAGGTAGGCTAGGATGAGCGTGTGGTTTGCCTAAAGGCACACAGACTGCTACCGTGGCAGAGTGGGGATTTGAACCTGGGTCTCCCAGATCCTAGTCGTGTGCTCTAGTCACTACACCTCTCTAGCTCTTAAAGAGTCTCTCAATACTTAGTTAAATGAATCTATGCTCTGACCCAGCATAAGACAGCTTCACACATATAAATTAAGGATGCAGTATCTTCTAGACGACTATGAATGAAATTAGATTAGAGTTACCTTGATCCCTCACCTGAGGTGTCCAAGATCTCTGCGGCGTCCAAGTTCAGAGACTCTGGCACCCACAGCTCTTCTCCCTGTTCCAGCTGGGAGATGAGAGCAGGCTTGATGAATAGAAATCCTTGTCAAGAAAAGAGGGGGGGGGGGACAATAAATATCAGGAGGATTTGGGTGAAGCCTCCTGGGAACATTGTTCCTGGATAACATGTTCAATAGCTACAAAAACCAAGGAACGTATCCTTCTGGATGACAACTGGGCGATTATTGTTATTACTCAGTAAACTGCTAGTTATCATGGCCTGTGTATCGCAGAGGCCCCTGTGAAAATGCACTGTGCGCAAGGATAGGTTGCGCTGGTACTGGAGGCCAAGTCAGCCCAAAGGCCTCAGGGTGGAGCACAGGGTTATCCTTGCAGACTGTAAGTCTGTCCTGAGTGCCACTGTTTCCCCACAGGAGCACACAGCAGCCATGCACTTCTAAAAGAGAAAGTAAAGGGAGGCATACTCAGAGAACTCATTTGAATTGGTATAACTCTGTCCCTGATGAACCCAGTGCCCAGGGCAGGTCTGGCATTCCTAACAATTCTGAAGCTTGTTTACTGTGTCCCAGACCACTTAGAAGGAACCAATACGACTGATATAAGAACCAGCGGTGTAGAGTGGTTAAAGCACATCTGGGAGACCCTGTATACATATATTCTCTGTTATTGCCTCTCCCGCTCTTATGAAAAAGCCTGCTTGATGTCAGGACAGATTCATTCTCCTATCATTCCATAGAATGTGTACAACATAATCGTTCAGGAGAGCATTTTTGTAAAGAAAATACAGTTGCAGCAAATGAAATTAGTCAGGAGAGCCAATTTCCTAGGGAAATACAGAGATCGTTTATTGCACAATTTGCAGTGTGTTAACTTATTTGTCATCAACTTTGAATGCTCATTATCCAGTTGCTGCACTTTTTACAGTGTATCTTACTAATGTTTTCTTTACTGCATTGTTTAGTTTAAATTTGTAACCTGCTTTGAGTCTCAGCAAGAAAGGCAGACTATAAACAAACAAATATTTACATAAATAAAAGGAAGAAGAAAAACAAGAAGGGCAGAGGAAGAGAAAACAAGTATGCCCCTTACTTCATAGGCTCCTTCAGTTACGTATTCCTCTTCAGTCTCAGGGACTAGAAATAAGAAAAAGCACCCTTCCCCCATTGTTCAGCTTGTGATCTCAGTCTCTCTCTCTTTAACCTTCCTCAAAGGGTTTTTATGAGGGCCATATGAGAAAAAAATAATCTTGTAACCTGCTTGCATTTTTTTAAGAAGATGAAGAACGAAATCTAATTATTGAATGAAATAAACTTATTCTGCTAAAAATATAATGAACTGAGAGACAGCATTGACAAACATACATTGTTTTAACATCTTCCAGACCCAGTATTTGAGGAAGCAATATCCTTACCCAGTGAGGCCATGTTCTCATAAGTCTCCATCATTACTTCCCTGTACAAAGCTCTTTGGTTTGGATCCAGCAAGGCCCCCTGGCCTTCTGTGAAGTACACAGCCACATCTTCAAAGGTTACCGGACTCTGAAAGAACAAAGACCTCACTGAGTTTTCCTCAGGCTAGTTGGTGCGTATTGACACCTGAATACAAAAACACATTGCTTGAGATAATTTGTGACTCTTGGGCTTCAGTGTCTCTCAGAATACCCTCTTCTCTCCTCCCCACTGTAAAAACACTACAAAGGCCAAAGAATTTCCCTCCTGAATTGGCTTTATCATTGCTCTTTCCCTTCCTCAAAACAAGGTAGGACAATTCAGAATTATACCCTTATCACATCACAAGGGATTGCTACAGAAATCACAGGGGAACTGACTGCAGTTCTTATTTGGAGCTCTTATGCCGATGGAGAATTCTGCTCTAACCCTGTTCACCCAGATTACTGACCTGTACAGCAAGGGCATGGCAGAATTCTTCTCACTGCATAGACCAGGGGTTCCTAATGTGGTGCCCATACGCACCATAGTGCCCACCAACACTTTTCCTAGCACCCACCAAGTGATTTTAGAAAGTGCGTGGGGCTCTTGCCCTACAGCGCTGGATATCCAACTGGCTGTGCAGATTAAAATTACACCGTTGCAGTAGCAGCTACCACACAATGTTGGTTTAATTCTTTCATTCCTCTTTCTCAGTGTATTTTAAGTTACTCCTCTTTTTTCCTGCACTTGGGCTTCCTCTGTTTGGTTGGCTTCACCTCCTATGGCAGCCTTTTCATGGTTGGCCTCCTCTTGCAGCAGCCATTGCGGGGGGTTGCATCGCGGTCCAAAATTCCAAAGGTGCCCACAAGATCAAAAAGGTTGATAACTCCTGGCATAGACAGAAGCAACCACAAGGCTGTACATATATAGTAGCGCTTCACTGAGCTTTCTGTTCAAGATGGAACAATATATAAATCTTTGGAGAATTAACATTTTGTTGCAAGCATTCCAAGTACTCAGTTTATTAACAAGTAAGGTTTACAACTTGCACAAGAGAGACCCTGTAGCTAGATAGGAAAAGCAATACACATGTCTGGAGTAGAGGAGAAGGGGAACGCTTCCCAGTCAAAGTGGCAGTTTGATTAAGATGCATTCCAAATATGAAAATAGTGAATCTGCGTCACTGTAAAGCTTAACACATTCATCATGGCAGAAGTATTTTTGGACTAGAGCCCAGACGCATGAAGGGTTATCCTTAACTGGCAGACAGATGTGCCGGTATGGGTCAAAGGGGAAAAACATGATACACAGGGCCAAGAAACGCAAGAAACATAGTAGGGCGATTACATTTCTAGGCAGAGACCACATGTAAACAAGAAATATAAAACGGCCACCATTCAAAAGAGCAGTTAAATGGGATTAAAGCTGTATTCTGCTGATGCTATGCATCGTGGTCCCGATTATGTTAAAAGGGAAGCCAGGATAGTCCACCCCCCACCCTGTCACAAGAAAGCGTTGTTCAAAATCTTAACGTTTTAAGACTCTGGGATGTCGACAGCCCTACGAATCTGGCCATACCGTCCAGTCGCTTATTTCCAATTAGCCCCGCGCTGCAAAGTGAACAACTCAGAAGGGGGAAATAGATGCATCTGACGAAGAGCTGTGGCTCTCGAAAGCTTATGCTACAATAAAGTTGGTTAGTCTTTAAGGTGCTACTGGACTCTACTATTTTGCTACTACAGACTAACACGGCGAACTCCTCTGGATCAGAAAGGGAAGGGTCAGCCTCCTCACACCTTCCCAACGAATTCGTTGCAAAAACACTCCACGTCCCCCCGCCCTTCGCCACCCAGCCACCCCCCTTCCTACTAACCAGCATTTGCAAGCAGCAGGGGGATTGAGGCTTTTCTGGGTATTTCAGTTCGTCCAAACGCTACACTCATTCCACGGAATCAAAAACCCTTACGCTTATATCCGGAACTGCCCCAAACACCCCCAGAACCACAAGGCCTGCTGGGAATTGTAGTGCATTCTCTTTCTCAAGAGACACGATAGTTGCTTCCTGCAAGCAGAGTCTGGCCTACGATACATTGTGTAATTTTGGGAAGCACGAATGCATAATAAAAGTAAATGACAGAGCTGACAAGCTCCAGGTAGGGCCTGGACTAGTTCTCTCAGAATTATAGCTGCTGTTCTCCAAACTACAGAGATCAGTTCCTCTGGAGGAAACAGCCACTTCCACGGATGGACGGTGCGCCATCATTAACTCCCTGCCCTCCCCAGGCACCGCTCCCAAATCTCTAGGAATTTCCCGAGGAAATTGGCACGCCTAACATATTAATATGCCCTGACCTGGATAGCCCAGGTGAGCCTGATCTCGTCAGATCTCAGAAGCTAAGTGGGGTCAGCCTTGGTTAGTAATTGGATAAGAGACCTCCATTGAAGACCAGGGTTGAGAGGCAGGCCTCTGGGATTGTTATCTACGTTAAAAGTTCCATAACCTGTGCCTGTAGATTAGGTAGCCATTCAACAGGAGAAGCCTGTCGCCTCCCTTTCCTGTTCACTCGGCAGAATTTTCAGGATTCCAGTACTCCTTTACAGAGTTTTATATGGTCAGCTCCTCTGTCAACCGATGCTGTTTTCATGGGGGTGGGATGGACAAATCGTTCATCCCAAAGTAGCCCAAAGTGTGATAGGAACTGTAGTTTGCTGAGGACACGGTTTGTGATCATCAGCTTCTGCCACAGAACCAGGGTTTCCCTGTAAAAAGTTGTTAGGATTCAATACTCCTCGACCCAGCTATTTATTTATTTACACTATTTATAGTCTGCCTTTCTCTCTGAGACTCCAGGCAGATTACACAGTGTAAATTAATACGATCCACAACCAGGTCATACTATAAACGATACAATAGGGTATAGATTGTAGAAATTTGACACATAGCTAAAACAATGCTGAAAATAAAAATTAGCAATTTGACATGACAAGTGATACTGAAACTACATAGTAGGAGCAAACTTAGAGGACTAGACAGTACACAGTAGTAGGGTTGCCAGCCTCCAGGTGGTAGCTGGAGATCTCCCAGAATTACAACTGGTCTCCAAGCCCCAGAGATCAGTTCACCTGGAGAAAATGGCTACTTTGGGGGGTGGACTCTATGGAATTATGCCATGCCAAGGTCTTTTCCCTCCCGAAACCCCACTTTCTCCAGGTTTCTCCAGGTTTCACCAAGATCTCCAGGAATTTCTCAACCTGGAGCTGACAACTCTACACAGTAGTATAGTTTACAGTCCCTGTCCCTTTAACCACAGCACCTGACTGAACGATTTCCATACAGCCTAGCCCTCTTACCTGTGTAAAAAAAGCCTTCCTGAGTAAATCAGTTTTGCATAGTTTTGCCAGGAGAGTGGGAGCTTTCCTAACCTCTCCCGGCAGGCCATTCCATTAGGTGCAGGCCACCAGAGAGAATGTGCATGTAGAGGTAGCTGTTGATTTTGCCCATTTGCAGGATAGCATCTGCAGAAGGCCCTGTTCAGATGAGTGAAGCTGCTGTGGGAGAGCATAGGGAGAGAAGCTCCAGAAAAGTTCTAGCAGGAACAACTTCTAGAATGTTGTTTTTCAGTATTAATGCTACACAGGCAGGACACAGTAGCTATTTCAGTAACATACCTACACCATCATTGTCTCTAAAGCATGTGTGTAAACTGAAGAAACACATTTTTGTCATCTCAGGAAATCCTCCCATCTTCAGTATTGAGAACATTTTTCACACTGAGAAAAAGGTGATCAGAAGACAAAAGTAACTACAAGGCAGATTCATCAAAGGAGGCTGGCTTCAGTGGAGGTGGGAGAATAACTGTATTTCTGTAACTTTTAAAATCTTTTTGGGCCACAGCACACGGGCTGCAGACTCCCATTCAGAGTCCCCTGAGATATGAAATAGGCACAATACTTAAATGTATTTTGAGGATGTGGACAGGATTCCGGAAGTTTGAGACCTACCATCTGCTCGGATGACTTTTGCTCCTCCTTAAAGTTGCTTCGGGCGGGGTGCTGCTGGTGGACTGGGTCTGCGAAACAGTAAATGCTTCCCTGAAAGATGGGGAGGTCACTCCTGCATTGAAGCAGGCAGTGACGCATCCACTCCTAAAGAAACCTACTCTGGAACCAGAACCAGAAGAGCTGAATAAGCACCATCCAATTTCTAACATACCTTTCTTGAGCAAAGTGATTGAGAAAGTGGTGAGAAAGTGGTGGGTGGCCAACTTCAGGGATTGCTGAATGGTTTGGTTTCATTCCAGTCTGTTTTTAGACCTGGTTATGGGTCTGAAACAGCTTTGGTCGCCCTGGTGGATGACATGCATGGGGAGACTTTGGGGGGAGTGTGACCCTTTTAATTCTCCTGGACTTCTTGGCAGATTTTGATACCATCACGGTATCTTCTGGACCACTTTTTAGGGTAGGACTGGGAGGCACTGTTCTGTAGGTTTTGGTCCTACATTAAAGGTAGGTTTCAAAGCATGATGCTCAAGGACTGCTGCTCTGCCCCTTGACCTCTAGCCTATGGGGACAAGTAAGATTCCCCCATGCTTTTCAACATCTACATAAAGCACTAGGAGAAGTCATCTGAAGATCTGGGTTGAGTTGCCACAACTCTCTTTTGTGCTTCTAGCAGACCCCAGGGATACTTGCTAGACACCTGTTGGATAAATAGGTGGTACTGGTGGCCGGGGATGCTTTTCACCAGTTTCAGCCCTTCCTGGGCAGGAAAGATCTTGCCACTGTGCTGCATGCCCTAGTAATACCTAGAGTACTGCAATGCACTGTAAATGGGGCTGTCCTTGAAGATTGTCCAGAAGTTCCAGTTAGTACAGAATGCTGCGGCCAGAATGCTGACTGGAGTAGGTCTTAGGGACCATATCACTCAGGTCTTGTTCTGTCAACACTGGCTCCCAATTTGCTTCTCAGCTCAATCTAGGGTGCTGGCATTGAGATTTAAAGCCCCATGTAGCTTGGGGCCACCATACTTGAAGGATCACTTTCTCCCATATGAACCTGCCTGTTCACATCTTCAGAGGCTCTTCTTTGGGTGCCCCTGCCATCTGAGGCTATATGGATGGCAACCCAAGAAAGGGCTTCCTTGGTCGTGGTGCTAAAACTCTGGAACGCCCTCCTCAGGGAGATTCGTCTCTCGCAATCATTGCCTTCTACCAGCAGTAAAGACTTTTTCATTTTGTTTTGCCCCCAGAAAGTCTTATTGGCCCTCCTCCCTGGTTGTGCTGTTTTAGTATGTCTCTTATGTTTTTATTGAATTGCTTACATATTTTATATATACCTTATTTTTAATGTTGTTTTTAAAGTTTTTATGTTTGCCACCTTGGGGACCCTATTTGAGTGGAAAGGCACCATAGAAATGTTTTAAATAAATAAATAAATTGCAAATGCCTTAGCAGAGGATTGCTAGTGTTATTTAATTTTAACCTATACAGGAGCTGACGAGGGCAGCTGTAAGGTGTAAAAAAAATCTAAAGCTTTGAGCCATTCAATTTACAATCAATGCATAAAATACAGAGGCGACAGAGCAGAAATGGCATCAGAGAAGATTACTGGATTGCTAACTTTCTGCAATGGAAAACTAGAAGCAAGGCATACTTTTCAAATCAAATATATAGTCAAATATATAGGGAAGAGCAAAATTAGTCTGATGAAAAGAGCTTTGACTCTTAGAAGCTCACACCCTGGAAATCTGGTTGGTCTCTAAAGTGCTACTGAACCCGAGTCTTCCTCTTTTACTACGGACCAACATGACTACCAACCTGAAACAATCCAGGAAGAAACCACACAGATGTACAGTATGTTATACTGATGTGATTCAAACCAGGCTTGTTAATAGCGAATCATTCATGGTGAGCAAAGAATGCAAGCAAGCAAAGGAGTATTTATAACAGGGTTCCTCAAAATTGTGCCCTTAATGGCACAGTGCCCATGGACACATTTCCTGGTGCCTGCCAAGTATTCAGAGTCAAGTGGGACTTTTGCCCAGCAGAGCTTCTGATTGGCCACTGGAAATTAGATTGGCTATGCAGATTTTTAAGAAGTTAGCTCAGCAGCAGCTGCCCCCAGAGCACAAAGATCTTCACTGTGTGACTGAAGATAAGCTGTGTGTATGCACGAATTTTTTAGAATATGCTCATTCTAAAAGGCATCCTGTTAAACAGAGCTTCTGCCTGAAATGTCAAGGAGTTGCTATTAGAGTTAATCATGACCTCACTCAATGGCATTTTGGGGTGCCTTTAGCAGCAGCCATTTTTGTTGGCTCTGCTTTGTGTGGCAGCCATTTTGTGGTTCTGCCCACCACCATGCCTGAGAATTCCAAAAGTACCTGCAGGCAAAAAGATTGGGGAACTCCGTTTTATAAATTTGATGGGAATGAGTTTCTCTCTTTTCCAGGTTACCACGATGCTTATAGTTCTCTCCATAGCAGAGATGCACCCTTCTAAGTGCACTGAAGTCATGGACTTAGAAGGGCGTAACGTGTTAAGACCACACTGTAAATTACCTTTATTGGCAGACAGGCTAGTTTTAAAAATATATAGATTCACAAGATGGATTAATGCAATTAGCAATGACGATGTTTATGCTCATCAACTGTCAAATGAAGGAAGTTCTTACATTTCCTGCAGTGGGTCCAGACAATTAGCCCATCGACTGAAATCATCAAAAGGGGGGAATGCTGCATTGTGTAGACAGTGTGTGGGGCACATACATATCTTACACATTCCCATGACAACGAGAGCTCCCCCACTCCATTCAGGTTAGAATATTATACCATACAAATGTTCCCTATCTACACTACACATATCTCCCTGAATGAAGAAAACATTAGACTGACACAGCTGTACTGTACACTGGTCCTCAACAATATCACAACACAAGACAAACACTATGAGGGATTTGTGGCTGTTGCTGACTGGCATTTCCTTCCTAGTTTCCAGAGTAAGGTCTACTTGAGATACATAATGATGAGGGTCACTGTTCTCAATGTCCCCCACTTCCCACTCCACTTCAATGGATGCCAACTGTAGGGGGAAGAGATATGCCAAATGCAATGATGTCACATCCTATATTTTTTCACAGGAAACTCAGGAAGGAGATATGGGTGAGTGGTGGCCACAAGCCCTGGTTTGGGCCTTAGAAACTGCAATGCCTGGTTTGGGCCTTAGAAACTGCAATGAACTCCTGACTGGGTTGTTACAATACTTGATCAGTTAAAGGAACTCTCAGTTCTAGTAATGAGGAAGAATGAAATTAGAACTGTGAATGTCCTACATGGACTATATTGTTATTTTCTGTATCGCACAAAGGACTAATAATTTACAGCAAAGCACATGTTGAGGAAAATGTCTTTCTCTAGAGTTTAGAGCACTTCTTCTTTGACAGTCCTATGAAGAGGAAACTCAGATGTCGCTACCTCCAAGGGCTGCTGGTATTTTGAGAGTTTTTCTTTCATGTGGAATTTCTGGTGTTTCACAATGTGTGATCGATGGGAAAAACACTTCCCACACTCTAAGCATTTGTAAGGCTTTTCTCCTGTATGGACTCTCATATGAGCCAAAACATTTGACCTGTCTGAAAAACATTTCCCACACACTGAGCATTTATAGGGTTTCTCTCCCGTGTGAACCCTTTTGTGTCTTGCGAGAGAGGAGCTGTCAGCAAAACATTTTCCACACGCCAAGCACGCGTAAGGTTTTTCTCCTGTATGGACCCGCTGGTGTTTTACAAGACCCGATTGCTGGGCAAAAAATTTCCCACACTCCAAGCAAGTGAAAGGCTTCTCAGCTGTGTGGACTCTGCAGTGTTTCACAAGAGCTGAGGGCCGAGGAAAACATTTCCCACACTCCAGGCACTCGTAGGGTTGTTCCCCTGTATGGAACATCCAGTGGCTCACAAGGGCAGAGTGTTGGTCAAAAGACTCCCCACACTCCGAGCATTTATAACGGTTCACTCCTTTATGGACTCTCAAGTGAGTCACCACGTGAGATCTGTCAGCAAAACATTTTCCGCATTCTGAGCATTTGTAAGGTTTCTTCCCTGTGTGGACTCTCCGATGCCTAACAAAGGCTGGGTTGTCAGGAAAGCACTCTCCGCACTGCAAGCATCTGTGGGGTTTTTCTCTCATGTGGATTTTCTGGTGGGTGAGAAGGTAGGACTGTTGTGCAAAGCTCTTTCCACACTCTAAACATGCATAGGGTCTCTCCACCATGTGGACTCGACGATGCTTCATCAATGTTGAAGGCCGAGAAAAGCATTTTCCACACTCCAGGCACACACAGGGTTCCTCTCCTATATGGACCATCGAGTGGCTCACAAAGGCAGCATGCTGTTCAAAACAATCTCCGCACTCCGGACATTTATAGGTCCTCTCCCCAACGTGGATTCCCTGCTGGGTCGTGAAGTCCAGCTGGTGAGCAAAAAAGTTTCCACATACCAAGCACTGAGATTTTTTCTCCGTAAGGACTCTCTGGTGCTCAACAACAAAATGTTTCCCACATTGTAGACACGAGCCCTTCTCTGTGAAGTCACCTGGTAAGATAAGGAGCAAATATGGCAAGATTCATTATGGTGCCTGAGAGAGAAAGAAGCTCAGAAATGTTATCAAAGTGTGGAAATTTTCAAAAAGCCCTGAAGAAACTGAGACTATGGGGAAATGGACTATATTGCCATTACTCCCTAGTACTCTCTTGAGGCAGAGACATTCACTCACTCACAGTAGGGGGAAAAATATGATATTATTTAACAGTACCCAAATTCCACTGCCTCAGGCAGACATCCAACAAAGAGCTGACATGTAATTATCTGGGGCCATTTAATGCAGAAGTGGGGGGATTGTTAGCATACAGGTAGTGAAAGATTCCTTTCCTGCCTCCAGATTTGCATTTGGGGAGGAGCAACTAATACCTCCCAGAGAGATGGAACTGCCCTATAGCCTCCAGTTCCAGATCTCAAGTCTATGAGATGTGCAGAGATTCATCTGCTCCTTCTGTTGCCATCTTCTGCCAGTGGGTGAAGAGTTGTTTTGTTTTGTATTGTATTCCTTCAGTGATCTCTCCTACATGCCCCATGTTTCGTTTAAATCTTTTAATTGTTGTTTGTATGCCTGTTTGTTTGTTTTAGGTCAGGTTTTAATTGTTTTAATGATGTGTTGTCACTGCTGCTGTTGTTTTAATGGTTTTAAAATGTGGTTTGATTACATATGTTTTAATTTGTTAGCCACCGTGGTCACCCTTATGAGGGCAGAAAGGCAGGATATAAATTTTGTTAAATAAAAAAGAAAAATAGTTAGCCCTCTGTAAATCAACACCTTTTCTTCAGTTTCCAGGAACGAACTGATTGAAGTAAGCTGGCAACCTTGGCATTCAGACCCAAGAGCAACAGACAGGAGGTGTACCAAGAGAAAGGAAACTCCCACATGTTAAGATGAGAATAGATGAGAAATTCTGCTATTAAAGGACACTGTGTGTGGGATCCCAACAATTTCTACCAACAGAAGGAAGGATGGTTTTTGCTGATTCACACACTCACTGGACAACTTTTTAACATACTGGGAAGTGACAGATTGCTCTAGTATCAATGTTATAATGATCTATTACAAGTACATTTCAAAAAAGAAAGTATTTAAACCTTTATGTTGCAGACATAAGAGACAGTTATAAGTTTTCTCTCTAAAACTGCAACAAAAAGGGCTAGAGGCTTACTCTTGGAAATTAAAAGCTGGGAACTACTACATTGTTGTAATAGATGGTTATAATAAAAAAGAGTCCAGTAGCACCTTTAAGACTAACCAACTTTATTGTGGCATAAGCTTTCGAGAATCACAGTTCTCTTCGTCAGATGCATGGAGGGCAAGAAGAAACTGGTCAGCTATAAAGGAGGAGAGGGGAGGGCGGAGTAGATGCAAACAGCTCCTTCTGACATGGAGATCAGTTTGCTTCTGTAAAGGAAATCAGTTACTTTTGATAATGAGATAACCGTTAACACTATAGCGATAAGGCACTTCCTGGTTTTTAAAAAATACTTCCAGTGGAAGGAGCTGATGCAAGGAAAGAGCAGGAAAAGCTGCTGTGTGGATCCTCTGCTGTCACTGTGAATGTCTCTGTATTCACAGCAGCAGAGAGCTACACAGAGAATCATCTCCGTGTGGAAGCAGCCTTGGTCCAATGAATGGGGTTTTGCCACAAACCTGGGCTACTGTCAGGGATCTCCTCTTCATCCGGCACCCAGGGATCTTCTCCTTGTTCTATCTGGGAGATGAGGTCTGGTTTCATGACTGGGAATCCTGCAGGCAAGTGAACATGGGAGACAGCATTGACGGAGGCAAGTTCTTTACAGTGCTCCAGACTCACCCAGAGAGGACACAGCTTCCTTACCCAATGAGATCACATTCCCGTAATTCTCCATCATGACCTCCTTGTACAGGGATTTTTGGTCCGGGTCCAGCAGGGCCCCTTGCCTCCTGGTGAAATACACGGCCACATCTTCAAAGGTCACCAGCCTCTGCCAAGAACAAAGAACCCCCTCAACCACCAGTCTTCACTACTCCAGGAACTGTCTCAGGGCCAAACTACAAGTGACGAATGACACAGGTTGGACACCTGTCAGCTTCCCTCAAGTTTTGATGGGAAATGTAGGCAGCTTGGCGGAATGTTGGACAAGTGACAGTTGAAAAGTCCATTGGACAGCAGTCGGACAGCCAAACATTTCCCATCAAAACTTGAGAGAAGCTAACAAGTGTCCAACCTGTGTCATTTGTCACTTGCAGCTTGGCCCTCTGTCACAGAAAGGGAGCAGGAGCCAGCCTCGTCAGAGGGAAACATTCTGTATTGGCCTACGCAGACATTTCAACCTTTGAGGCCTGCCATAAAATTGTACCAAACAAAACAGAAGAATGGAAAGAGTAAGCTATCCTCACAGCAAGATCCATTATTTTAATCTTTCTCATGACCGGAAGTGGTTGGCCGCATAGGGGTTTTTGGATGAAGTCGATGTATAATGGGTCAAGTGAAATAGTTCCAATAGTAGGTCTACAAGCTTTCACAAAAAAGGAAAAAACCCGTTATAGACAGGGAATGAAAGATGCACCTTTTCACTTACATGCGTCCCTTTTTCTTGTGAGAAGTATTTTCCTTGTCCCTCACATCTAAATTCTATGCCTTCCTCAGAAAGCTCAGGTTTTTATTAGCAATAGCTTTGTGAGGTAGGTTATGCTGAGAGAGAATGACCGGACCAGGCTCGCTCGGTGAGCTTCGTGGCCCAAGTGAAGATTCAAACCCAGGTCTTGCCAATCCAAGTCGAGCATGCTAATTACAACACCACACTGGCTCTGTCATTTAGAAGGGGCAAAATAAGATTTTTAGTCTACTTTGGTCCCAACTTTTCAGAATAGCAAAGATAATATCTTAAGGACAATAGCATCAATACAACTACATGTACCCTTCAGTATTTTGAGAAATACCTTTATCACCATATATCGTATCTGTTCACTGAATGTCCTAACTATAGTTCAGTATTGTACTTGTTCAGTGAATGCCCTAGCTGTCGATTATATTGAGCTTTACCACTCAGTTGCACCCACAGCAGGAAGGGAATGAAGGGGTTTAACCAGGAAAACGGTGGGGGTGGGAGAAGCTGTGGTTGTTACTTAAGGCTAAATATGGATTCCATCACTGATCCCTGATAAACATGTAGTTCAATCATCAGTAGAACCTAAAATGTTACGATCTGCATCCCTCTCTCCCTAATCAGTCCCCTTCCTGCTTATTCTGTAATATGTTTTATTGAACTCAGTGAGATTTAGTTGGAGCTTAAGTGTGAATAAGATCATAGACACCGAGCCCTCAGCAAATACTCTGTCCTTCTCAAATCTGATGGAGTTCAGCTGTCCCTTACTGACTCATTTAAGAGCTGGGAGGTTATACTGGATTCAGCAATATTGTGAGAAGCAAGTTAATGCAGCTGCAAAATATGCTTTCTCCTATCTTCATTTAGACCAGAAGATGGCTCCCTATTTCGGCTTGGTCAATCTGACCATGTGGAGTCAAGTCACAGTAACCTCGAGGTTAGACTACTGTAATTCATTCTACATGGGTCTGCCCTTGAAGTCAACTTGGAAATGCCAGTTGGTACAACAACAACACAGCTCGGCTACTATTGGGAGCTAGGTGGACGATGCATATTGCACCAATTCCACAGTCACTCCGGCTTCAATTCAAGGTACTGGTTATTTCCTACAAAGCCCTGAATGGCTTTGGCCCTACATAGCTGCAAGACTGCCTCTCCTGCCATGAGCTTCACTCATCTGAGAAAAGCCTTCTGAAGGTGCCACCCTGCAAATGAGTAAAATCAGTAGTTGCTGAGTTGCCAACAATCTGGAGAAAGTTTTTAACAGAGACCTAATGGCATGTTATTTACCAGGTGATGTTATTTATCTCTGTCATGAAAAGCTTCCATTGCCCATTTACACATATGAAGCCTCAGTTAAAGGAACAAGATTTTTCCCTCCAGGTTGTTGGCAACCCAGCAGCTGCTCATTACCAAGTGTTCACTGGTGGGAGGTCTGGTGAGATGGCCTGCCTGCCTGGGGAGTTCAAGAAGGCTCCCCACTTCTATTGTTCTGCAGTAAAACAGAATTGTTCAGAAAGGTATAAAAGAAATAGGGCTGTAGTATAAAGGAATGGCTCAGGAAGGTGCTTTTATAAAAGAAACAGGATGGCATTCTATTGCAGTGTTTATTGCATGTATTCCCTTGCTCTTACTTGTTGCTCTCACCGCATTGTTCATATATTATCTCTTATATCGCATTTTGTGTGCATCATATTCTAACTTTGTAATCCCAGACGTATCACACAGTTTATTAGATGTTTTATGCTGTCCGATTGTGTTGTGTTGGTATTTTGTAATCCACCTTGATTCTCGGCAAGACACGTGGGCTGCACAGCAAGCAAACTAAATAATTAAATAAACCGATAAACCCATCCGCAGCTTCCTACCTGAGCTGGCTCCAATGCAGCCCCTTCCATTGATCTGGAAGGAGGGGGCAATCCAGATTCCAGCACACATATAATTTTCCACTCTGTGGAGGCAACAAGGGCTTATCAACATTTTTTCCCCCAACATTACTTATCATCAAGGGTGACCCATGAGACTCATGGAGCAGATATCAAGGTTCAAAAAGGCTGCCGGGAGGGGCTGAGAAAATGTTGATCTCAGCTCATTTTCCAGTAAAATAATGCATTCAGAGATACACAGATGCCCAGCCCAGTATGAACCTGTGTAGACAATATGGCTTATCTTTTGAATATAACAAGTTGGGAGGGGCTGTGGCTTAGCGGTAGAGAAAAGTCTGCTGGCTGCCTGAGACCCTGAAAAGCCAGTCTGAGGAGACAAGACTAAGATAGATCAATTGTCTGAGTAGGAAACAGGCAGCTTCGCATGTTCAAATAAGAAGTTTGACTGTACTTTAGAAATGGGGGCATTTCTGCAGAAAAAATGAAGTGTTATTGTTTCATAAACTTAATAACAAGCCTAATCTACCTCACAAGTAGGTATATACAGGTATACCCTGGAAATTTAGTTGGTCTGGATCCAAATCTTGATCTTCTACCTCACAGGTTTGTTGTTGCAAGGTAAAAAACAGAGGATCAGAGAACAATGTAAGCCACTTGGGTTCCCATTGGGGAGAAAGGTAAGGTATAAATGAAGTAAATAAACAATGAACGGATGCTATTGCCAGTATGATATTAGGCAAGTTTGGCAGTTTCAAGCTTGGAATTGATTTTTTTCCAAGTAATTATCCCTAGGAATTTTGTCATGGTGTACAGGTATGTTTTGTTGATTTGTAAATCAAGGGTGGGGCAGGGGAGTAAAGCCACAAATATACATAACAATCCAAATATTTAAAAAGCCCTCATGAATCGAACTGATTAGACACGCAGATCAAAACAAAACCAATGTCCGAATTCTTCTATATCTCCTGTCATGTTGCAAGGGATATTGTAATCACCAGTCTAATACAGAACTATCAGCTTACAGAGCCAGTGCGGTATAATGATTCGAGTGTTGAACTAGAACCTGGGAGACCCAGGTTTGAATCCCCATCCTGCCATGGAAGCTTGCTGGGTGTCCTTGGCCAGTCACACACTCAGCCTAGCCTACTTCACATGGTTGTTGTGAGGATAAAATGGAGAACAATGTAAGCCACTTTGGATCTTCCATTGGGCAGAAGGGTGGGGCATAAATGAAGTAAATAAAATAATAAGTAAGGCAAGTGATGCTACAGAGTGGCAGTGAAACTGAGGGGCCCTAGAGACTTTAATGGGAGAAAGTTAAATTCTGTTTCAAGGGTGGACAACCAGGTCCACGCTGTATTCTACGGTCATGTTAAAATTGATGCACCAACATTTTCCAGTGCCCTAGGGGTGCTATTTTTCCTTTAAACAATATAAAGGAAATACAAGCAGTATTGTCTTTAAACTTTTTACAAGTACGATCCGAATAAAATTTACGTCCACATAAAACTTTTGTTTTCCTCCTCAAACATTTCAGTTAAGTATCTCTTGCTACTAGGACATAAAAATCCGTTTACTAAATGTAAGACCAAATGTGTATTCTGAATCAGACCACGCTCTATTTAGAGCACTGTTTAATTTTCCAGAAACTTTCCCAGAAAGCTTTCCAATCCTAATTTCCCCAGAAAGCCAACATCACTTCTGGACAATCCCACTTCAAGACATGACAAGGAAGACGTCTGACTCGGAGCATGCTCTTGATTGCTTCCCTTTCTGAAGGACTTGAGGCACTTTAAAATACGCCAGAAATGCTAAATCACCCTAAATCGCCTTCCCATAAATTAACCCAAAGGAGACCTCACCCACCCACCCCTTCCTCCTCACCGCATCATCCTCCCTAATCTTAATAGCAATTTTTTCCTTCTCTTTCCCTCCTTTGCTTGCTTCCCCCCACCCCCGTCCAAAAGAGGGAGGGATCCAAAATGAAGCCCTCCCTTCCTTCTTCCCTCCCACAGCTGCATAATGCAAAACTCTTCCTTCCCTCCCAACTTCCAAGAAGGGTAAATGTCTCCCCGCAGCATCACCCCCTTCTCCTTCACCCAACTTTCCAAAAGTTCTTACCTGCGCAGCTGCAGCCTCCACGCTCTTCCAAGCTGCCCCTCCAGCCAACAAACACAGCCCGTCTCCCACCTCTCAGCCAATCCAAACGCAGGGAGTCAGGGCGCATAATAGCTGCTGGGATTTGTAGTCTTCCTCTTTCCTCCTTCCCAGAAAGGTAACGTTAAGAGGATTCTGGGAAGTGTAGTCTTCTCTGCCTTTCTGTAATCTACCCCTCCACCGAATTTTATGTTTTTAATGTTTATGCTTTCGTTTCCTTATAGTTTAGAACAACCTCGCAAAACAATATAAGGATTACCTTGCTGAATCAAACACCGTTCCAGATTCCTGTGTTAGTCAATGCAGCAAACAAACAAAAGCCTTATGGCACCTGGGAGGAGAGAGATCGGATCTTTAGGAGAACTCATTTGCAGATTTGTTGCTTTTAAGTATATGCTATAATGTACTATATGTTCCTTTAAGTAAGATCCTGCTAGGTAGTTTTAGGTTGTTAATATGTAAGTCTTAGATTGCTTATGCTCTATTTCAGCATTTCTTCTACTCTGTATTGGATTTTTGCAAATGTTACGTCGCATTTATATACCCTGTTGTATTGTTACCTGAAATGTCCTTGATATTAACTGTACTGATCCTACACTATGTAATCCGCCTTGAGTCTCCATGAGAAAGTCATTGAATTCATTCATGAGCACTAGCAGATTTATTGAAGATTTCACAGACAACAGAGCCCGCATCATCAGATGCTTGCAGTGCAACTTCAGGCAACAGATCATATTTGTGTGAATATATTCATTTCATGCACTTTATGAGCTATAGCCCGCAATAACTTATGCTTCTTCAATAAATATGTTATTAAGGTGTCCTCATAATTTCAGAGGGATAACTTCTGTTAGTTTGCTGCAGCAGTAAAGAAAGAGGTGTCTTGTGACATTTAAAAGTGATAAGATGTTGTTTCAGCATAAACTTTTGCGAACTAATAGAGCTCACTTGGTCAGATTCATATAGTATGTCCCCATTCAGCAAACATACCTATGATGTCAAGAAGCAGGAGGATGAAAGGGTCATAAAATGAAGTGTAGGGTGAAATGTTATTCTGTAAAATGCACATCTAATAAAGAAAAATACAGGCGATCATTCACAATAGTAGAAATTGGACACTTGGTTAAAGTAGTTAACACCTCTAATGACAGGATTCCCAGATTTTACTAATAGTTAACACCTATAATGAACAAGGAATCTCAAGTCCCTATTCAGAACTTCTGACTATTGAGTTCTCACAAGCCATAATGATGAAGGCTTTGCACCTAAAAACGACAGGCTTGTTGACCTCTAAAATGAATATATGAAGCTTATAGTGAATTAGAATAAGCCAGTTGTCCACTCCGATGGGCTGCTGCTTTTCAGAATCTCAAGCTGAGGTTATTCTCGTCTATTTAACTGGAGAATGTCAGAGTTTGAACCTGGAACCTTCTGCATGCCAAACAGATGCTCTACCACTGAGCCACAGCCCGTCCCCATCTCTGAGTCAGACAGACTTATGCTCTCCCAAGGTCCATTTCGTTTACTCAGATTGGCTGTGGATCTCGTTCCGGATGGCTGTTTAACAGCCTGAAAAATAGGGCTATCTGCACTCAAGAAAAAGGAAAACACTGTGTGCAGGCTCAGCTTTATAAAATACTCGGATTGTTTTCACCCCTGCCCTTTTTCTGCCCGAGATTTAATTGATACTAGTGCAAGAATAGTCCCAATGACTGCTTTTCTAGAAATGCATGATATTGTTAGGGAATTTGTTAATTAGTACCATGTTGGTTGGTTTGTGGAAGACATGGTGTTTGAGAGGCAGTTTCCCAAAAAGATTTGTGTGTGGCTAAACAAGTTATGATATATAATTTGCCATAGGTTTTCTCTGCAGGTGAATTAAGACCACAAGATCAATTATGATAACTGTTAAGTTCTTTATTGATTATTGTACTACACATTTAGTATTTATCCGCTTGAAAAATCACATTAACCCAGATAGAAGCTAGGGATCCAGACATCATGCACTTCCCAGGGCAGAACTATCTCAATCTAAATGGAAAGATGCTAGATTATTTATTATTGATTTTACCTCTCAACTTAAATGATCCTTCGCCCAGATATTTAAATACACAATACAAATTTTCTATTAACTATTTCCCCAAAATAATCAGTGTTATCCTAGTCATTATTGTATCTCCAAAGCTCCAAAACTACTAATCTAATTTGTAGTCGCCCAACATATTTTTTGGAAGTATTGACATGTTTTGTGCTTTAATTCTTCGAAGGTTGCTTGTGGACCTCTGGATCAAAGTTTCCGAATTGTCCTCAGACTAGACAGTTATATTGCCCAAAGCTTGAAATGCTTTGTGGCATCAGGAAAGACTGACTTTGTACATCAGAACAATCAAGCCAATAGCAGCCAAAGAGGATGGGAGAAATTTGCAGGCCAAGGCGCTATCAGAAAAGATCGGCCAATAGTCAACCAAGGCAGAAGAAGTAGAAAAAGAAAAAACAGGTGGAGAGAGTTCCACAGAGCAATCCTAAACAAAGTTACATCATCAATGAATTTAGAAGACTGTAATCCTGGTTACGATTGTTAAAGATATAACTTTTTCTGGACTATTGTTCTTAAGACCTTCCAACTGCTTGGTCAGCTTTCCTGTGGTCCCCTTCTTTGGCCAAGATAAATACCAGCTTCATATTCCTCAGGTTCAAAACTTGCTTCAGTCGTGACTCCTGACGTTCAGTCATCCTTGGTCACTAGACTTTAGCCCAAAAGCTCATTTGAATCTAGTTTATTATTCTGGCCATTCCAACAACAAACTGAACCGTGATTGGCCCCTGCAAGACCCAGACAAGGATCCCCAATATTCCTGGCTCTCCCACCCACCAGTAGCCATTTCTAACACCAGTAAAGTATACGCCCAAGGTCACAGGACCTGTTTGGGTAATACCCATGTGGACCAGAAGGCTGAAATGAGGAGGAGGAAGGGGGCGAAATCGTTCCCCTCTGCCTCTTCAGACATGGGAGCTTCTTTCCACTAATAGATTGCAGGATCCAATCCCATAATTTGCCAACCTTCAATGGACACTGAGCCTCCATCCAAAATACTGGTTTTCCAAACTTTATCAGTTCATCAATTCTATTCAATACTCCATGAAATGTTCTTGCTTTAATATTCTTTCCTCTAATGAATTTCAATTGCCTGTTGGTAAACACTTACTTACATACTTACATTAGTTAGTTACTTCATTTTTTTCTAATCTAGACATTCTTTCCTCTGCATGTATCAGTCTTACAATTATTGTATTTCCAATATTCAAAGTTTTAATTTTTCTGCAGACAGGGAGCATGTATTTACTCATTGCTGTTCTCTGCCTCTTTAGAATTTCTATTTTGTCTGAGATATGTGATGAAATATTTTTTGTTCTTCCTTGTCCCACCTTGTATAGTGATACCATACTCCTACTGAAATAATATAAACACCTATAGTATGATTCTTATAATTCATGTAACTTCCTTTTATACACCCACTGGCCTCTTACATAATCCTACAAAAATTCAACTATAAATTGTTATCGGTTCCATTCCTCTTACTGCAAAACAAAGAATCTTATTTAAATTGGTTTATCATTCTAAAGTCATATTATTTTAAATGCCATAATACTCCAGATTTAATCCTTATTTCAATTATGAAAAAAGAAGAAGTGATAACTCAATGAACAGGCATCAATCACCAACAGACAGGTCCCTGACTGGCTAGCTGTTGCCTACCCAACTGTAGTGATCACAGTCATTAAAATAAGGAAAATATATTACAGGACAATGAATGCATTCAATATAATTCACTCATCAACTCACTTTATCCAACATTTAATCACAACAATAGTACATCAAATAACAATTGTAGATATAAATCTTCCAGGTCATTTATAAGACGTAACAATTAACTACCAAGCACTTTTCTTTACTAATGGTCAATAACTGTAGATATGACCTTGCCCCATATTGAGACTGATTATATCTAATTAATTTTAACAGAAAAGTTAAGCAACTGTTTAGCTCTCTCCCACTGAAATCAACAGGACTGGAAAATACTTTCATTGGATCATGTCCATAATCCTTATAAATATCTTATCAAACATTGTCTGTCTGTGATAAACCATGCATACTTGAATCATGAAATGAAAGTTCATCCGTCCTTTAATAATTCCCCCTGAATCTTGCCAATTTATCCTTCAGGTGTTTTCTGAAGGATCTTGCCACAAGTTGCCATGTTGTTAAATCTTTCACAACTGGGAGCAGAGAGAGGTTGATTTCACATTTGTGCCATTCTGGCCCAGAATCCCCGGACACAAGACTCTGAGGGGGGAAGAGGAGGGGAAACAAAATTCTGGGGGCCTTGGCCACCTTGGGCTCCTATGGAGAGGAGCAAGTAATGTGGTTTCATATGTTTGGGTTGGGTGTGGGTGTTGAGAGGGGGTCCCAGAGGAATCTGTGTCTGGTGATCTTGGTAGAAGGCAGCTTCACCAATAAGCGAAGAATACACCTTAAACGCAATGAAACTGGCTTTAAACTTTAGAGAGATTCCACAGTGGTTAAAAGCAATTTAAAAAAAAACAAAGTGTCCAAAAGTTTACTTGAATAAACTGAGGAACAGTAAATGAAAAGTAGCAGGAGATACTGAAGAATTAATGTAAAATGACATGATGTAATATGAAATTACAAAACAAGGTTACCCATTTAAAATCATCAGCCATGCATACCAAAACTAGAGTAAGACACAAACCACAGAATAAATATACAGAGATAAATATCAAGTAAATGAACAGTGTGCAATTAAACAAGAATACAGAGTAAGAACGGCTACAGATTTATAAGATGGGCCAGTGCAGCCCTATTACTGGGGATCTCTTAACAGAGGATAGGAGACGGGCAGTGTAATCCTGTAGGGTTACTCCAGATTATTTCAATGGGTTTAGCACAGCAGGATTCGAGTCCAGTGGCACCTTAGAGACCAACAAGATTTTCAGAGTCAAAGCTCCTTTCCAGAGTATCTCTGCCTATGACTGCCCACTAGGAGTACACTCTGGTACCCCTTCAGCCCCTCTTGTCTCTCTCATTTTAACCACAATTAAGGAATACATTGGCACGGATGTTAACCACAGTTAGTGCCAGCCAGGGTTTTCTCTTCATCGGCATCTGAAACCAGATAAGCAAGCTCTGTTCGGCAAGGGATTTGGTTATCTGTAACCATGGTTAGTATCAGTGTAACCACACCCAAGGTGGGAAGCTGCAATTCATTCAGGGAGGGGGAAATCTGGAGGAAGGGAGCACATCATCCCAGGATCTGGGATTACCGACCAGGGAATAGAAGATCCCCACTGTTGGATCTGCAGCAGTGTGATACAACGTAGATTACAGAACAATTTAAATACGTAAAACTACTTTAAAAACAAAAGTTTGATGATGGCCAACTGAAATAAGCAGCTGGATGAATTCAATTAATCTAATTCAAATTAATCAAAGGCAAGAATGAAACCACAAGGGCATGGCTACAACCAACGTAGACGGACTCTCTCTTAAGTGGCCTCAAAAATCAACAAAATCTTCATTTGCAAGGCTAGTTGTGAAGTCCGTTTTCTACAAAGGTTGTTTTTATTTCCAGCTGGACCTTCAAATTCATTAGGTAGCTAATTATCTGTACAGTTAATATTTTGTATTTATTGAAAACATTTATTAGCTGCTTTTCTACCTTACAGGAAGTCAAGGTGGCTTACAATATAAATAAAATCGCCGTCATCACCATTACATCATTTTGAACATGCACATGAGGCTGCCTTAATCTGAGTCAGTCCAGCCGTCTGCCTGATTCAGTCTTGTCTACATTAACTGGCAACAGCTCTCTATGGTCTGGGATGGAGGTCTTTCCCATCACTTACTACCTGGTCCTTTCCACTGGAGATGTCAGGAATTGAACCTGGGACCTTCTGCATGCCAACCCATTGCCCAGCCACTGAGCCGTGGCCCCTCACCCATGTGATTCATTATTTTAAAAAATTGTATTGCAGAAGCTAACCATGTTCATATCTAGCATCAACACCCATCATGATACCATTGAGAGGTGTATGTCAGGGGCAGGGAAATCTGGAGAAGCAGTATATAAATTCTCTAAATAAATATTACAAGGGGCACACTGTATGTGCGCACACCCATACATACCAAATGCTAGAAGCTACCACAGTGAAGAGCAGGTTGAGTCCTTAATATTGCAATAACCCCTATTTTTTTTAAAAAAGTACACTTAAAACATTATTGCACAGCAGTCTTACAAATTCAATCCAGTCTATTTGCAATGTGTTATATCATTCATCTCCATGATTTTAATTTATTATTTTATTTATTTATTCAATTTTATACTACTTCTCTTCCATTAAGATCTCAAAGTGAAGAGGATTCTCACTCTCTCTTTTTTTGTAGACTTGTTAACTTTACTATGATAGACAAATCTTTAAAACAATCCAGGCACTCCTTTCTTCCAGTGACTAGCAATAACCAAAATGGGAGGCTGTAACATGATTCAAAACAAAAATTTTAAACTTATTTAGTACATCTTCAATATAATTAAGCAGACAATTCTGGAATCATAGGAAGTCTAAAGCCTCGACCAATAGACATTTTCTGCTATTGCTTGCCTATACTTTGCCACAACCCCAATTTTTATCCCACACTCCTTCCATGGCTTGATTCTCTTCCATTTTATCCTCACTACAATCCTGTAAGGTAGGTTAGGTAGAGGGAGCATGATTAGCCTAAGATTGCCCAGAGAACTTCATGGCTGAGTTAGGTATCCCCAGTGCTAGGCCAACAGTAACCACCACGGTTGTTCACCAGATCTACATTCATACTGACCCAGGTGATGCAGGTTACTTTTCCCATTGAAGAAGATGTGAATGGGTCTCAAGAACCGCCACTGAAGTGAGACTATGGCTGCTTCCACACACGTTGGATAATGCACTTTCAATGCTCTTTAGTGATCATTTGGAACTGGGTTTTTGTGTGTGGAACACAAAATCCACTTCTAAAGGATAACTAAAGTGCATTGAAAGTGCATTATTCAACGTGCGTGGAAACGGCCTACATCTGCTCCTTGCTGCCAAACTTTAAGAACCAATCCTGCCCCTATTTCCTCTGGGTTCTGCTTCTTGGTCACAGTACTGCATGGCAGAATGCTGCCACCTGGCTCGTCTCTAAACAGATACACCATATCCTGTCATCTTGGGAGGCACCATGCAAACATACCCCAAATATAGAAAAAAACCAAAATTACTGGAACTATCAGATAACCAAAGTGCTCATCGCTGCCATATGATTAAAGTCAAACTCCTGATAGGTATCCCAACACCAACCAGACTTCTAGCGCTGCTTAAAGAAAAACTAGTGACCAAAAAGTTAGTATCACAACTTGGAATAATTTTAATTGAACTATTTCATTCTCCTTTGCCCAAATGGCTCAAAGTGGTTTGTAACAAGTAAAAATAAAAAGATGTCCATTTTGATGGCTCATACTTTACCACGGCCATTGCTTCAAAGACACTGTAAATACAGGAAATGCAGCACTACAGAAGACCTACCTTGAGGGTTACCATGGTAATAAAAGCATTCACATAAGGGGCTGAACCTACCATGCCACTCAGCTATAAGCATGGAGCCTTTCCACCAGTCCCAACTACCAGAGAAAGTCTCTCTTCTACACTGGAGGAAAGCTAAGTGGAGTACTAGGATCCAACCCAAGCACCATCTCCTTGGCTTCTGTGTTCCTGAGCCAGATATTCAGAACCTAAGCAGGGGATAATTCCTTTTACCCACCCAAATTCTAGGGCGAAGGGTCATGATTTTAGAGCAGGATGGCTGGTTTAAAAACACCTTAACTACAGTCAGAACAAATGTTATGATTTTCTTTCCACGGGAGAGCTCTGAAAACAGAATTGCCAGCACTGCCTCGGCAAATGTCTGGACATTTGTGGGTAGTGCCTGGGGTGGGTGGATTTTTTAGAGGATATGACATCACTTACAGGTAACACTGTTTCCCCTAATCTCTATGGTAAATACATGGGGGAAATTCCTGGAACATAATTAGGGAGGCCATTTTTCAGCCAGTTTTTCTCCAGTTTCTTGAGGGCAGGAAACTGAAGCCAAAAACAGACAGATGGCAAGTCAATTTGAAAACTAATCAACATGCTTGAATTCAAATCCAACTAGGGAAGGTGCCTTTCATGTCACCAACACACATCCCCAGTCCTAGTTTTGCACATAGTTTCAAAATATGTATGGCTTTGTATGGATTTTTAAAGTGAAGAATGAACATATAAACAAATAACGATACATATGGGGATTTCTTTTTAAGGGGGGGCAACCTGCCTGCAGCACAAAGAAGCAAGATTGCCATATTTGGCTTTGTCATGCAAAATGCGAATCCTGGCGGGTACCTCAGGTAAAGAACATACTGTAACTCTTCTTAAAAGGCTACATCTGCCTTCCTCTTAAAGTGTTATGGAGTAGGCTGACTGATACAGTGTAAAGATTACCTTCAGGGTAATAATTTACTAACCCTGAATTATTTCACCTGTGTTTGCTATCTGACACTGAATAAAGTTCCCTTTCTCTAAAAAGTTGTCGCCACATTTGCGGCGTTTGTAGGATTTCACTCGAGAGTGAACTTTGTGGTGTACACGAAGGTGTGAGTGTCGAGCAAAGCATTTTCCACACTCTGAACATTTGTAGGGCTTCTCTCCAGTGTGGACCCTCTGGTGTTTCACAAGATTTGATAGCTGAGCAAAACATTTCTCACACTCCAGACACCTGTAGGGTTTCTCTCCTGTGTGGACTCTTTGATGGCTCACAAGGGCTGAACGTTGAGCAAAACATTTTCCACACTCCTGGCATTTATGAGGTTTCTCTCCCGTGTGGACTCGCTGGTGATTCACCACATCTGAATGTATGGCAAAACATTTCCCACACTCCAAGCATTTATAGGGTCTCTCTCCTGTATGAATCCTCCGGTGTTTCACAAGGTCAGACTGCTGAGCAAAACACTTCCCACATTTCAAACATTTGTAGGGTTTCTCCCCCGTGTGAACCCTCTGGTGATTCACAAGGTTGGACTGGTGAGCAAACAGTTTCCCACACTCTAGGCATTTATAGGGTTTCTCTCCTGTGTGGACCCTCTGATGATTGACAAGGACTGACTGACGAGCAAAACATTTTTCACACTCCAAACATTTATATGGTTTTTCCCCTGTGTGGACTCTTTGGTGATTTATAAGGACCGAGTGACGAGCAAAACATTTCCCACACTCCAAGCATTTGTAAGGCTTCTCTCCTGTGTGGACCCTTCGGTGTCTGACCAGCTGTGATCTCTGGGTAAAGCATTTCACACACTCAGAGCATTTATAAGGCTTCTCTCCCGTATGGATTCTGTGGTGATTCACAAGGACTGACTGGCGAGAAAAACATTTCCCACATTCCAAGCATTTAAAGGGTCTCTCTCCAGTGTGGACTCGCTGGTGTTTCACAAGCTCTGAATGATGCACAAAATATTTGCCGCACTCCAAGCACTTGAAGGGTTTCTCACCCATATGGACTATCCGGTGGATGACCAAATCTGACTTCTGAGCAAAACATTTTCCACATTTGCGGCAAGAGTTCTTTTTCCTCAAACCACCTGCTGGGACAATAAGGAAACAATGGCAGGATTGGCCAAAAGGAAATATTCTTCAGAAAGCAGGTGGTTAAACAAACTGGAGGTGTTCACCTATCTGTCACTGTTTTAGCCTACCCTTCCTCCAAGGACCTCAAAGCACGGTTCCACCTCTCTGGCATTCAATCCTGAAAACAACTCAAGAAGCAGGGTTAGACCAAGACAGAGTGACTGATCCAAGGTCTCACAGACAGCTACACAGCTGATAATCTAGCTAAACATTACATGGTTTTGAGGACCACCACGGGTGCTGTCAAACCAGACATTCTGAACACAGAACATGCGACCCTTTTAAAAAATTTAATTCTGAGGTGTAAAAAGACAAACTTGAAAAAGAGCACTCCTTATAAATTAAACCATAGAATAAATGGGATGGTCTTATGAAAGAAAGAAACAACAACAAACAGGAAAGTAGCATTAGATTTGAATTTAAATGGTCAAGGCCATAGATTTCTCTGTGGTGGCGAGAGGGAAGTTTAGACTCCAACAGATTTTTTTTGCCAGCTGGTTTATTCCTACCCCTCACCTGAGCACTTGCTGTCATTCAAGGTCCAAGAATTAGGCACCCATGGATTCTCCCCTCGCTCCAGCCGGGAGATTAGGTGAGGCTTGGGGACTGGAAAGCCTTGACAGAAAAAAAAACAAGCATCAGAAGGAAATGAACATTTTTGCTACTACATTATTAGGAGAAAATGTAGCATGAATTCTTCAAATTTTCCTGGTTAACCTGTGAAGGGAGACTGGCGCTCCTAACAGCTCAGTGTTCCAATCCATGTGTGACTTTGCCCATGCTGAACAAAAATGGGGCTTTCGTTCTGAGGTAACCACCGGCATGCTGTCGGAAATTGCTGAAGGATGTTGGCCTTCTCTGGCTGAAACCCCCACACCAGTACATTTCCCTCCCTCCCCCCGGGCCCAATCTCAACCTATAGCCCTTCAATTGAAGGCTTCTGCCCTTCCTTCAAAACAACATACAAAAATTAAAAATGACAAAAAAACAATAAATGTAATGTTATCAGTTAGCTATTTTTATTCTTGTTTCGTGTCAACTGCCTACACTTGCCAAACTTCATGTTCCTGTCAAGGACAGAGTATCAACTTATAGAGAGTAAAAAGGAGTCCTAAATACACACATTGACAAATTCTTATTGATTTATGGATGGATCCCTCTAATCTATGATTAATGTATCCCCCATGTATAACCTCCTAGGGTCAAAATTCCTTCAAAAGTCTTCACCCATCCCTCACAAAGGCTGCCTGAGTCAGTCACCAGTCCCAAAAGTCTGATGTCTTGGACTACAAATATGAGCCATTTTTGCCCTTTCGGCATATATTTCATCAATATAATTACTTGAAATGTTTCCTGCTAAAACAAAACAGGAAAGTAAGTTCCTTACCCAATGAGACCACATTCTCATAGTTCTCCATCATGACCTCTCTGTACAGGGCTCTCTGACTTGGGTCCAACAGAGCACCCTGCCCCGCAGTGAAGTACACGGCCACATCTTTAAAAGTCACCGGCCTCTGTGAGGACAGAGATGTTCAGTCAACCGTCCTCTTGGTGGTTTGGGCACAGGTAGAGAGTAAGTATTTCAGCATGAACCAAACAGGAGGAGGAAATAGGAACCACATCATGTACAGTTGGCACACAAAGTGATCTGCAGACGTGAAAGCTTCTGGAACATTTTATGTACTGTATTTTAAATGTCTAAACTCCACTTTTCTATGTGAGGCAGGACTCCATCATGATTAATGGCATTATTAAAAAGTTATTTATTTACCATTTATACACTACTTTTCTCCCCAACGGAGATCCAAAGTGACTTACAACATTCTCCTCACCTCCATTATATCACAACAATCCTGTGAGGTAGGCTAGGCTGAGTGTATATGCCTGGCCCAAGGCAGAGTGGGGATCTGAACCTGGGTCTCCCAGATCCTAGTACGGCAGTAACCACTACACTGGTTCTCAAGCAATCCATTAAAACAAATGAACATGTTCTGCTCTGGGGTGGTGCTGTTAGAAGAAAGATATTGTCTGAAGACACTATGCAGAGGTTAGGGGCCAAACCAGACACAGTATTAACCCTCTCAGAGATCATCCAGCATCTCATCTGGTTTGACTCTATGTGAGCTTTGTCTGGACCCACTACAGACAGCAGGGCCCATCTAGGTCTTTCTCTGGGTGCTCTTGCCTTATGGTTACAGGTAAGAGGATATTTTTCAGGTGCTATGCTCCAGTAACCAAATTCCATACAAGGGAAATCCTGCAGCACCTTCTTCTTTGGAAGAGCTATCTGCTTGGCAAGTAGAAGGCCCCAGGTTTAACCCCAGGCATCTTTAGTGAAAAGGATCAAGAAACAGGTGATGTGAAAGACTTTGTAGAACCATTGCTAGTCTGAGTGAACAATAATAACCTTGATGGACCGTCTGATTCAATATAAGGAAACTTAATGAATTCATGGATCTTTCACACACAAGGTGGTCTTATCTTGTTTAAAAGGGGCTTTAATATTTTTGTTTTATTACATGTGTTAATAATAACAATAACAACATTTGATTTATATACCACCCTTCAGGACAACAGGTTAATGCCACACTCAGAACAGTGTGTCATTATTATCCTCACGACGATTACCCTGTGAGGTGGGTGGGACTGAGAGAGCTCTGGAAGAGCTGTGCCTGAACCAAGGTCACCCAGCTGGCTTCAAGTGGAGGAGTGGGGAAATAAACCCACTTCTCCAGATTAGAGTCCCGCTGCTCTTAACCACTACACCAAACTAGTGCAGTGGTTGTGTTGGTTGATGTTTTGTGCTAAATACTGTTTTTATATTAAATTAATGATGCCAACCCATCAGGCCGTAAACTGCTCCTTTTCTGCTGATTACCTGCTGCTCTCCAGTTAGGTTTGACAGTGAATTGTATTATGTATGTTGTTTTTATTAGGTCCCATGAATGCCACGCTGGAAGAATGGCAGAACAGAACTTTTAAAAATAAAATAAAAAACCTGAAAGAGCAAACTGCGAAGGTCTGATCTCAATATCTTTTGCTGAGATCTTGGGCATCGCTGGAGAGATTAACATGATGCTCACAGAAGGATTATATTAATTCCAGTGATGGTACTTGATTCTTTTGTATTACCTGAATTTTATACTGAATAGGCATGGCTATATTTACTGTCTGTGCTCCTCTCCTTGCACCTCAGGTGGGTTGCCTGAGTTGATTTACATTTTAAAGTGTCCCCATCCTTTTAACATGGCAGAAAAAAAACACAACCCTTAAAAAGGACAGGCACAAAACAGTTTTAGGTGGGGCTCTGTATAGAAGGTGGAATGAACGTATGGGTGATGTTACAAGTACCAGCCAATACACACCCTCTGCAGCTATTTTGTCCCTGCTTAGCAAACAGAAAAGATTCAGAATTCATTCCAAGACAGAAAGGGTACACATTTTGAAAGTAGAATGGGAGCATTTTCAAAGTGTGTCTACGGTTCTAAAATATTACACCTGTGGTTACCATCGATCACAATTCAGAAAATGAAATTCAACCTCTTCAGTGAGAACCTTCCCTGGAGCTTGGAGGGTATATCCCACTCCCCTTCCACTTGGGAGAAATACACTGAATGAGCCTTTTCTGTATGCTCCTACCTGAGCAAGGTCCACTGCAGCCCTTTGCCAACCTCTAGGAAGAGGGGGCAGTCCAGACAGAAGCATGGCCCTCATTCAGCCCTCTGCCAGGATAAGAACGACAAAGCAAAGGATGACAATTACATAGACAGAATAGCCAAAAACCTTATCACCTTTTCAATACAACACTGGGCTGGATCCTGAGGGATATAACTGTGGCTGGAAGATGGGCAATTTTTACAGATTCCTCATTCCGACTGCATACTTCTGACTCCTCCCTTTCATGCTGTTCCTGGGAGACCCTTTCTCCCCAGGAGCAGAATTTGGGGGAGAAATTTGTGCAGCAGTATGGAAGAATCAAGGCATGCATGCTGCGCTGACAGAATTATCTTTAGGCCACAGAAATGTTGCATAGGATCCATGCTACTGGTTGCTTTGGAACTTTTGGAGCAAAATTAAAAACGGAACGTAGCAGGATTATCTGCAGGACCCAGGTTAGGGCAGTGGCTCTCGGGCTTTTAGAAGAAGGACCCACCTCAAAACTGACCAGACTTTTCATAACCTGATTGAAAGGCTCACTCCACGCTCATTTCCCCACCCCAGCACAAAACGTAGGAATCACACATCAGTAAGCACGGAACACATTTTCATTGTTAGCATTTGCAAATATGTCACAGTTTAGAGTGACAGGCTAACCATTTCAACAAACCCAGAGCCTCCTCTTCCAGCTCACCATCCTCTGCCTCCCTCCTAGCTTTGCAACCCAATTTTGGGTCTTGACCCACCATTTGAGTACCGCTGGGTTAGGGGGAGCTGGTGAAAGAGGCATTTGCAGACAAGAAGACAAGAACTGCCTTGGTGGAAACAACCTCGCGTATCCTTTATGTGTAACATCCTAGTCCGTTCCAGTCCCTTACACAGAGAATTATACCCAAAAGCAGGGCGTTTCTCTGGGAAAAGAGGTGGTGGAACTCAGCGGGTTGCCCTAGAAGAAAATGGTCACATGGTTGGTGGCCCCGCCCCCTGATCTCCAGGCAGAGGGGAGTTTAGATTGCTCTCCGCGCCGGCATGGAGGGCAATCTAAACTCCCCTCTGTCAGGGGCGGGGCCACCAACCATGTGACCATTTTCAAGAGGTTCCACCGAGTTCCAGCTGAAAAAAAGCCCTGCCCAAAAGATTTAAGACAGGATCCACCAAGACAGGATCCAATTCACATCCACCACATGTTTATTTCCTTCCAACATGCATCTAAAGGCTGACTCACAATAGCTCATGATGGAATAGAAGTTTTTAGTGTGTCACTGGACATCTGTTTCATTTTGTTACTGATGGCCTGTCCCCCGCTTTCTCCACTCAGCAACCCCATAACTGGCTGCACTCACGATATTCTTTTATAGGGGCTCTGCCCCTGCATGCTCTGTAGCTAACCTCAAAAGTAGTGCTCAGCTTTCCCCCTCCCTCTTATAATAAGTATTTTCAATATATCTTGTTTGCTAAAAAAAACTATTGTGTAAAAAAAGTTAATTAGAATTAGTAATCTGAGATATACTCCCTCTCAGTATGGATACTCCACATATATATCATAACTAATCTCTCACCCATGATTTTTCTTCTAAAGGCATCCAGCTAGCAATGGTCACATCTTAGAGGAATTAATTCTATAAATTAATCGTGAACACACAAATCAGCACACATATGTCGGAAGTTTACAAAACTTTATTAGTGGTGGGTGTTAAGTTGTCCTGAAGGGCGGTATATAAATCAAATGTTATTGTTATTATCTATAGCATTATAATTATTAATAAACTAGAACGATTATTATCTAAGTATATTATTAACCAATAGAGTGGTGGTATTCAACACTTGGGGCCTTTAGGTGGGCTTATCCATCTATACAGCCCCCATTTTTTCGCTGCCTTCTGGGAAAGCCTGTGGCTAGTGTCCATGCATTACAGATCAAGAGTACATGTTACCTTCATCTCTCCCCAGTCAGCCACCATATGTCACTGGCCCACTTCAAATTTAAAAAGCCAGGCTACCGGGATCAGGAGCATTTTTCTTTTCAAAAATTAAGAACCTCCCCAAATGATTTTTTAAAATTTATCATTGTACTCCTGGGGCTACAAAACTGGACAATGAATCGGAATGCTCCTGGCTCTCATCTTACCTATTAATACACTTGCTGGCTGTAGGCTAGGGTTGCCAGGTCCAGGTTGGGAAATTCCTGGAGATTTGGGGGGTGGAACCTGGAAAGAGTGGAGTTTGGGGAGGGGAGGGGCCTCAATGGGTATAATGCCATAGAGTCTACCCTCCAAAGCAGCCATTTCCTCCAGGGGAACTGATCTCTGTGGACTGGAGATCATTTGTAATTCCAGGAGATCTCCAGCCACCACCTGGAGGCTGGCAACCCTACTGTAGGCAAATTACTCTCTCTCCCTCTCCTCCAATATGAGGATAATACAGGGTTGTTATAAGGATGACAACAAATAAAAAGCCCTTTGAATGCTCTCAGAGCACTGCATACATTATTAAATATCCATTTTTACTATAATTTGGAAGGGGGCATAATTCTATTCCTTACTCACTTTCACCAATTGTCTAGCAAATGGCAGCTGTTGCTTGGCTACTGTAGAAGAAAAAGTGGGAAATTTGTATTACTTCATTTATGCTCCACCGTTCTTCCTGATGAGGCCCTAAGGTGTTTTACATCTGCTCCATTGTTTCCTCACAACAACCTTGTGAGGCAGGTTAGGCTAAGTGTCTGCGACTGGCCCAAGGTCAGTCTCACACACCGACCAGCAAGTTTACATGGCCGAGCAGGGCATCGAAACAGGACCACCGACATCCAAACACTACACCCCACTGGCTCTCATGTTGTGGCCCATTAAAAACGAACGGGTTTATGGAGTCTGAAGCTTCAACAGAGTAGAACCCAATTTATCTGAACTACTGGGAATCACTTGTGGACTAGCTTTCTCCGCTCCACAGCCGCTTGTGCCACTATCCATCTGTCAAGAATTAGAGGTGCAAATGAGACCCTTCTCATTCATTGTTTTCACTATAGAAATGATAAAATCTGCCAACTTCTTTTTAATCAAAGAACTTACTTTGGCCCTCCCCTTCCCATATTTTACTGCCAAAGACGAGAGCAGCCCCAGTCCTTCTCCCAGCCCTACAGCATCCTCGCTCCTTTCTTGGGGGGGGGGGGCAGGGAAAACAAAGGACAATCCCAAGTGCTGCCACGCCCTTTCCCCTCCTCAGCCCCATCAAACAGGCACAGTTAAGAGACGGGGCGGGCAGGAGGGGCCACCATCACCCACCCCTTCCAAAGAGAGCCAACAGTTCTGATTCTCCAGCCCGCCCTCCGATCCTTTACCAGCATTTGCAAACTGCGCAGATGCTCCTCCCGGATGGTTTCCCGCTGCTGCGATTCATCAACGGGGCCCCTCTCCGAGCGGCTCACTTCCCCCACCCTCTCAGTCCCAAGCTCAGCCAGACCTGTCTGCCGCTACGGAGGGAAGGCGGCCACTTGCCCCTGGGACTTGTAGTTTTCTCCCCGCTCCTTCCCCGACATGCACAAAATCCAAACGCAGGGGGACTCTGGGAGTTGAAGTTCTTACTCCTTAGGCCCTATCATCAGGTTCAACATGACGGTTCTTGGCCCTTTAACCCCACAATTTCTCTCCTCTCACCTCAAGTGTGTTTATACTTATCTGAGGAAGTGGCTTGGAATCTAGGAAAGCTTCTGCCACAATAAATCGAGTCTGAAGAAGGGCACTCTGACTCAAAAGCTTACATTGAAAATCTGAAAGAGTCCAGTAGCACCTTTGAGACTAACCAACTTTATTGAAGCATAAGCTTTTGAGAATCACAGTTCTCTTCGTCAGATGCATGGAGGGCAAGAAGAAACTGGTCAGATATATAGGTATCTATCTTCAGATATCTTTTTGTCCTCCATACATCTGACGAAGAGAACTGTAATTCTCGAAAGCTTATGCTACAATAAAGTTGGTTAGTCTTAAAGGTGCTACTGGACTCTTTTTGATTTTGATGCTACAGTCTAACACGGCTAACTCCTCTGCGTTGAAAATCTGATAGCCTTTATTACGATGGCCAACTCATTTCAGAAATTCCTGAAAATGTGGAGGTTGAGCCTGGGAAGGCCGGGGTAGAATGTCATAGAAAAGTGGTTCCCAAGATGGCACACCTGGGCACCACACTGCCTGTCGACACCTTTCCTAGCACCTGCCACGTTTTTTTAGGAAATGGGAAGGTTGGGCTTCTGATCGCCTATTGATTTTTAAAAAGTTGCTTCAGCCACCACAGCACAAGGGTCTTGACTGAAGGCAAGCTGTATTTATGCAAGAAAATATTATTAAAGAATATGCTCAATTTTAAAAGCATCCCATCAGACCTTCTACTTGAAATGTTGACATTGGCTCCTCTGCCTCTAGAGCCAGCCCTTTTGTGGTTGGTGCCACCTCCTAACACAGCCATTTCATAGTTGTGCCCACCACCCTGTGTCAGAATGCCAAAGATGCCCACGGGTTCAAAAAGGCTGGGGACCAGAGTTCACCACCCAAAGCAGCCATTTCCCCCAGGGGAACTGATGTCTATACTATAGTCTAGAGATCTCCAAGCCCCAAACTGGAGGTTTGCAAACCTACAAAAAAATCTTAGAAGAGTTGGATAAAAAGGCATCAGAGACTCCTGTTTTGATTTTACTACGCAGTAAGTTGGTTCCCATCAGGAATTTCAAGCCCTCTATTGCTAGCATGTGTCCCCCCCCACCCCCACAAAGAAGATAGTCTGTAGCCTTTTTTCTATTTATTAGAAGGGAAAAAAACATGCAGGCATGTTGATCCCCATGCAGCAGAAAAACAGTGCCAGGTTCTCCTTCCAGCCCAGGAAACGGGTCATCTAATGGCCAGCTTTTAGTCTCATAAGTTTTATCCCCCTCCACAATCAGGCCATAATAGGAACAGAAGGCAGGACACCTGCAAGGCCAGTCACAGCAGCAATTCCAGTTTGGGAAAGTTAGTCAGAGACCATTCCAGACCTCTTGCTGACTAGTTGAAAGTGTTTGCCAGGGTACAGTCAAAAACAAAAAACTGAATTTAGAATCACACACATATCCACATCGTTTAAGATTAAGCACCTGAAGTGTGATCAGCGATGAAGCATGGCACCTGATTCAGTACATCAGCAGTACAAGAGCTCAGCATGTTGGAACAGGGTACACAGCTGTCCATCAATAAAAGTGAGTTTGGGAAAGAGAAATTGCACATTACACCGCTAGAAGCAAGCCCATAAAGGGACAGCAAGGCCTCTTAACTCTACCCAGATTTAGTTATTCACATGTAAGGTATCTAATCCAAAAAGCCAAGAACACAATCCATGTAATGTCTTTTATTAGGACCAACCCAACAACATGTAAAAAGTATGCAACCCTTTGAGCTCATTAGAACACTTCAGGTTAAATGCCATTAAAACTTTATTTTTAAATCGAGAGGAGGAAACAAGGAAATTCTTCAGGACAGGCTTTTAAGACCCAGTCATACCAACATATGGTATAAGCTGCCAGCAGGTATAGCAGACTCAAACTGAGAGGGCTTCATGTTACTGGAAGAGGCCATAAAACATAGGAGGTAATAAATCAATTGAACTCCATAGCAACGAGTTTGCCAATATCTCTAATTTCACACTACATTCTACTTATGTAGGACATTCCACCTCACGTCAGGAGACTGGACTAGTCCAACCTTAGCAGCTCACCCATTTTCAGATTCACAGCTCAAGCCCTGTTGAGATTCACAGACCAAAGCTTAAGCAAAGGCTTGCGGGATCAGATCCAGCAACACTCTGTTCCCAATCACAGCCAAGCAGGTGCCTTGAAGAAGCCCCACGACCAGGGCATGGAAACAACAGCCAAGTTCTTTGTCCTCCAGACACAGTGGAAGAATAGAACCTCTACTTTGAGCCAAGGATGAAGTTGCCTATGCCGAGTCAGACCACGGGTCCAGCTACTCAACCACCGTCCATCCCAAAACACAACAGCTCTCCAAGGTCTCAACTGAACCTGGCAGCCTGTGCACTGTAGCAGTTAAAATCTTGGACTAGGGTTCGAGACAGGATCCAGTTCCAACTCTGTCATGGAAGCTCACAAGGAGACCTTGGGCCACTTGGCCTCTCTCCTTCTCAACTTGAACTCCCCCCACAGGATTAAAATGATGGAGAACGAATGTATTCTGCCTTGAGTTCCTTGGAAGGAAGGCTGGGTAAAAATTTAGCAGGTAGAGGATGTAACACAAGACACTGCCCCCTCCCCTAAGAGAGGAAGCAATCTTAAGAAAACCACATTCATTGTGGATTCTTTCCTTCCCCAAATGGGTTTGGGTTTATTATTACTTTTTGTAACAGTGGGCCTGACCACAGATTAATGGTGCAGGTGACGTTTCTTCCAGCTGCTGCTGGCTACCCATTTTAACTGAGCACAACTCTTGTTTACCTGTACCGAACGTCTCCTTTTATGATGTTTGCAATGCCAAAACAAAAAGGATAGACAAGAAGGTTGGGATCCCATCTCTGTTTTATTTGTAGCTCTATTTATTTTTTTTTTAAAAAAGAATTAGGGAAAAACCCAAAAGAACCTCCAAGGGGCAGGTCTAAGTGCGATCAAAGCGACTCGGGGCCTGGGAAGGGCAGCATGTGTACATGAGCACACCCCTCTTTGTATTAAGTATGGAGAGGGAACTCTGCTCCCTCTAATTCTCTCTCACACACAGATACACACAGACACACAAACACAGATTGCAAACAGCAGTATAAAACAGCCCTCTCCCCTCACCCTCCTTCAAATGCACAGCTCTGTCTCAGCCACCAGAGGACAGTAAAGACACAGATTCTCTCTTCAGCATGGCACTGGGGCCACATCCTAGTTAAGGGAAGGGCACCTAACTGCAGGAGAAAACCCTCACTGACCATCCCGGAGACAGCAGCAAATTAGGTATGCAGTTTCCCAAGAAAGGGGTGGCGGTGGTAAAGGATGGGGAAGACAGACATGTCTCTGAGGAAATCGATCCCGCCATCCCATGCAATGGATGCTTGCATGAATGGATATGCCCATCTCTCACACAAGCAAAGTTCCACTGAGTGGATGTGCCCCTTTCCCCAGCAGGACGGGGCACCATCTGAAGGGCTGTAGGGCTCTCTCATTTTAGTCACAGTTCTCTTCACTGTTCCCTTGGAGGGCTGAGCTAGCCCCCGGCGTGATCCCCCAGGTACAGGGTGCGATGGGGTTGCCGCCTGGTTGAGGAGGACAAGGTGGGGCGATGGGACCGCAAAGCTGCGCGGGTCATTCGTCCAGAAAAGGCCGGAGGGGAAGGTTGAGTGCGGTTATCGGGGGTGGCATCCTGGCGTCTCAGGAAGGGGGGCACCGTAGAGCTCTTGATGTGGATGACGCGAGTGTCCATAACCTCACAGTCAATCTGCATCATCACCTCGTAGCCCAGCGAGGAATTGTACAGGCTTTCTGGTGGAGGAATAAAAACAAGAAGGAAAAAAAAGGGATTGCAACTACTTCAAGGGTGACAGCGGCCACTGGGAAAGATGTCTGCCCACATCTCTCTTGCCTCTTCTACCCACTATCTTACCATTGAGGGCCATGGCTGGCATCACCAGTGACATCTTTGGACGAGAGGTTTTGTTGTGGCTGATGGCAGGGAGCAGTAAATGATCCTAAGCCAAAGAGAAACATGGCTGTTATTTATGCCATCAAGATGCATGGCATGTTGAAAAATAAACACAATGGAGAAGGGGACAGGGGAAGAATATTTTGGCTTGGTTTTGGAATTGGAAGGGGGACTAAGGGATTGTGCTAGAAGCTTCCCCCCCTCAAAAAAAGAGGGTTTTGAATAGAAAAGGCAAAAGTCATCCTTTCTGTGTAGCACAACAGCCCTGCAAAGTACCTTTCTCTGCTCCTGCACCTCAACAGACAGACAGCAGCTCAACTGAGCCTCTGAAGTTGCCCCCGTGGCTGCTGGTCCCCCAGACCAGGCTGATTTATCCCCTCTGTCCCCACACAGAGGGATGTGAAAGGGCAGCCTCCCAAGAAAACCTGTCCATCTGGACTGGAGGACCAGCAGCCCTACACAGGCAGGAGGGACATGTAATTGGGAACAGCCATCTCTGCAGCTCAATGCTGCTGAAGGTATCCATCACTCACCCTGCGGAACGACACCACGTAGAAGGTATCCTCTCGCCGATCAATGGCATCCATGAAATCATGCTCCTTGTGGTCAGGATGCTGATACACCTGTAGCTGGCTCAGGGGATCCCTGAAAGCACAGAAGAGCAGATGCAGAAAAAGGTCAGAGCGCAAGTGCGTCACAGGACCCGGGGGGGTTCTATCCTAAAGGAAGAAGACAACAGGAAAGAGGGACCAGCTGCAGAGGGAGCAGCTGACTGCAGGTGAGTAGCCATGATGTCTTTCCAGTGCTGACCCAGGAACCATCAAACAACATGCCCTGTGGCCCAAAGTGCTCCCTCCAAGCCAGGAACAGCAACTACAGCTAGGTGGGGGGCAAATGCCTGCTCACAGGCAAGGCCCTACTTTATGTATGAATGTGGGGGAGGAGAGCTGAAAACTGGGTCAATTAGGAGGACTGCCTAGAGAGACAAAAGAGGGAAAAGACTGTGGAGGAAAGATCTCATGGGCTTCTGTGACAGCAAGCAAACAAAGTGTAGGCAAGGGCCAAACCCTCTCCTTTCCTTCCAAGGCCTCAAGGCTGGGCTGGACCAGGCTGCAAAGGAACCACAGAGGTCTCACGGGATGTGTGTGAGCTGCAAGGATATGGCAGGATGGAGGAGATCAAAGCTCCAATTTGTTCCTGCCACAGCCTCCATGGGTGGTCTTAGGCCACCCCCAGTCTTTCAGGCCCAGTTTTTCCTTGTCGATAAATCAGAAGTCAACAGGGGCAGCTGACATGCATCCTCTTAAAAGTTGCTTGATGACTGGAAGCTGAGGATAGGAACCCCCAGACAAGGATTGTGCTGATGTGATATCCGCAGTTCTATATGTAGTGCTTTATGTGTGAATACGCTGCAAGCCCAAGTCATCACCCAGCCTCGCAGTCATAAAAGGGGACACTGACAACCATTCATGTTGTTCCCTGCAGCGCCTCTGCTGCAGGGCAGGGAGACGCACAGAGCCAAGCACTAATTCAGGGACTTCTGGTTTCCAGTGTGAGATTGCAGGGACAAATTCAAAAATACTGACAAAGAACAAAAGGCATAATTTATCCCATACGGAAGAGGAACGTCGAGGCTGAGGGAGCCACTGCAGGAGAACCATTCCGGGTCATTGTCTATAAGAGACTGGGATGAAAAAGGAAAGCAGGAGCCAGAGTCAACAGTTCCAAACAAAAGATACACTGCAGAAGCAAAAGGCAAAGGATGGCAGACACAGAAGCTGTTTACCTCTCAGTGTGCCTGGGGGGGCTGGCAGGGACGTAGTGGGAAGGGTTCAGGGGCTTCCTTTCCTTGCTTTTCCCCTGAAAGGAAGCAGGTTAAGGTTGAAAGTGGGGATGGGAGTGCATAACTTCCCCCCACCCTCAACTTTTAGGGAAGGAACCACAGTAAGATTCTGAGTACTGTTTTCCAGCCCGGATGGTTATCATCATGGAAGCATTCCCCAACACAAGCTGCACCTAAGGCCTTCCTTTTCAGGCCTACCACCTCCCACCTGGCTGGCTTGTGCTGCTTTTCGTGACTGCGAGGGCTTCCTCCCATTGATCTGATGCCTTCGGACCCACCCGCTAAGCTCATCTGCCAGCCTGTAGATGGAAGAAGAGACAGGGAGAGGGTTGGCCATAACAGCCACATACTCTGGGCTCACTGCCCTTCCATCAAGTCACAGTCAAAAGGCCCTCCCGGTGCAAACGTAACTGCAAAAACTATTTAGCTGCAACCCCTTCCTCTCCCTCCAGGGCCTACCTGAGCGACTCAGTGCGATTGAACTGGCGGCAATCGGAAGCAAGGAACAGCTTGTCCAAGTCCCTCAGCATAAGGTCCTTCATGTCAGAGAAGGGCGCAGACAAGTTCCTTTAGGCAGGGGGAGCAAAACAGAGGCTTAAAGACAAATGGAATCAGACACAGGCTTGGTTTGATCCAAAACATTTTCGCTGCACACGTAGCAAGAACATTAAGACAGGTTTGTACATATTTGCTCATCTTGAAAAAGGGCAACAGCACCCCCCGCCCAAATCACAGGTCCGGAAAACAAGCACTATCAAAGCCCACCAGGTAATAAACAAAACTCCATGTGACTATACAGAGAAGGTTTTGTGGCTTGGGTTCTTTTTGCTCACTGGGCCACCAACGATGTGACAGTGAGCTGTTTAGGCCAGGGGGCTGGCTCACCTGAGATCATCCAGTTATTTATTTGTTATTTTCATTTACAGTCTGCCTCTCTCACTGGGACTCAAGGCAGATTAAAAGTATGAATTAAGGTCTGAGGTGAGATTCGAGCCTGTGGCCTTCCAGATCATTCTCTTAGCTACAACACCGCCCTCCCACAAATTACCGGAACTGTGTCTTTCCAGGCCTGGCCGGGGTCTCCTCTTGCTGCTCAGGCAGCTCCTCCTCTGCAAATTCCAGAGACTCCTCTGTGATGCCTAGAAGGTGCCTCTGGCTAGGACCAACCTCCACTTCCTTCCTGGGTGGGTCAACATCTGCTACTTTTCGCTCGCTGATGCTGAGGAGGTGGATGAGCAAAGTCAACACCAAGGACATTGTGGACACTTTACCAGAGAATTTGGATGGAAGGTCCTCACGAAAAAACTAAAATGGGATCCTCTGCACCCCACAACAGGGTCCAACTTGCCTCAGTACTTCTTGATCTAGTCCAGCTATTATAGAAAAGGCTGTGCAGTGAGAAGGACTCAACTCTCCTACCCACCCTCCCAAAATCAGGCAACACATGTCAAAAACAGCAAGTCAACAACAGGAGGACATGAATTTCATGAAGTTGGACCTCCAGGAATAGATTTGGGCTACGATCATCCCCCAAGTAGCAGCATCCGAGAGAAAATGCCTGAACCAGTCTGCCAGGTTCAGTCTGTGCCCAGCAAGCACACACATGCCATCTTCATCACACACACAACCCAGCTGAATTCCCTGAGGGAAGAAGGAACGTAAGAGAGAAAGAGAGGGAACGATGAGCTAAGTTTCTCTCTTCCCTCAAGGAAGGGAGAATATCAGCGAGAAAGAGGAAAGGATGAGCTAAGTTGCTTACTGACTGCGAAAGGGATTAATGACAGTGCCTGGGGGGGGGGGATGGGCTCACCTGACGGGCCCAAAATTGAAGGCTATGAAAAGCAGCACCACCATGACGCAGATAACTTTCCGGTTCCCAGAGCCAAATTTCAGTTCTCCATTCTAAGAAAAGACCAAAATGAGTCATCAGCCAGAACAGCATACTGCCAGTTTAAGATCCGTACCTTCCTTGTGTAAACTTCTCCCACAGCATCTAGTATTTAGAGATATACCGCCACTAAACTTGAAGGTCCCATTTAACAATCACGGTTAACAGTTATTGATGGAACTCTCTTCCTGGGATATGTCTAATCCTATCTTGAAGTCATCAAAGTTAGCAACCATCACTACATCTTGTAGTGGCAAGTTTCAAAAGTTAACTATGCACTGCATGAATAAGTCCTTCCTTTTCTCTGTGCAGAATTTACCCCCACCCACCATCACCACGACCTGTTCCCCAGAACTAGCATCATAGGAGATGAAGAACAAGCTCTCTCTATCCCCTGCACACTTAACACCAAGAACATTTTGGTTGCCCTCCTTTTTTCTGCACCTTTACCAGCTCTACAATACTTTTCCAGAAGTGCTGCAGAAACTAACTTATGTAAAATACAGGGAGAAGCAGGAGTTAAGTTTCTCTAGAAATGATGCTGTTGCCATTTCCGATCAGCAGGTACCCACCTCATTGAGGACACAGTCCAGCCGCCTTCGGAGGAGCGCATTCTCCCGCCGCAGCCTCTCGTTATCTGCCAGGGCCTCCCGCAGCCGGGCCTCCAGCCCCTGCAAGTATTCCTTCTTTTTCCTCCGTGACTGGCAAGCCGACTCGCGGTTCTTAATCATTCGCTGCTGCCTTTTCAACACTTTAATCTTGACAGAAGTATCAAGAGGAGGGTGAAAATGTTATTTATATACATCCTCTTATTTATATATATCCTCTTTCTTCTATCTAAGACAGGCTCGACAACTTGTCCCCTACCTATCGACCCATGACCTCACAACAGTGATCCAGGCAACTGTCACCTCCAGATTAGACTACTGCAACGCACTCTACGCAGGGCTTCCCTTGGGCTTGATCCGGAAACTGCAGCTGGTTCAGAATGCAGCTGCACGGGTGGTTGCCGGAGCACCAGTTATGGCTCATGTAACACCTATCCTCCGGCAGCTGCACTGGTTACCGGTTGAGTACCGGGTCCGGTTCAAGGTTTTGGTGTTGACCTATAAAGCCCTATGCGGACTGGGCTCAGCATACCTTCGGGATCGCCTCTCCCCATATGTTCCCCGGAGGTCGCTTCGATCAGCCACTAAGAACTTGCTGATGGTCCCTGGCCCCAGGGAGGTCCGCCTGGCCTCTACCAGAGCCAGGGCCTTCTCAGTTCTGGCTCCGACCTGGTGGAACTCTCTGTCTGAGGAAACTAAGGCCCGGCAGGATTTGTTATCTTTCCGCCGGGCCTGCAAGACGGAGATGTTCCACCGGGCATTTGGTGGGGGCCAGGCTGTCCTCTCGCTGGCCATACCACTGAAGACCTTCCACCACCTATGCAGGACAATGCTGCATTTTAATATTTAATATTCTACACCCGCCAATTTTAATGGTTTTTTATACGATGTTTTAATGTTTTTATAATGTTTTTACTGTTTTTAATTTGTTGTCAAACTGCCCTGAGCCCGTCTGACGGGGAGGGCAGTCTAAAAATGCAATCAAATAAATAAATAAATAAATAAATAAATAAATAAATAAATCCTTTAAAAACAAACAAGTTCAAGCAGACAAGAATCTGGGTAAAAGGACATCCTCTCCCAAAATAATAACGTGCTTATATGGTATGATACCAAATGCTGCAGCAGCTTCTAATGGCTTTCTGAACGGTTTAGAGGCAGACACACTTAATAGACTTATCAGTAGATACCAGAAAGAGCACACCCGTGTTCAGAAATCCCACACAAACTGCTGGAGATTAGCAAAAAGGGATGGATACTCCTGCTTGCAAAGTTCTTGTGACTGTCCCTAGGGCAGGTCAGTTGTTGGCACACTCAGTGACGAACTATATCTACTGAATTTAGTGAAGGCTGTAGGACAGGACTGAGAGCCCCAGGGCAGCAAGGAGGAAGAGATGAGGAGCAAGTGTTCAAAATCATGACTTACATCAATCTCTGGGCTGCAGGAACCTATTTGCGTTGGTGCCGGAACAATGGTTTTGGCTTCCGGCTTGGGGACGGAAGGAGCTGGCTTTGCTGGGAGACCTTCCTTCACAGGGGACTGCACCTTGATAAGGCCAGACACTGGGAGGTGCAGCAGATCAGACTGGGAAATCACTGAGGCAAAACCACACACAAAAATGGGCAAGGCTATATAAACATTCTGTACCACATGACAGTGGGTCTTTTCCCTGCTGCCATCAAAGGAAACACAGCAAATCCTCCAGCTATATGATCTCCTCCACAACCCTGCCCCCAGAACTGTAGAGTAAGAAGAAGCCTTGTTGTCTGATTACCTGCAATCCCAGGGTTGATCGTCTGCGACTGGGTTACAGGGACAGGCTGCAGTAAGATAGTCTTGCTGGCAGCAGCTGCTGGCTGTACTGGCACAGTGGTTACCACAACTGGCTTAGGCTGAATGGGGGGCTTTCGGCTGAGAATGTTCTCTGCTTTGTTGGGGGCCACGGCTTTCCCTGTAACAGAGCAAAACAGTCACTGGAGTAGCAGGAATCTTCCCCCCTTTCGGGGCTCTCAAGTCCTATTCAGAATCAGGGTTTACTGCTGGGCTGCTCTTAAGGTTTAGCCACCACCACCTCCAATGCAAAGCGTGGCCTGTAGAAAACCACAGTTATGTGAAGGGAAGAACAATGAACAAATCACAGAGCCTGCAGCAATTGCCTTTTCCAAGCCAATTCAAGAAGCAGGGAGGAAAATTTGACAAACGAAGGACAAGGGTGTATAATCACCCTGTGCTTATTCTTAAGCTACATTTGAGAAAGCTGCTATTTATTGAATGCTACTCTGCAGCAGTACTTATTATCACCAGCACAGAGTTCTCTCATAAAATGTCCTGAATTTATTTATTCATTCTTTTGTTTTAAATACACTGGATTTCATACACTGAACTGCTGTTGTTTCACAAATATTCTTAAACATTCCAATAAGCCGGGATTAAAACATCAATTGTTAAAATTTTAACAGACAATGCGCTGTCATAAGAGAAGTGAAAGGTCAGTTTCCTAAGGAAAAAGTTCACTAGTGGCCAAGGGCAGTGTACTGATGGCACAGGCTAGTGAGCCTGTAAGGTGGTAGAATGTGTGAGAGAGAGCATCATGCATTTGTTTGAGCTCTCTGCCAATATTTTTGCCGCAGCCTTCTCATTTGCTTAATTTGCATTATCCTGGGAACCCTTTGTTTCATGTAGAGAATCAGGATTTGGATCACACAAATCTGTTCTAGTAATGGCAATGCTTTCCTCCAACACAAAGAAATTTCTGCTTGTACACAACACTCGGACAAGATTTCTATCCCGCGTTTCCTACAAGGATCTCATGACAACATATGTGGTTCCTCCCCAGCTCCCTGTTTTATCCTCACCACAATAATGTGAAGTAGATTACGGCTTAAAGATGGCAGCTGGCCAAAGGTCACCTCAGGATAAAATGAGGATTTGAACCCAGAATGAGGATTTGAATCCAAGTCTCCCTGGCTTTAATCACCCAACTATCTTGGCCCTGTCAAAGAATATCAACACCTGTAGATGCATTACAGTAACTGTCACTGAACTGTCCTTGGTTTTGTGGGTTAGGGAAAATTTAAAAGCTCTTTGAAGAGGTCAAGAAGCTTCAAAAATGCAACCACTCCTGGGGATGCTGAAATGTAGCTAGATGTTCCTCTCCTCACACTCTCCCCACTTTATACCTGTGTCGGGTGCTGGGACAACATTGATGTGTACAGTGCCAAAGGGAGGTGAAAGGACATCTCCAAACATGCATGGTGGGGTAGGAGGGTTCTCTGTCTTCACCCCAACCACATCAGCGGGGCTATGGGCCTGGAAGAAAAAGCCAGCAGCTTGAGGAACACAGAAACTTGAAGGCAGGGAATTGGGTTATACACTGAAAAGGACCTACCTGCCCCGGTAAATCAGCAGATGAGGAAGAAGAGGAGGAGGAAGATACAGCAGACGAATCAGAGCAATGAGATGAGGCTGGGGAGACTGGCTCAGACTTTACCTGCAGCTCTAAAGGCAAAAAAAGTAGAATTGTTAAAAAGCTTTTATTTCCTCCACAAAAAAACCATGGGAAGTAGTGTGTGGCAAAACAGTCACAATTTATCTTCTCACATCGTCACACATAAGCAAGAAAGTCGCATTCAGAACTGCTGTGCAGGGTCCAAGCCAGAAATCTGGTTATATGGCATAGGATTTAAAAGCCAAGTAGCTTCACATTTCTTTACTTTTCCATACTTGGGGGTTTTGTACCCACCTTGTTTGTGGAGAGACATTCGAAAGCTGACAGCATCTGTAAAGGTATCTCAGAGACAAAGTGTATGTACACCACTGAATCCACAAATCCTTCAACAAAGGCCCCAGTCTCATACCATTTCCTACCCCTTTTCCCCTCATATCATTATCTAACCATTATCACCACCTATAATGATTTGTTTGTTTTAAACTTGCCTTGATTCTTTAATTCAGCTCCTCCTAACATTACCTTAAATTTTACCTCAGGAGGGCCCTTGTCACACACCAACATTTCTTTTATTTCCACTCACACAGAACTCCAGGTTTTCTCTACTGTACCTAGGCTTATACCTCAAGGACACCTTCCCTTTGGGGTTTGAATCCCACTGCTAACTTCTCCTGTGACATTTTGCCCTATTTGTGTGATCTATATATCCCAAAAGGTTTTCGCTGCTACCAAAGGCTTTTGCATTAAATCTTTTCTGTTTAACTAGTATTATTTGAAGGCTTGTTGTAGATGGTAGTATGACAGAATGGTTGAGGGAGGGTACGAGACAAAAAGGGAGCATTTCTTGCTTAGCTAGAAGGAGACTTTATTGATAAGAAAATAAGCATGATGGTTGCTGTGTTTTGATAAGCATATTGGTTTCAGAATTGTTCTTAAGCTTGGCAGTTTAAAAAATACTAATATCTTCATAGATCCAGTCACAAAGACTAATTTTTCAAACAGATCTTCACCGTCCAGTCAGAGCACACTCCATTTACCCATCTAGCCCCCCCTTTCCTCAGAAGCCTGCATTTAAAACCACAGTCACAAATATTTTTAAAAATCACTACAGTCAGAAACAACTATTATCCCAGAATCAAAGCTTATTCACACCACTTAATCCACAAATGTTTCAACAGTGGCCCCAGGCTCATATCCACCTAGACACTTAAACAGAACCACACAAAATTGCTTAATAATTCCACAGCTGATTGGCTCATAGTAAAACATTTTTTAAAAAGCAACATTTGTATGCATTTTTATTCGTTAACTTAATTCACTTTGAACACAGGTGTTCTGTGAAAAAAGTACGCCACTGTCACATTTATTGTAATTTTTCACAGTGGGGCAATCATCTTAAGTTGAATGAAGCAAAAACAAACAAAATGGCTTCTGTCATTTTCAAGATTAAGGCATTTCTTGCAGCATATACAACAATAAATTTCATCCTACCTAAGATATAGGAACTGGATGCATCCCTTCCCTTGATGGGATCAAAACCATCTAGCCCAATCTTATTGTTAGTAGCTTACTAACTCACACTGGAAGCATGACCACGACAACAGCCCCATGACAAGTGAGCTCCAAATTCACTGCCTGAACACTCCAGAGATCCACCAAGAGATGATAAGCAGAGTTGGATCAGAATAACTGTACCATCATTAACAGGTCTATTCAGCCGCCTACTCAAATATAGTTGTAAGAGCACTCACCTGGAAAGAGGGTGTCATGCAGTGGGTCCCAAGGAGGGTCTGGGGGAGTCGTTTCCATGTCCAGATCAAACCCATCACTGAACTAAACATCAGACAAGAGGAATGGCAGAGAAATCAAAATGGAGCAAACAAGTGGGAGACCCAAGAGAACAGAAGGACAAGGAAATCCCATTCCATCACTAACCTCTACGTGCTTATACCCTGCTTCAGTCCCCCTGCCCCCACTGTTCTCTGCTTCCCCCCATTCAGGTTCCAGTCTTCCTCCACACACACTGTCTCTGCTTCATTATCTTCCACTCCTTTCCCTGCCCAGCTTTGTTTGCTTTCCCTCTTTGTCCCAAGTTTCTGTGCACCATGCTACATTGGTGTGGCAACCTAATATGCCACATGAACCTTTTGTACCACTTTGAAAAAAGTTCTCTTAACTTCCTTCAAATCTTGGGTTTCACTTGGGTTTGCAAACAGCTATAGCTGTGTGGTCTGGCTGAGCAGACTTTTTTGATAAACACTTGGGGGAGGGGGTCAGGGCACTCATTGCTATTGTTTATTTATTTGCTTAATTTATACCTGGCCTTTCACCCCAATGGGGATCCAAAGCAGCTTACATCATTCTGTTCTCTTCCATTTTATCCTCACAACAACCTTGTAAGGTAGGTTAAGCAGAGTGTATGTGACTGGCCCAGCAAGTTACATGGTAGAGTGGAGATTCAAACCAGGATCTCCACAGTCCTAGTCCAGTACGCTAACCATTAAACCAACTGTGTAAACAGTTGTGTGACTCTGGCTGGGAGGGCAGGGCTTCCATTCTGGTAAGGGAAAAGCAATTAAAGGCTGTGAGCAAAAGAAAAATGTCAGTGACCTGGGGAACAGGGTACTATCTATAAGGTTAACGGGACCAGATTGGAACAACTATGTAGTGGGAGGATTGGCATAGTGTTGATTCATGGATTTAATGCAGTTTACTGAGGGACGGGAATCTTGTTTTACGCATGTAGGAAATAAATTGGGGTTCAATGAAAGCAAAAAAAAGACGCATGCAGGCATTCCAGGGTAGGTGGTGTGTGGGACTGCCCTTGATAGGAACTTAAGGACTTGGATCCAGAGCTTCCAGCTACAAGCCCACCTCACGTGACTTATGCATCCTTCCAAGGACAGATGCAAGTGAACTGACAGGAGCAGGGCAGGATTGAGCAATCTATCAGAATGAGACTTAAGGCCTGTGTGAAGGGGTGAGAGGACAGGATTCACAGCAACTGAACAGAAGAGAAAGAACTGCACAAATCTCCTTGGCACACACGTGAAGGTGACTCTCTCACCAGGCAATGATCTCCCTCAGCACCCACAACACTGCGTTCCAGACAGGGGAAAAGTTCCGCTGCCACATCTCTGTCATCCTCCAGGCAGCTGTAAAGGCCCGTATCTGTGAGGAAAATGGCAAAGAGGGCAGTTAGCAGGGCAGAAAACATATGACTTGGCTCCTTGCTATCCTTTCCCCACACACAACTTTACCCATGCTACTTGCAGGCCTGCACATACCCCCTTCAGATTTAACCCTGATTTTCACTTTCTTCACCCCCACCCATTGAGAACACCTTAACTTTAATACAGCCCTTTAATACAGGCGCAGCAATTCAACAGGTACAGTTTTGCCAATTCACGGCGCATGATGGGGCATGTGCACCTGCTGAATAACTACTTCTCCCGAATCTGCTACAGGCAAAGGGAAGAAAAAGTCACCCTGACCTCTCACCTCTCTCAATGCATCATTTTAACCCCTCCTCCAACACAGTCCCTTTACCCCCAAGCACTCAGACCCCGCCCACTCCCGACCCCAGACAATAGGTCCGACCCTTTTCCCCAGCCAATAAGAAACCTCTTTCCTTTATGGCCCCCTCACCCCAGTCCTCGCTGCTAAGCAAATTATCCGCGCGGAAGCGGCCTGAGTCGCTCAAAAGCATTAGCTCCGAAGCCAACGCCGCCATCTTCCTTCCACCTTTTCCTACACCGCCGATGCCTCACACCCAACCCCCACTGCTGCCATAGCAACACCGACGCCCAATGGAAATCGCCCTCCTGCTCCTCTCCGACCAATCAGAGGGAAAAGAAGGCAGGCACCGGCCGGACAGTACACCAATACTAAAAGGGAAAGGATGCGGAAGTGTATTGAGCCGAAACTCTATAAGCCAATAGCGGCGGAAGATCGAATCGCGCATGGGCATAGGCGGCTATAACGAAGAGCGTAAGCGCCTTACGGAACATAATTTTACTGGAATTCTCGTAGAACGGGGTGGGGAGGGTTGAGCTGAAACTCGCATGCGCAAAGAGAGTATGGCGTACGTAGTCATACAGAATGTAGAGGAAACTACCTGAGGATGCATTTAATTCCAGTGCGAAAGAAATGTATTCTATGTGGACGGTGAGTAATCGTTCAGCGCATGTGTAGAGGTTTTGAACGGAACCGCACAGCGCGATATGCGTATAAAGCTCACATGTCTCAAAAGAAGTGGCGCATGCGTTTTTAGGTGCTTCATGCAAGTGCTAGTGGGAGTTGTGGTTTTTGACTCCTTTTAAGGGTTTCTTATTGGTAAAAGGAGGATTAACTGGGGGGTCCATCTTTTTATCGAACTTCCCTTCTGAAAAAGAGAACTTGAACTAGACTTCGGTTTAAATACTGCCCACACTCAAGGAGCCAGAGCTGGGAGCTATTTAGCTCACTTACAGTGCAATCCTAAACTGAGTTACAGCAATCTAAGACCATTTATTTCAATGGGCTTAGACCGGAGTAACTCTTCTTAGGATTGCAGCGTTAGAGCCTGTTGGAGGATAAGTGGAAGACTTTTTAAAATTGAGTTATGACTTTTTAAAATTCCATTTCTTGACCCTTTAACAGCTGCTAGGCACACAAGAATTTAACAAGTGAAGATTTTTCCTTTTCACTGTAATTGATAAATGGGGTGAGGGCAGTACCTTCACCTGCTAGATTTGTGTATGGTACGCTGCTGCTTAAAGACCCAAAGAAGTTTGTTTAAAATATTTTTATAGTAAAAGAGCTTATTATCTATTTGTGTAGAATATTTTTAAGCTGTCTGTCCTAAATCTTGTCAGTAAACATTTTGGGAGGCAGAAACTCCCTGAAATGGGGCTGGTATTGAAAATCAGTTCAAATTTGCTATGGAAGTTAGTGATTCTGTGGCTAATATGAGCAAGTTTGGAGTCCAGTAAAGACCAGGAAAACTTTCCAGAGTATAAGCTTTCAGGAGTCAAACTGCCTTTGTCAGAGATACCAGTATAATCCGGAAAATCTTGTTGGGCTTTAAGGTGATCCTGGAACATCTACTGCAGACCAACACAGCCATCCACCTGTGGCGAATATGTTGCCAGCAATCCTGAAGAAAAATGCTCCATATTTCTAATAGAGGCTTAACAGAATTTTATTTACCAGGTGAAGTTACTTACCTCCATACCAGGGAAAGTTTCAACTGCCCATTTCCAAACATTAAGCCTCTGTTAAAAGGAATGGGCATTTCTTTCCAGGACTGTTGGCCGCAAGTGGCCACAAACCCTTGGGAGTATAACATGGCAGTTAATGTTATGAGCTACCTCTACCACATCATTACTTTTGGTTGTTGCTGTTTTTTGTGTGTGTTTTTTAAAGAAAATGTGCAGTTAATAAAAAGAAACTTTTACTGGGTTTTGGTGGTTTATTGCTATTATCATTATTGTTCTTGTTATCAGTTATCCATTGTTGAAATGTTTTTACTGTAAGCCTCTTTGGAAGCCTTTTCAGGCTGAGCGTGTAGGTGGGAAATTGTTTAAATAAATCAGTAAGCTAGGTGTTGCCAGATCCTGTGGTTGCCATGTTTTCTGGGACCTTTAACAGAAGGCTGCAAAATGTTGAGGAGGTGGAGCAGGGCAGTTGAACATTTTCCTAGCATAGAGAGAAATGGCAGGAAACCTTCACTAGAGTCATTGACTAGTATGTTTCTCTGTAATCTAGATTGTTGTTAATGGCACAAGAGCAGGGCAGAGAGAAAAGGTGGCAATCCTGACAGTCCTGCCTCAGAGAGAGCACCCTCTCAAGGTGGGGGGGGAAGGCACAGATGGCGAGTGTGGTCCAGTGGATGTTCAAAATGTCAGTCTTGAGCCTTTCAGCTGAATTTTGTGAATGCCTGAAAATAAGTAAAACGTTTTCCTCAGATGCCTTTCAAATAGCTAAGTGCTCAAAGTGAAATCTAAATTGTATATTGTCCTACTTTGGGAGCGGGGATAGAGCAAAGGCCGAGGGAAGGAACTGTGGGCTGCGAGGTTTCAAGTTCAGACCTCTGCCATGAACTCACTAGGTGGCATTATTATTAGTCTGCCTTCCTCACTGAGACATAAGGTGGATTACACACTGCAAGTGAGTACAATAAAAGGAATAGCTAGGACATTCTCTGAACAAGTACAATAATGAACAACACAGATACAATAGCATATGTTAGCAGAAAATTTGAAAACTGGCCTAAAGCCAAACACAGAGATGAACCCTTTCTAAAATAAAGTGCAATTAAATAACATAACATCTTTAGCAACTACCCAGTATGAGCATATCTACATCAGCAGACAGTACCCAGTAGCATAGTTCATAGTCCCTGTCCCTTACTGAGATATCTCTTTGAGCTATTTCTTATGACACAGCCCTATAACCTGAGTAGAAGGCCCTCCTGAATAATTTAGCCAGGAGAATGGGAGTTTTCCTGACCTCCTAAGGTAGGCCATTCCATAAATGGGGGCCACCATAGAGAAAGCACTTGTATGGACAGCTGCTAATTTATCCCAACTGCAGGGTGGTATCTGCAGAAGGTCCTGGCAGCACATAGTCTCTCAGCACTTCCTCACAATTGCCATATGAGGAAAACTGTGCTGACCTACCTCACAAGAATGTTATAATGATTATGGCAAATAAAGTGTGTGAAGTATTTTATTTTCAAAGTGAAACAGTGGCTGGGGGATGCAGGAGCAGCAGAAAGATCCTCGGGTCCATTTGATTCCTACACATTCAGGAGTTGCCAAATGAGCCGTCATTCACTGCTTGCTGTTCTCAGTTTTGTTCCATCATGTAGGAGGCTTCTGGGTCCCAACTTCTAAAGCAGAAGGAGGGGGGCACCCCTGGCCAACAGAACAACATGTGGATTGTGGCATTGTTGTGAGGTCTTGCTTGCCTGTAAGAAAAAGAGACAACAGGCTCTATGTTGCTACAATCTGGACTCTAGTACAGGGGCAGGCAACACGCCCCCTCCCCGCACATGTAGAATATTAATAATATAAAGTGTAGAACCAAGAAAAAATGGTTATGAAGGTACACTTGGGGGACTTTGAACTAAAACTTTGGGGCACTGTGGGAGGGTGAAAGGAGGCAGAATAGTGAAATTTGGTTTTGATGGAAGATGCTTAAAAGAGTGCAAGGAATTTTTCTTACCATGTGTCCAACAGAAAGTCTATCTAGCCACTTACTCTGATCAGATGTAAATCCCAGTTTTCTGGCAAGATCTTTCCTTAGCAGAATGCTATGTTTTGTCCAGAAAGCTGTGCTGCATCTTTTTAACTGCGCCAAGCAGGCAGAAACTCAACAGCTGCAGGCCACAGTAATATGGAAATGCTGCCCCTTTTGAGTTTCTGCCTGCCGTGCAGCTGTTAGAGGCAAAGATCAGGGTTCAAGAAAAATTATGGCTCTAAGCTTTACTGTCTCTGTTCCCTTCTGGAAGCACCATTGTTCAAACCAAGGACTTCACATAGGCAAAGCAAGGGTACACTGTTAAAGCTAGGGGGCCAGGTAGGGTTGCTTATGCCTGGAGAAAAATACCCCACCACGTTAACAGAGGCTTAATGTGTCAAAAGGGGCAATTGAAACTTTACATGATATAAAGATAAATCAGTCGCTTTGAGGGCTGGGAGACTGAAATGTTCCTTCACTAGTTTTTCAAAGGAAGGAGACTGATCATCTAGCACAGGGGTGGCCAAACTTACTTAACGTAAGAGCCACATAGAATAAACGTCAGATGCTTGAGAGCCACAAGACATGATGCATTGAAGTGACTTCAGAGGAGGAGATGGATTTGGGAGAGTGTCCTGAAAGTGACATCACAGAAAGGCGTGGGGTTTGGTGCAGTATGCTGGAAGTGACATCGGAAGGGATAGAGCTTGGGAAAAGCCATCACCTGACCTTTGACTTGTAAGTGACATCACAAAAGTTACATCACATCCTCGCTAGGCTTCACCTCCAAAGTGCCCAGATATTTTCCGAGTCAGACCTGGCAACCTCAATATTTTTATTGAAAATATGACAGACATGGAAAGAAAGAAGGAAGGAAGAAAAAAAGGAAAAGGGAGAAAAGACATGGAAAGAAAGGAGGAAAGGGAGAAAAGAGAGGGAGGGAAATAAACTAGATTAAAATAAAATGTATGGCCACAGCGATACTCAGAGATCTCCTGGAGCCACACAATATGTCTAGAAGAGCCACATGTGGCTCCCGAGCCACAGTTTGGCCACCCCTGAAGACGGAGCGAAAGAAAAACAGAAGCTTACCATTTCGGCATACTTGTTTCTTGCACACAGTCATGGGCTCCCCCAGATCCTCACGGCGCAGGGAGGCTGCTATTTTCCTAGCCACATAGCGGCAGGCTAAACAAGAAAGATGAGATATTTGAGAATGTGCTTTTCAGGAGATGCAGGAAGTGTATGCTTGGCTGTTCGGTAGTGCGTAGCTCGTGTTTTGTGCGGGTCTCCTTCCTTCTACCTTCATTCAACTTTCTTCTTTTCCCTAGTAAGCATTTATCTTCCCCAGATCCTAAGAGAACCTAGGAATCCTGGTTTCCGTCATTCTGAGCCCCCAGTGAAGGGGAAGTGGGGCATAGATATTTTAAATAATATTTTAAAAAATTACATACCTCCTATTATGAGTCACACCATGTTTTAGAGGGGTGTCGGTCAGCAAGGAAGCTCTGCTTTGCAACCTACATAAAAGGAATTAGAAAAAAACAAAAGGGTTGGAAGGGTGGAGAAATGCATTGTGGGATGTGTAGTTCAGCATCTGTTCACAAGCCATACAGTTTCACTGCCAGAACAAATTATTTTTTTAGAGGAAAATGCATTGAAATCACATAGTATTGTGGTAGTTTCTCGGCACCGCCTTTCTAATTTACGCTTATTTTTCACTGGTGTTTTTTAAATCTGCACTGAATCCAGTCAAGTACAAAAGAGTGACTATTGTGACGCCTCCTTTCCCTACTATTATCCAATCATTTTCTGCCAAAACTGATAAAAATCATTTAATTACGATATGTATTTGTGTCTGTCCCCCCCAATAATTTACAAAAAACATGAAAACCACAAGATCAGGGATAAAACAACTACAGTCTCACTAAAACCAACAACAGTAAAATATATTTAACCAGCTGCATGGGACCTCACTACAATATCCCTCCCTCAACAGAATGATCAAAACTGTCACCCGTTAGTCCTTGTTCAATTTCCCCCCAAAGATGTTACACATTAAAAGAGAAGGGGCTAAGCATGTTTCCCTGGGGGAACATTTTACTTACGCAATTTAGAAACTTGTACGCTGGTAGTAACAAATTGCTATTCCACGATATGGCATGTGGGAAACTAAAGGTTTTTGTGAACCTACTTGTATTTCAGTCAGAGCTTTTTTAATGCAGAGCTAGTCTTGGGAGTTGTGAGTTCAAAGCCACAAATATATGCCACAGACTTACTGCGTGGTCTTGGACTAGCTACTGTCTCTGTTGCCATCTGTGAAAAAGGAATAAAAGGGTGATCAGTTTTTCAGAATAGAATGCTTTTTAACAGTAGGAGTAATTTCTTTCAAGTGTAATCCCCCCCACCCCCGCACTGTTTACATTTTTTTCCACATTCTGCTTTGATTCTGGGGCAAAAGTCCGATCCCTCAATATTATTCATTGTAACAAACAACTCTTCTTAGAATATAAGCTCCATTGAATTTAGTGGGATTTATTCCTGAGTAAATCATCAGTGGCTTGTTGGTCTTTCTCCTCTCCCAAACTGTTCAAAGATTATGAAGCTCGAATTGGACAGGCGCCAACTTTATTTATATTATGTTGTAAAGTTCCATGTAACTGCTAGCACTGTGTTAACAATAATAAAAAAATGCAGCGCACCATGTTAAGAGCTCCTTATTTTCACATGCAAAGCTCTCCGAGTTGTTGCCTTAGTAGCAGGGGCTGTTGTTTATTTAATCGATTTTTTATCCTGCCTTCTTCCAGGGAGCTGTGGGTCCTCAGTAGCATGTGTATTTTTTTCTCATGCCACTTTATCTTCTTGACAACCCTGTGAGGTAGGTTAGTATGAGAGGTGGTTGGCTCAGAGTTGCCTAGTGAGATTCATGGCCAGGTTGGAAGTTGAAGCTGAGGTCCCCTATCCTCGTCTGACTTTTTGACTCCTGTACCACATATGACTGCTTGTCAGGAACTTCTTCAAAACCCTTCTGCTACATGTGGGATTCTGCCAAATATTCCCCATCCAACTGTTCTTATATGTTCTCAGCTTCGGAGAACCTGAGATTAGGAAGCTAGCTGGCCAGAACTCATCCCAGTGGAAGTTTAGGTGGAGAAGGGGAGGCACCTCACAAGTCCCTAGGGGATGTTGCCATTTCTCTGAGAGCAAATCTGTGTTGAAAGTGAGCCACTTTTCTGATTTGGTAGTTGACAAATTGGAGGCTAAAGAAATGCCTCAAAATAACAAATTCTTTTCATAATGAAAAAGAGGGTGTAAACAGTGCTAGCCACATGACCCCCAAAGCAAGTGTTCTACATTTGTTGATGCAAGCTTGGGGGCCAGTAGGACCACCAACCTCCAGGTGGAGTCTGGAGATCTCTCAGAACTGGCAACTGATCTCCAGACAACCGAAATCAGTTTCCCTGGAGAAAATGGGTGCTTTGGAGGGTGGGTGCACTCTACGGCATTAGACACCGCTGAGGTCTCTCCCTTCCCCTAACCCCACCCTCCCTAGGCTGCATCCCCAAATCTCCCAGTTTGGAGTTGGCAACCCTAGGGCCCAGAGGAATTGCTGGCGGAGGATGCAGTCTTGAAATTCTGCCCTATACCCAAATATTCACCTCTAGGATTAGCTCTCCCTCCAGGATTTGAGCAGGATGATCCCACCCCCCTCCCTGCCACCACTTTTCCCTTTAACTGAGAGCGGAACCACAAGTGACGCCTGACACAGGTTGGACACTTGTCAGCTTCCCTCCAGTTTTGATGGGAAATGTAGGCAGCTTGGCGGAATGTTGGACAAGTGACAGTTGAAAAGTCCATTGGACAGCAGTCAGAGAGTCAAGCTGCAAGACTAGGATGCCTACATTTCCCATCAAAACTTGAGGGAAGCTGACAAGTGTCCAACCTGTGCCTTTTGTCACTTGTGGTTCCGCTCTGAGACTAAACTCTGAACTGATCTCATCATTCCATTAGTTCAGAAGCACTTTCGATCCCCACCCCACCCCGGCTGCCTTTTCAAGTTAATTTACGAAGTCATATTTTTGCATCTTTGGAGAGTCCCTGGAATGGATAGAGATCCCTTACTCTGTGGTGGGAAATTATTAATCCACGCTGTAGTTACAGCGTTTACAGCGTAGAGACATATGAGGAATTGGTGGTTTGAGAACTTGTGCTAAGATCACATGACCTTAGCTCTAGATCAGGGCTTAGAGAGTGCCATACTAAATGTTTTAATTGCTCCTTGTATTAAAGTTGTTTTAAGTAGTTATTAAAGTTGTTTTAAGCCATTTATTATTCTATAGTCTTTATCTGTGTGGGTCTGGAAATCTCTCTCACACACAAGCTAGCTAGTTTCCTATTAGTAATAGCAGTTTGTTTTTGAAGATAAGGAAATGATGGGGAATCCCATCGACCTTTAATTGGCTCCTTCAGCAATGCTTTCTGTTCTCTTCATTTGCTAAACCTCAGCTGTTTCAGCATAACTTGCAGATATACCCAGTAAGATGGAGGGGGGAAAGAGTAACTATAAATGGAAGGGCAATATCTCATCTCATAATTTTTTAATAGGCAGAGGAGCGGGTTGAATAGAGAGAATTTCCCCTTCTTTTGTGTCCCCTTTCTGTCTGCCTCCATCTTAGCATCACTTGAAGGATAGATTTTGCTTCCACTGGTTGCTAAGACAGGTGGTTGCTGAGGAAATGACGTTTGGAGGGGGGAAGAATGGGGGGACTGTGGAAGGGGATTAAAAGAAGGAGTGTGACTGAGGCAGATGCTGAACGATATTCTCTCCCTCTCCCGGGCTAACTCTTCAATCCAGCACTGTACCAAGTAAGAGGGGTAAGAGGAAGCAAAGATGGGTGAGAGGAATACATATTTTGGAAATCTGTGTGAGACTTTAGATAAGGGGAGAGAGCAGAAGGTTTGAATGGGGAGAGGGGGTTGTGCTCTGTCAGGTAATTGCAGTAGGTGTGAGCATACAAGGAAGGAGAAGTTGATCGTAGGTGGGAGTTCAGGAGCCCAGTCTATTCCGTCTTGAATTCTGTGTCTAAGTAGAGTCTAATGTGTCTGAAGGTATATCTTAAGAGGTGGGAAGAAAGCTGCCCAGTTATTATAATGCAAGAGAATAAGCTAAAAGCTGAGTATAAAACATGAACTCTGTCCAACCCATAAACAGATCTGTTAGGCTGTCATGCTATAGTAATGATTAGAACTGCTTGGGGAGAAACGACCGACAGCATAATGTTGATAATTGCAGGGCCCTGACACTGGAGGATCATTAACACAAAATTACTGGAGAGAGAAAGGACTTTTGAAGTATTATTGGGGTATGAGGTCCCAAGAAGTGCTGGGAGTATAGTTTGAATTAGCCAGCCAAATCTCTGAAAATCTCTAGTCCTGTTGTGAACTGATTATTTGACAGTACATGCACAAATCGTTTTACAAAGTGATCTTGTTTGTCTTCACAACAACCTCCTGAGGTAGGCTGCTGTCATTCCTGTTTTACAGATGAGGCACCAAGGCTGAAGGAATGTGATTCACCCAAAGCTGTGAAGTGGCTCTGTGACTAACCTGGGATTTGGAAGAAAAGGTCTTTTAGATTTATATCTTTGCTTTGTCCACTTGGACTACACTGGCCCATCAGTGGGGCTTAGATGTGGGTATGGAAATGGGGGTGGGAGAAGAGAAATGAATCATAGTCCTTTATTGTTTCAATGACATTCTGTAGTTCTTCTTCTTCATCAGCAGGTATCGAGCGGGATTTCAACATTCCTCATCGTAATCCATTCCTCCTGCTGGTGGACAGGAGCATTACATTATCAGACCAGGGATTTGATTCATTGAGAAGGTAATGGCAAGTGAGAAGGGAAGGCTAGAGAGCAAAAACTCAAGTCAGGTAACAGCCTGTGGAGGAAACAACCAAGATGGAGTCATTGGAGAGGAAGCTGGAGCCAAGGTGAAAGGAGAGGCTCTGAAAGAGAACCGGCCTCCCCCTAACCTAATAAGATTGGCCAACGGGAACGTCCCTTGGGCCTGCCCTGATGGCACATTTATCAAACTGGTCTTGGAGGTTGGTAAAGGTTTGGATAAGCCAAAGGAAGGTTCCATATGCCAGGTTTTCATTGAGGCTGATCCAGGAGGCCCGTTGAGTTACCCATCCCACAGTTGGGCAGAGGTGGAACTGGGTGCAGGTGATGCTGAATGGGACGGAGCAGTGGACCGCTGCCTGGAGACCATGTTCGCTGGGGAACGGGCAGAGCTAAGGTTAACGGGAGGAGGCAGCATTATTGTCCAGCTGGCCAGCTTCACACAAACCAAGGACTCCTGGGAGATGAGCGCCAGCGAGAAGTGGAACTTAGTTATCCGCAACAAAGAGCACGGCAGTGAGCTGTACCGGGCTGGAGATATTGGTGCGGCGGCAAGGCGCTATGCCAAGGCCTTGCGGCTGCTTGTGGCAGCTGCCCCACCCCCAGACTATGACCAAATTAAAGCTGAGCTCCACGCCAACCTAGCTGCCTGTCAGCTGAGGTTGCGCCAGCCAGCCAATGCTGCTTGCAACTGTACGAAGACACTGGCATTGCAGCCAGCCAACACCAAGGCGCTGTTTCGACGTGGCTTAGCATATGATGCCATGAATGACCTGGAAGGAGCAGCGCAAGATCTGAAGGGTGTTTTGCGAGTGGAGCCAGGAAACCGAGCGGCCCGGCGGGAGCTGGATAGGGTGATGGAGAGGATAAAGGCACGGGATGCCAAACTGGCACGAGCCATGCAGAAAATGTTTAGCTAAATAAAAGGATTAACTAATGGCCTTGTTTATTGTCATATGTTATTTTCATCCTGCCCAACTTCCAGAGAGTTCAGGGCAGCATACCAAAGTTTTTCCTATTTCATTCTTGCACAAACTCTGAGATAGTGGAGGGTCGAACTACATAGAATCTTTTTCTTTAAGGCTAAAAGCAGCTACTGTAGGGTCAGGAGCAATTCAGATTGGAGCTACAGTCTTAGGGGAGGCATGTATAACCCTTTCCCTTGTCCCAAACAGTTTCTATTTTCTCCCCCCTGCAAAGGAAACAAGAGTTTGGGGAGGGTGGCGGAGAATGAGATCAAGAGAGAAGGGCAAGCCTGTTTTCCATGCACTATGGCCTCATCTAAATTCCCTTCCTAACCACAGTTCTAAGCCTTTTCTATTTGGGGGGGGGGGGGATAGCAGGCTACCCTAACCACAGGAGTCCCATGTCACACATCTAGTTTGAACCTGAGAATCTTAATAGGTCCACAATCATTCAGTGAGCTTCATGGCCAAGGGGGGATTTGAACCCAAGTCTCCCTGGTCCCAATCCAACATTCTTCACTCCATACTTTAGTAAGACTCCTTAGGGGTAAGGAGGGGTGACAGGTGCTTTGTGCATGTTCTTGTCCATCACTAGCACAGAGGGCTGTAGGCTGTCCACATGCATGACATTTGGAATTATATGCTGAATTCACCATCTCCCTCCCAAATCACAGCCTTACTCTTATTTAAATGCAGAGCTTTCATATTTGTATATGTGTATGTTTTAAGGCAAGGTTCCTAGCCCTAGATCTCCCCGCCTCCACTTTGTCCTGTGAGGTAGGAGCAGGGTGTTAACCGAGATTAGAGCCTTTAAAGTTCCATATAATTTTGACCTCATAACAACCGGCAGAGGTAGGAGCAGGGATTCAACTGAAATGGGGTTTTAATATTTCTCTCCCTTTCCCCCTCTACATAGTTAGCAGAAAGATATTTTATTATGTAATTTGGGAAGGGGGCACATATACAGCCCTGCCTAAAGGTACCCTTCTTAGGCCTTATTGACACACACACACCCCATTTCCCAAACCTCATTCCTTCTACCTTTCCCCCTTCTTATGACTTACAGGGGAATCAAGGCCAAATTCTTTGAATTCCAGAATTTAGAATACAAAAATAGCAATGATGGGCAAGGAGTTATAATTTCATTCTAGCAGTAGAATTTTAGTTTTCTGGGCGGTGCTTTTAAGTAGAAAGCAGAGTACACCTAACCTGAAATCTTGGAGTGACCCTGACTTGTCCCATTCCTGGTAAGAGATGGGTGATGTATTCCACTGGCAATGCGGTCATGGCCCAGCTTGCAGCACTGTGGTTCCTAAGCAGCCATAATCTAAAATCTGCCATTCTCCCTTGCTGTTATTATTGTGGGTTTTTCCAGTTTCCCTTGCCTGTCCCCCTCCTTCCCTAGGGCTGTCACATGCCCAGCAATCACTTTGAATCCATATATACCCCTCTTGCTGTTTCTAGGCAACCATCTCCAGAGAGACTGCAGAGCCAGGGACGCAGAGATTGGGGATGGTAAACCCGGGGAAAAGAATAATGGAGAGAGGAGGTGGTAGTGAGGTGAACAGGGGAGAGGCATTCTGAACCTTCTGGCATACCCCGCATACCATCTGGAAACCCACAGAGGAGCTGTGGGTAGGCGGAACTAGGAAGAAGAGACTTGCTGTGATATGATGATGGAACTGCCACCATCTATAAGAAGAAACATGCCCCAAACATTTCAAGGGAACCCCACTACCACCACCACCACAGTGGGTTGAACAATGTTAAAAAGGCAGCCGATACTGAGAATCAAGTATCTTTATTAAGTAATAGAGAGATTCTGTAACCATGTCACTTGCAACAGAGATAATAATATAATCACAGAGTCCAACATCCACAAAAAATGGCAGAAAACTGGGAAGGTTTTTTTTTTCTTTATGTGACAGAATGTGGGTTTGGCACAACAATTTTGGGGAGAGGCACTGGGAATGATAAACAGAACAGCCAGAAATCTTTCCATGTGAACCCAGATGTGCTAATGCCTCCTGGTACTGGATCCCCTCCACAATGCACACACACTCTGTTAAGCATTATGTAGAATGATGGGGTACAGTTGTGCCACTTCAGCTGAGCGGTCAGTGTTTGGAATGCTCCAGTTTAAAAAAGAACTCTCATATAACAATGTGGAACGCAGTTTACGAGGGCGAGAATTTTGGAAAATGTTATTTCACACAACTGCAGCCAGAAATGTTGTGATGCTAGGCAACCCAGCACAAATCACTTACCTGGAATCTGTTTTTGGTCAGAAGCAACTGCTGATTGGAATCTCACACCAAATCAGAGTGTGAAATCAGACGTGTGTTGTAGAAGTAGGTACCCCACTTGCTCCTGGATAATATTGTTCTCTCTTTTTTTTTAAGTAATGACTTTTTGTTCTTAGGGCACTTGCAGACTCTCTGCTGTTGTGGATCCCCCAAACACATCTTTTCCCCATCACCATCTCATTTTTCATCTTTTAAAAACAATGTTTGTTGTGGTAGTTTAACGGAAGCCGGACTGGACCCATTCCAGTCCGGCTGCCATCTGGGTCACGGGACTGACACAGTGCTGGTCGCCCTCACAGACAATCTCCATAGGCAACTGAATCGGGGCGGGGCGGTGCTGCTAGTGTCGTTGGACCTCTCAGCAACGTTCGACACAGTCAACCATGAACTGTTGACCCACCGCCTCGCCAATGTCGGGAATCGAGGGACTGCCTTGCAGTGGCTCGTCTCCTTTCTCCACAGTCGGGGACAGAGGGTGGCGCTTGGGGGGAGGCTATCAGTATGCCAGCCTTTGGAGTGTGGTGTCCCACAAGGGGCGATACTCTTCCCCTCTGTTACTCAATATATGTGCCCCCTCGCCCAGCTGGTATGGAGTTTCGGACTGGGTTGTCACTAATATGCAGATGACACCCAGTTGTATCTATTGATGGATGACGGGCCTGGCTCTGCTCCCGAGGCCATAAATAGAGCTCTGGAGGCCGTGTCTGGGTGCGTGCAGCAGAGGAGACTGAAGCTGAACCCTATGAACATGGAGGTCCTGTACTTGGGCCATGGAGCAGTGGATATGGGGATGCAGCTCCCAGCGTTAGATGGGGCGCCACTTGTGCCCATTCCAGAGGTCATGAGTCTTGGTGTGACGCTGGACTCCTCCTTATCAATGAAGGCCCAGGTCATGGCAGTTGCTCAGTCTGCCTTTTTCCACCTTCGGTAGGCCAGGCACCTTGCCCCCTGTCTTTCAACCCATGACCTAAGTACAGTAATCCATGCAACGGTCACATCCATATTAGACAACTGTAACTCGCTCTATGCAGGGCTCCCCTTGGGTCTGACCTGGAAGTTGGAGCGGGTCCAGAATGCTGCTGCACGTGTCCTGACGGGTACACCGTACAGGGCACGTGACTCCAATCCTGCAGCAGCTTCACTGGCTCCCCGTGGAGTTCTGGATCAGGTTCAAGGTTTTGTTCTTAACCTATAAAGCCCTAAACAGACTGGGACCGGCATACCTGAGGGACCGCCTCTCCCCATATGTACCCTGGAGAGTGCTTAGATCACAGGAAAACACCTACTGGTGGTTCCTGGCCCTAGGGAGGCTCGACTGGCCTCGACCAGGGCCAGGGGATTTTTAGTCTTGGCCCCAACCTGGTGGAACTCTCTGTCGGAGGATACTCGGGCCCGCCAAGACCTTGTGTCCTTTCGGCAGGCCTGTAAGACAGAGATGTTCCGCCAGGCATATGGTCGAGGCCAGTATTCAGGTCCACTGATTAGCCTCCCTGCCTGTCTCCTACTAGTGAGGGGACAATATAGGTCATCTGCCCCATGTAGGAATGGTGGCTAATTGTGCACCAACTCACGTCCCACACACCCCTCTTTTTCTTATGGACTGCAGGGAAAGGTGAAAGGAATCCTGATCTAGGATATTAGGAACTTGGTGTAGAGCTTGTTTTTATGCCGCTGAATCTGGTTCTTATGATTATTTGATGTTATTGTTGTATCGATGTATTTTTATCTGTATGTTGTAACCCGCCCTGAGCCCATTTGTGGGGAGGGTGGACTATAAATTTTAATAATAATAATTATTATTATTATTATTATAATAACAACAACAATAATAATAATAGATTAATGTGGCTTCATGTAAGGAATCCTGCGCACTAAGTAGCAGGGGGGGCCTGTCTTCTAAATAAAATGATAACTGTGGCAATCCCTAAGCTGAGTTACACCCTTCTAAGCCCATGCACTTCAGTGGACTTGTGTAAAAAAATACTCTGCAAAGCAGCTCTTGACCACCTTGGTGGTCTCCATTCCAAATATAACCTGGGCTGATGCCGCTTAGTTTTACAAGGTGTGACAAGATCAGGTTAGCTTGGGCTATCCAGGTCATAGTCAATGGACTGAGAAGGGCAGGGCTTTTTTTCTGGGAAAAGAGGTGGTGGAACTCAGTGGGTTGCTCTCAGTGAAAATGGTCACATGGCTGGTGGCCCCGCCCCCTGATCGCCAGACAGAGGGGTGCTTAGATTGCCCTCCACGCCGCTCGGCGGTGTGGAAGGCAATCTAAACTCCCCTCTGTCTGGCGATCAGGAGGCGGGGCCACCAGCCATGTGACCATTTTCAAGAGGTTCGGGAACTCCGTTCCACCACATTCCATCTGAAAAAAAAGCCCTGGAGAAGGGTATAAATCTCTTAATCCAGCCTGTTTTGTAGGACTGCTGTAAGGATGAGTTAAGGATATACTGTCATTTATCCCAAGCATTTATAAATACGGTAAGAAAGTATTGAGATAAAGGAAAATAAATACGAGGTTTCAGTAATCTTCATCACTGCTTATCTGTTGTTTTCTCAAGGGCAAAAGGGAGAAGGAAGAAATAGTAGTGAGAGATGGGTAGGACAAAAAGGGAGATTACTTAAAGCCATACAGAATGAGGGCTCCTTAAACGATCAGAGCTGAACAGACAAGCGCTAACCTCATTAAACTCAACCGGCTGACAGAACCAGGAGAAAGGTATGCCTTCCTAATTTCACAATGGTGGTTTCAACTGCTATATCTTGAGCATTTGGAACTGACCCACTTTGAAAGTGATTGTGTTGCTCACCCCTAAAACAGTGCTAGGAAGGCTGAGCGAGGCCGTTGAGTACCATATAGAGGAAGGCGGGGAATTTTGAGTCAAGAGCTAAGAACAGGAAGAGACTCCAAAACTCCCAAACATTGGGTGGCTCCACCTACCACCGGGGTGGAGGTCCAAGCGAGAAAGAGGAAAGCATTAGCGGATTCTCAGTCATAAGAGCAGTTTTACCATTGAACCAGTTATATGGGAGGGAGCCCTCCTTGGGCTGGAGGTCTTCAAGCAGTGGCTGGACAGCCATGTATGGGGGACGTTCGAACCTTGAATTTCCTGGATTGGAGACTCGATGCCCTGTAAACCTCCTCCTAAGTCTAGGACTTCGGGGGTGGGTGGGTTGTAGAACAGCAGTGTCGCTGGGAGATCAGTACAGGTTGCATCTTGCTAGTCGCAAACACCAAGAGCAAGCCCATGAGAGGCAGGCCTTCTTAAAACTTGCAGAATGGCTGGAAAAACATTGTGGATGGAGAGAAGAGGGGTGAACCTCAACTGAGATTGAGGCAGGGATTTTTTTCTGGAAGTTGGCGGCACTGTGCATGCAAAGGCAGCAGGAGGAAGATGGTCATAGACGTGGATGCAGAAGGTGGAGCCTACTCCTTTGGGCAGGAAGGAAGCAAGCAAAATATTCTGGTAAAGGACTGGCAGGAGGGAAAGTTTGTTGCTAGAGCCGTTAAGAGAGCAGCACCCTGGGCTGTGTCAGGATTCAGTCTGACCGCAATTGTCTGGAAGTCAGTTGCTGAGTATGTGCCATTTGCAAGGGCAACAGTAGCCAAGAGCTGTGCAGGAGACCATTGCCAAGCATTTCCAAGTAATTGTTGGCAGGGGAGAAGGCGGTTGCTAAAGACCGCAGGGGGAAACAGTTGCCAAGGACCATCATTAGGACCGATGGCTGCCAGGGATTTGGGGGCTGTCGTCACCAGTTGCCGGGGTGGTACAGGAGTAGGCAGGAAATAACGCCTCGATGGGTCGATCGCTAGGGGTCCCAATCATTGTCGTGGTGCTGGGAAGCTATGATGATCACCACAGTGAGGATGGTGCACAGAACCATGGCGGCAATGCCCACAGCTAGGCTGATGAAGGAGAAGTTGCGGGCCTCCCGTGAGGCGATTTCTGCCGAGACGATGTCACCACGAGCAACTGCAGTCCGCACCTGACAGAGAAAATGAGAACATTGGAGGTGAGGGTCGGGATAAGTTCTCCATGACGACCTCCATCGTACAAACATAAACAACAACAACAACCTGGGAACTGCACTGTGTGATCAGCAGAGCTCCTGCTGGACTGCACCACTTGAGCAGCAGATGGAGGATCATCACCATGGCCCGTTGCCAAAGGTGGACCTAAAGAGAACCACCATATGCCGAGGCAGTAAACCTCTGAAACCCAGGGCTAGCAGGAAACATCAAGGGAAGGCCTTCAGTGCCCTGCTGTTGGCCCGCCAGAGTGACTGGTTGGCCACTGTGTGAGAGAGGATGTTGGACTAGATGGACCACTGGTCTGATCCAGCAGGGCTCCTCTTAGGTTCTTATGGAGGACTGCTTCTCACGTAAAAGAACATAGTGGGTAAGTTGTCAAAGTTGGAGGAGAAGGGCTCCAATCCCCTTTTATGTGCAACTCACTGGGTGACCTTGAATAAGGTGCTATTTCTCAGCCAAACCTATCTCACAGGGTTGCTGTGAGGACAGCATAGGCAAGGGTAACCAGAACCTTGTAACCACCATGAGCTCCTTTAAGGAGAGGTGGGATAAAAACCAAATCAACAAAATTAACTTTTTTGCATACAGAAAACTAGCAAAAGGGGTTTCAATCTAAACATCTTCCTGCCACGCTAATCTTCTAGATAGCAATGGTTAATTTACTTACTTGTGTTATCTATAGTCCACCTTTCTCACTGAGACTCAAAGCAGATTATACAGTGTGGGTCAGTACAGTCAGTTTCAAAGACATTTCAATACTCATGTTGTAGGTATATACATGCAAATTTACAAAGATTTAAAAACGGCAGAATTCCAATACAGAGTTGAAGAAATACTGAAATAGAGCATAAGTAATTCTAAGAATGACATATTAAACAACATAGGATCTACCCAGTTTTAATGTGAGATACCCTCCTTCCCCACCCATCCACCCCCCCACTGAAGTGGTATAGTCCAGCATAAACTTCACTGGGTTCTGCCAGCATGTGTAGGTCAGCTAGGGATAATTTAACTTAAAACTAGGGTTGCCAACTCTGGGTTGGGAAATTTCTGAATAGAGCCTGGGGAGGGCAGGATTCAGAGAGGGGAGGGACTTCAGTGGAATATAATGACATAGAGTCCATCCTCAAAGCAGCCATTTTCTCCAGGGGAACTGATTTCTGTGGTCTGGACATCAATTAGCAACCATACTTAGAACAACATTGACGTACGTTATTGTGGTAACTATCTTCAAAATATTTAGAAGAACATGAAAGTGGATGAGAGAATTTCTGCTGAACACAAATAAAAGAAGCGTGGGCTTGAAGCAATAGACTGATTCAGGTTGAACCAAGAGGGTTGTAGTAGTTTGGTAAACTCACGGAACTACAATTTCCAAAGTTCTCAGTAGGGAGAGATTATGAAGCCAGTTTAATTTGGTAGCGTAGATAGGCCCTCGGAGAAGACTTTCCTTGGCCACCCTTCAAGATCAGTTGAGTGCACCTTCCTAACTTTGGTCGAATCCACATTCACCCATTACCCGCATGTTTATCGGATATCTTCCGTTTGCCTCCAATCCGCGATTTTTTCCTCTTCGTTCACATTCCTGCTTCCAATCCGTCTTTCTCGCGCGTCCCTCCGGTCACACGGCCGCTCGAAAACCGCTTTTTTGGGCGGGACCTTTTTTTCCCGCCCATTTTTTAAAATTTTTTTGAGCACACTTTTCTGTTATTTCGATCTTTCCTTATAAAGAAACATCATTGAAGATAATGTTGCCTCTCTTTCCCCCACTGACAGCACTGATGGCTCTCTCCTGTTTCTTTTTTGGAAATTTGGAAGCATTTGGGAAGCTTTTGTGGGCATTTCCTATGCAGGACAGTTCAGTGCCTGAATTTTACTGAAGTTTCACTTCCTTGGAGTGTCATTATTTCGATATTTCATAATTTCGATATTACAGTAATATAAAATAAAAAAAATAAAAAACAGTTAAAAAGGAAGTTTCGCGAGTCCGTTCTGAGGGTGGATTCACCCCAAAATGATTTTTCAAACTACTAGATTTGATTCAGAAACAGCATAATCAATAAATCCAATGCTATGAAGTCAAAAACAGTCTTTTGCAGACTACGGAGCACTTGCAAGTTGAATCAGCCAATAGGAACTCTCAGAACGGCCGGAGAGACAGGAAGGGGGGTGGTTTTTTAAAAAAACCACGTAAATTGCGCATTGGCCCGTTCACGGCCACCGTGAAACTCCCATTGAAAACCTGTGACCACATATTCGGGAGAAATGCGAATGAAATGCGTCTGTTTAATGAGGTAATGTGACCGGCACTCGGGATTGTGTGGGGAATGCGGGGAACATGCGACTTAGAATGAGTAATGTGGATTTGACCCATATCTTCACTATGACACGCTCTCAGAAAGCCTTGCTGAGCAGACATCCTTCTTGGTGGCTTTCCAACTAGCAGTTTTAAATTAAAGTTATTACTATGTTAGGCTGACAGGAAGAGAAAGCCTCTCTCTGCACCTTTGCTGGAGGCAGAGACCTCCAGCTCGACCCACTCAACAAAATGGCTGCCAGCCTTCTTAAAGCGCTGGCTTATTTTCAGAGCACAGAACAAAACTATTGACTCTGGAGTACAAAACGTGTACATGTGTGGGAGGTGAGGGGTGCCAGCCAGATACAAATACGGAGCACACTCAGCATATGTTTCCACAGAGTTTGAGCTGTTTCCATTTTCCTGTATATTTCCTTATTCAAGACATTTCTCTGTCTGAAAAGGGGCAATTTCTTATTCAAAGCATGGTGAAGGTTTTTAGGATGGTCCTGCCAAAATGCTCAATAACAAGAAAGATGTCAGATGCCACCACAGTAAAACTCCGGCTACCACCTATGGTTGCCAACCCCCAGGCAGAGCCTGGACATCTCCTGGTATTACTACTAATCTACAGAGACCAGTTCCCCTGGAGAATATGGTTGCTTTGGAGGGTGGACTCTATGGTATTATAGCTGGCTCCCCAAACCCTGCTCTCACCAGGCTGCACGCCAATTCTCCAGGAATTTCCCAAACCACAGTCGGCAACCATATTGCCAACATTACCAGGCAGTATTCCTACTCACTGTACTTGTATTCAGCATTCTGTAGAGTTTGACAACGGGCAATCTCTATGGCATATCTGATCCTTTGAAGCATATCATTTAGCCCCCACTTGCCAACCTGGAGGTAACATGTGTGAATGGACAGTGGCAGTCCATTTGGGGGATGAAGCCCTTCTTTACTGGCAAATCAGGGAGCAGAAATATGTAGCACATCACAGGAATATATGAAACTGCCTTGTACTGAGATACAGTTGGTCTTCTGAGCTCAATACTCTCCAATTGGTAGCTCTCCAGATGTTTTCCTGCATGGGCTACCTTCTTTAACTGGAGATGCCAGGGACTGAACCACACAAAGCAGGTATTCTACCACTGAGCCATAGCCCCTCCTTTAAAATCTTAACCACATGGAGGCTTTGCTCCTGTTTCACATTTTGGGAAGCACATCCACACAATGTCATTCCCGATTCCCCCATCACCCTTTCCACGTTTTCCACTTCGCTGCAGTGCTGTCTTTCCCAAACCTGATTTGGTATGTTCTTCTGGGGCACTGTCAGGATGGGAAGATGTGTATTTTTGCAGGTTCCACCCACATCAGAGCCACGTTCCTTCGGTCAGCCCCCATTCATACCAGCAACAGAAGGAACATGGAATTTCTCATCGTGTGGATGCAGCCAGCACTGAACCAGTAGCCCTCCACATGCAAAACACATGCTCTCCTTCTGAGCTACAGGCCTTCGCAAACACACATACTGATTAATTCCCTTCCTGATGTACTTGTTGAGTATACAAAGGCAACCCCTGCAGATTCATCCGGAGCGAAACTGGTGACAAGCCCCTTCCTCTCTTCCCTGATGCTCACCTGTACAGCCTTGATTATGGCAATGATGCCTGTGGGCCAGAAGCAGCAGATAGTGGTGAGGACTGCGATGGGAAGGTAATCGTGTGGTGGGCGCCGTGGTTCCAGGATGGCAATGCCAGGAGTCATCTGTGTTGGAGAAAGAGCTGGTGGTGGAGGAGGGTTGCCCTGAGGGTATGGCTGTGGGCAAGAGACAGAAAGCTGGTATCACAATAGGAGGGGATCTCCAGTTTACATTGCTCCAAAAATTCAGAGATGAACCTGATATTCAGCACAATCTTACGGATGAGAACTTCCTGGACTGCACCACTTCAGACTGCAAGGGGGGAATCACAAAATATTCTTCCACCATGAGTAGAAAACTACGCCGGTTCTAACCTAGGCTTTTCCAAGGTATGCTAGTTAACTATATACCAGGAATGTTTAATGTGAGAAATAGTGGCAAAATGCAGTTGCCATCTTGCAGTCGAAAGAGGTACAACTCCAAAAGAACGCCTCCATGAGATTTTGCAGAAATCAGCAACAAACCAGGGCATTCTAAAGTAACGATAACAACCACCCACACAAAAAAAAAAGGAATGCACCTCTCACTTCAAAAGGAGTATTGGAATCAAGGAAGGAAAGGAGAAAAAATACTGAAAAGACTTTCCCAATGCTGGAAGGAAACTCCCACTTGAAAGCAGCAGAATCAAGTGGATTCTGAATCAGAATCAAGCTTATCCTGGACTGTACCATTGCAGGTTGCAGAGATGGGGATAGCATTAGCAGGGGGGGAAGAATGTCCCTTGTCAGAGAGAAAAGTTCACCTTAGCTTTCTAGACATGCTGACTTTCTATAAGCAGGGAATGATCTCATTTTCTACTGCGGAATGTTAAAATATTAAACACCCTCTCTTTGAGGCACCCTCAAATGATACGGCTCAGGAAAAGCGGCGTCTGCTTGACTTGGCAGCTTATGTCAGCTTGCTCAAAACTACCCTCCGTAAAAGTGATTTTCTAAAGTCCTCCCACAATCAGGGAGAAATCTCTGGATTATACAGAACACAAGAGAAAGGACTTTCTCTAGGATCCGAAGCCCAGCATAGAGAAGGGGATTTCCCTGAGATAAGGCTAGGCGGGCTGGGGGCTTAGTGTGGCCCTGAGGTGCTTCCCAGCAGGCATGTGACACAGACCCCAATCCTAGCCTTTCCCTGTGTTTCTCCAGAGAATTTTCTTGCACGTGCAAAGGGTTTTTTAACTCTCTCCTCCCCATGGTGAACAGAGGCTTTGGCACCGGCAGAGCCCTCCCCACATTGTGTTTTGGTGACTCAGTCCAAGAAACAAAAAAAGGGCTCTACCTATCTCCCCATTAAATAGGAACAGCAACTGAGTCTGTGCTGGAAAAGAAGTCAAGAAGACCAAAAGTCACTTTTGCCAGCTACGATACAGGGAAATAAAAATGTGTTTGCCTATCATTCCCCTTGTAGGGGAGTGAACCAATAGACACAGTCGATGTTGCCAGTCCTTCTGTTCAAACTACAGCCTTCTGCTAAAAAAAATAGTTAGAGGCAGTGTGGGGGCGGGGTGGGGGAGTGGCTGGCAAATTTTCGATGTTGGAGGATCCCTTTCCAACTCAACATTGGCTGAGGAATCTCTGCATGTCTGCCGCATGTGCCTTACAAAGGAACCCAGAGCATGTTCTACTGTGTCAACGCTGTTTAAATGCGGCACTAACTACATTTGCTGGACTTCTCCATCATGCTGTGTGCTCCAAGAGTGCGCCTGCAATGCTCCCCGTACACCACTGTGGCCACAAAATGCCAGAGAGAATTGATATTGACAGGCCTGCTGACATTCAAGGTAGATTGTACACCATTACGGATCTTTACATGGAACCCCTAATAAGCTTCTCAGAAACCATAGGATTTCCTAGGCATCATTGTCAAAAGCTAGTGTAATGTAATGGTTAGACTAGGGTGACCTGAGTTCAAATCCAAGTTCTGCCATGAAGCTGCATATGTGTGACCAGTCACACATTCTCAGTCTAGCCCACACAAACCCCGCCCACAGAAGGATGCCCATCTGAAAGAATACTCCTGTCAACGCAGGCACTCACCGCCCCAACAGGGTAGACTGGTACGTATGCTGTGCAGGGCTGCAGCTGGACAGGATACCCTGGGTGCATATACCCTCCGATAGGTAGGGTTCCGACAGGTGGATGTGTCTGAACTACATAGCCCTGGGGTGCGCCATTGAACTGGGTTTCCTGCATGTAAGGGTCGGGAGGAAGGCGGGGTAGGGTGGCTGAATGGTGGCGAGGTGGGCGTGGAAGGGTGGCGGAGGAAGGGGGAGGGCGGGGGAGGGTGGCAGCCCCTCCGAGTCGGGGCAGTGTGGCAGTGCCTGAGTGCACAGTTGTGGCAGAGGAGTCACTGTAACCAGGGATGGGGGCATCCTGTGGGGGTGGGGGAGGAGGCTGTAAAGGAGCATTGTACGGTGGAGGAGAGGTGTGGGGGGCAGAATCAGGGAGTCCTAGGAGAGAAGAAAAAAGACAAAGGGGGAACAAAAAGTAGAGAAAGGTTGTTAAAGAAGGAACCCATACATCCACAACAACAACAAGATTTTGCTAATTAGAGTTCTGTGGAGAAAAGACCAGATGTCATCTGTCTTCCATAATTAATACTTTAGTTATATTAGTTAATGTTAAATGATCTGCCTTATCAATTGTTTTGAACCTATACCATGCCTTCCAAAGCATGGGCAGCCCCACTGAGTCATATATCTCCTGCAAAACCAACACATGAACTCCCTCCTCTCAGAGAGATGGCATCCTGTAATAATTTTGAGCTACAAGGGAAGAGACCAAGGTTAAAATCTTCACTCCGCCTAGAAGCCTGCTGAGTAATGTTGCCCCGTTCACTTTCTTTCAACTTAAACTACTTTGCAGGGCTGTTGGAGGATAAAATGTAAGCACTCAGACATCCTCATAGGAAAGGAAACACCATTGTTCCAGTGACTGATGAAAACAGGTTCAAAGCAAATGCCTGGGATAGACCACTTTATAATTCCTTCTCATTTGCACTCACAGCAATAGAAGTTTTGCCTTTGTTAGAATACAACTTTAATGCATGCCCAGCCAAATATCAAAGTATTGAGGCCAGAGTTGGAATGCTGCTTTTACCTCCCTCATCCCAACAAGCAAGGAGGAGGTTTGATCACACTGAACAAAGCATACATAGCCGTGGCTGTTGTTATTTCATCCAAAAAGGCAGGGAACTTGCATCTCTGGACTGTTCATTTCCGAAGAGTTGTCAGGGGACTCCAACACAGCTAGTAATTCTCAGTAATTTTCACAGTGAGTGGCATCAACTCCTTTCTCAGGGGTAGTGCAGGTGTGGTATAGCAGTTAGAGCAGGTGTCCTCAACCTTTTTGAGGCCTGGACATCTTTGGAATTCTGATATAGCATAGCGAGCACAGCCATAAAATGGTTGATACAAAATGGCTGCTGCATAGCTTTGCCAGGCCAAGCCTGGCACCCATTAGTAGGTCAGGAGGGGGGAGGGGTCATGTGTATGATATTGCCAGCATCCCTGCATCGTTTCCAGGTACAACCTGGAAGTGAAAGAAGGTAGCTGTAGGAATAACTGGAAACTCTATGGTAAAACCATAGACCTTCCGGCAATTTCTTGCTACTCTTTGTTACTTCCTGGAAGTGACATAGCATCATTGCTGGTTTTTATTTTATTTTTCTCCTGCTGCCACTCAGAATGGCAAGCTTATTGCTGCAAGAGGTGGAGCCACCCACAAAATGTCTACTGGAGCTTACATTCAGTCATCCAGTGCAGATGTGCTGTGGTGGCAGCTGCTGCCAAAGCAACATTTTAAAAAATTTGCACAGCCAATCAAATCTCCAAAGGCCAATCAAAAGCCTTGCTGGGCAAAGCCCCACCTGGCCCCTCCCACTTTTTGAAAACCTTTGGCAGATGCCAGGAAAGGTGTTGGTGTGTGCCACACAATGCCCCTGGTCAACATTAGACATGGGCACAAACAGAAAAAAAACCCAAACATGGTGTTTGTTTTTCATTACCATCCACAAACAATGAACATTGACAAACATGATCCTGTTCATGAACATGTTGTTCGTTGTTCGTGGGGGGCCAGCAGGCTCTCCTCCAGCCATCAAGATCCCTACCACACCACTCCCAGAAACCCTACCTGAGCAGGCAGCAGGAAAGGTACCAATAATAAATAATAGCTTGGCCCCAGAGCCTGGCAGCAGCCTTGGAACCTGAAGGGGTAGATCCCTATTCCACCACACACAAAGACAATTCAAGCTCCAATGCACTCACCCTGTCTCTCTAACAGCAGCCGTCTCTCCCTGAAAGCCAGAGTTGGGAGCCCCCCACCCCCCTGGTCTTTTCCTCTTGTAACAAATTTGGAGCTCCAGTCCACACTTGGAATGAAGACCTGCCTATCAAGCTAAATTGGGCTTAGATTGGGGTTTCCAGGGCAACAGCAGGAGTTCAGACAGAGTTCAGAAATCCCTGCCTAAGTTGCCAAGGGAATTGATTGCAGGTGCCAGACTGTCTGGCTTGACCAACAGCAACAAACAGCAACGAACGAGGCTTGCAACGACCACCTGTTCGTTTAGAATGGGGCCTCACAAACAGCTTGTTCACGAACAGCAGATTGTGCTGTTCGTGGGCTTTTTTTGGTTCGTATTGCTGTTCGTGCCCATCTCTAGTCAACATGTTGAGGATGGAAACCCCTGGATTATAGTGTATGACTATGATCTTGGAAAGCCAGCTTTAAATGCCCAATCTGCTATGGAAATTCACTGCCCTCCCCCACCCCCCCTGGCCTCTGTAGCCTAACCTACCTCACAGGTTAGGCAGTGAGGAGGAACAAGAACAGGAGAGAACAATGTTGTAAGCTGTTTCGAGTCCCCATTGAGAAGAAAAGCAAGATATAAATATCTAAAGAGATAAACAGGCATCTTTCTTGGCCTGAATTCCAAAAAAAACCCTCCACAATGTTATTGTCTACATGTAACTAAATATGTTGGTATGTCAGTAAAAGGGGGAGGGGAGACCAGTGTTATACTGGGCCAAATACATTGGAAACAAGCTGAGCCTCAGCCCAGCAGCCCTCCTCACACCTCAAGGGCTTATCTCAATCACGCACCAAACAAAATGGTCTGACTTGCTGCTGTGTGGCACACGTTGCAAGGGTTGTCCTTGCAGTTAGTACAAGTTTCACACAGTCAGCCTTATTTCCATTCAATTTGTAACCCAATACAAAGCTCGACAGCCCGCAATCACAGCCCTGACCTGCCTGAGATCACCTAATTAGGGGTGGGGGAGAGTCGTACAAGCAGCAATCCTTACACGGAAAACTGAACGCTGGTGCTTCAGAGCTGAATCCTGCCTAGAAACCAGTTTTTCAGTCCTCATTCCATATCAGTTTTGGCTGGATGTAGTTATTCAGTGGCAAGAGAAATGTGCCCTGTGCATGCTCAAGGGCATTCTCTTCTTTATAATTACTCTGCAAATTCCAGGACTGTAATCCAGGTAATTAAGATAAGTTCCAAGGCTCAACCTTGGTGCTCACTTCACTTTGTGTGTGTTATGTGCTGTCAAGTCACCGCCAACCTATGGCAACCCTATGAATGAAAGACCTCCAAAACATCCTATCATTAACAGACTTGCTCAGATCTTGCAAACTGGAGGCCGTCGCTTCTTTTATTGAGTCAAGCCATCTCGTTTTAGGTTCTCTTCCTACTGCCTTCTACTTTTCCTAGCATTATTGACTTATCCAGAGAATTTTGTCTTCTCCTAATGTGACCAAAGTACAATAGCCTCAGTTTTGTCATTTAGCTTCTAGGGAGAATTCAGGCTTCATTTGATCTAGTTCCCACTTATTTGTCTTTTTGGCTGTCCATGGTATCTGCAGAACCCCCCTCCAGCACCACATTTCAAATTAATAAATTTTCTTCCTGTCAGTTTTCTTCACTGTCCAACTTTCACATCCATACATCGTAATGGGGAATACCATTGTTTGGATTATCTTGACCTCGGTTCCCAGAGAGACCTCTTTATCTTTAAGGATTTTATCTAGCTCCCTCACAGCTGCTCTTCCAAGTCTCAATCCCCTTCTGATTTCCTTGTTGCAGTCTCCCTGTTGGTTGATGATTGAAACAAGGAATAGAAAATCTTGGGCAATTTCAATTTCCTCATTGTCAACTTTAAAACTGCGCAATTTTCAGTAGTCATTACTTTTGTCTTTTTGATGTTCAGATGTAATCCTACTTTGGCACTCTCTCCTTTAACCTTCATCAGTAGCTGTTTCAAGTCTTCACTATTTTCTGCCAGTAACATGGCATCATCTGCATATCTCAAATTGTTAATTTTCCTTACACCAATTTTTACTTCAGCTTCTTCTAGATCTAATCTAGCTTTCCTTATAATAAGCTCTGCATAGAGGTTGAACAGGTAGGGAGATAATATGCATCCTTGTCTAATACCTTGCCAGCTGGAAACCATTCTGTTTCCCCATATTCTGTCCTAACAGTAGCCACTTGTCCAGAGTACAGGTTGCGCATCAAAACAATCAGATGTTGTAGCACCCCTATTTCTTTTAACACTATCCATAGCTTTTCATGATCCACACAATCAAAAGCTTTGCTGTAATCTATAAAACACAGGCTGATTTTCTTCTGAAATTCCCTGGTGTGTTCCATTAGCCATTGTAAATTTGTGATGTGATCTCTAGTGCCTCTTCCTTTCCTGAATCCAGCTTGAACATCTGGCATTTCTTATTCCATAAATGGTAAGAGTCTATGCTGTAGAATCTTGACCATTCTCGCATGGGAATTTAACACAATAGTCTGATAGTTACTGCACTCTTTGGCATCCCCTTTTTTTGGAATTGGAATGCAAACTGAGCGTTTCCAGTCTGTGGGCCATTGTTTTGTTTTCCATATTTGTTGACAGATTCTTGTTAAGATTTTGATGGACTCCATTTCTGTAGTTGTTGTGGGTTTTCCGGGCTGTATTGCCGTGGTCTTGGCATTGTAGTTCCTAACGTTTCGCCAGCAGCTGTGGCTGGCATCTTCAGAGGTGTAGCACCAAAAGACAGAGATCTCTGTCTTTTGGTGCTACACCTCTGAAGATGCCAGCCACAGCTGCTGGCGAAACGTCAGGAACTACAATGCCAAGACCACAGCAATACAGCCCGGAAAACCCACAACAACCATCGTTCTCCGGCTGTGAAAGCCTTCGACAATACATCCATTTCTGTAGTTTGAAATAGCTCTATTGGTATTTCATCTACTCCAGGTGCTTTGTTTCTCCCAATTGCTTCCCTTATCAACTCCAAAAACAAGCCCTGTCTCAAGTGAAGTCCAGCTGTATGTACACTACTTCTCGAGATAACATTTGTGTGGCCTAAGCAGCAGCCTAGAAAAGCGAATGGACATTCTTTCCTGACTGCTTCCACAGGCCCCATCTCCTAAAAAAGCATCACCTTCCTCAGCACCATTTAAAAACTGTCTAGGTAAAGACTTGGGAAAACATGCTATGACAGCTGAAAACAAGTGAAGGATATTCATAAGAACATAAGAACATAAGCAAAGCCATGTTGGATCAGGCCAGTGGCCCATCCAGTCCAACATTCTGTCACACACAGTGGCTAGAAATCCAGTGCCATCTAAAGGACTGTCAGTGAGGCCAGGACACCAGAAGCCCTCCCACTGCCTTCCTTCCAGCACCAAGACAACAGAGCACCACCTCCCCACAAAGAGAATACCATCTATCTCCTGTGGCTAATAGCCACTGATGGACCTCTGCTCCATATATTTGTCCAGTCCCCTCTTGAAGCTGGCAATGCTTGTAGCTGCCACCACCTCCTGTGGCAACGAATTCCATGTGTTTATCACCCTTTGTGTAAAGTAGTATTTTCTTCTATCTGTTCTAACCCGACTGCTCAATAATTTCATAGAGTGCCCACGAGTTCTTGTATTGTGAGAAAGGGAGAAAAACACATCTTTCTCTACCTTCTCTAACCCGTGCATTATCTTGTAAACCTCTATCATGTCTCCCCTCAGTCGTCTTTTCTCCAGGCTAAAGAGCCCCAAGCGCCTCAATCTTTCCTCATAGGGAAAGTGTTCCAACCCTTTAATCATTTTAGTTGCCCTTCTCTGTACTTTTTCCAGTGCTATGATATCTTTTTTAAGGTGTGGCGACCAGAACTATACACAGTACTCCAAATGAGGCCTCACCATCGATTTATACAGAGGCATTATGATACCGGCTGATTTGTTTTCAATCCCTTTCCTAATAACCCCTAGCATAGCATTAGCTTTTTTTATGGCAGTCGCACACTGTGCTGACGTTTTTAGTGAGTTATCTATCATGACTCCAAGATCTCTCTCTTGGTCAGTCTCCGCCAGTTCAGACCCCATCAACTTGTATTTATATTTTGGATTTTTGGTTCCAATGTGCATTACTTTGCACTTGGCTACATTGAACCTCATTTGCCACATGGATGCCCACTCTTCTAGCCTCGACAGATCCCTCTGGAGTGCCTCACAATCCTCTCTGGCTTTCACCACCCTGAACAATTTCGTGTCATCTGCAAATTTAGCCACTTCACTGCTTAATCCCAATTCCAAATCATTAATAAACAAGTTAAAAAGCATTGGACCCAATACCGACCCCTGTGGCACCCCACTGCTCACCACCCTCCACTGTGAGAAGTGCCCGTTTATACTCACTCTCTGTTTCCTATTAATTAGCCAGTTTTCGATCCACAAGAGGACTTGGCCCTTTATCCCATAGCTACTGAGCTTACTTAGGAGCCTTTGATGAGGAACTTTGTCAAAAGCTTTCTGGAAGTCAAGATAAACAATATCTATCGGGTCTCCCTTGTCCACTTGTTTGTTCACTCCCTCAAAGAACTCTAACAGATTGGTGAGACAAGATCTTCCCTTACAGAACCCATGCTGAGTTTTCCTCATCAGCTTTTGGTCATCAATGTGCCCACTAATTTTATTTTTGATAATAGTTTCCACCAACTTACCCGGTATTGACGTCAGGCTGACTGGCCTGTAATTTCCCGGATCTCCCCTGGAACCTTTTTTAAAGATGGGGACAACATTAGCTACCTTCCAGTCCTCAGGAACAGATGCAGAGTTTAATGACAGATTACATATTTTTGTGAGGAGATCTACAAGTTCACACTTGAGTTCTTTCAGAACTCTTGGATGTATGCCATCTGGGCCCGGTGATTTATCAGTTTTTAAATTATCTAGCAGTCGCATAACCTCCTCTCTCGTCACCTCAATGTGACTCAGGTCTTTCAAAACCCCTCCCAAAGTCAGTGCTTCCGGAGTGGGCATGCACTTCTTATCTTCCACAGTGAAGACAGAAGCAAAGAACGCATTCAGCTTCTCGGCCATTTCCCTATCACCCTTTAGTAATCCTTTTACGCCTTGGTCATCCAAGGGCCCCACTGCCTCCCTAGCTGGTTTCCTACTTCTAATATATTTAAAGAATTGTTTATTGTTTTTCTTTATGTTCTTTGCAATATGCTCCTCATATTCCCTTTTTGCCTGTCTGATCACAGACTTGCACTTTTTTTGCCACAGCTTATGCTCCTTTTTATCAACCTCACTCCGACTAGTTTTCCACTGCCTAAAAGAATCCTTTTTACCTTTTACAGCTTCTATTACATTGCTTGTTAACCATGCTGGCCTTTTCCTAAACCTATTTGTGCCTTTCCTAACCAGCGGTATATATTTAATTTGAGCTTCCAGGATTGTAGTTTTAAATAGTCTCCAAGATTCCCCAAGTGTTTTGACCTTTTTTACTTTCCCTTTCAGTTTCTTCTTCACATACCCCCTCATCTCAGAAAAGTTACCCCTTTTGAAGTTAAACAAGGCTGTGTTGGTCTTATTTGGCAATTTCCTATTTATACATATGTTGTACTCAATAACATTATGGTCACTGTTCCCAAGTGGTGCAATCACATTTACATCTCTCACCAGGTCTTCAGCATTACTGAGGACCAAATCCAGGATCACCTCTCCCCTAGTAGGTTCTGTAACCATCTGTTCCATAGCACAGTCATTGAGACAGTCTAGAAACTCACTTTCTCTCCCCCGATTCGAACACCCATTGGCCCAGTCAATGTGTGGGTAGTTAAAATCACCCATTACAACACAGTTTTTTTGTTTAGCAGTCATCTTTAAACCTGTCATCATTTTATAATCCTCCTCTATTTTCTGATCTGGAGGGCGATAACAAACTCCCACAGTTAAGTTTCCATTTGGGCCCGTAATTTCAACCCATAGCATTTCCAGAAGCGAATCTAATTCAGTTACCTTCTCAATCTTACTGGAATGTATACCTTCTCTGACATATAGAGCCACCCCACCACCAACCCTTCCCTCCCTATCCTTCCGATATAATTTATATCCAGGAATCACCGTGTCCCACTGATTTTCCTCATCCCACCAAGTTTCTGATATGCCCACAATGTCTATGGATTCGCCCAACACTAAACATTCCAGCTCCCCAATTTTACCTCGGACACTTCTAGCATTTGTATATAAACACCTGTAACTTCCCCGGCACACTTTGCCTCGAGACGTAGTTAGGTCATCTGCACTGTTTGTCTCCATCTCAGTTGACAACTCTAATCTATCTCCCTGTAGAAGTGTTATACCTAGCCCTTCATCTCTCTGAGATGAACCATCCTGAACCAGAGACACTTTATCTCTTGTCGGCTTTCCCCTAGCATTTAGTTTAAAAACTGCTCTGCCACCTTTTTGATTTTAAGTGCCAGCAGCCGGGTTCCTTCTCGGGACAAGTGGAGACCGTCTCTCTTGTACAGCTCCCGCTTGTCCCAAAAAGAATCCCAGTGCCTAACAAACTTGAACCCTTCCTCCCTACACCATCGTCTCATCCACGCATTGAGACTCCTGATCTGCGTTTGTCTCTCTGGCCCTGCGCGTGGAACAGGTAGCACTTCTGAGAAGGCTACCTTGGAGGTCCTGGCCTTGAGTCTCCTGCCTAACAGCCTAAATTTTTGTTCCAAGACCTCACGACTGCATTTCCCAACATCGTTGGTTCCAACATGGACCACGACCGCTGACTCTTCCCCAGCACTATCTACCAGCCTATCTATAACACGCGTAATGTCCGCTACCTTCGCACCAGGCAGGCAAGTCACCATACGGTCAGAACGCGGTTGTGCCACCCAGCTATCTACTTGTCTAAGGATCGAATCACCAACTACCAAGAGCCTCCCTCCTGCCCCACCCAGGGATGGTTCCTTGATGCGAAAGGAAACCTGCTCACCAACTGAAGAAGAGGTCCCTTCTGAGGGCATGTTCCCCTTATCCTCAGTACAGTGCCCTGATTCCACAAGATCCTCATTCTCCTTGACAACAAGAACGCTGCCATTTTTAGAGTGGGACACATCTATCCTGTCCCTGAGAATCTTGTCCTCGTGCCTATCTAACTGTCTCCGCTTCTCCAGGTCAGCCACCTTGGCCTCAAGGGTACGTACTCGTTCCCTGAGAACCAGGAGCTCCTTGCAGCGAGCACACATCCAGGACTTCTGACCAGAAGGCAGATAGTCATACATGTGACACTCAGTGCAATACACTGGAAAGCCCCCAACCCCCTGCTGGCATTCTGACTTCATTATTCTGTTTTAGGAATAACACAGAAAGAGGAAAGAAAACGGCTATGATCCCCCGGCTAAGAGCCACAGGCCAAGAGCCCTTTAGCTCTCGCCCTTCGGCTCGCGCCAAAGGCTCGCGCCCCTGCCCAGCAGTTGCCTTTTCAATGCAAAAGGTCACTTCCTGCTAAGCACAGGAGGTGAGCACAAAGGGGGGGTGTGGCTTGTACCCAGCAACCCCCAGCAGCCTTACAAACACACTCACCCTCAAACCAATCAAGCCCAAACACACTCAGCCTCAAAACTACTCTCAAATCAACACAAAACTACACACAAAAAGCCCCAAAGCTAGAGAGGACCACCCTTAGCTTCTCAGCTTAACCCACCACAGCCAAGAAAGGCAAAAAGCCCTTACCTCCTCTAGCAGCTGCAGACCATGTGCTCCTGAGCCCAGGTGACTCTGCTCTGCTCTGCCCCGCCCCTGCCCAGCAGTTGCCTTTTCAATGCAAAAGGTCACTGAAAAGGCAACTGCTGGGCAGGGGCAGGGCGTGTTACAAGTAGACAGGTAACCAAGTGTATGTGTCAAGATCTCCAGGGTTTGGGTCCAAGGCTGGCACACCACCTCTGAGTGTAGGCACAGAATCAGTAGTCACTCTGGCTAGGCTGGATATCCTCCAGTATCTAAGCACTAGCAGAGGGCCTATAGCCAATGAAAATCTCCCAAACTGTGGTTGGACTCTGTTGCTGTTTTTTCACTTCATATACATGCTCCGACCAGGGATGCCAACTCTAGTTCAGGAAGTTCCTGGAGACTGGGTGGAGAATGGAGTTTGAAACGGGGAGGATTTTCAAGGGGCTGTGATATCACTCTAGGACTTCCATTTCACCTAGATTCTATGGTCTATCATAGAGCCCACTCTCTGAAGCTGTTATTTCCTTCAGAGGAACCGACTAATCTTTGTAGTGGGGTTGCCTGGCAACAACAATATCTTGGGAGACAGAGACATGGGGGGTGCTGCGCTGTGTACACCATGATGTCACTTCTGGGAAAATCCAGTCAAGTGATGTCTAGGATTCATCAGAAACTTTATGGTAAAAGTTTCCAGCAATTCCAAGAACTACCTGATTTCACTTCCAGATCTTCCCTGAAAGTGACATCATTGTGCAAGCAACACCAGCAGGTTTTTTAAAAAATTTCAACACAGGTTGCTGGTGGAAGCCAGTAGGGTTGCCAGCTCCTGCTTGGGAATATCAGGAGATTTGGGGGTGAAACCTGCAGCTGGGACTGTGTGTCATCTGGCCTCAGAATTCTCTTCAGGTCCAAGTATGAAGTGTGAAGCCCCTGAATTGGCCGAGCCTGCTATAAATACTAGCAGCCAGGCCTTTTGCTCTTGTCTGGTCGCCAGAACAGCGTTTTTAACTGCAAGCTCCAGATTTTTAAGGGGACATACAGCTCAAAATCAGCCACTGGGGATGCCCTCCAGGGTGAGATTTGAGTAGGCCAACATAGCCTTGGCCTGGCCTCAATATGGCACGTCCCTTTTCTACACACAGCCTTACACAGCCTGATACATATAACAGATGTCCAAGTCTGACAAAGATGTATTGTATAGAACTGTGATCCTCAGCATGGTACCCACTGGTGACAAGCAGGGATGCCAGGGCATTGGCTGGCATCCCTGGGAGCTTTCAGGGCAGGGTGGTGAGTGGAAATAATGCCCTGCAACATGTGACATTACATTCACCTAGGGCTGCCAATCTCCAGCTGAGGTATGGAGATCCCCAGAATTACAATTGATCTCCAGACTACAAAGATCAGCTCCCCGAGAGAAAATGGCTGCTTTGGATGAGGGAACCTATGGCATTACAACCTGCAGAGGTTCCTCCTGCCCCAAACCCCTTCCTCCCCAGGCTCCATTCCCAGACATCCAGGAATTTCACAAACCAGAGTTGACAACTCTACATTCACCTGAAAATCTGGATGTTACATCAGTGGCCGAATCCACACTTCTCAAGTCTTCCACTTTTTCCCCACCCATTATTCACTTCTCAGAGGGCTGTTCACATACTCTAACTTCAATCCTGCCATTCTCTCATGTCTTTCGCGTTGCGCCTCAGACGAATTTATCATGCGTTCAAACGCTTCTCTTGCGCGGTTCTCACCGTGGATGTGGACAAATAGAAGCGTTTCACAAGGAGACCCCCCCCTTCAAACCATCCCACTTCCGTGTTTGCAGCCTTTCCGGAACACCATCCCTCTTTGCCGTGCAATTATCAAGCTTTTCTTCTCTCTCCGCAGCATGCCTGCCTGACCGCCCTTTCCCTTTTTTTTTAAAAAAGGGGACTTTCCCAGCATTGTTGCACAATCCCGGCCATAAATCTTAATCGGGGTGCTCCAAAATCCCCACAGAGACATCAAGGGGTGATGTCATTTCCATTTCCGTGTCATTTTTAGGATGGCGAACAGTCGGAAATATCGGTGGCTGTTAAAAAAAAAATTTTAACTGCTGAAATTACCGTTATAGCAGAAGTCCATCATTCTAACATTACATTCAAGCATCAAATAATTAGTCTGCCCGTTTGGAGAGTTTGGATCACCCCACCTTAATATCAGTTCAAATTAGCCCGCTAGAATAATGGTCCAATGGATTTCAAAGAAGAAGGCATAGAATAACATTAACCAATCACAGGCATCACAGGGGTGTGGCCTTGCCATAGCAATTTAGCAAAAAAATGCTATAGCGGAAATCTGATGAAAAAATGAAAAAAAAAAATTAACGTGATGTGGTCATTGGCGATGTCGGATCTAAACCCGCCCCGTATTGCGCGATTCTACCAGGGATGTAGACAAAGTATAGCGCAAGGCAGTGGCAGTAAGAGAAGGGATGTGAACAGAGACTGGGACATTGCAGGATAGAATCCAGCGCGATTAATGCACATGAAAAGCGGAAGATAGGGAAGTGTGGATTCGGCCAGTATGTCAGGCAACACTTGGGCTGTCCTGGCACTGATACAATGATGTCACTTCTTGGAAGTGACGTCACTGGGCCAGCAGTGAGCATGCTCCCACGCTTCGATCAGGGTCAGTTCAATCAGTTGGGGAAGTGATGTCACTGCACCTGCTGGGAGCATGCCACCTGCGTGCTTCTTCTGGAGGTTTTACCCCCCAGGCCCATTCCCCTGCACCTTTCCCTCCTGCTGGACAGGTAAGAGGTGGGAGGGGGCAAAGGCTGGGAGTGGTGGATCCCCTGCCCCCACCAGGGGAATGTGATCCCTAGGCGGGCAGGAGGGCCTGACCAGTGGAAGGCCTCCCTGTCCCATGTTCTGCAGGCAGGCAAGGTTTAGGCTTGTCTGGAGTGAAACCTCACGTTTGGCTGGTTAAGACTTGGGGGCACAGACTGGAATTCAGAGCACAGGGTTTGCACCTAGTGGACCCACTCATCCTGCCATGCAGCCTTCTCTGGCAGGTGTTAAGGATCCTGAGATTTTGCTGCACTTTGGCTATGATCCTGCAAAGAAGTACTGCTCTCAGAGCCCTGTTCTGGTACCAGGCTGGGATTGTGCACTGCCAGTCTGGCACTTCACCTCCTTTAAGCTTCCTTGGCTCAGGCCTTCTGCCGATGCCACTCTTGTGGAGTGGTAGTGAGTCATGCAGGGTTATGGGCATTCTGCCTGGTGGAGACCCAGCGGCTATCTCAGAGGTGGCAGGGTTTCCCTTGAAGACTCTGGCAGGGTGCACCTATGAGTTTGGTTTTTTAAAAAATATTGTATTGTTCTGGTTGTTGAAAGGTTTGGTTTAAAGAATTTTTTTGGTTTAAAGAAATTTTCTTAACTTACATTTGTGTTGCAAATTTGGTTCCTAAATTAGCCCCATAGAATCCAAACAAAAAGGTTATACTTGCTTGCTTTTTTCTGCAAAGAGTTAATACTGGCTATCTTCTACCTCACTGGAGCAGGAGGTGCTTCAGAAATTCCAAAAAGACTCTTTTTGCATCTGTAGGGGGTACCCATTCAGAAACAGCTGCATCCGTCATAGGAGACTTCTTGGAATTTCAGCTTTTTATAGAATCAACCAACATATTGTGGTCCACCCTATCTTCTCTTTCCCATGGTAGCCATTTTATTATGCTAACCACTTTCTATTCTCAAAATTCCAAAAACATGTATAGGCTCGACAAAGGGCCTTCTGGTATATAAGGTGGTTCTTGAGAACGAGACATTGTGATAGTTTCCAGAGAATCTTCTCTGTTTCTCCCTGGAATACAAAAGAATAGGCCTTTTCAGAGATAGCACCAAGGTTATGAAACTCTGCCTAGAAGAACTTAGTTTCACTTCCTCGGAGCTGATTTTAGACCCATAATAAAGTTGTCTTGTTTCAGAGGGCTTAGAAAGGATATATTTTCCTGAAGTTGGTTAGTCATATTTTGTCTGAAGGCTATAATTTCTAGACCACCAATTAAAAAAAAATTGTATCCTACTCTTTCCCCCAAGGATCTCAGGGCAGCATGCAAGCTTATCCCCTTCTGTTTTATCAACTACATGGGGTAGGTGAGGCTGAAAGACTGTTGACCCAAGGTCAACCAGCGAACATCATGTCACCAGCCCAGGTGAGAGGGTTTGAACCCAGAACTCTGAGTTTGCAGTCCACAATTCTAACCACTACACCACACTTGCTATATTTTTTAATGTAAAGGTGGGCTATAAATAGGTTTTTTAAATCAGTAACATTTATTTATTTAAAACTACATCTACCCTATTCTCTCTAGTGTATTTGCCTTTCAAGGAAGCTTAGAATCTTAACAGCTAGATCAATAAAACCAAACAAGAAAAAAGCCAGTAAGCCAATCAACAACTGAGTCAGCCATAAAAACAGAAATTCCGTCAGACCCATAGCAATAAATTCAATAAAAATCAGCCACAGAAAAACTAGCGCAGGAAGGACGAAGCTGAAGTTGGTTCCCAGTTCCTTATTTGCAGTTCCTAGTTCCTTATTTGCAAAGCCAAACATAAATATTGGAGGAAATTGAAAAGCTCTGCAGCCCAAAATAAAGATTGTAGGAGCATATATCATACGCCTGCATATTCACCAGACTCCGGCGTCTTAGTGGACCTATACTGGGTCCTCGTACAAAATCCAGTTCTTGAGTTAACAGCTTCAAAGTAGGGTGCCCCCAGAACAAATCAATAAGCAGAAAGGGAAGTAGCTGCACCTGAAAAAAATCTTTGGATCACCCCAAATCACACAGCCTGGCAGTCTAGAGAACATTCCTTACAAGAGAACATGTGCTGGTGCTGATCTAAACATTGGTTCCAATCCAGAGCTAAGACTTCCTATTTGGCCTGCCTCCTAGAAACTTGAGATATTGCTGTGAATAAGGAACTGGGACAGATACAAGACCTCTGCATTCCAAAACAATCTTTAGATCACCCCAAATCACACAGCCCTGAACTCCAGACATTCTCCCCTACAAGAAAGAAGACACGTGCTGGTGCTGATCCAAACACTGGTTCTGGAGCTAAGATTTGGCCTGCCTCCCAGAAGCTTGTATTGAGAACAGCTTTTTTCTTAAAGCAGGCCTGGTCTTGGGCCTGCTCAGACTTTGAGCCTGTTGTGTATAGACCCTAGCTTCAATAAAAGTTAGGCTCCTCAGGCTTTGATTCTTATTGGATGTTACAGTCGGCAGCATCCAATTGGTCCTCTCTAGATAAAGACCAATCACTATTGTGTAAATATGTTATATTGTATATAGTTCATGCAAATAATGGTATTCTAGGGTGCTTGTTACTATTGGTTGATGGTTATTACAGGGGCGGAGTTTTGTGTGTGTATATATTGGAGTTCTGTTGCACTGAAGTTGTCTGTCTGTTCTGGCTTGCAATAAAGTATGTTGTGTTGAGCTGAAACCACTCTGGGCTGAACTCATTCTGAGCACCAAGCTCAGTATTTAATAGTGCCTGAACTAGAATGTTAACTTATCCAACTGAGAGCCTGATGGGCAGGGGGAGGGGGCTTTCCTTACAGTCTGTTTTCATCAATTACAATGTTAAAGACCTATTTGGGATGCCTCCCAGAAGCTTGTATTCAGAATAGCTGTGAATAATGAACTGGGATAGATATAAGCCCTTTGTATCCCAAAACAATCTTTGGATCATGCCAAATCACACAGCCCAGCAGTCCAGAGACTGCCAGGCGCGAGGTGCAGCCCAGGAAGGGCAGGGCTTGGGGAGAGGAGGGACTTCAGCGGAGTATAATGCCAAAGAATCCACCTTCCAACGCAGCCATTTTCTCCAGGTGAACTGATCTCTGATGGCTGGAGATCAGTTGCAATTCCAGGAGATCTCCAGGCCACACCTGGTCCAGCAACCAGTAGGCCCATCTGGGAGGTTGTGGCTTTACGGGCAAGAGCCAGGCACAGTCATGTTAGTCTTCCTTTGAGAGTCAAGCAAGGGAAGAAAAAGGGCCACACGGCAGGCCTGTTCAGTCACAGTCATGGTGTCCATGTCTGCATGTGGCTCCCTTCTCTTTGGCGATTCTAAAACAGAGCACGCTTGATAGCTGATTACTGTATTAAATTACCATTTGATATTTCAGCGTGGAGAAATTAAGTACTTTATGGGACAAGATCCAGCAAGGCTTCGTTCCTGGATATATTCCAACTTAAATTGTGTGTGGGGGGGGATCAGTACAAGCCTTTTATATACACATCATCAAGCGGGGAGAGGCTCCCTTTGTTGGAATGGAGGGTTTGCATTTTGGTACACTGTAGGCCCATTGTCTTGTCAGCAACAATAGCCAGGGTGTAGCACCAGTGAGCTGGCCAGAGACAACCGTTCTTCTAAGACAATTATGTGAGCTCTGAAGCATGTTGTGTGGGAGGGAGTATGTATGACTGCCTCCTCCTAAATTAATGATTCTCAAACTTCTGGTAGCTCAGGCACATTATTTTTTTTTCTAAAACTGAAGGCAAATGTCACTCTTTTCTAGGATTGCCAACTCCAAATTGGGAAATGTTGTAACAGTCCACCTTCTGAGCCTGTCATTTCCTCCAGGGGAGCATATCTTTGTAGTCTGGAGATCAGTTGTAATTGCAGAAGAACTCCAAGCTCCCCCTGGAGGTTGGCAACCCTACTCTTACCCCTGGGGGCAAAGTTTGCTTTTAGTACAAGTAAAAATTACACACTCTCAGATGATCCTTTCCTCAACTGAGTTTTTTAAACCACTGCCCTGGAAATGCCTTCTGATTGGAATAGGTTTGCCAACCTCAAGACCTTAAGGTCTCAACTTGGAGATCTGCTGGAATTAAAACTGATCTCCAAACTACAAACATCAGTTCCCCTGAAGAAAATGGCTGCTTCGGAGAGCAGGTTGTATGGCATTTATACTCCTCTGAGGTCCCTCCCTTTCCCAAACCCTGCCATGCCCAAGCTCCTCTTCAGATCTCCAGAAATTTCCCAACCCAGAGTTGGCAATCCTAGTTTGGAAGAATGCAAGCAGAGTATGGTAACTCATGCAGAGTCACAGCAAGCAACCTCCTCAAAAGATGGATTGGCATTGGGCCTCTGCACTGGAAGTGACTGAATGATCTAACTGAACCAGAGGCAGAGATATGGTAGATTTATGCTCTGTCAGAACAGCCTGAGTGGATGGTGGTAAAAAAACGGAACGAGGAATAACACAGAGGCACAGCAGGCAAGCACTTCTGTGGGCGGGCAATCTGGGCACACAGTAACTGTCATTTATCGAAATCGCACCCTTCTTGCAGCACATTAGTGACCTTCAGAGGATTCAGGTTGGGGGGTTATTGTCCTAATTGGTGTCCCTCCCTGTTCACTGGCCAGTGTGGGGTTGTTCTGGCACCCACAGTAAGCCAGGCTGAGGGGTTCTGAATGAGAGCGGCGTGGGTGGCAGTGCCTGGGTGTGAGTGTCGGGCTTGAAATAAGCTCTTTTATTGCCTGGTTAGCAAGAGGAACTGGCTTTTGTGCTGTGCTCAGCTGCTGCCTGCATTCACTTTGCCTCCTCTCTATGATCTGATCATTTTATCTTATGGATTCGAGGGAGGAGGCTGTGTTTTTGCTGAGTGCATTCATTGAAGTCATTCCTACCCCCTGTCGTTTGTGCTTTTTATATGTCAGGCTTAAGTTTATTTCCTGGCTAACAATGCCATTTACCCAGCAGCACTTCTGTACCCAAGTTCCATGGCATAGGTTTTCTTTAATGAGAAGGTTAATCTTATTCATCGCAATATTGCAAACAGGAGACCTTAATCGTGCCTTCAGTGCACATTTACCTTTTCCTTTGATCGCAAATGGTAACGTGTTCTCCAGCACAGTAATTTAGTAACCAGTGTCTTTAGGGACTGATATGGCTGCTGTTTTATAGGGGCTCTAACACAGATTTGTAGAAAAGTTAAATTCTAATGTTCTCTCAAAGCAGTATTGGGCACTCACAGTCCTGATGAAGGTTTTTCAAGTAGGTGATAGGGTGGGGATATAACTCCCTTCGTTTAGAAAGAAAAAAAATTAACAAATACATTTTTGGCATCTTGGGAAAACTGAAAAGGAAATGATGAGTGTATGTGTGTGTGTGTGTGTATCACAAGAACAAGCAGTGTGATAATATGGCTGATATTTTTATTCATTTGTTCCCCGGTCTGTATGTAATCCTTCCTGTAGGCTGCAAAATGGATTTGCAGCCAATTTTTAACCATGTATACTCAGAAACAATTTTTTGCGGTCCTGCTAGTTGTCATTTTTAAGAGAGTTTTTTGTTTTGGTTTGGTTGTGTGGCTCTTTGGTCCCGTTTTTAAGCTTCTTTTGACCCACTGTGATGGCTGTTTCAGCAGAAAGGCAAGTTAAGCATGGTTTACCCTCCAGTGTGGTGAAGTGGCTAATATGACAGATTAGGATCTGAGACACCCAGGTTTGATTACCCGGTGTCGCATGGAAGCTTGCTGGGTGACCGAAGGTGGGTCACATACTCTCAGCCTAGCCTGCCTCAAAGGGTTGTTGTGAGGGGAAAATTGAGGAGGGGTCCCCATTGCGGAGAAAGATGGGGCAAAATCAAGTAAAATAAAATAAAAGATTAAAAATGCTACACCACAAGGCGGCAGAAATGAATGTGCAACTAGGAAATGAGAGATTCTAGCACTGAATGAACATTTCACATGACATTTCCATGCAAGTAGAAAACTAGCACAGCAAAGGAAAATCCTTCGACCTTCTGTCTTTACTCTGCTGGTTTTCTGTTTGCAGGAAGTTTTTTGCATGGAAGAGTTCCAAAATGGGACCTACAAACTCAAGTTGTATAGTACTTTCATCCAGCTAATTGTTCTCAGGATTGAGAATTTCTCACATCTCAGTACAGCAGCCCAATTTTAAACAAAAAGAAATGACTAACCTTACAAAAAAATAACAAACAACTATATGTTAAAGCATGTACATATGGTAGTGTATCAGTTATTTCACACAAACATGGCAGCATAGTCAAACTCTTCCTGGAGCATACCATTTCATGATTCAGGTTCGGAGCATTGTAAGATTAAGGGAGAATTGTATGATTGAGTGCTGCCACAACACAGCATTCCCAAGGCATCCTGAATTAGTACATCAAGAGAGGACAAAAAGATTTCCTTGGAATCTTGTTTGCAAAACACACAAAATGGTTGAAACTCAGTTGCTATTTAACCTTCCTGCATGGCCATCAATTAGGGTTCCACTCCGAGTTGGGAAATTCCTGGAGACTGGGAAGTGCCAAGTGCCTCCCAGCAATTTGCCTTTCTACCTGCTGATCATTGGTGACTGACGGGACAAGGCAAGCCACCTGGAGATCGGCTGCCATTAGCAGGCAGCCCTGACAAATGGCAGTATGCGCAGTCCCACACCTTGTGTGATTACTTCACTTCTGGTTACATGGGAATCAATGGCATTGTGCAAAGGCTGATTCTTCCAGTGGCTCCAGAAGTAACATTATCACACAGGGAGAACAAAGAAGACCTTGGGGGTGAGTACACACTGTCCCCCCACCATTCTGCCTGTTGCCAGGGGGAGCTGACAACCCTAGGGGAGAACCTAGGCAAGACAGGGTTTGGGGAGCAGAGGGACCTCAGCAGGCTATAATACCATACAGTCCACGCTCCAAAAGAGCCATTTTCTCCAGGGGTATTGATCGCCATTGTCAGTTCCAAGAGACCTCCATGCCACTCCTGGAGGTTGGCAAGCCTACCATCAATCAATCCAAAAGTCATATACAAGTGCATATTTTTCACACCTACACACCAACAGAAAAAGAATGGCTGAAAAGGAGACACACATGACTCCAGTCTATAGGAAGTGCATCTAGGCAAATTCGACAGCCTTGCTTGGTCCTCCATATTGACTCACTGCAAACCCAGGAGCAGAAGACGCCTATTAACCCTAGCCATAACAATCTCCAACATTCTCAGGTTAATAGCAATCCATGTACTGGAGAACCCGTGCAGTGCAGAGGTTAGACTAGAACCTAAGAGAACTGGGGTCAAACTCCAACTCAGCCATAAAGCTCACTGGATGATTTAGGCCCAATCACTCTTTCTCAGCCTAAACCTACCTCACAGAGGTCATAAGACTGTGGGGAAACTTGAGCTCCTTGGAGAGAATGGCATGATAAAACTAAGAAACCAATGTGGAATAAAATGGCAGAAGTTTCAGAGCAAGACCAGAGAGACCCAGATTTGAATCTCCATTCTGCCACTGAAGCTCAGGGAGGAACTGTGGGAGAGTCATGCTCTCTCAGCCTCACCGACCTCACAATTGGTGAGAGGAAAACCATGTCTGGCATCTTGAGCTTCTTAGAAGAAAGAAAGCTTTTGCTCCTGGTGACAAAGAGAGCTGAGGAAAACTGATTGCCTGTCCAAGCCAGTGCTGTTATTCTTTTACTTTCTGCCTTTGTTTTGTTGTTTTCCCTTACAAACAAATGGTAGCAACTCACCGAAGTCCACCCATCCAGCTCCATGGCTGAATAGGGTTTAGACACTGGGCTTCCCTACAGTGGAAGCCAACTACTACACCCTTTTGGTTCTCTTGCATGATGATGGCTTCTAATGTCTCCTTTAAGAGAAGATATTGAGGAACATAAAAACGTGAGAATGGCCATGCTGGACCAGACCAACGATCCATCTAGCCCGGCATCCTGTTTCCACCAGCGACCAGTCCGAAGCCAATAAACAGGCCCCAGATATAGGGACTTGGAGATTTGGGGGTTGTGCTAGGGGAGGGTGGAGTTTGTGGTTGGTGCTCAACAGGGATATGATGTCATAAAATTCACCCTCTGAAGCAGCCATTTCCTCCTGTGGATTTGACCTGGAGGTTGGCAACCCAGATTGCAGTCATCTCACCTGCTGACTCCTCCCAAGATCTGATATTCAGAGCATCCTGACTGAAGCCCCCATTCAGCTTTCATGGCTAACAGCCAATAATAATAATAATATTTGATTTATATACCACTCTTCAGGACAACTTAACACCCTCTCAGAGCGGTTCACAAAGTATGTTATTATTATCCCCACAACAGCAATCACCTTGTGAGGTTGGGGGGGGGGTGAGAGAGCTGTGAATGACCCAAGGTCACCCAGCTGGCTTCAAGTGCAGGAGTGTGGAATCAATCCTGGTTCTCCAGATTAGGGTCCTGCTGCTCTTTAACCACTACTCCATCCTCCATAAATCTTTTACACACACACGCACGCACCATTTTAAATCTCTTTAAGTCAACGGCCATCCACAACATCAGATGACAGTGAGTTCCACAAGTCAACTGCCGTTGTGTAAAGCAGTACTTCCTTTGTCGCGCATTTCATACCAATCGGTTTAATAGAATGATCCCTGGAGTTCTAATATTAGTGGAGAAGAAAAGCTTCCATCTGTTCCCTTTTTCTACACTCTCCATGACTTGATAGACCTCTGTCACGTCACCCCTCAGTTGCCTTTTTTCTCAGCTAAAATGGCTCAGATGACCTCAAACATGAACACGTGAAATTGCCTTATTCTGAATCAGATCCTTGGTCCATCAGAATCAATATTGTCTGTTCAGACTGGCGGCAGCTCTCCAGGGTGGTAAACAACGTCTATTCAGTTGCTTAAATAAGAAACTCACCTCAGACCAAATCATTACCCAAAGCCCTGAAAAGCCAAGCTAGGACACTTTTATAGGTAAGTCAGGAAATCCAGATGTAATTCCCTCACTCCGCCCCATCCCTTGGGCAGGGAACGAAACCAATTCCCACATTGCTTTCTTGAAACAGTGGTCCAAATTCTCTCCTGAGGCAATTGCTTCTGACTAATTATAGGGTAAGCCTTGAAGGTGTATTGAAGTCCCTAGCCTTTCATTACGCTGTGTATATTTTTGTCCAGCTGTTTTCTCTCCAAAGATTGGTTCTGTGAAACTTGCCTAGATTTTTTCCCCCTCTCTCATGGGGCTAGGCCATAAATCATGTCCTACCTTTAAATGGCCTTTAAGCCCTTGGTCACATTTCTTCCCTTTTTAATCGATATTCAATCCTTCCATGGGTACAACTTTAGCACCCTTCTTCTCCCACCATGCGTGTAAAGCACACTTTATGGATGGTCCAGCAAGTGTGGTAAAAAAATAAAATAAAAACAGCCCAACCACAATTTCCCAATCAAGTGTTATATGCAGCATTAATTTCAGCGCCATGCAAGACTGCAGCCCAAAGAGAACACAAATTAACAAATGGCATCTGGGATGTGTGTACTTGAAATACATTTTTCTCTCTTCCTTACCACATATTTACAGCAGCCAATGATGATGCAGCCAAGGACTTGCCTAACTAACACAACACATCCCCAACACACACACGCACCCCGCTGTCTGCAAAGTAGGCCACCCCTTTGGAGGGTGAGTGAAATTCCGTTCGTGTTTTTTAGGTCACCCTGCTTGCGCCTGACTCTTCTATTTATAGAGGAGGGAAAGAGGAAGTACCCTGGGAGATCAAGGAAGGGAAGGGAAAAGTCAGGATTTGAGGGTGGGCAAATGAGTGGATAAGAAGGCATGTCATAATGACATCCAATGGGGAGAGAGACCACTGGGATTCAACCCCCCCCCCCAATTTAGGCTTGAATGCGCTTTGCCCTAGGCCACTAATTCCGCTTGGAGCCTATAAGTGGATAAATGTTCCTCTCAGGGATTTTATGAGAAAAAAATTAAGACATGGGTTATAAAGTACTAACTGAAAGGACTATATAAGGCAAATGAGGCATGCCTGGCTTATATAATACCTTTGAGGGATGGATGATATTGTTCTTGGTTGTGGGTTTTCCGGGCTGTATTGCCATGGTCTTGGCACGGCAATACAGCCCGGAAAACCCACAACAACCATCGTTCTCCGGCCGTGAAAGCCTTCGACAATACATCGATATTGTTCTTCTCTGGGATGCTGCACTACCAGTTTTCCAAGATTTTTTAATGCTGGATTGTATCCTACTAGGTTTTTGCACTGGATCTTCATCACTGCAGCTCCCATCCATTCCTGTGTGGCTTTTATCCATATGAGTCCCACAATTCCACGGTCAAGAGGGGTCCTTCCTTCCTCTTTCATAAATGGAAAAGCTGGTGGATGAAATCCAATCCCAATATTCACCTGGGCTATTCGCTGTTCCTCAGCCTATATATGGATGACATCCCTCAAAGAAATGTTGTGGGGTTGAACATAGTTTATAAAGTAGCAAGAGGCCTATTTCAAGGCCATTTTGTGCATGGGAGTTAGTTATGCATCTACAGTATCTCAAATATGTGATTAACATTAACTCCCCACAATCATTATGGGAGGGGAGGCTAGTTGTAGGCAATAGACCATTCTCCATGCCCTCAGAGTGACATGCAGTGAATTTGCATAGTGTTATGGCTCTCAATCTCCTCCTTTAAAATAATTCCAGGGGGTAGCCAAGGGGAAGGCCTTGGCACCTATGCCATGTTTGGACTTCCCAAACAACTGATTGACTGTGTTAAGCAGGATGCTTGACTAGATGTACTACGGGTCCGATCCAGAACTGCAGAGTTCTTCTTACATTTATGTAAGTCTATTGTAGCAAAACCAAACAGAAATCCAATGGCATCTTAAATACTAACAAAACTTGTTTCAGCATGAGCTTTCGCAAGGCAAAGCCCATGTCTTCAGATTGAGTGAAGAAGTGATCTCAGCGTCACAAAAACGTATGGTGGAATACATTTCGTTAGATTTCCTGAGCCACACAGGACTTCTGTTTTATGTTATTTCCTTCCTTTAAAAAAATGTTATTTCAAACTAAATCACTAGAGCACCTTTCCTAGAAGGAAAAGCTAAAGAGGTTGATGCTTTTAATTTAAAAAGAAGAGAAAAAGAAAGATGACTGATGGGAGATATTCTAGAAGTTTGCGAAAATTCCAAACAGAATGGCGAAATCAAACAGGCGGAAATTTTCCTCTCTCTCTCTCTCATAGAGGCAGTCAATGAAGATGATTGGCAACACTCTTAGGGCAGACCCAAGCAAGTATTTATCTTGCAGCACATAATTAATTTTTGGAATTAATTAACACATGATGTAGGGATAGCCACTAGCTTATGAAGTGACTGGGTATATTCAAGGAAGGTACGTTTATCACTGACCATTAGACAAAATACGCTAGGGACAAAGCCATAGAGGAGCTAACCGTTATTAGCATGTGTTGAAGGAGGTGCACAGATGTGGGACAGCAGCAGTGTGTATGTCCAATCAAACAGTTTCCCCTGAAAGGTATTTATGAGCAGGGATTCTATGTGCTGTAGATGAGATGGTGGGTGCGTATGGAGAGGCTAGTTGGATGTTGACTGAATGAAGAGCAGAATTGTTTGTTGAGTGAACTATACCAGTGTAGAGCAGGAGGGAGTGCAAGAACTGTTATGGAAAAGTGTTTTTGGAGGTTGTGCTGTGACTGTGTGATGGGTGTCCACAGAGAAACAAGTGGGGGCTCCTACCCCCCCAGAATCATAAATTTATTGGGCTTTGTAACATACTCTGATACATCCACACTTGCATCTAAGTGATTCAGGTGACCCCCTGCCAAGTTTTTCTGCAGACACCATTTATGGCGAGGGCCTTTCTGAGGAAGGAGGAAATTCAAAGGTCAACACAGTGTGTTTTTATATGACTGCAATGAAGAAATTCAAGTAAATTGAGTACATTTGGACTTCAAGCACACTGAAGTACACCTTTGACAAAATCTCATTATAGACTCCAAGAATGTGGAGAAGGTCAGATTTTGCTATTTAACCAACCCAAAGCACTGCACCCTCATTTTCTTTCTATTCCCCACACGTAAACATTGGAAGGCACAATGCAAAGTTTCTAAATACTGCAACCAGATGTACATGCCAACTCCACAGTACAGTCTCCTTACATTTCCACTGAATCTTCTATAAGATGGTCAACCCTGAAGCATGCTTACAGAAACATCAAGATACAAACCTATACTCCTCCAGCTCAAATACAGTCCTACACAGAGAGGGAGACCGTGTAATTAGATCAGCTGACTCATAGTCTCACACAACACCGTGGTTCAGTTCTCCCCCCAACACTCATACAAAAACCATTGGCTTCACATCTAAATTACATTATGTTCCTCCTCCCCCACACTTAACACCCAGACACACAGTCTCTCCCGAGAGACATACTTGCAGGCAACCTTTGAGGAACAGGCACAAACGGTACAACCAGGTTTGTCGTGTTAACTATGACATCACATCGTTATCAGCAACGTTGGCTCCCTGCTCCATACCTGAGGGATCCTCTACAACAGTTTCACACTCTGTATGACACACACACACACACACCGAAACACAAACTCCTAATGGATGACCTCACAAATCTGATGCGCACACACTTTTGCCCAAACACACTGCCACTGCTGCACAAAATACCAGAGCCTCTCACATCTCCCTGGAGAAATGCAGGCTCACACACACCATCACCCACATGCCTGTGTGTTTTTCTCAGTGACCTCCATGGAGACATGCAGTTGTGTTACTTGCACACATGCACAGCCTCTTATTCATGCTCAAAACAAACCCAAAATCCTTCCTGTCTTTGCATGCCCAGTATCTTTCTCATATATACCTGACTACACACCTCTTGGGCTCTCTTAAAACATGTTCATCCCTCACACCATTCCACAAATACAATCCCACCAACTAAACAGCAACATATATACCAACTAACCACCCCCCACAAACTGTAGTCCTCTTCTAGACCCATGCACACAATGTATTACCCCCTACCCGAGCTGCATCATAGTATATCAACTGCCCCCCTCTTGCACACACCCCTTTAATTCTGTACATATAAGACACATATATATGCACACTGTGTAAGCATGGCCTCCTTCCCACAACCTCTCATAAATGCACTTTCTTAACAATGCACACATACAGATTCATGCGATCTTCCCTGCACTTCTGCCTACCCCCTCACACCATTCATTATCCAACACACTGATCTAATCATCCGCACCTCACACAAAAGCCAAACTCTAACCTTTTGCCCACCTACACAGACACAACTGCAGCAGCATCATTCACAACCATCCTCATTCTTCTTTACCTGCTTTCTCGGAAGACATCTCTGCTGCTCTGACGTGGCTTCCACCAAGTTGGGGGGGGGGGACACCCAGCAGGGGGAAAAAAGCCTCTGCGTCACCCCCCCAATAAAACTCCCTCCCCGCCTCCTGTCTGCTATGCCCCTCTCCCTTCCCTGAACGAGCCACGCGGTCTTTGCCTTACTGCAAAGATGCTGTTCCCAATGATGAGAAGCAATGAAACAGAAAAAGACACTCACAAGGGGGCGAACTTAAAGAGACAGGCAAGTCTCTTGCTGCCCTTTAAGGCTACCGCACGGGCTGCACGCATTCTCCACGGATGCCGCTAGGTAACAATCTGCAGTCCCCAAACTGTTCTCATAATAAGGTAATGGCACCATCATTCCAGATTTAGGGCAAGGGTTGCTAGAGGTCCTTTTAGGGCTAAACGTATTCAAAAGCAACACACACGACACCGTTTTCCTTCATGGAAGCAGTCCCCAAGTACTCTCATATACAGCAATTCCCACAACAGCGGTCGACCCTTTAATCTCTTTCTCGCCCCCATATTACAGGCCCACTGCACCCGTGTAGCAGTTAAGAGTGCCAGGGCCAAGCTACACATGACGAATGACACTTGAACAGCAAGTGTATTTCTCCCTGTTCACTTGCCCTCCACTCAATCCACTTGCCGTTCAAGTGTCATTCGTCATGTGTGGCTTGGCCCTCAGACTAAAAAAAAACTGGGAGTTCTGGGTTCAAATCCCTACTCAGCCATGAAGCTTGCTGGCAGTTTATGGCTTTGTCACACACTGAGTAGCCTGCTTTACAGGGTTGTTGTAGAGGGAAATGGAAGAGAGAGATCCACATTTTGTTGCCATGAGTTCCTTGGAGGGACAGCAGGGGGTAATGGAGCAGATAGATCTGGCCACGCTACATGAGGTTCTGTGCAAGTTCATATATGAACATTCATCTCTTCTTGATTGCAACTCTGAATAGTTTACAAGTGACGATAGGTCACAGTGCTGCACACTGCACCGCTTGCAATGTTTTCAGTAGAAGTCCACACATTTCAGTGCTGGCATGTTGTAGCAGGAGTGCTCATAACAAGATATGGGACAATCTCCACCCTCCCAGAGAAGTCTGCCGAATGAGCTGGTCACACACTCTCAGCATAACTTGCCTCACAGGCTTGCAGTTAGAAGGATAAACAGAGGGCGGGGGGGGGGGGGGGGCGGTATCATGCTAGTTTGGGTTCCCATTGTGGAGAAAAATGAGGTATAAGGTATCTAAACTATTAAAATCATGCACTGCTCATGGGTGTGTGAAGCAAGCACGGCATGTTAGTGAAAAGAACATACTTCTGCGAATCTTCCACTGTATATTTTTTAAAGATTTACTATTCAAATGTTATCAAAAGATACATCCAACTTGTAAAGAAAAGCACGGCCCTGTCTTTCACTGTAGTGGATGATACGGCACTGAAACAGCAGTATAAGTGGGCAGGAAAAGGATAAAATATTTCACCCACATTTATAATTAAGCTCAGAGTGCTTGTCTAACTGTATGGGAATTCCATCAAAACATGTCATCCCCACTGGATTGAGACGGTATCTTTCTTCAGGACAGCTAGTATTTAAAATAAAGGAAGATACACATTTGAATCACAGAGGCCCGTTCTTTATTTATTGCCTTTCATTCCACTCTTCCTCCATGGTATTTTAAGGTGGCCTATGTTTTTTGCTCCTCCTGCCATTTTACCATCACAAGCCTGTGGGGTTGTTAGGGCAAGGTCAACAAGGTTTCATGGCGCCGTGAATTTGTTCCAGAACAGTGAGATGAGCAACGGTGAGCCATAAAATTACAAAATAGCCATGCTAAGATTTCCGTAGAAGACATCCCTTGTAGAAAAAAATTAACATCAGTGCAAAAATCTGTGAAATTCTGGAAAATACCAAGTGATAATTTTTATTCTCGACATGGAAAGCCTAGAAGTCAACATTCTGCCAAAATGAATTGTTAATGAGAACAACTCAAATATCACACCTTTATTGGGTTGCGTCCCATGACCAGCCAAGATGGTCACTGCTCTTCCTGGGCTTCCCCCCCCCCTCCCAGCAATAATTTCCAACTCTAGTAAAGTTTATTCCTGCTGCCATGGGAGACCCATGTGAAATGAATAGCTACCTAGGTCAGGAGGCAAAAATCATTCCATTCCTCCTTCTGTGACCAGAAAATAACGGGTGGCTGATTTTGCTGTCTTCCCCACTGTGGACCCCCAACTGGCATGGCTACTTCCACAGGCCCTGCAACCCTAGGAATAAACTTGCCTCTCCAAGCAGGCCTTTCCAACCCTGGGAAAACTGGAGGTACACAGTCCTTCAACAATCCTTGTCCTGGATCCAACCCATACTCGTCCCAAATTCTATCACAAAAGTCTCTATGTAGACAAAACAAGCGGGGAACCCACAAGGACTTGCAGGAGGCATCTCATTTCCCCCCCCCCCCCGATTTCCTCTTCCCCTAAAGCCCCTACAGCCTCTCCACTTCGTTTTCTTCTCTTCTTCACACTACCTGCTAACCTACCTTTACATGTCCCCTCGTCTTCAGCTTTTCTTCCCTCTCAGGCAACCTGTCTAGGAAAACTATGGCCTAGTTGGGCGGTGTTAGCTCCCAGGCCAGGCCCAGTTGGGTAGTGGGGACCCCACAAGAACTTCCAGGGAGGGGGGGCCCTTCATTTTCTCTTGTATTCCCTTCTCTTAACGCTATTTTCTTTTTCCCTCCTTCTGGCAACCCTCATGTCCTCATCTTTTCTCACTTCATTCGCTTCTTCCCAGCCACCAATCAACCCAGCTTTTATCTGCCCCCATCTTCAGCTATACTTATCTTACTTTATTTATACCATACCTTTCTCTAAAATGGAGACCCAAAACAGATTACATCATTCTCCTCTCTTCCTTTTTATCCTCACAACCCTGTGAGGTAGGTTAGACAAGAGTCTGTGACTAACTTAAGGTCACCCAGTGAGCTTCCACAGCAGAGCAGGGATTCAAACCTGGATCTCCCACAGCTCTTAGTCTGAAACTCTAACCATTACATTACACTGGCTTTCATGGAGAGGCTGCTGTTGAACCGTACCAAGCAACTGAGCAGCTGCAAAGTTGCACGGTATCAAGTCGCTCAGTGGTTGCGGCTGGGCCTAGCCCTGGTGAGCCTTCCCTTGCAGGCCAAAACAGCCCTACGAAGGGCCCTACACCTCCCCCTACCTTTTACTGATAAAAACCAAGGCTTGAAGGCTGGCAATAATATTTTGGTTGCTTAGCAGAGGCCGTTGAAGGCATTCGTTTCTTGAAGCATCCACAGATTTGGCCATGTTGAGAATTATATATACTGAAATGAGGTAAACCACAGCTAAATTTCATCATCTCAACAGAAAATTCATGCAGAGTACTGTATCAGGTTCAACATCAGGGCCCTCCAAACTTTGAGCCTGTAGGCACTTTTGGAAATCTGACTCGGGGTGGTGGGTGCAACCACAAAACAGCTGCTGCTGCAGGTGTCTGAGCCAACCTCAATTTGTCAGGAAGGAAGATTATGCATAACAATAGTAACTCTTCAACATTTCAGGCAGAAGCTCTGCTTAACAGAATGCCTTTTAAAATGAACATACTGTTCAGAAATACTTTTTTGGATACACTCAGCTTACCTTCAGTAATACAGTGAAGATTCTTGTGATTTGGTGGTAGCTGCTGCCAAAGCAATTTTTTTTTTAGATCTGTACAACCAACCAGAAGCCCTGCTGGGCAAAAGCCCCACTTGACCCCCCCCCCTTTCTAAAAACTTAACAGGCACCATGGTGCCTACAGCACCACATTGGGGATTCCTTTTCTAGATTTAGACTTCCATTACTACATGCCATTTTGGCATTTGAGAATTGAGAATCTCCTCAAAATTTGTGGGATTCAAGATGTAGGCTGACCCACCCCACTAACTAAATCCCCCTGTTCTTCCCTTTCCTATCTACCCATCCTGAGCTTGATTTTTGTAGAACCACTTTCAATTTGGGTTGCCGGGTCCCTGAAGCCCGAACCAGGGGATGGGGGGAAGCATACTGGGAGAACTCACTTTTGCACGTATGCATAGGCCAGAGGTCTTCCTTGTCGTGCTGGGAATTATGTCATGCCCAGCATGAGAAGGAATTCCTCTGGAGTGTGCGGGAGAGCGCCACAGGGCTCCTGGTGCTATTCCCTTCACACACACACACACACCAGCCAGGTGAGAGGTGATGGGAGGCAGAGGCTGGGAATCCCCCGCCTCCACCAGGGGACTGGTAACCCTACTCTCAATGTTGACCAAATGTTTGTGTCACAAAGGCTCCTCTGCACAGCTAGGGTTATATAATGCTGTACCATTTTTCCTTTTCTCACAGATTGTCTTCCAACAACCCTGTGAGGTACATCAAAATAAACCTAATTTTATATAGAACAGAAACAGAGTGATTGGGCCTTTCCCAGGGTTATCCTGTGGCTCTGCAGACGTCAAGATCTCCTGGTCCAATACTGTTCCCTACCTTGTTTCTTTCCGTTCACCCCAAAAACATTAAAAGCCAAGACCTTTTTTGAAAGTATCTTTTTCTTTATTCAACCTGGAAATAAATTAGACTGGGCTCTGTATTAAGACCGTGTGTAAAAAAAACCCCACCAACACATGCTTCACCCTAGGAACTCTGGTGGATTACAAAGAGCATTATGGGTAAGGAGTGTCAGCAGGAAAGACTGAAAGAGACCTGCATCGTGAGCTTTGGCATGAGAGGAAGGCAGTGCAAAGATCCTGGGCCTATGGAATTATGGGTGAAATGTTGACACAAGGCAAACAGCTCTCTGTAAGCCCAAGTCAGGTGTGGTCTAGGGAGAAAGAAAAGAGGAATGGAGTGTGTCTCAAGGATGACGTTCATAATTCCCCATCTTTACGGTTCCCTAGCAAGGCTCCCACATCATCCAGTGCCTTCTGAAGGCTTCCAGCCAGATGCTCAGCGTTGGTCTCCTGGCAACAATTGAAGGCGGTGACAGAAAAGTTAACATGGGCCGGCAGAGGGTTGTAGCAGACGGCATAGCCATCGGGTACCAGTGGTCCATAGCACATCACACAATCTGTGCGGGCAGCTACCTGAGGGGGAAAGGAAACAAAGATCAGCAATCCGTGACCACGCATCTGAAAAAAGTATATGCTACTTTCCCTTAAGGTTTTTTTTTTTTTTTTACTTTCCCTTAAGTTTGAAGCTCTTTTAAAAAAACCACTCAAACACTGAAACACAGTGTAAACACACACACGCATCGCATGATGTCACCGAATTAACAGGCACCAGGAACTATAGAACTGCATTATCCTACAAAGCAGATTTAGAGAGCTAGTGAAATAGCGGAATGTTAAAAGATATCGCTAGGAAGGCCTTGGGCATTCAAAAGCCTCAGTGCCACCACTGGAAAGGCCCTGCTCCAGCAATTCTATTCTCATTAAAAATAACAACATGGCCTTTCCCAAGAATCTTAAGACTTTTCCCATATGATCCTCCCAGTTTGCTTTCTCAAGACCTACTGCAATCAAGCCATTTAGCAAAGATTACCTCTTCTGGCAAGTTTATAGAAAACATAGAAATACAAAGGGCTTAATCCTGCACAGTGCTAATTACCAAAAGCAACACTAAACTACTTGGAAGTAAGTCCCATTATGTTCAATGGGGCTTATTATCAGGAAAATGTTCTTAGGATTGCAGCCATAGTTGCTTAAACCGTGTACTTGGAAAGGATACATATTTTTAGTTCCCCCTTGGTTTTCCTTTTATAGTCCTCTCTTCACCAACAAGCAGTTCTTCAGGAGGCTTACAGTGCAATTGCATTTTAAAAATAAATTTCCGTAAATTGTCAAGCCTGCCACTGTACTCCGCAACAGAATGGGAATAATAAGGACAAAATGAGGTCCTGGCAGCTGGTACCTGCCCTGTAGAGAGCTTCCAATAAGAGGCAACAGCGTAGGAAGTGTCCATAAACAGTTCTGGTACCCGGAAGCCGTCAGCAATGGCCTCCAGTTTTAGCCCCAGCAAATGGCGGTCGATACCTTGGCCATCCAGAGCCTGAGAAATGAAACAAATGGGGAGTCAATGCTCACTTAGAATTTTTTTCTATGGCTAACCCTCAAACCTAGACACTACTTCTCTTGCGTACATTCTTTCCTGGCAACAGGACGGAACATTCTGCATTCCTTTGCGGAAAATCCCACTCCAACCCCCCCCCATTTGGAATTCTGGCATGCTGCTTATTGAAGAGATTCCCATTGGGTGTCTGCACCAGCACACCAGCCAAGGTGACACCTCCCACCACGCCGTGTCTTTTCTTCTTACCCTGAAGCGCTCCCATAACAGGAGGCAATTACCTGCTCTGTGAGGGTGCTGTGGACCTTAATTGCTTTTTGCAGCAAAGACAGCTTCTCCGAAGCCTGGTGTAGAAATGCAACACAACAGTATATATTTATTTACTTACAATGTACCTCTGAGCTTCCCAGTTATTAAAAACGACTATCATCAAAACAATAAAAAAAAAAACCCCTACAAAAGACGAATTCAAGAACCCGCCATAAAACCCAATAGAGAATTTAAGGTTGCATCCACACATCACCGGATATTGCACTAAAATAACTATTTACCACTGGTTTATCTAGTTTGCATTGGGAAAATCGATTTGAAAAGTTCTGCGGTGCAACTAGAGCTTGGATGGCTTGGCATCAGGCAAATTGATAAGAGGAGGAAATTTCCTCCACAACAGAGAAGGACCCATATGAAAAGGCTTTCAAGGCCCTGAGGACTGCAGAAAAATCTGAGACACACCCAGAAGGAAAATTCTGACATAAGAAGGCTGGCTCAATTCAGAACCGTTCAAAAATTCTAAGGTCCAAACGGACCCTGCAAGTGCAGATCTCTGAAGGAAAGAGGAGGAGGAAGCGTTACAGAAAGCTGGAATTCCAGAGCTGCCCCAAAGCATGATAGTGTGTAGGCTTAACAGCTTATTAATGCTCATCATTACAGTCACTGCAGCAGTTTCACCTCGGGGCTGTACTTTTAATCTGGACTGAAGCACAAGGGCTTATTGGGGGAAAGAGCTGAGTACCTGACGCTTATCATCAGCCATGGCCTGGACAAAGGCCAGTGCAGCAGAGGTAGTGGAGCGGATGGTCTCTGTCCGACCACGGTGGAAGCGACGGAGTGAGGCTGACTCAGCAGTGGGACACAGTTCCCCATGTGCTCTGAAGGAGACAGGAAGGCACAGTAGAGAGACTAACACACATCCCACACAACTACACCTCCCAGATGTCCACTACAGTGGTTCTCAGTCTTTCATTTTTACATCCCACCAATCACTTTTGTCAAGGAATCTGGGTCCACCACCACGACAGAAGCTGAAAGCCCACTTTCCCCCCATTTATATGTTTACAGGCATTCTATTATTATATTTATCATTTACAGTTAAGTTTTAAGGACGCGGAAAATTGCAAAAGCACAATGGATAATCCCTGACAGGTAGAGCTGGTGGGAAGCGGCAAAGATACTTGCTGGTGAGCAGGGGGGGGACAGGGGGATTAGGAGAAACGTCGAGTGTCCAAGATTACCACTTGCATGCCAAAAACTCATCGATGGATAATCTGTAGCAGGTAGGGTCAGCAGGAGACAGCACATAATGCTTGTGGGTGAACATGGGGATATGAAAACTCTGCATCCCACCTAGACTACTTCTGTGTCCCACTGGTGGTAAACGGACTAATGATCGGGAACCACTGGTCTAGAACATATTGAGAGTCTCTTTTCTGCCATATCTACACTGTACGTCTAAGAAGAATTGCACCCTTCTATGCCCATGGGTTCAATTGAGATAAAAAAAATTCCTGGTGGAATGGGAACTTCCATGCCTCACCCTCCCACCGATCTCCACAAAATGCTGCTCCTGGGGGAGAAGGGACCTTGAGGCATGAAGGAGGAATTCAGACGGAAAGGGGTACTGGTATAAATTGCATTTCTGCATTTCTGGCTAGGCAATCATCTCACCTGTAATATGCCAGCTGCAGTGTCACCTGCAGAACAGAGTCCGGGCTCAGCCCCAGGCGTTTGAGAAAATCCTTGCCAAACCCCTGGTAAGTGAAACAGCTGATATCCAAATCTGTGATGAGGCTAGGATAGAGGCAGGGAAAACAAGCAGATTGGTAACTTCGGCCACTATCCTTCACTCATGACTTACAGTCCTCCCCTCAATCGATGCAGTGTCAGACCTAAACTGTGCTCTTTAAACCCCTTTCATTCAAGGCCAGTGCAAAGGATGACATTTATGTATTTAAGAAAATATGTACATTTGGCATCACAATGCTCCTGACGCAGTTTCCATATATAAGGTAGCCCAAAACTAAATGCTAGGCAAGCTCCACCACACCAAAGTTAAAACTGAAGATTTTTTTTTTTTTGCTCAGCTCTGCAAAAGTCACACAGTGCTTTCACACACTGTCGGGCATTGTGCTACTGTTATGCCATTGTAATAATGTGCAACTAGACGTATCCATGCAGGAAGAACCATTTACGAATGATTACTATCAAGCAAAGTCAGCAGAGAATCCGACAAAGAACAAGTGAAAAATTATCACAAGGGGGAAAGTCACAGAGCAATGACGGCGGAAGGCAAAATACACAAGCCGTGGCCCAGAAAGCGAGGGTCCCCAAGGCAGCAAGCATTAAAATATTTCAACATTAAAAATATTAAAATAATTATATAATCGTTCAATAAAAAACATATACAAACGACACCAAAAACCACTAAGGAGGCCAATAACAGCGACTGGGAAGTATGCCAAACAAAACAAAATTCACCCACTGACAAAAGACAACAATGGAGGAAGCAGGGCTTTTTTCTGGGAAAAGAGGTGGTGGAACTCAGTGGGTTGCCCTCGGAGAAAATGGTCACATGGCTGGTGGCCCCACCCCCTGATCTCCAGACAGAGGGCCGTTGAGATTGCCCTCTGTGCCATGTGCTCCATTCCACCGCGTTCCAGCTGAAAAAAAGCCCTGGGAGGGAGACAAACACCAAGCAGGCCCTCTCTTGGGTTGTCACCTGTCTGGCCTCAGATGGGCAGGGGCCCCTAAATCAGGGCCTGAGCCACTGAGAAGAATCTTGGTTGCCCAGATGGAGGAGGGCTTAGAAGCACACAATGTTATTATTTTGGTATTGCTATTTTGTAAAACTTATAAAAATGGTACAAAACTTTCTTGACCCAGAGATCTTTTGATCTGCAGTAAAACATTCTATAGGCAACTTTTCAGAACACAAGGATATGCCGTTAAGAAAAATATGGCTTGTCCCATATTTTCCTCCCACTTTTACTAGCAAATTTTTTACATATCAGTTTTCATGGAGTACATCTGAATTTCACCCACATGATTTGGATTTTGAGCCCTCCTTATTCTTAAATATAGAAGTAAATTGAAGTATATTTCATCTTTTTAAAAAATTAAAAATAAGGGGGCACCCGGACTTGAACCAGGGACCTCTTGATCTGCAGTCAAATGCTCTACCTCTGAGCTATACCCCCTGCATACACTCACCTTACCTGGAAGTCTACTTATAGATACTGGTTTTGCCACATAGTTCCTTTCTATACCTCCTAGTATAATTGCTTTCATACTATTAATCTTTTCCATATAAGCATCTGCTGATCATGGTATACATGCTCATCACAGTGAAAAAAATCCAGCCAGTGGATGAATCCACAAGTTGGCAGGACTAACAAAATGAATGGTGGCATCCTGAACACACACATATACTCACATGTCCAGGTTTTGCTTGGCATGTTCAATGTCACGTTTGATTTCTGGAGTGAAACAGAAGTAGAGTTTTTTGGGTAAAGGTAGAGGGATCAACGGAGCACGAACTGGGTTAGGATCGTTGCTGGAATTGGGAAAAAGGGGGAGAAACAGATGCATTAAATTCACGCAGAACAGCTAATATTAAGAAAGGCCTGCATCACTTCCTCTCCATATAGCCTGCACCCCGGTCTATCATCTCAAAGGTCAGAAAACCTGACCTTCCACTCTCCTTTTCTCACCATCTCTTGTCAATTAAACAAAAGAAATCCTGCCCCACACAGAGGGCAGGGTGGAGCAACGCAGGAAGATGCCCAGAGTGGCCAGACACGCAAGAATTCTTCCATATACACAAGAACAATGGGTCTCTGGACAAGGCCTTCGGACTTCTCCATGAAAATAAGGGCTGATAAACAGCCAGCCTTGGTTGGGAAGTTAAGAGTCACCTCCAGGCGAACAGGCAGGGGAATTTTCCACTTCTCTTTCTCTAACACTCCTCGCCCTATTAATACTGATGCTTATATTGCCTTCGATCTAGTTGAAGATTTCCGTGGATGGAAGGAGCAGGGCAACTTCTGTGCTTCTCCCTTCCTGCTGCAATCCTCGGACTCCCTGCTCATGATGTTCTCGGTGTTTCCGTAATAGCTAGATGAGTTAGCATGCCAGAACAGGTATGAACACGACTAAGCCTTCTGGAGTTCATTCACGTTTTATGGGAACTCAGGCACTTTGCCATAAAACAGAAATCCTATTCTTCCTCCTTACTACAACTCTCACATCAAGTCCAACAAGAAGTCTTGAATGCACACACACACGACCCCCCCCAATCCAAACAATCTCTCCCACTTTTCCCCTCCAAGGAGAGGAGGCCATTACCAGTAGTCAAGGACATGGTCTATGATGGTGGCGATTGGAGGTCCTTCAGCGACTGCTTGTTCATAAAGCACCCCACAAGAGCCGTCTTCTCCCACAATGAACTGCAAGTCATGAAATTGCATGGAAAGGGAAAAATAGATGACCAACACGTAGCAATAGATTCACTTTGACATTATTTCTCATACAAACTCTGCAGCCGACAGGCAGAGAGAAGAACCTACAAATGAACAAAATGACACAAAACAGGAGTGTCCTCAAAGCACTTACAACATCCCTGTAAGGCAGGCCAATATGCCCACATTGCAGAAGGAGGAATGTGGAGACAGAAAAAATAGCTTGGTTTAAGACCATCTACTGAATTCGTAACAGAGAGGAGATTTGAACCAAGGACCTCCCAGGTCACAGCTCATTATCTTTACCACTATGCCAAATCAGCTTCTGATGAAATAGTTTGTTTTACTCCTGTATGCATGTTAATCCAGCCCTGCAACATGTACTCTGTTCCTCCCCGTGTTGTCAACCCAAAGCAAAATGAGCAAAGAAAAACATCCAATAGCACTTGCTCATATACAGCTTTAGAAATGTTGAACCCTTTACCTCTCACAGTGGCTCTCTAGGAAAATTAGATGTTGGCCATATAAAAAGTTAACTATGAATATTTTCCAGCGGGTGGGAGGCGAGGGAGAGGCAAGGCTAACTTCTTCCCTTAGGCCCCACTAATTTCCCGGGAAGATGGCAGGCCTCTGCCCAGCCATCACCAGGACAGTCCAGATTCTAGCCCCTCCCGTTCTGCCTCTCCTTAATATTTTCTTCACAAATCAGAAGAAAAAACACTTTTATTATCTGAATTCTGTGGGGCTCTTTTATAGGGAATACAGGAAACCAGCATTTAAAAGCATGCTAACAAAAATAAAGTTATTTGTTTTCTTGGATCTCTTTTGTAACGATTTTAAGACCACTAGTTATTTCTTCAGTATTCAAAACCATCCACCTGTGTCAGAGGGCAGAACACCAGCAAAAAGCACAGAAAAAGACACTTAGTATACAGCAGTATACTTAGTAGTATACATGCTTAATATACAGCAAGGCAAGAAGGACTTGTATGCTTTGTTTGGTATTACCTTTGATTAACCACTCTTTTTGTGCGTGCACAACCATGATCCCCACCCTGCTCTTCATATTCCCCGATACCAGCTCCACAAAACAACCTTTTATTCCAGCCAACCTGGCATTCTATACAGGATGAAGAAAGGGGATGTAAGATTATGGCCTTTCCTGTTCACCCTGTTTTTATTTTTCTTAAGTATCCACTCTGATGAAGAGTTCTGGAGAACGCTAATGCTTGCACAGTTTTCCATTATTTTGGATGGTCTTAAGAAGTATGACATGGGCTTTGTTTATCCTCTGGATCTGGTCATAAGAGGTATAGTACTTTCATAAACAGAGGTTTCAATCACCTGTGGTTTTGTACTTGCAGGCGTTTTTAAATAGTTTAGCTATGTTGTGAGGGAAGTATTCAAGTGTGTGATTCCCCAGCTGCAGTTTGAAAGGGGTATAGTCTTCAGAACCAAATCTTGAAAATGGCAAAACTATGTGTTGCAGTCCTCACTGAACCACACTACCTCAGAATGTAAGTGAGTGTCCTCATGTTTGAATGGTTTTCCCCCCAAGTAAAACCCTCTACATACGAACGTTAAGTTCTAGTCCAGGGGTCCCCAACCTTTCCAATCCTGTGATCAATTCTGGAATGCTCCCCCCCACACACACACAGAGGAACCCCAAGTACAAGGGAGAAGAGGGGGTAATTTAAAAAAAAACATCAGGAAAGAGGAGTGTATAGAGAATAAAACCAACACAGCAGTGGCAGCTGTCACTGAACAAATGTTTTTAAAGCTCTGCACATCCAACAAGATCTCGAATGGCCAATCAGAGGCCCTGTGGGGCAAGAGCCCTGCCCGGGTCCATTCACTTTCTATAAACACTTGGCAGGCACCAGGAAAGGTATTGGCGGGTGCCATGGATGCCACAATGGGGCCCTCTGCTGTAGTCTACCCTTGGACCCCAAATGCTACTTTTCCATATTAGCTAATATTTTTTCAATGTGGGGCAACACTTAAATATGACAAACCTCAAGAGACTGTACCACATGCAGTCTTACTGTTAGAATGCAGAGGTGGTAGAATGCTATTCTTCCATGTGTGGTGATTTTTGTTTAGTATGAGGCAACATTTAGATATGCTATTCTTCAAGAGGACTATATCACAGGCTGTTTGACTGCTAGGCTTGGTTCACAAATGCAAGGCAGCAAAATGCAGAGGTGGTATAATAGAGCGTACCACTTCCTGCCGCAGGTGGATTCCAGCACAGAATGTTCCTTCAAACTTGTGAAAAAAGCAAATAGAAAGCGAACATAGCAGGGAGACAGGATCTACCTCCTCTTTCTGCTTACAGCATTATATGCCTAAGATAGCCTTCCATAACGTGATCCTCCAACTGTAGTCCAAGAGGTGCAGTCTCTTCTACCACCTCCCCTACACACATGAACAGAAATTGAATCTACTTCGTTTATGATCAAGGAAGGCAAATCCATACTCCTATACCCACTGCTCAAATTAGACCACGGCAGTCTTGCCCCTCCAGGCTTCCAAGGGAGGACTCCCCTCCCACCGACCTCCAACCCATTCTCACCTGCAAAGTCTTGTCAAACCAGCGATTACCACTATTGGAGTAGCTGCCACCCCCGTGCAACATCTGTGCTGCAAGACGGCTTGATGCGCGTGCATCCGACACCTTCAGAACAGGCGCGTCCAGGCAGACCGTGAAAAGGCTACGCTGGATGGCACGTGCCGAATCCCGGTTCAGCTTGTCTAGAGGTGAAGAATACACAAGATAATGTCCAGGAACCACTTTGGTGCAACCGATAAAATATTTACCTACACAGTCTTGGTATATCATTGCGAAAAAGCCCAACAGAGAAAGCAGAAGTGACCAGCTTCCTGCACTGGTCACTAGGGGTGTGCAATTCAGTTTGGAATTTGGATTAAAATACTGAATTTGGTTCAGGAAGGGGGGGTTCTATTCCCTTGCTTCAGTTGGGCTAAGTTGCAACAATGTTCCTTGCTTCAGTTTGGTTTGGGTGGCGTGGATGCGATTCTCTGGTGAGATATTGGTCCCCTTTCTTTACTTTGGTTCCGGGGGATTCCACTCCCTTGCTTCAATTTGGCTCTCTCTGGGATCAGCTCAGCTTGCATTGGGGAGTGTGCCTTGGCCATTGCAGCCTTATTCCATGGTGTGGGAGTCAACTTTGACTCCTCCCCCCCCCAGGAAACAATGGGGCACCTTGTTCAGGGGCCTACAGAATTTGCTCCCGAGGTCTAATCTTCCTGAAATTTAGGAAGTCTTTAGAGGACAATCAGAAGTAGGTCCCCTGATCATTTGGTGGAGTTGGCTTGAAAAATGCCACCCCGGCCTACCAGAGAGCCCCCAGATACTTTCCCCATAGGGAATGGAGAATGGGTGGGAGCACCTTCTTTAGGGCCCATAACGTTGGCCCTCAGGGTCCAATCTTCATGAAACTTGGGGGGTTCTTTAGAGGACACTCATGAGTAGATTCCCTCCAAATCTGGTGATGATTGGTTGAAAAATGACACCTCCATCCCACCAGATGGCCCCCGGAGTGTTTTCCCATAAAAAAAAATGGCCAAATTTTTCAGAAATAGCTAAACCGAATTAGAGAATCAATTCGGAATTCATGGAATTCCAATTTTTCTCTCAGATTTGGTAAGGAAATTCAGATTTACCAAAAAAAATTGTGCGCACCCCAACAGGTCATGTACACATATCATGCTTAAGCATGGTTAGCTTCTTTAACCCTGGCCAAGAACCTTGGCTTGGCAAACTAATCAAAGATTAGCTTGCCAAGCCACATCTTGGTCCCAGGGACTCTGGGACGAAGACAAACAAGACCTACATGTAGAGACAAAGGGCAACTGCCTGACCTGAACTGTTGCCTTCTGTGCTGGTAACAGTTTGCTCACTGCTAGCTAATGCAACATCAAACCAACGTTTAGTACAAACCATGGTTTGCAAATGCTCTTCAAACCATAGTTGTACATCCTAGTTTGCAGCCAATTCTTAATCCTGGTACTGGCATCGCCATATTTAAGTATTACACCAAGGGAAGGTCCACTGGGCAACTTCAAGCAGGGGCTTTTCCCATCATTCCCTGAACACCTTATCTTTTCTCCTTCACTGTTGTTGCCTTTTTTTTTTAAATTGAGCATCCAGCCAATGAAGAGTTACAGAGAACACAAAAAGCTTGCACATCATTTAGTGGTATTTCGGTTGGTCCTAATGAAAAACAGTATTACGTGACTTCTGGTTTGGAGCACCACACAGAAAATGTTATTCTGGTTTAGAGAACCACACAGAAAATGTTAAATTTAGTGCACACTGCGACTACATACTTAATATGATGGTGACTACAGCCCCTTCCTCCTCAAAATATACCTCTCATGAGAGTGGTGTAAGCCTGTCCCCATGTGTGTCGGTGGTCACTGGTCAGCACCCCCAGGGGCTCCTTGTCAGTCTTCCATGACTGTCCACGGATTCGCTGGAGCTGTGAGTGAATCTGGTCGACAGTGAGAGGCGTTCCATCGCTGTTATAAACTTCAAGCTGGAAGAACTGAGGAAGGAGTATAGCAGTGAAGTACATGGGTTCATGACAGAGCAGTGTTCCCTTCCTGGCACAATTTAGGCTGCTGATATTAGTCTATAATACCCCAGAAGGTTTAGGTATATGATACACTGGAGACCATATCCTCAAGTCTCCCATTACAAATACCCAAGATTATATGAACCTATCTAGTCAGGCAACCATTGGTCTATTTATTAACTGAATTTGCTTCTGTTCTGCTTTCTCCCCAAAGGGACTCAAGGCAGATTACAAACTATCCTATTTACCTGAAAGTAAGACTAGGCATTTCCCTAAGGAGAATAAGAGTGTTGCCTTAAATTTGCATACAAGTTACTGGTATGTGTGGTAATAAAACTTTTTGCATATGGCCTTGGGGGGCCATCATCTAACATTCAAAGTTGTCTTCCTTTCATGTAACTGTAGGCAAACAACAAGAAACTATCATAAAGGTCAGGATAAAACCAAAATATCACAGATCCCAAAATATCACATCACAAATCCCTACTAAAAACTGTTCTGCCTGCATGCTCAGACATTACCTGAGACTGCCTGCCTGAACAGCTCAGCTTTACAAAACTTTCTAAATGGCATCAGTGTATAAGCATAGGAGTTCTCCTCACATGGTCCAGCAAGCCACTCCACAATTCAGGCTCCACAACAGAAAACATCTAGAACAAGTGGTGGTTGGTCTGATCTGCCTAAGAAATCCTGCTCCAAAGAGTGAAGCTGTTAAAAGGGGAGATGGTCCTTCAGGGGTCTCAGAGCATGAAGGACTTGAAGATAACCAGTACCTTGACTTTAATTCAGAAATTAATTGATTCCAGAACTGTCTATTCAGACTCCTCAGAGATTTCAGGAAGATTTCTTTCCCAGCCTTGTTGCCCATGGCCTTTTCAACTGGAAATATCAAATTACCACACAGGCAGACAATGTTCAGGAGGCTGACATAACTCCCAAAATTCTTTACTGCCATCTTTGTCAACATGCTGCTACATAGTTCATAAGCTCCAGACCTTTAGATTCAGGGGCATGTAAATCCTGTCAGTAGTCCCAAACATTGGTGATTCTTATGGATTTGGGGGAAGGGGAATTACCTGGAAGTTGCGGACTACTGTGATATATGTGGCTGGTTTCCGGCCTGGTGGAGGTAGCAAGACAGAATCATGTTTTGGTCCTGGAAGACGGCATGAGGCGAAGAGGCGGGAATACTGGTCCATGCAGAGAGGATAGCCCCGGGAATATTCAACCAAGAGGGTCTGACTGGCATGAGGGGGGGAAACCAGAAAAATGAGACAATGCCCTTCAGGTCTCATCCTGTAAGCCTGCTGCCATTCCAAGAAGCGAGACCCCTTTACCACACATGGTCCAAGAAGTTCCCTCATATCACTGACCTGGCAGGAAGCAACACTCAGATTGTTCATCTACTCTGTTTCACAGGTACACTTTTCACAGCAAGGCCCAATTCAGAAGCCAAAGTGCCTTCACTTTTACAATGTGCTTTTCCTACTTTGAACAACCAAAAAACCCCTCCTTCAACCCACCTTAAGCGAGTCTTTTTAAAAAAAAAGCATTTAAGACCTTCCTATTTCTTTCTCTCTGTGTGCTAGGATTCTGGCCTTTTTTCTTAGCCCTGCTTCTATGCTTTTAACAATAGCCCAGAGCACAGAATGGTAGCAGTTGAAGCTTCTTCTGGCCTGGAAATATGTGGAGGGAAAAGTTTCACCTGTTAAGATTCTGTATAAAACTTTAAGAAATACGTATGTCCTGGAAAGAGTGTTAAAAAAAAAAAAGGATAACCACTTCTACTTCCCAGGAAACCACATTCCCAACACAAATATTATTTTCCGGTTCCAGTTGTCTTCTCAGACTATCCTACGAACCCTCCTGCCTCAAATATTTCCCCCCACCACTGAATCCCTTCTCTCAGAGCTTCCATTCTCACCTGAATAATGACTGAATGTAGATGAGTATTTATCAGGAGGCGTAGTCCTTGGCCTTTACACTCAGGAAGCTGTCAAACATTGGTGCCCCTATATTAGTATTGTCCACCCTGATGCAGCAGATAGGAGAAGTCACGGACTGAACCCGGAGCCTTCTGGATGCCAACCAGAAACTCTGCCACCAGGTCCCACCATGTAACTACTAGGTAAGTTGGTTATCTGTATTGTCTTGCCGAGCAGTGAACAGAACCTTAGTGCTTCTCCGGATTCCAGATCGGGAACAAAAGCATGACCTCATTCTCCTCACTACACGGCAAGACCAAGTGGCCAGACACATACCTGGGTGATCCATCATCTATATAGCACCAATACTACCTCCTTAAACAGCAGACACTCATCACCCTCCCCATGTTCTCCTAAAAACACAGGGCTATGTTTATGTTTCCTATGTTGACACAACAGGCGTAAAGTCTTGCATGCGTAACTTTGATTTTAACCAACTTGTTGGGACAAGCAGTCAGGGATACTCACTAGTCAATCTTGGCTTTGAAGTCCAGCATACCAGCAATGAGTTTTGCTGCAAACCTACACAGGCAAACAAAGAAAAAGAAATCCCGTTAAATTCAGAGAAAGCCTCCAAGCACCAGTCTCCATTCCCCTACTTTGTCCCAACTCTGCAGTGCACACCTTATATAATTTAATAGATTTTCATTGTCTCTTAACATCCTGTAAACCAGCAATAGGGGTGGTCTGGGCCCCAAGCTGGGGGGAGGGGGAAGAAAAAAAGTGAAGCTCCCACTACTGCCAATCTTACTGGTTCTCTCTGAGGCCTGGGCCACCCACTTGCAGTGACAGCCACTCGCTGCCACCCCTTCAGGGCATCAAGAAACCAGCTCAACAGCAGCTGCTTGTGCCTGCTTCCTCCAAGGTTCAGGCAGCTGGCTCCCACATGCCTCCCTGGCGCAAGGGTCACCCCCTTGGTGGGGGTGGCAATGATTCTGGGGCCCCACCGTGTATCATTAAGATCATTCCTACCCAGCAGATTTCTGACAGGGCACACTTCATCTTTACACCAGTAAAAAAATTTCTAAGATGGGTGTGCACAAGCAAGAATGACCCAACCTCAAAAAAGCCCTGTGCTTCTTCCTGAGCCAATATCCAGAGCATGCCCCCACAACTGAAAGAGAATAAAGCCAGGAATACTGACTCATGCAGAGAAGCACGGGGAACATCCTCTCCCAAGGAGCAGAAATTGTTGTGACTCTGCATCACCCATGATTGGATCACGCAATCACCCCCTGACGCAGGCACAGTGTGGGGACTGCCACTGGCTGTGACCCATTTTACACTTAACCAGGTACCGAGTGAAGTAGATTCTTTATAAATGCTTGCTACAGTCACACACGCTTGGGTCAGGTCAAAACAGGATTCTTTTTATTATGCTTTACTTGGAGCTACCCTGAAAGACTGCTCAGAAACTTACACTTGGTCCAGAATGCACAGACAACTTTTTTAAGGGCATACCTCCATGAATGTGCAAACAACATAGGTAAACACGCAGGTTCACAGCAAAATCCCAAAACAAAAGCCACGTAATATATCTTTCATTAAAACCAACCCAAATGACATGCCACAGTTCTGTGCCAGTGCAGTGACTGCCTACAAATGATACTTTGGGGCGGTGGGGGGTGGGTGGAAGGGCCTCTAATTACAATACAGGATTAAAAAAAAAAAAAAACAACCAACATTTATACAACGTACAGGAAACGCCATGGAACACCAAGAACACAGGTTTGGGGGTTGGAGAAGGGTATTATCCTTTTATTTATAGTTGGCCTTTCTTGCTGAGACTCAAGGCAGGTTACAGGACACAAAACAGTCAGTGTAAGACAGCCAATGAACAATGCAATAAGACTAGGGTTACAGAATTAGAGAACAATGCAAAGAAGGAACTATCTAAGGCCGGGTGCTCATATTCAAGCTTCTAGACTAGGGGTGGGCAATTGTTTTGGCTCAGGGGCCACTTTGTGGGAGCGGAGGTTAGCGGAGGGCCGCACCTTTTAAAATAATTGCATTCATTAGTTAACTTTGCATTTCAGAAAAGGTATAAATTGTATCATAAAAATCAATAAATATAAATTAAATAAAATAGTGGTAGTTTTATTCAATTTATTTATTGTGCTAATTTCATATCGCGCACGGGAAGGAAATCTCGGTTCAAGGCGGATTTTTCTGACTGTCTTGGCAGGCCACAAAAAACTCTGTAGCGGGCCGCATGTGGCCCGCGGGCCGCAATTTGCCCACCCCTGTTCTAGACGATCACCTACAAAGCCCTTAAAGGCACGGGACCCCTGTGCTTGCAGGACCACCTCCCCTGCTGTGTTCTGCTGCAACGGCTCTGCTAACCTGAGCAAAGCCTTCCGAAGGTTCCATCCTGCAAACAGATAAAATCAGCAACTGTCCATTCATGTGCATCCTCTGCAGTGACTCCTACCCTGTGGAAAGGTCTGCCTGAGGCTATTAGGAAAGCCCCCACACCTCTATTGTTTCACAAAACATGCAAAACAGAATTGTTCAGGAGAGCATTCTCGTCGAAAACACCAAGCTGCAATGTAATGAATCAGCTCAGAAGGTTACTTTTATTGGGGATGAAGTCCTGCACTGCTTATCTTGTTTCCTAAAACAAGTATGTTTGCATGTGGTGTTCTATTTTTTTCTCTAGTTCTACAATCTCAGCCTGTGGTGAAACAGACCTACTGACTCAAGGGCACAACATCCTACCCTTTGTAGTTATCAAGACACCATCGTCCATCGGAGTGTCCATGCAGTGATGCAGCCCTTTCCTGGCTTTCTTGAACCTCAGAGGGGTTCTCTCTCCCTCTTTCAGTACGGCTGCCACTAAATGGCCTTTGCAGAAATTACCCAGGGCGAGGACCAGTGTTCCCAGCTTCCTTTTCCAGTATTGCAATGCCCGCGTCTCCTACTACCCAGTGACAGCTTACTACTCTTGAACACCACTGGGGAATTAGTGATTTACCAGCTGACCACCATCCCTTTCCTACTTTCAGCACAGAAGTGGTTTGAGCAAGGAATCCAAAAGAAAGATGTATATATGCAATTCCTCTCTCACTCTGTACATGCCCTAGCTGATCTTATTCTAAGGCAGCATCTCTAACTTAGAAGTTACTGAGCTCTAAAAGCTTCCCATTACTTTGGTGCCTCTGTTCAAGCAGGCAGCCCTTTGTCTCCACATGGCAATGGTGGCCGTCAGTTGGAACGCAGGTGTGAGCGCTCCTTCTCCCTAGAGGGAATCAGCCAAAGCGAGCTTCCCCCTCTGTGCCAAGGGGTTGTATTATCTCACTCCCGTGTGGATCAAAGACTTTCCTGAAATCTCCAGGAAGACTCCTCCTAGCATCTTAAACCTTTGAAATCTCTCTAAACTTCTTGGAATCAGCTTCCAGCTGGAAGTAAAATAGGAAGTCCAGTAGCACCTTTAAGACTAACCAACTTTACTGTAGCATAAGATTTCAAGAATCACAGTTCTCTTCATCAGATGCAGGTATAAATTGACTACTTCATTCTTTCTGACCAGGGAGGCCATTAGGTAGTTCTGTTTTGTCTAATGTCAGTCCTAGAAAGCTTATGCTCTGTTTCAACATTTCTTCAACTCTGTATTAGATTTTTGCTAATGTTATATTTTTGTAAACTTGCATTTATTTACCCTATGGCATTGTTTATGGAAATGTCCTTGATATTGACTGTACTAAAATTACACTATGTAATCCACTTTGAGTCTCAGTGAGAAAGAAGACTATAAATGGCAAACCACCTCTGTTAGTCTCTTGCCTTGAAAACCACACCAGGGGTTGCCAATAGTCAGCTATGACTTGAGGGTACTCTCCACCAGCAAAGCAATGTGATACACTTACAATAATCATTGCAGTGGACTCAGATTCTATTCCATGTATTATCTGGCTTTATATCTTGTTCAGTCAGTTGATTTTAGAGGCTAAATATCTGACTAAACCGGTAAAATTCCAATTGCCTATCTTATATCCAAAGAAGTTGTTGTCCCATTCAGTGCTGAACCCAAGAGCCATTTTCCACATATCTGATGTTTTAATCTACAAATACTTTGGATCTGCAGAACAGCATTCGTTGCCTAAAGGGTTTTTCTTCTAAAAAGAAGGAACTTTAAATGGCTGAACTCACAGAACAGCTTTTTAAAAAGCTGGGAAACAGACCCATCAGAGTCCTGCCTGGTTGGACTACCTGGCCACTCTGAAATGCTTTGAGCTCTTCAGCCTGTCTGAAAAAAGGGAACGATATAAACATTTAAATTAATACAATTGTGTGTAATCTATATAAATGGAGAGCACGCAGAGTTAACACAACTCAGCTTCAGAAACGACGTGAATTTACATAGCCACAAAAAGTAAACACTGTAACAACTATTATCAAGAGCAACAGTATCTCAGATATGCCAGGTGAGGGGGAGTTATGGCTGCCTTCTCAAAGGACCAGGAGTTTGTTTTTGAGAAGTCAGGGCTAGGCGGAATTTAAAGGAATGTGCTCAGTAAACAGCCTCAGGATTTGTTCTGAGGGAACATCCGTTTTTTCCACCAAAGCCAATTGCTACATTTGGGTGTACCACACATGTAGCTTGCTTTAAGTAAATGTTTAAATAGAAAAATGGTTTAGAAATGCAGTGAATTGTTTTTTTAAGTAACTATTCCTTGAGGTGGTTCCACCCTACACACTCACTCCTCCCTCAGTCTCAGAACTTAAAACTGATCCATTAAAATGAATCTTGGTTGCTCAGGTGGCAGAAAGTTTAGATGAATATAATATGTTTAGATGTATATAATAATGTTATTTGGTACTGGCATGTTGTAAAACATAAAAACAGTTCAAAACTCTTAAAAAAAAAAAAGAGGTCACTAGCATTGGATCCAGAGACCTTTTGACCTGCAGTGAAACACACTGTAGGCAGCCTCTCAGAATACAGGAATATGTCACTGACAAACTTTAGTTAAGAACACAGAATCGGTCCCCTATTTTCCTCTTCAGTTTTACTAAAAAAATTTTACACATCAGTTTCATGGAGTACTTCTAAGTTTCACCCACAAGGATTTCGATTTTGAGCCCTCCTTATCCTCAAATAAATGAAGAATGTTTTATGTTTTAAATATATTAAATAAATATTAAAAAAAGAGGGGGCACCCGGACTTGAACCAGGGACCTCTTGATCTGCAGTCAAATGCTCTACCTCTGAGCTATACCCCCTGCACATACTTAACTTACCTGGAAGCCTACTTATAGATACTGGTTTTGCCACATAGTTCCTTTCTACACCCCCTAGCATAAATGCTCTCATACTATTAAAGTCATCCTTTCCATATAAACATCTGTTGAGAAATAACCCAGTGCATATCTGTGCTTTGCAAAGAGTTTTGAGGTATGTTCCAGACTATTGACAGGGATACTGGGCCTCACTTTTATCCCCTTGTATACCAAGATCATATTCAACACTTTATTCACCTTGCACGCTGCAAGGAAAGATTAGTAGTGGTAAGCAAGATGACTTTCTTAGAAGTTTCTTGGCCGATAACAAATCTTCTCTTTAAGTGACCCAACTTCAGATAGTCCACTAGCTGCAGCCTGTTCTTCGAAAGGCATGATATAGCCATAGTTATCCATGCTGGACTACCACGATGCCTTCCAAATGGGCTGCCCTTGAAAACTGACACCTCCAGCTGCCACAAACAGGCTGCTTGCTAGTGCAGGTTACTGGGAACACATTATCAGTTTGAGGGGCTTTCAACAGCTGTTGTTATCTTCTGAGCAGAAATCAAGACAATTATAATTGCCTGTGAAGACTTGAAATGGTCTGGGACCTTGTCCCCAAGCCTGCACAAGAATGGTAGTTCTCTCAGACTTCACCCTGACTTCAGAAAAGCATGGGGGGGGAAAGAGAGATGTCTTCTTTCTTCCTGAGCTCAACAAGGAATAACCTCCACTCTTCCATTCGCACTGGAGCAGTTGCGCAGGGACCTGGAAATTCCAGGAGTCTATCAATGTGATTTCTCAAATCAAGACCATGTCCTCCTTGCTTGGAGGATCACAAATTATGATTGGCAGCCAAAATTAATGAACTTCTTAGTTAGGGATTCTGAGAAAGCATGCTTCGTTAGACTAACAAGTACTTTCAATGTTGTGCTTTATCTTTCCTGCCATAATCTTATTCCAAATCAGGTAACCTATGTTAGCCATAAATATTTCTAAGTGTTACCCACATCTGGGGATTAGACCAACTAAAAATTCAAGATACAGTTCTCCACTGAAAGATAGGGTTGGGAGATACCTCTTGGTTTACAATCAAATGCTCTACCATCAAGCTAGATCCTCCAAATTACAAATATTTGCCACAAAGAACTCTAGTTAAGATACAGGATATGTTTCAACATTAACTCATGTTTCTCTGGCAAAGATTTTTAAAAAAATATAACCCATTAATGTTTTGGAACAGAGAGGCGTAATACGTTTTCCTTCTTAAAAAGAGGGGGCACCCGGACTTGAACCAGGGACCTCTTGATCTGCAGTCAAATGCTCTACCGCTGAGCTATACCCCCAACACATGACTCCCTTACTAAGAAGTATGGTTAAGAATACTGGTTTGTCCACAGTCTTCTTTGATCTACTGCCACTAATTGGTTTGCTACCTCTTGGTTTGCTATCAAATGCTCTGCCACCAAGCGACACCCACCCAAATTACAAATATTTGCCACAAAGAACTCCATTCACTCTCATGAATCTCTGGCAAAGATTTTTTAAAAAATATAACCCATGAATGTTTTGGAAAAGAGAGGGCTTAATATGTTTTCCTTCCTAAAAAGAGGGGGCACCCGGACTTGAACCAGGGACCTCTTGATCTGCAGTCAAATGCTCTACCGCTGAGCTATACCCCCAACACGTCTCCCTTACTAAGAAGTATGGTTAAGAATACTGGTTTGTCTACATAGTCCTCTTTGATCTGCTGCCACTAATAGGTTTGCTACCTCTTGGTTTGCTATCAAATGCTCTGCTACCAATCTATACCCACCCAATTTATAGATGCCACAAACAACTAGTTACAGATAAAAGATATGCCTCACCATTCACTCTCATGTATCTCTGGTAAAAGTTGGGTTTTTTTGGTTTAATTTAACCCATGAATGTTTTGGAATAGGTGTTTCCCTCTTAAAAAATAAAGGGGGCACCCGGACTTGAACCAGGGACCTCTTGATCTGCAGTCAAATGCTCTACCGCTGAGCTATACCCCCAATGTGCCTCTTTCTTACTAAGTCTGGTTAAGAATACTGGTTTGTCCACACAGTCCTCTTTGATCTGCTGCCACTAACAGGTTTGTTACCTACTGTAATTATTTGCCACCCACAGAAACTACAATTATACTTCATTGTACATCATGCTTAACTAGTTACATATTTGGATTAACATCTCTCTAAACATCATTACTCAGCCTAGAGCATTTGAGGGAAATGTTGGAGGCATTCCATGACTGCTGCACTGAGAGTGGCAAAATGCAATTCAACAATTGCAAAGTTCTGCACTGATGCAAAAAGTATCAAATGTCCAGGTACACAGTAGGGAGTTTCTTGCCTTACCAGTAGTATACATGAAAAGGGTCCTGGGACTGCAGGCAATCATAAGCAAAACAAGTAGGCAAGTGTGACGCAGCTACAAAAAAAAAGCTAGGGCAAGAGACACCAGGAATCTGGAGGAAGAGGATGAAGCGTATGGAACCTCAAGACCACTGGTGGCTCAGGGGCTCTTCACTGACTCCCTATACAGAGCCCTTGATGCCAAGGATAATTTCTCACAACTACTTTTTCCCCTCAGAGGCAAAGGGCTCCTTAACCCTCTCCTCCTCAGAGTGCATAGTGCTTCTGTGGCTTTGAAAGAGCCCTCCCTTTGGCATGTAGATTTGCCTGTGGCCTTGGCTTGATCTGGGGACCCAGCAGCTGAGACGCATCGTAAAGGCCAGTCCCTTTTTCTCAGCCTAGCCATCCTCGCAGAGTGGTTGTTTGGATAAAATGGAGGAAAGGGATTTGTAAGTCACCATTGAGGGGGAAAGCATAGTTTTCATGATTCAAGAAGTAGGAGGCCACTCTATTCTGCACCAGTCAAATCTCATCTGGAGCAGTACTGTGTCAAGGTCTGTGTGTAGCTCCTTAAGAAGATAAAGATAAAATGGGAATGGGTTCAAATGAAGGCAGAGAGAATGCTTGGGGGTCTGAACACAAGTCCTACAACATAAGTCCTCTTCTTTGGCCTAAAGAAGAGAAGACTGATGGGAGATGTGATCACTCTGATCGCATACGTCAAGACCTGTCATGTACAGAAGTGCAAAGACTTGTTATCTGCTACTCTAGAGGGTGAGACTAGATCTAATGGGGCTTCACTTACAGGAACATAGAGATCAGTTGACCATCAGAAGTTTCCTCAACTGTAAGAGCAGCTTGACACAGGGAACTGATTGTCTAGGGGGACAGTGAAGGTCTCCCTCACTAGAAGTCTTCAAGCAGAGGCGGAATAGTCTCCTGCCAGGGATGCTCCAACTTTGGGTTTCCTGGATTTAACAGACAGGTGGACTAGATGGCTTGATGTGTTCATACTAGCAGGTTAGCCCAGGTAGTTCTCTACCACTGCAAGGAGTCACACGTGACTAGCAGTAAAGTTACTACTATAGAACCTAACAGTATTTCATAGTCAATCTCCCGCCTCCTCAAAGCCAAAAATGTTAAAATCCTATGCCCATGCAATCCAAGTTCTGTACCAAGAAACACTTGTTTCTGCAACCTGCATAATTATTTATTTTGCATAATGTATTGTTGTTCAGTATTTGGGGATAATTTACTCTAGGTTTGCTAGACAGGGTATAAGATGGGGATAAAAAAGCACAGAAGACCCAACTCAGCTACCGGGAAGACTTATTCTGCCAACGTTCTGGCTAGTGAGATTTTACAACAGGAATTGCCCACATCCTTTCAAGCATACCTCCACAGTCATGAGGCCTAGAAACTTGCTTTTAAAAAGAAACCGAGAATGTCAGATTTCCCGAAATGGAATTCTTTAAAGGAAGTAACATTTTTGCACTCTTCCTGTGTTGCCGCGGCATATTGACATACAAATACATATACAGCCCTGCTTCCTGCAACTTCTTCTGGTGTCTGAAAATCGAAGCGCAGTATGTATAAAGTGTAAATTAATTATGTCCTCCACAGGATGAAGCAAAACATCCCTTCCAAAGATATTATTCTCCTACTTAATGCAACCGAGTACAGAATAGCCAGTTCCAAGAGTTAATGGTTCAACAAGTTTCGAGCTGTAATCTCACCTCAAATACAAAACTCATTACACAAGTCCACTAGCAATATTGGGATAATAATTGTGACCTATTTTAAAGGCTTACAAGAAGGTAATTTATACAAAGAGCTCTGAACTCTCCAAATGCTTTCTTAACAATAACCACTTAGCATTTAATTTTTATTTATTACATTTCCTTCCTTCAAGGGCCTCAGGGCAGCATATACAGTTCTTTCCCCTCCTTCTTTCCCCCCTCATAACTTTCTTCTTAGAACAGGAGCAGAGAGGAACAGAAAAGGCAGGGCTTTTTTTCAGGGGGAACACTGGGGAATGGAGTTCCAGAACCTCTTGAAAATGGTCACATGGCTGGTGGCCCCGCCCCCTGCTCTCCAGACAGAGGGGGGTTTAGATTGCCCTCCGCACCGCTCAGCGGTGTGGAGGGCAATACAAACTCCCCTCTGTCTGGAGAGCAGGGGGCAGGGCCACCAGCCATGTGACCATTTTCTCTGAGGGCAACCCACTGAGTTCCACCACCTCTTTTCCCAGAAAAAAAGCCCTGAGAAAAGGTACCCAAATCCCCACCGAACTGGCAGCACAAACAAGGGAACAACCAGAGTTTGAGACTGTTTTTCAAAAAGGTGGGAAGCATCAATCAACCACGGGCACAATTTCTGGGTTTTTAGACTTCAGCCCATTTAAATTGCCAGAGCAGCAGGGAGGCAATTTAGTGAGCCCCTCAACAGAAGCCTTCACTGCTGATAACCTTCACATTACTTTTGATCTTCTGAGGGAAAGAGGAAGAAAGGGAACAAATGCATTTAGGGGAAAGGGCTGTGTATCAACATCTTGCTTTACAACTCAGATGGCCCCATGTTCAGATGGTCCAGTTCAAGTAGCTCAAGGTGACAGCAGAGCTAAAACAGGCCTTCTGCTCAAAACCATGGTAGTAAGCAAGACAGATCAGGCCCCTCCACCATAAAATAGGGCCGTTACAAAACTCCGTTCAAGGGCATTACACTAGTCCCAGATATCCAAGGAAGCCCCGCCCCCGAACTTACCTGGGCCGGCATTTGCGGGCCCGCGCGGCCAGGGGAAGCAAGCTAGAGCGGCATTTATGCAGGCCCTGCGGAAACGCGCTCGCAGCCTCGGGCTGGGAATGCGGATTGAATGTTCCCAGCCAGCCAATCAGAGCAGCCGGCTGGGAGATGCAAGGGCGGGAGCTGTTGCCCAACCCGAGTGAACAAGTTTTCACTCAGGTCCTCCCACCTTCTATATTTGACAGGGCCGGCCCCTTGCAACGCAGTTGGCTCCGGAACAGCAATCCCCACCCACCCTCTGCAGGATTTAAGTTAGAGGGTTTAGTATGGTTATATGGTCCTGTTGTGGGCTGGCTGCTGTCTTGCCGTTACAAGCGTATTGTTCATTCCGAGCTGAAGCACTGTTGGGCTTTACAGAAGATATTGCTGGGTTAATTGTCACAACTTTCAGTGGGTGGTTTGGGCGTTGGGCACGGATCCCTTGGGGGGGGGGAACAGGGCTTGTGTGCACTGTTCCCCCATAGATAGGGATCCCCATAAGGGGTCTTGGACCAGGCTTGGCAGTGGTAAGCCCAGCTCGGGGGGCTGACAGAACGAGCCTGCGTGCAGGTGATGGGGGACCACACAGAGGCTACCGCCCAGTGTGGCTCCCTCATCCGTCATCCCGTGGTGTTCCCTTTCAGCAGGCGGGCTGATAGGGTGAGGATTCATCAGTTGGCAGGCAGGTCTACCGATGTTGGGATCCGTGCCCTACGCTGCCATGGCTCCTTTATTCTGTAATCAATAAAGTTGTGGCCTATTTTCTCCAAACAAGCGTCAGCATGTTTACTCTGCTTGGTAAACCCTGGCCGTATCAAGCTGGGCCAGCAAACTTCCTAAGCTGTGGGAACATATAGGATGGGGGTGCTCCAAAGACTACTGCCAAAAAGAGGGAGGAGTTACAAGCTGAAGAAACTGGGGACTTCTTAAAGTGCTGATCACCACTGTGGGGCCCATGGGTGCTATGGCAACCACTTGTTCCTTCCCCAAAGAAAATAGCAAGCCAAGACTCTTCTTTACCGCTGGAACAGAAGTTGCTTCAAAAAGGGCAGGAGGAATCACTTTTGCGTCTGTAGAGAGCTTCTGTTCAGAAACAGTTGACCAGGCCCACTCTCCCTGTTCTTAAAACATCAAATGTGCCCAAAGGCCCAACAATATTAAGAATCCTTGTCCTAAAGGAAGGTCACACTCCTGAGAAAAGGGCAATCCCAGCTGCTCTCTCTCTCTCTCTCTCTCACACTCACTCACTCTCACTCACGCACGCACGCACGCACACACGCACGCAGTCTTCCCAGTTCTCCTCCCCCAACCAAGAACAGCAGCCCCACACCAGAACCCCTAAGGCCTGTCTCAAGTCTCTCATTGTCGCTGTTCCTTCTTACCTCAGCTGGCCTTTCCAGTCATTAAAATCCTGTTTTGGCAGCACCACAGCTGGGCTGGAGTGAACAGCCAGGGGAAGTCGGCTTTCCAGATAGGCCGACTGGACCCACCAATCTGTGATCTGGGATGAAAAAAAATAATAATTAGACTATCCGTTGAAAGAGGGAAAGGGCTCAACATTTCTGTAGGCAATCCTCTCTGACCCGCCCCCCCCTTCCTCCAGTATGTCGAAACTTTTAAAACATGGCATGCAACTCCCATTTCCATACCTGGTGGGAATGTGTCAAGGTGCAACACCTCTATTTTATACATGTGGAATCAGTGAAAGAACATGGTTTAAGACCATCTAAATTTAATGCACTATATTATATATGTTACAAACCATACACACACACACACACACACTTGAAAAAAACAAAATAATCAATGTTTAAACAGAGGGGTTCAATAGATTTTTTCCAGTGTGGGAGAAAGTGTGTGTGTTGTGTTATGTGCTGTCAAGTTGCTTCTGACTTAAGGCGACTCTATGAATGAAAGACCTCCAAGACATCTTATCATTAACAGATCTGCTCAGGTCTTGCAAACTGGTGGATGTGGCTTCCTTTATTGAGTCACTTAATCTCATTTGGGGTCTTCCTCTTTTCCTACTGCCTTCCACTTTTCCTAACATTAATGCCTTTTCTAGTGAGTCTTGTCTTCCCATGATGTGATTGAAGTATGATAGTCTCAGTCTCGTTATTTTAACTTCTAGGAAGAATTCAGGCTTGATTTGAACTAAAACCTACTTATTTGTTTTTTTGGCTGTCCACGGTATCCACATAACTCTCCTCTGGCACCACATTTCAGATTAATCAACTTTCTTCTTGTTTGCCTTCTTCAGTGTCCAACTCTCACATCCATACTTAGTAAAGAAGAATACCATAATGTTGATTATCTTGATCTTAGTCCCCAAAGAGACATCCTCATCCTTAAGGATCTTTTCTAGTTCCTTCATGGCTGCTTTTCCAAGCCTCAATCTCCTTCTGATTTCTTGGGTGCCTTCTCCCTTTTGGTTGATGACTGAGCCAAGGAAGAGAAAATATTTAATAATTTCGATTTCTTCATTGTCAACTATAAAATGCTGTAATTCCTCAGTAATCATTACTTTTCTTGATGTTCATCTGTAATCCTGCTTTGGCACTTTGTTCGTTAACCTTCATCAGTAGTCACTGCAAGTCTTTACTATTTTCTGCCAGTAATGTGACGTCATCTCCATCTCAAATTGTTAATATTCCTTCCACCAATTTTCACTCCACCTTCTTCTAAATCTAATTCAGCTTTCTTTATGATATATTCTGCATGTAGGTTGAACAGATATGGAGGTAATATACAACCTTGCCTGACACCTTTGCCAACTGGAAACCATTCTGTTCCCCCATATTCTGTCCTGATGGTAGCCTCTTGTTCAGAGTACAGGTTGCACATCAACACAATCAGATATTGTAGCACACCCATTTCTTTTAACACTATCCATAGCCTTTAATGATTCCCACAGTCAAAAGCTTTGCTGTAATCTATAAAAAACAGGCTGATTTTCTTCTGAAATTCCCTGGTATGTTCCATTAGCCATGAAATTTGCAATGTGATCTTTAGTGTCTCTTTCTTTTCTGAATCCATCTTGAACATCTGGCATTTCTCATTCCATATATGGTAAGAGTCTTTGTAGTAGAATTTTGAGCATTGCTTTGCTGCGTGAAAAAGTAATGCAATGGTCCAATAGTTGCTGCACTTCTCTGGCATCCCTTCCCCCCCCCTTTTTAATACTTTATTTTCAACAATACAACAGAACATTCCATGTTCTAAGCTTTCACAACAATCCCCTTTTTCCAGAAGTGGAACACAGACTAAGCATTTCCAGTCTCTGGGCCATTGTTTGGTTTTCCGTATCTGTTGATAGATTCTTGTTAAGATTTTGAGGGACTCAGTTTCTGTAGCATGAAATAGCTCTATTGGTATACCATCTACTCCTGGTGATTTATTTCTCCCAATTGCTTTGAATGCAGCTTTCATTTCACTTTCTAATATTTCAGGAAAGTAGCTGTGGGAAATGACATCAAGAGCTCTGCGGAGGGATTGATAGGGAGCCACCTGTTTCCTATTTCAGTTTCAAGGTTTGTATGCTTAACCCCTCTCCTCCAGACTCCCTTGTTCCCTTCCTTACCCAGTTTTCCATGCAAGCTGCCCTGCGTTGCAGTCGAGCCTGGAGCCTTTCCCCCTCTCCACCAGGTGCCCCAAATTCATTCACCAGCTGCTGTGACTGCTCCAGCTCTTCGGGGCTTACCAGGGGCTCCAAAGAGCGCAGATATCGAGCCATGGTTTGCGCTAGAGGGGGCAAAGGTTGTCGCGGGAGCGGGAAGGTGGATGCATTTCTGGGATGGAGTGCCTGGAAGGGAGAAGGTTTATTTACTTTATTTATAGTCCACATTACTGGAGGAGAATCAAGGTGGATTTCATTGTCACACACAGAGTAAATTTCTGCCAACAAACCACCCTGACCCAATACAAACATTATATGAGATCAAGTTATATTATTATTTATTTATAGTCCACCTTTCACACTGAGACCCAAGGCAGATTACACAGTCAACAGCTAGGACATTCAGTGAACAAATACAATACGGTACAGGTTGTAGAATTTGAAAACAAACATAAATCTGAATACAGAGATTAGACATTTAAACATGTCCGCCTAGTACCCTTGTGGCCCAAACACCTTCAGGCTCTCATGGGGTTTCCATCACTCACCTATCCAAGTCCATATGTACTTCGGCAATGTCCTAGAAAGAGATACTCCCTCAGATCACACACTAGGCCCACCACACATGCATGTTGACTTAAATGAATGTAGTTCCACCGGTTAAATGTGTTAAAGAGTTCCCACAAGTCAAATACTTCTCCCTTCCCCATCCAAAACACTTAACAGCTCAAACCCATTACTTTATTGAAAGAAGCTCTTTTACCCTGATAGAAGTTGTCAAGAGGTAAGTCACAGATAAGGGAGAGAGCCAGTCCGGTGCAGACGTTAAGGGCCCCTAACCTAGCCTTATTTATTTTTATTTATTTCATTCAACTTATACCTCACCCTTCCCGCAAGTGGGCTAAGGGCAGCTTCCAACAAATATACTGTTAAAATACAATGAAAACCTTATTAACACATTAAAATTCAGGCACCTCCAGGCACTTTCAGAGTTTTAAGACAGGATGGTGAGAATGCTACCACAAAGCGACTGGTCCTGTCCCCAGCCCACAGCAGTCACAAAATGGTTACCACAAAGGTGGGTCTGGTACTTTGGTTTAGGGAAGAGATGCTGTTTGCTTTCATAATACTCTCTGCATAGACTCAGGGAGAGGTTTCCAAACCAAGAGGTGTCAAAAAGCCTGTGTCCATTGCCAAGCCAAGGGAACAGAGCTTGATGTGCTCGCGAATGACTTAAAAGCTCTGTGTCATGTGCCCTACCCCCTTCCTCCTGGACATTATCCTCTGGACTCTATTTATTTTGAAATGTTATGTGCCATGTCTCAAGAGATCTTCCTGAAGCAAAGCATTACATTAAAATCTTAACAAGACAACATAAAACATCCAGCACTTTAAAACAAGAGTCATAAAATAGTCCTCAGCTTTTAAAAACAGCTTTTTAAAAATGGAGCTCCCTCAGTTAGAAGCCAAGGTAAAAAGAATGTTTTTGTTAGGAAATAGCACACGAGGTCTCCAGTGTGATTTTTTTCAGGGATTCATTGGCATAAATCTGTGTATGGTTTACATGTGAATTGCTGGCAGTTGTTCACCTCTATCATTTCCTTTTTTGTAAAGCCTCTCTAAGAAGCTCTTGAGACCCAGAAAAACCTTTTCCTGCCATTCCCTTTACAGTACCATCCTACCTACCTTACCAATATACTTGAACATAAAAATTAATTTCCTTTTTTTGAAGAGCCATATTTGTTTCCATATTAAGCCAGGTTGTAGACCCCAGCATAACAGCCAGCTATTTCCATTCATTACGGCAAAACGCACAGACCATATTCTACCCAATTATATAGTAAGAAGGTACATTATGGCAAAATGCACAGACCATATTATACCCACTTAATACAGCAAGAAGTTAAGAAAAACCTTGGAGAAAGATGAGCTAGAAATATCTGAAATAGCCTGCTCCAGGCATTCTGCCAATGTGTACAATAATAATAATAATCTTAGCATGTACAGAGCACTTAAAAATGGTCCAAGTATTTTGTGTACTTGGTAGTTCTATGCATTGGAGATAAGAAGTTGAAGATGAAGGACAGTAGCTTGCCTAAGCAAGGCCACATAATGAGATACATGGGACAAACTATTATTACTCTGTGGCTGATGGAATAACTCATAAAATGCTTCCCTCCCCCGCAATTCCATGTAATAAATAAAACTGTAGGAGTTTAGCCAGAAGTTGTTTCTGAACTATAGATTATATCAAGGTGATATAGGCCGGCCTGCTCCTCACTCTAGTAACTTAGAATGGTTGGTCCAAGACCCTGTGAGTTTAATGGAAAAGTAGGAATTTGTGCCTAAGGCAACAAGAACACTTTGTTGGGACATCCAACAAACAACACAATAATATTTGGATCGCAGAAATCTGGAACCAAGCAGAAATCTCAACAGAGCTGAAGCAAAGCATAAGCATTAACACGACACATTAAACAATGCATAAGTTACATAGTGGGATCCTCCTCACAGCAACAAAGAGTACAAACTATACACAATAGTATAGTCCACAGTTCCTATCCCTTTACCAAAGCACCTTTCCAAACCATTTTATTATAGCACAGCCCTATTACCTGTGTAACAAAGCTCTCCTGAGTAATTCAGATTTGCATAGTTTGCAAAAAGCTAAGATAGTGACAGCTTTCCTGACCTCCATCCCCTAAGGTGGAGGCCACAACAGAGAATGCATGTTTACAGGCAATTGTTGATTTTGCCCATTGCCAGAGTAGCACCCGCAGAAGGTCATGCCCAGATAAGTAAAGCCATTGTGGTGGAGCATAGGGGAGAGGAGATTCTGCAGAAATGAGGGACCAAGGCCATAAATGGCTTTGTCTGTGATGGACAAAACCTTGAATTGAGCCCACTAACTGATAGGCAGCCAACGGAGTGACTCACAATGGGAGTAATATGCATGCGCCACCTAGCTCTTGATAAAGACTGAACTGTGGCATTCTGCACCAACTGGAGTCTCCAGAGTTGACTTTGAGGGGAGACCTATGTAGAGTGCTGCCTTGAACCACAAAGAAAAGTGGGATTAAAATGTCTGAATAATTAATGAATTACAGTGGTCTACTCTCAATGTTACCATGGCTTGGATCCCAGCAGCCAGATCTGCAAAGTCAAGCCATCTTTCATGCTAGAGTGAGTTGGAAGAAAGCGGGGGGGGGGGGGTTGCAGCTTGCTTCTCCAGCTATATGTCGTACCCAAGAGAACCCCAAAACTCTTAACCAAGTCAGCAAAGGTTAGCTGAATCTCAGGTTTCCCAACCAGTCCAGGCTTCAGTTTCAATTTGTTCACTCTTAGCTATTTAACCACAGCAGTCAAACAGTGATTCAGGGACCTCTATCACATCAACAAGATATCTGGATAGTTAGATAAAGCGGGGTATCATTAACAAATTGATGGCAGCCATCTCCAGCACTACAAACGACTTGTCCTACGGGCTTTACATAGAGATTGAAAAGCATGTGTTTTGTGTAATCCTGAAGGATAGGTTTCAAACTGGTAATAACTGGCCTCCAATGGCAACCCTTGGAATCTATTCATGAGGAATCATTTGGACAAGTTCAATGCACATTCCTGATACCTTACTTCTGCCTCCAGACACCTCAACAGGATAGCATGACCTACTGTTTCTAAGGCTGCAGACAGATCCAAAAAGAACAAGAAAGAAACATGGCTTTTGTCTACATTCAGATGCAGATCATCAGCTGAAGACAAGGCTGTCTCCATCCCGTAACTCAGCCTGAAACCAGACTGAGAAGGGACCAGAGCAGAGGAGTTATCCAAGCAGACTTGGAATTGGTCTCCTACTGCTCTCCCAACCACTTCGCCGAAAAAGGGCAGATTACAGACTGGGCAATAAATGGCCACATCATTTTCCTGTAGGGATGGTTTGTTAAAGTAGTGGATGGATAAGGCCTCTTTGAGAGGCCTGAGGAAGATACCCTAAGTTAGTGACCGATTTATGACAAGCATTAAAGGCTCGTTGATACGTTCCTTAGAAGGGTCCAGGGCAGACCATAACAGCATCTCCTCTACCTCTCTAGGTCGCTCAGCTCCACAATAAACCATTCTGGATTGCAGTAGGGGCCATGAGCCATTTTTAACGGGACCCCCAGCAAGAACCCGCAAACTTTCACTGTCTACATAACGGCTTTCACGATAGCCGTAACGCTGCACGCCTGTCGCCTCCGAAGCAATTTAGATACATTGTCCAATTACAGTCGCGAACTTGTTGCACGTTTGCAACTTCGTCCACGGTAAACATCGCCAGGCAGCTGCTTCCACAGGGAACAGAGAAACATTTCGTTCGCCTCTGTTTTCTGGCTGCAATTTGCAGGCAACACGTGCAATCGTCGCGGGTCCCTACTCTGGCCAAGCAGATTGCAACTGTGGCTTCCGGGGCTAGTGGTCGGAATCGAACAGGATCTAGCCCGCCCTATTTTGTCCTTCAGGTTTACTTCTAATGAAGTTTGCAGCCCTATCCTGCGCCAGTTTACGCAGAACCAAGATTAGTGGGAGCTTTTATTACTCCCAAGTTACTAAGTCTAGAATTACAGTTTGAGACGCCTTTACAAACAGCCCGGGCTGCCCCTCTGCGCGCCCCACGTTTTGCACGTCCGCACTTCGCCATGGACGCAAAAACAACAATTGCCGCCACACCCACCCAAACCCTCCAAGGCGCCGCTGCAATGAAAACAGAAGGGAACTCCCCGCTCTTTACAACGACCACTGTCGACTCACCGGCCCTAGCAGAACGGGGGGCTTTTTGCAGCGCCATGGCTGCCACACCAGCCGCCACCTTCCCATAGCAAGAGTCCCATACGCCCTTCCTACAACTGAGGGGCTGCCAAGGCTTAGGGGGAGGGGAGGGCTCTTATTGACCCGGCTGCAAATAATTGTCACTTCCTGGGAACGAGAGGAAGCTGAAAGGGGGTTGAGTGATTTTTCCTCCTCCCGCCTTCTCTATTTAAGAATCGCCATGAGCGTTCCGTCAGAAACATGCTCTGAATCTAGAGTGAATGGCGCGGGCTTTTATGCTTTTTCTAACAGGTTTTTCACTCTTATCTGCAAATAGATTTTTTTTTTGCAACACTTGCACGGAAAAGGATTGAATTCTCTTTATAGACCCGTTGCACATGTGTAGCAGGATGCAATTTCCAGCCCAAAGATTGCCACCTGCAGAGTGAGAAATGCCTGGGAGTCTGGTAGCAGAGCTTCGTGAGGGACCTCAGTGGGGAATAATGCCATAAAGTCTACCCTCTAAAGCAGTAGTTTTTTCTTGGGGAATTGATCACAGTATTCAAAAGATCAGTTCTAATTCTGAGAGCTCTCCAGGCCCCACATGGAGGTAGGCAACCCTTCTAAGTTGCTAGCCTCCCTTCCCCACCCGCACGACTGCAGGAACGAAGAGGTGCAATCCACCCCCCACCTCACCCCCCATGACTTTGCAAAAGAATTTCACCGGCTGAAATTTTGCTCTATACAACTGAGAAAGGGTTCAGGGCCAGAAAAAGAAATAGCAAATTTAGAGCTCCGATTGCTATTGGTTTCTGCAAAAAGACTTTATTTTCCACATGGTTTTTTTTGTGTGTGTGCCTCTCCTGGAGTGTTGTTGTGGAACCAGCTACAGGACATTGTCATTTAATCACTCACTTTCCTTATTCTCAGCCTGCATAAACCTGGTTTAATACAATCTTCTCTGAACAAGTGTAGTCTAAACACATTATTACAGACAGTGTCTGACCAGAAAGGTGTGCATTTTCAAAGAGGGCAGGAGTGGTCAGGTAGATAGATAGGTAGATACATAACTTCAGATATGTTGGGCTTTAAAGGTCAGCACCAGCACCTTGAATTGTCCCCAGAAGCAAATTGGAAGCCAGTTAGATGGACTGACTGCCCTAGCTGCAGCATTCTGTGCCAACTGAAGTTTCCAAATACTTCTCAAGGGTAGACCCACGTACAGTGCATTGCAGTAATCTAAACTAGATGTTACCGGGGCGTGCACTACAGTGGCCGGATCTTTCCTGCCCAGGAAAGATTGCAGCTGACTAACCAGATGAAGCTGGTAAAAGGCACTACTGGCTACCAGCTATAGGCCTGGGTCCAATAGGACCCCCAAACTACAGACCTGGTCCTTCAAGGCGGGGGGTTTACAACTCCATCCAGAATGGGTGGCACCTTAATATCCCAGGTCAGACTTTCTCTTCACCAGTAGCATTTCCATCTTTGGGGGATTAAGCTTCAGTTTATTAGCCAGCACACACTCCCAAACTGCCTGCAGGAACCAGTTTAGGGCTTCTACAGCCTCCCTGGGATCAGCCAGAAATTTGATATAGAGCTGAGTGTCATCTGCATATGGGTGACAATCCAGCAGAAATCTCTGGATGACCCCACCCACTGGGTTCATGTAGATGTTGAAAGTACAGGGGATAAGATGGAACTTTGTGGCATCCCACAGGCTAAGGGGCTGAGCAGCAGTCTTCCAGCATCACCTTCCAAAACCCACCCTTCAGTTAGGATGGAAACCTCCGCAAAACAAACTGCCAGTCCCCAGCCCACAAAGGTGGCCTGGAAGGATACCATGGTTGATGGTACTGAAAGCAGCTGAGAGACCCAGGAGAACCAACAGAATCACACTCTCTCTATACATCTCCCAGAGCTGGTCATCCACTAGGGTGACCAAGGCTGTTTCAGTCCCATGACCAGGCCTAAAACCAGACTGGAAAGGATCTAAGCAATTTGACTCATCCAGGAAAGCTTGAAGTTGTCTAGGCACTACCTGTTCAGTCATCTTGCTCAAGAAAGGGACATTTGAGACTGGTTGATAGTTGTTGAGATCTTCTGGGTCCAGGGTACGCTTCTTTAGGAGAGGATGTACCATAGCCTGTTTCAAGGCTGTGGCTACCCCTTCCTCTTACACAAGGAGGCATTAACCACCTCTCAGACCCAGTCAGCCAGCAACCTTCCCCCAGGCAGATTTATGTAGCCAGGAAGGACAACGGTCATACAAACAGGTAGTAGGCCTCAACTTTGCAAGGATCGTGGCCACATCCTCAGACTGAATTAGGGTTGCTAGCCTCTAGATAGTGACTGGCAATCTCTTGGAATTACAAGTGAACCCCAGGCCGTAGAGATTAGTTCCTCTGGAGAAAATGGCTGCTGCTGAGGGTGAATTCTGGCATGATACCCTGCTGCAGTCCCTCCGTTTCCCAACCCCCACCCTCTCCAGGCTGCACCCCCAAAATCTCCAGGAATTTCCCAGCCTGGAGCTGACAACGCTAGTTAATAAACTGAAAAGCATCCTATTAAGGGGCTTTTAGAAGTCCTCTTTTAGAATCTATGTGTGAGCACATTCGAGCAAAAAGACTCACACACAAAAGAGGCAAATTTGCCTCTGTGGCAGATACTTTCTGAGACTGAACTACAGGTCAGCTCAATCTTGCAGTGAGGCAAGACAGTTCCTTATAACTGTAAACATTTTCTCTTGTTTTCATTTCTCTTACTAAGATTTAGCCTTGAATGTGTTATTTCCCAGAAGTATAACAAAAGTATGACTTCAGTATTGAGGTGTTTATATTACAGTAAGATCTAACTGTTGGGTGGCATGTATCCTGGGAAACGTAATTCTGAAAAACTGTATTAACATTTTTTATCTTTTATTCTGTAAACAATTGGCAATTATTCTGTAAACAATCAGTGCAAAGGGTATATAAGAATCTCTGATGTAACAGGTCTTTACACATATGAGCCAGAGAGAGGCAATATGTGTCTGAGTTTTATAAGCTCACACTTATTTGTAGATCACTGTGTTTGGAGTCTTGAATATATTTGAGTAAATGGTAATAGGGGAACTTATAGTTTGCAATAGAGTACTATTACAAAAATTCCTCTATCATATCCCAAATAACTGTACAAGTTACACCCTAGCACCATCTGACACTGTCACTGCTAATCTAGAGTCCAAGTCGGAAAGGATGCCAGAGACTTTATCTGCAAAGAGCTGAGCAAAACGGTCACAGGCAGTGGGCCACCAAGCAGTCTACTTCCTCCTGCAGGCAAGATCCCACTAGGGTTCTGACCACAAAACAACTCCACTGTCCTACACAGTGCAAACACAATGGTGGAGGAAAAGTGTTGTTTCTTTGCCACCATCACTGCAAAAGCGTACACTTTAAAATTAGCTTTCACTTGATAGATTTGTCCTGAGTCTTCCTCCATTGTCACTCCAGCTGTCTCCCTTGTGTTTTCATCACTCACAGCCCCTTGGTAAACCAAGTGGCTACATGGGCTCTGACCAGGGCTTTTTTTCAGGGAGAATGTGGGGAAACGAAGTTCCGGAACCTCTTGAAAATGGTCACATGGCTGGTGGCCATTTTCAAAGAGGGGAACCCACTGAGTTCCACTACCTCTTTTCCCAGAAAAAAAGCCCTGGCTCTGACACTTGAGGGAGGGTGTCTGGGAATGCTGGTACAAGCTAAACCGACACTCTGGGTGACAAAATGCTGGACTAATGCTGTGGAGACAGTGTGCATAGCGGTAAGAGCTTCAGACTAGATTTTGGGAGACTTGTGTCAAGAGGAACACTTTTTGCTGCTGTATCTGGAGATGATGAGAAAAACATTTCCTTGATATTTTTTTTCCACACACAATCTGTGACTAAACTAAAACCGCCCTGCTTCCTTATTCAGAGGAAAAAGAGAAGATGGGAAGGCACTGTAATAGCATGCAACATTTTTTGACTGGCCTATGCCTTTAACAAAGAGCTCAACATACAGAAACCAACAGGTGGGAAATCGGTTTCTTAGAACCTGGCTAGCGTTTAAAGCCCTCACAGCAGAACCAATAAAAAGGTGACAGCTCTAAGGGGGGTAAAGTGTTTGCTCTTTTTCAGAAACACCAGATGAGATGATAAAGGAACTGTATGGCTTCTGACTGCAGGGGGGAGCGCACGTGGGTAAATGCTTCTCCATGCCAAAAACAAAAACCCCCTTCTCCAAGACCTCCTTCAGAAAATGGTAGAGAAATATTGCAGCTTTAATATACTGGTGTTTTCATTATAGGAATAAGAGAGCATTCCACCTTTTGACCCTTTGCTTGCAATTTGAGGAGGTAAAATCCAGAAGCAGGTTTACTATTGTCCCTGCAGTCTGGGAACAGATACGATGTATGACACAAAGCTGCAAGCTGCTGCATACCTACCTGAGAGTGATCCCCTGAAAATATTAAGATTTGGGGAGGTGGGGGCAAGGTCGGAAGTACTTTGTGGAGTTCTATTAAAATTTCACCTTTGCCAAGGACTTGCTTAGTGGCCTGTGGCAAGATACCTGCTACAGTCATGCACACTTACTTGGAAGTAAGGCCTGTGAAACTCAGTGGGACTTAACTCTGAGTAAAAGATACATAGAACAGAGTTCTGATCTCTAATATGGGGGAAATGGCTCAAGATGGCTGTTGAGTAATCTTGAACTGCCAAAATGTATTCTTATTCGTCTCTACTTTAGGAATCTCTTCAGGAATTTAGTCTCTTTAGGAACCCAAAGCAGCTTACAGAAATCTCTAGATCAAATTAAACAATATAATTTAAATAATCCAAACAGATGAAGAGAAACCATTATGTTGGTCAGGTCCTGCTTTATCAGGCTGGCTTTCATAGGCCTCCAAATAGAGAGTCACAGGCTATGAACCATTTGGATTGTGCCTCAGGGCCTGTGTGTCTGGCCACACTCAACTAGGGTTGTCAATTGGCTATGCTCTAACAGAAGTTGAATGTATGGACATGGGAAGCAGGAGCTTTTCATGGGCATGGAGATAAATAACACCAGCTGGTAAATACCAGCCCATTAAACCTCCTCTTAGGGCCAATTAATACATTACAAAGTCCACGTGGCTGCTACAAGGACTTCAGATCCAATTGTGCTTGGAGTTCTGTACTGAGAACACATTGCCCTGTTGTGTGGAAGCCTGATTCAGATTGGGAATTGTGGTGCATAGAGAGAAGAAAGAACATAAGCCTCCTTCCTGCCTGGACTGTTTTTGTGACCTGAAATGGTTTTGGGGAGCTGTTTGTCCCATTGTGGAAACTTGCATATATTGATAGGAACTGGCAGCAGGGAAAGATCTGGGCCTCTCTGCTCAGATTGCTTAGCCTGCCAGGGTAACAGGTTGGTTGCTGTGTGAAATAGAATAGATGCCCCCCCCCGGGCTTGATCTAGCAAGCTCTTCTTAAGGTCTTATGCTCTTCCGTGTCTGTGTATTGCAGCAGAAGTTTGGGTTGGCTCTTTCAATTGTAAAAGGTTACTGACTGCTGAGCTAGAGTAATGCATATACTTCAGTTTTCAGCTCTTGGACTGACATTTCTTATTGAGGAGCATGTTATTGTTTACAATTTAGTCCTGTCCTTCCTCTCAGAAGTCAGGGTGATTTATGCCTACCATGTTATCCACACAACAACAGCCCTGTGCGGTAGGTTAAGCTGTGAGAGAATGACTGGCCGAGAGTCATCCAGTGAGCTTCATGGCACAGTATTTGAAAATGGGTCTCCCAGATCCCATACTACCTCTGTTACATTTCTAAATAAAACCAACAGTGGTTCAACCTCTTTCCCCTCAGAAAATGGCCGGCAACAATGTTTATGGGATGAAAGGGCTTCTTAGAGATGCTTTGCAGTCAGAGGAGAGCAGTTGCCAGTAATTTATGTGTGAACCATGTGCAGATTTATGCCAGTGCACGAACACTATCATGCAGGGTGTGCCGGTGTATATTTATGACTTCTTGTGAGATGTTTGCTGTTTCCTAATAAAGGACTTGCAACAACCAGTGTTTGCACTGTAGAAAGTTTATAGGCTATTAATCAACATGTGACTTAGCAGCAATGTTAAGCTATGTAGTTTGTTACGTAAATGAGCTTTCCTGTACTGTCTGTTTGTCAGTCTTTTGCTATGAATGCTAATGTCATTTGGCTCTTTTAATTGCAAAAGGTTTGTGACCCCTAGGCTAGAGTAGTACATGTCCTTTGGAGACATGTTAGAGAGCCAGTTTGATTGGCCTGCTGGGCAAGGCTGATCTTGCTTCCCATGGACAAAAAGAAGACACAGCCGAATATGATGAGCTGACCCTGATTGGTGTTACGTGTTGCAACCTTGGTAGTGCAAAGGCATTGTTGATGTTATGCTCATGAAACCAAGGTTAGCAACTGGGTCAGATCTGGCTGCCTATGGAATGTCATCTGGCCACCTCAACTGATGACCTAGGTACATGGTTGGTGTCACATTGGCTGGAGTCTGCAGACTTGCCAGTAAGTCCCCTGGATGGAGCTGTGGTCCTGTGGTCAACTAGTTTACTGTCTGCAGTAGGAATAGAATCACATTCTCTCCCTGGCTTGTACACTGCGAACCTTCATCGTATAATTTTCCTGTCTTTCTTGTCTCTCCCTGAAGCTTGTTGATCCTTTACAGCTCCTTGAACATTCACCTTTTTTTTGACATTAAACCACTTAACAGGCCCTTAACTAGCTTCTGAGTGTTTCCCCAGCAAACACAGGGCATGTGCCAAGTCAGCCACTGCTGGTAACACAACCCATCCCTGGGAGTTAACTTTGAACTGGAGAATCAGGACTTGCTGGCAGGGGAGTGGACTGCAAAGCTCTCTGGGTTTAGCCTCTGAATGTATTTGTAGTGGCATCTCTGAGGCTGTTGAAATATGTGAAAAATAAAGTGTGTGCTTGCAAATAACTACAGCTGTCAGGCATGGTTATTGGAGGGGAAATAAGGTTCTCATCCTAAAAGCGCTTACTAGAATGTAAGCCCCACTCAGTTCAGTAGGATCTACTTCTGTAAAACATGTTCAAGCTGGCACAAGTTCCACTGAGTTTGCAATCCTATGCGCACTTACATGGAAATACTATTGAACTCAATGGTATTTACTTCTGAGCCGCCCTGCTTAGGATGAGTTGTTGGACTTCTAAATTAATTTATGCAGGATTGCTGCATGGGTAAGTGCTTATTTTTTAAAATTGTTTAGTTGTTCTAAAATACATAAGCAAGGTTCAAGTCCAATAACACCTTAAAGAACAAGAGTCCCCAGGGTATAAGCTTTTGAGAGTCAAGCTGTTTTTTCTGTTTGAAGATGAAACTTCAAAAGGTTACAAGGTGAGAATGCTGAAATCAAGTTCATCACAAATTCAGAACAGACTCCCCCACCCCACCCCTAATAGAGACATAAGATTCTTCTCTCAATACACATGCTAATTTTCTACTCCTCTCTTGCTTTAATTAAGTTAATTATTTTTCACCTTGTACCTTCTCATCTTATTTTACTTCTTTGCAACACCCCTCCGGCCTTCTGACTGGGATATAAAGACTCAGAGGAAACGTGACTCCCCAAAGCTTATATCCTGGAAAGTCTTTTTGGTTTTTTAATCAAAGAGAGTCCAGTAGCACCTACCATCGTGGCTACCCGCCTGAAATGAAGCTATAAAAATATATAATTATGTTTTTATTCCTGCTCTTATTTCACAAAGATTAGGACGGTGGGTAAGCTGCACAGAAAAGCAATCCGGAACAGACCTACTCAGAAGTAAATTCCACTATATTCAGTGGGCCTTACTCTTAGGAAAGTATTGCAGGTCTCGAGGGAACGTTCTAGTAAGATGGAAAGACTGGTCCCAACTAACTAGGGCGCATCCCTCCTATGCCTTCCTCGGGCAGGCGCTTGTTATAATGCGCAGAAGATAAATGAGGTGGGGGCGGGAATGGAACGTTGCTCCGTTTGGTTGCCAGGGACGCCTGCGCGGTTGCCGGGGGTGGGAGAAGCATTCCCGGATCTGACGCGCGCGCCCTAGCACGAGAGGGGGAAATAAACAACCAGAGAGAGACGCGCAGAAAGAGATCAGCTGGCGGATGGGGGCAGGGACGCGGTTGGTGCATTGATCCAGGCAAGAACCTTAAAAGGCTGGGTGGGGGAGATAACCAGGAACATGCTGCTAGTTTAATGGCATGGAAAAGAAACCACCTAGGTTACCCATTGAATGCGTGGACTGTGAGAAAACTGGATTTAGCAGAAGCAAGTGATGAATTGCACCATAGTTTTACTGGGGGTGGGGAAGTGGAGGAGAGGGTAGGTAACAGGATGAATGTGGGTCTGTTGGACTTTTTAAGCACAATGAACATTTGGGTTGAGGAAGAGGCTCTAGAACTGTAGGCTAGGCAAGGAAGGAGTTTCTTGGTTCAAAAAACCAAAACTCTATGGGATTATCAGTTCCAGATGGCTCTTGTGCCTTTAAGAGACGCATAGAAGGGCGACTTTTCGCCAGACTAAAACAAGAGCCCGGCGGCATTTTAGAGTCTTAACATTTATGGTAGCGTAAATGTTGTTGGTCTCTAAGGTGCTACTGGATTCTTGCTTTCTGAGGTGGGCTTACCCATCTGGAATTTCCCCCAGATGTTGTGCCTTTTCCTGTCCAGGGCAAAACAGCAGTGATGGAAGAAGCCGCACTTTGTGGGATTGTTCCCTCCGTGCGAGTCTTAAAGGTATAGGCGCCTTAGTACGTCGATCTGCGAGGCTTACACTTGGTGTTTGTTACAGGATAGTTTTGCAATGAATGGGGAATATCTCGGGTGGCTGGTGGGTGGGTGAGCTTCTACCCCCTCCCCCAAACCTGGCTGGTCGTTCTCAAGGCGTCAGTTGCAAATGGGGTGATTTGGGTGATAATGGGAAAAGTGTATCACCCCCCTTCCCCCAGCCTAGTCTCAATGGCCAATGTAATTGTGCCTTTAACATTTATTCTGCAATAGTCTAAGTTGACACAAGATTCCTGATTCATTTTTTTGCGCCTTTGATGTGCAGAAGTCGGCAGGAGAAACTTTCCCACAACAAGGAAGTGTCAATGAGGTAACCTGCTATTGATAATAAGATCATAATAATATTTGCTTTATATACTGCCCTTCGGGACAACTTAACGCCACTCAGAGCGGTTTACAAAGTGTGCTAATATTGCACTTCAAGATGCTGAGAAAGGCAAAAGAACTGACCTGAACCTTCCCCCGCCCCTTTAATAATATGGTAACTGTGCTCCTTTCTAGGAGTTGTTAAGACAGTTTTATAGGCAAATGACTCTCCCTTTTAACAACCGTGTTGCGGCCCATGATGAATTTGCACACAGCATTTGTTGATTTAATGGGATTTTTTAAAAAAATGCTAGTTTACAGTTTTGAAATGTGATTGATTAACAGGAGGAAGCACTACCTGATAGCTATTTAGGTTGGCTTTGAGCCCCAACTTGCCCTGAGAACACAAACGTTTCCCAGCGGTGTTTTGTGTGAAACGGAACGTCTACCATGGTTTCTCCTTGGGGATTTCAGTTCCTTGATTCCAATCTGCTGTGCTATTTACATGCTACGGTTAATCATTAAAAGCATTCTCCTTTTCTTTCCGTCTGTTCAGAATGTTGAGTGAACTTTTCTGCACTTCCCTAGGAAGAAGACCGTACAGAGGAAATGTATGCTCTTGCAGGGAATCTCTGACACAAAGGAACAAAACGGTTCCTTTTGATGTTAATGCCTATCAATGAGTTCATCAGTTAGGTGGGGAGGAGGTCATTGTCCTTCCTCAGATAGTTTAATTCCATCAACACCCCCCCCCCATATATAGCTTACTCTAACTGGTCTTTTCATCTACCTGTTACAGAGGTCATTGATGGGGACAAGGGAACCTCTGGGTTTGCTACTAACAGTTCAATCCTGAAAGGAAGAACAAGGTTCAAGTACCATAGCACCTTAAAGCCCAGCACAATTTCTAGGGCATAAGCTTTTTGACAGTAATTGAATTGCTCTCCCTGCCATAAACTTTTTCTGGCCTGTAAAAGTTTCCGTAGGTAAGGGGTCCTTCGGATTTGAAAAATTAGGGCTTCCTCCGTGCGAAAAAGGTTGGGAAACGCTGCTCTAAGAGAGCCACTGCCGGTCTTTGTAGAAAGCGTAAACTCTGATAGACTAATGAATCGGTATAAGGTGGCATCAAGTGTTCATAATCTTAAACTATAATAAAATGTAAAAAAAATAGTGTAGGTGGTACATTATTTCAGAAGTAAATAGAGCTTTCATGAATGCGGAACCCCCCATGTAAATAAATATCAGTAGGTTTGGGGGAAGGGAACTATTAAAAACTGAAGCAAAAATGTAGGTCTTCAGGGTTGCTTAAGTTTAATGAGTGGTCTAGACTGTTTTACTAGAAGGAAAAATGTGCAGGCTGCATTTTGCCAGAATCCTGTTCTCGCCTTCAGTGTTCTGGCCGATGCGTTCAGAAACATTAGGATGATTCACAAGTGCTTGAAGCTTTATTTTGAAATTTCCTTTTGAATAGTGAAGCAACCTTCTGCATGTTATTACATGTATTTAGCATTTGTATGGGTTTCCTGTTCTCCATCCCAGCGTACTACAAAAACACAGGCAAAATCTCTGGCAAAATTTCAGTTCTCCTTCCACTGAGGTTAAAATTCTGCATCCAGTTGGTACAAATTGTGTGCCACAAAAAAGATGGATCCTGTAACATTATACAAACGTAATACTTTTAAAAATACATTTAATTAATTAACTTGAAGAATAATTGATAATACATTTAATAATTTATTGTAGTTTGCATAATAACGTTTGGGTTTTGCTATTCATTGGTCATAGATGCAGAGGAGTTAGCCGTGTTAGTCTGTGGTAGCAAAATCAAAAAGAGTCCAGTAGCACCTTTAAGACTAACCAATTTTATTGTAGCATAAGCTTTCGAGAATCACAGTTCTCTTCGTCAGATGCCTGATACAGAGACTGGTCAAATACAGAAGGGGAGGAGAGAGAAGAGGCAATTAGGGGGAGGAAGGGGGAGGGAGCAATCAAAACATTCCTTTGCTAGTATATGTAAACATCTCCTTTTAGTGTGTGTATCAGTTGGCTTCAAAGGAGTTTGCCCTGTTAGTTTGTAGCAGCCAAACAGCTAGACCAGGGGTCCTCAAACTTTTTAAACAGGGGGCCAGTTCACTGTCCCTCAGATCGTTGGAGGGCTGGACTAAAAAAAAACTATGAACAAATTCCTATGCACGCTGCACATATCTTATTTTGAAGTAAAAAAAAAAAACAGGAACAAATACAATATTTAAAATGAAGAACAAGTAAAGTTAAATCAACAAACTTACCAGGATTTCAATGGGAACTATGGGCCTGCTTTTGGCTAATGAGATGGTCAACCAACTTTAAAAAAAAAGGCTCTCCTAACTTCAAAAAAAGGCTCTCCTAACTTCAAAAAAAGGTGCCCCCTATCTGCAAAAAAAAAAGACCTCCTAACTTCAGAAAAAAAGGCCCCCCTTAACCGCAAAAAAAAGATCACACCCGAGACTGAGAGGAGGAGTTGAGAGACAGAGAAAAGGAGGGGAGTCGGAGAGTGCGGCGCACATTCCACACATGCGCACTGTGGGCCCGGGACGAGTCGGCTGCTAAGCAGGACAGGCAGTGGCGGCAAAAACACCCGGCGGGCCGGATAGATGTCCTCGGCGGGCCGCATGTGGCCCGTGGGCCGTAGTTTGAGGACCCCTGAGCTAGACCATCCAATTCCAATGCAGTATGAGTCTTCGACAACCACAGCTCTCCCTGCCAGATGCATCTGACAAAGAGATCTGAGGTTCCCGAAAGCCCACGCCAGGTGCCACGGAGCTCCCCCAGACCCCACCTCTGTAAAGGAAATCTGTTACCTGTGGTAATGTGATAACCATTCATAGTCCCTATTCAGTCCCAGCTTGACAGTCAAATTTGCATATGAATTCCAGTTCAGCAGCCTCCCGTTGGATTTTGTTTTTGAAAGGTTTCTGTTGAACTACGGTGACCTTTAAGTCTTTGATGGAATGTCCTGGTAGATTGAAGTGTTCTCCCACTGGTTTCTGGACATTTCCATTTCTAATGTCAGATTTGTGTCCATTTATTCTTTTGCGTAGAGGTTGGCTGGTTTGTCCAATGTACAGAGCAGAAGGACATTGTTGGCACATGAGGGCATTAGCTGTGGCAAGAAGCTATACAGGATCCTGAAGCACTATCCCTAATTACGAGCAATGTTATTCTGCTATTCCTTCAGCTTCTGACGTATCAACTGGTATCCCCATGTGCTTTCAAGTGCATTTTTGCAGCTATAGGGTCTAGAAACTTGTTATTTTTAAGTTAAAAACTTAATTCAAGAGCCAGTGCAACACTGCACCTTATTTCCTTGCAAAACTCTATTTCAAGAGGATTTAAAAAAAAATTAAGTAATTTCTCTACGCTGCTGTCTTCACAGAAATAAGCGGCAAAAAAGTATTTTTGTTGATGGAAAATAATGGAATACTACTTCTGTCATAGGTTATATTATTAATGTTTGGAGTACTGCACATGCTGTCATTGCATGAATTTCAGGCACTTATTGGGTGATGTCTGGGATGTTACATCACCCATTGTGTGCTCTTCCTACCCTATTCTATCTTCACACTATTTTAAGAAACTAAATTAAAATTTTATTTTTCTGACTCTTTGTAGACTTGAAGTGACTGCTCTGGGAGTGATCACAAATAAAGAAGTGGGCAGAATAAAACTGAAAGCAATCCTCCATAATAGTTCTTTTTTGACTTCTTGGTTGTGTGCTCCTCAGGTTTGCTGCAAAATTTTGTTAATTGTATTGTCGAAGGCTTTCACGGCCGGAGAACGATGGTTGTTGTGGGTTTTCCGGGCTGTATTGCCGTGGTCTTGGCGCCAAGACCACGGCAATACAGCCCGGAAAACCCACAACAACCATTTTGTTAATTCTTGGTTAGGAATGTTTTAGGTGGGTAGCTGTGTTGGTCTGCAGTAGAACAGCTGGATCTGAGTCCAGTGGGACCTGGACTCAGACCATCTGGACTAGAGACCAACTAGATTTTTAGGGTATAAATGTTAAGAGTCAGAATCAGAACTTCTAAGAGTCAGAGCTCCCTTCTTGTGGTCTCTAAGGTGCCAGTGGACACACATCCCTTGTTAGGAACATCAGCTTTCTACCTTGGTGCAGGTCAAAGCAGGGTTAGGTAACTTAACTGAGAGAGCCGTCACTGTTTCATCCCTTCTGACATTCCCCAGATCTTCTCTCCTTGTGTTCTCCCAGTGTCCTTTTCTCTGGGTCGGTGTAATCCTCTCATATTTCACTAGTGCTGAGGAAAATGATTATTTTGCCTTCATTTATCTGAAATGTTTTTACCCTGCCTTTCCACAGGGCAGCATAATAACATTCATGCTGTCCAATACCAAACCACAATAGAAACGGCAATATGATCCATGGCAGAAAAATCTATATTAAAAGATCAAGAATTGAACCATTTTAAAGCTCCAGTTTAAAACAGAAATTTTAAAGCAGCAGTGGATGGCACAGCCTTAGTGAACCACCAAAAGCTGAGAAGTTGCCTAGTGCCTAAATAAATTGAAATATAAATAAATATAAAATAAATGGTAGCAGAGAATGGAGTCAAGTACACAGGGTTATGGAACTTCGTAAATAGGGAATGAAGTCCAAAGAAACCTTCAAATATGAGGGGTTGCCAGCAGTCCTTTGCTGCTTAGCTAGGCAGGCTCATACCAAAATTGGAAGCGGCATGAGATCACTTCCTGTCAGCCATTTCCTGGCCAATCAGATGTTGTAGCACTGAGCTACAGCCCCTCAATGACTTTGAAAGGGCACATTTTGGAAGGATAGATCCATCAATGGTTAACCATGATGGCTAAATTGAATTCTCTTGTTTTTTTTTATAGTATATACCCAAAATTGCTCTTCAGGGTTATCTGGTTGGTCACTTAGGAAATTGGATGCTAGACCCTTGGTCTATTCCAGCAGGGCTTTTTATATGCTTACCTTTCTCCTGACTCACCTTCAGGTGCAAACAATGTGCCTTTCCAACTGTGGGATGCGTGTTTACTAAATACATGGTTTTCTAAGCCATGAAAGGATGCAGTTAGAGGGTTTAGCCCTTCCTCCCCTCCAGAGCTGAAAGGTAAGATAATGTTGCATTATAACCTGGCTCCCAGACTATAGATCAAAAAACCTGCAGTGAGGCCACATACAGACAGGGGACATAATCTGTACCCCAAAACATTTTAATAATCCCACATGAAGAATGCCAACTGATAGTCTATTGAAATTATGGGTGGTATTCTGGGGTTACCTAACATTCTGGGGTAGGGATCCGTGCTGGAGGAATGGAATTTCCCTCCCCTGTGTGTCTCAGAGATCCCCACTTGTACACTTCTGTTTAATTACATACTCAAAATAATCTTGCTTGCAGAGTTTTGCATATTGTAAGTTCTTGATCAGTGGCAAATCTCTTTTGAATTGCTTAAGATGAGCAGTAGATAACAAAATGTAGAACACCTGGAATTGTTTGATAAGCTTTGTCTGGGGTTAACTCATGTAAATATGTTACAAGATACATCTGTTTCTAAAAGATTTTTTACCTCCCCCCCCAAAAAACTACTTCATAGACACACTACTACAAAAAAACCCCATTTTTTATTTATTACATTTCTAGACCACCCTCCCCGTCGGACAGGCTCAGGGCGGTGTAACAACATACAATTTATAACATGCAGTTTAAAACAATAAAAACATTATAAATAAACATTTAAAAACATTATTCCATGTGCAATAAAATTTCTCAAAAGGCTGGTATAAATATTAAAATTCAGCATTTTAGGTGCAGGGCTTGGCTCTTACGTAATGACCTGCGTCACACTTTATGAGCTCCTGCATGGGTGGTGGACGGTCTTCAGTGGTTTGGCCGGCAAGAGGACAGCCTAGCCCCCACCAAGTGCCTGGTGGAACATCTCCATCTTGCAGGCCCGGCAGAAAGATAACAAATCCCGCTGGGCCCTAGTCTCCTCAGACAGAGAGTTCCACCAGGTCGGAGCCAGGACCGAAAAGGCCCTGGCTCTGGTAGATGCCAGACGGACCTCCCTGGGCCCAGGGACCATCAGCAACTGCTTATTAGCTGATCGAAACAACCTCTGGGGAACATATGGGGAGATTCCATAATGGTATTCCAGTCCTGCTGGCGTTATTATACAATCATCCCATGGCACCAGCTCACTGGACAGGCTTGTCTAGGATATGACTGTACTGTTGCCCATACTTGTGGGCCCCTTCACTGCATTCTGTGGCTGCAGCTAAAGATCAGCACGAGAACCACTTGCCTAGCAAACAGAAAGCAAGCAGTTGTTCTTAGCAAGGAAGTGGGGAGGAAGCTTGATTGAGCAAGCCTAGATGTGGAATATCTGGAAGGAGGTTTTCGTGGTTTGGGAGGATCTTGGGCATTTTTACCACACAACAGAGAGCTTCCCACAGAAGCTGTTGCGAGGATGGGTGACTCCCCTTTGGCGTGGTCTCTGAGATGACTTGACAGTTTGTTTCTAGCTCATTAGCCAAGAACGTTTATACTTTAATCAATCTCTCTCCCTTCTTTGACAGATGTACCCTTTTTAGATAGGCTTTTGTCAGGTCTTCAGAAACACTTATGATTCAGTGTGACTGGTTCATTGTTAATGAATAGTCCGCATTCTCCTAGTGAACATGTTGTTTTGTGTCCTGCCTGTTTTTTCCCCTGTGTACCTTGGCTGAGTCAGGTGTCATAATTTAGTGCAGAGGAATGGACTTGAAGCACATTTAAATTCCAGTGAGGCTTTTGCCCTGCCTTAGCCTCTTTAAAGTACCACTGTTGGGGGAGCATCCATGTGACATCCTCTGTCCATTCTATTTCTGCGTTTTCCTTTGCTTCCCTGGACTCTTTTTAAAGTCTGGTTTTGGTACAATCTTTTTGGAAAGGTTGCAGTCAAAGAGCCTTTGGATGCTGTACAGGTAGGAAGATGTTCATTTTTGCGGGTTCCACCTGCTTCGGCCCAGTTTTTCTTGCCTGGCCCTGTGACTGCCATACCTATCACACCAGAGGGATTTTTCAGGGTGACTTAAAGAATTGGAATTGCTAGATCACTATAGCAATATAAAGATCTGTTGACAAGATCTTTTAGTTCCCAGCTTTCATTTTAAAAAGTTCGTTTCCAGCTCTTTTTGTTGCAGAGTTATAAGGGATGGAAAGATGCAGGCTGCACATTTCCCTTTATAACTCCCCAATAAAAAGGGCTAGAGGGCTTACTTTTTAAAAATGAAAGCTGGAATCTAGTAGTTTGTAGCAATAGCAGAATGAACTAGTAATTCCTGATTTTTTTTAATCCCTAAGGTAGCAGGGGAAGAGATGATCGTGGTGGGGAGAAAGTGCAGGGGAAAGAGCTGTGTGGGTGCCCTGTTGCCACTACAAATGTCTCTGCATCCACAGCGGCAATGTAGGCTACCCAGAGAATTGCCTCCTTATTGAAGCAGCCAGAGAGAATTGAGAGAGGAGGTGATACAAATGTGTCTGAGCCAGTTTGGTGTAGTGGTTAAGAGCACGGGACTCTAATCTGGAGAGCCGGGTTTGATTCCCCACTCCTCCACAAAGCCAGCTGGGTGACCTTGGGCGAGTCACAGTTCTCTTGAGCTCTCTTAGCCCCACCCACCTCACAGGGTGATTGTTGTGGGGTAATAATAGTAACACTTTGTAAACCGCTCTGAGTGGGCATTAAGTTGTCCTGAAGGGCGGTATATAAATCGAATGTTGTTGTTGTTGTTGTTGTTGTTGTTGTTGTTATTATTATTATTATTATTATTATTATTATTATTATTATTATTATATTGGGTGACACATGGAGAAGGAACCTGACTGACCTTTGGGTGCACCTGCTGAAATTTTGATCTTTCCCCTGTAACTTCTGCCAATTTCGACCTTTGTCATGATGCTTTAAAGCATGACAGAAATGTGAACTCGGTTGTATTCACTGGGAATCAAAACTTGGCAGCAGAAACTCAGACCTTATGCCTGATGTCTCATGAAATGCAAAATGTCCAGCTGTTACCTATTTTAAGTAGCAGAGCAATCTCCCCGCCCCCCCTTACTCTGTGAATGGTGTGTGCTGCATATTTATCGGAACTTGCTTGCTAATTGTGCTTGTTTGGCTGACGCAGTTGTGTCTGCCTGACGTGCTGGTATGAAATCTGTGAACGGCAGCCCTTTCCAGGTGTGACATCCATGCCCGCCAACCGGGTGTAGATTCTCCTAGTACATGAGGTTCACCATGTTTGAACAGGGGAAACGTGAATATTTTGCTTGTACGTACTGCTTTGGAACATGCAAACCAACTGCTGGATTTCCCAGGGTTTTGGTTTGCATAAAACAAAGCAGCATACATATGCAAAATAAATGCGTTCTCCTTGTTCGACAACAACATGGTGACTGGGCATATTGGGAGCAGGTGGCATATCCTTCGAATGTGTGTGGTTGCAAGGCTCCCAATACATGTGGATGTAACATCTGAAAAGGGCTTTTATGACTACAAGATCCCCAAGAATTTTTTTTTACTGAGAAGAGGCAGGAGCATTGTGCTTTCAAAATACTTGTTCTTAACTCTTAGAACAAATTTAATGTGTACACCAATTGTCCATTTTTAATTTTACGGTTGTGTGCAGTCTTCATTTCAACTCACCAATTCCTTTTCTTATTTACATCCAACCAAGATGGTGTTATGTGAGGGTTGTCCCATTTTGAAACCCTGTGAAGCAGGCAAGGTTGAGACATAGTGATTGGTTGTGGTGAGTGACTTTTATTGCTGAGTGGGGATTTGTACCCACATCTTCCTGGTCTGCCTCGGACACTGGATCCTCTGTTTGGACATTCTGGATCCATTTCAATACAGCTTCAGGCTGGGATTCAGAACAGAAAGTACATTGGTCACCTTGGTTGATGTCCTCTACTGAGAACTACACAGAGGGAGTGTGACGTGGCTAGTTCTGCTGGATCTCTCAGCAGCCTTTGAGATCATTGACCACGGTATCCTTCATTGACCACGGTATCCTTCATTGACCACGGTATCCTTCATTGACCATGGTATCCTTCTGAGTTGCCTCTCGAACCTGGGAGTCAGGGGCACCATGTTGTGGTGGTTCGAGTCCTATCTGGGTGATTGGGCTCAGAAGGTGGTACTAGGGGCCTCCTGCTCTACTCCCTGGTCATTGACCTACGGAGTCCCATAGGGCTCAATTTTATCCCCCATGTTATTTAATATTTACATGAAGCCACCGGGAAAGATCATCAGGAGGTTTGGGCTGTGGTGTCACCAACATGCGGATGATACCCAGCTCTGTCTTCCTTTCCATCTAATTCCAAGGATGCTGTTAATGTTCTGAACCAGTGTTTGGAGTCAGTAATGGGCTGGATGAGGATTAACAGACTGTTTGTTGGCCATCTAAATCTTTGATTCAGGCTTCTTGGTCTGGTTGAGCACAAACTGAAACTTAATCCTGACAAGACAGAGATTCTCTGGATGAGTAGAAAGGCTGACCAGTGATATGAGATCTCCTGTGTCTTAGAGGAGGTTACCTTCCCCTTGAAAAGTCAGGTTCGCTGCTTAGGAGTACTGCTTGACACAGTGGTCATCTTAGAAAGCCACATGGCTGTAGTTGCTTGAAACGCATTTGTTCAGCTTTGGCTGGTGCTTCAGGAGTGTCCGTTCCTGGTTCCGTCAGATCTAGCCAAATCGATCTATGCCTTAGTTACATCTTGGCTGGACTATTGCAATGCAGTCTACTTTGGGCCACCCTTGAAGAGTGGTCAGAAACTGCATCTAGTGCAGAATGCCATGGCTAGACTGCTGGTTAGGGTCAGCTACTGGAACGTGTGGCCCTGATATTACAGCAGCTATGCTCATTACCAATTTGAGCACAAATTGAGGTGCTGGTTCTATCTTTTAAAGCCTCACATCGCTTGGGAACAGGATATCTTAAGGACTATCTTCTCCCCTATGTTCCTGCCCAAGAGCTAAGATCACAGCAGAAGGCCTTCCTGACTTTCCCAAAGAAGCTTGGTTGGTGGGTACACAAGAGAGGCCTTCTTAGTTGCCGCTCCATGACTGTGGAACGATCTTCCCAGGGAGGTGTGCCTTGCCCACCCCCCCATTCTATAGCTTCAGGACACAGCTGAAGACTGTTACATTTAGAACAGCTTTTAAATGTATTTTAACTGGGTTTTATGTCTTTTGATATTTTACATTGTAAGCTGACTTGAGCACCTTTGGAGGAAAGGCAGCTAATAAATATTTTAAATAAAATACCATGCTGGCTCCTGCTTTATAACAACTGCAGTTAAGTGTTGATTATGCAGGCTTAGTGCAATGATGCTACCTATTTTTATCACTGTAAAAAATTTCAGACCCTAGCAAACAATTGTGTGAAACTAACACATAATGGGCAGTTTGGCATAATGGATTTGCTGTTGCTATGTTTGGATGGGCTTTGTATCTGAGGGGGATTTTCTGGGAGGCGTTAGAACCCCATTCTGAAGTGTTATATCAATAATGGATACAAGATGCGGGAGTTTCTTGCTGTGTAGCTTGTCCCCCTGGCTTGTCATAGCACTTCTCTGAGAAGTCTAATGAAAATTTGGGACCCTGCCCTGAGGGAAAAGCAAGCAAAGGGCACAGGACAAATATGGGCAAACATTCAGTTGAAATGAAGTATGTCCATACTCTTCCTTGAAATGGGTCCAACTACTTTGGTTTGGTATCTGAATTGACGAAGCATGGTTTACCATTGACAGGCAAACTGAAATAGGGAAAGATGATCTGAACCTGGTTTGACCTGGTTTGGTCACCACAGTTTGCGTTAACCAAGTTTGGCACCGGATTGAAGTACTGAAGCTGTGGTGGGGGCTGTACACAGTGATGGGTTTGTGACATTAATTAACGTAACTAGTTTTATTTTAATGTAATACTCCTTATTTCTGATTGTAAGCCACTTGAATTACAAGAGGAGGGGGTGTAACTCTTACAAATAAATAGGCCTCTGAAGCTGAGAGGAAAACAGGAGCAGACAGAGCAGTTTAAACCAATGGTTCACCTATGGTACATTTGGAAGCTCTAGCAGCTGTTGTTTGTATTCTAAATTACAGCTGATGCAAACTGTGGTTTAGCATGATGTCTGAACTAAGCCATTGTTTATTACAATAAATATGTAGAACTCGGGACAGGTCTATAGTCATTCCTTCTGACAGGCAACTGCATCTAAACCTGAAGGCAGCTGCTGTACTTGCCTAGCTGTGGCTCCTCTCTTTAGTGCACAGGCAGAGCAAATACCATCCTATTTTATGCTGTTTACCACACGATTGTTTGGTGGAGAGTTCCATAGAGCAATTACAAGTTTGAAGATGTGGGAAAGATTACCGTTTCTGTACTTTAAACCTGCGACATGACCATTTCACCTGGTAACCTCTAGTTCTGCTAGTATGTGAGAAGGCTAACAATTTTGGCTGTCTGGTCAGCATGAGACATTTAATAGATCTCTATCATTTTAATTGTAGGCAATTTTTCATAGGTTTTGCATTCCTGTAGGGGTATAACTTTTGTGCTTGCAGTTTTATTTGTTTTTTTTTAAAAAAATGTACCTTCACTGGAGGTTGAATTACTGAAGTTGCCACAATCATGTTCAGCCTGCTGTCAGTGAAAACTAATTTCTTTTTAAAAATTGTTTGCTTGCTTTAAAAAGCTCTGTGCTCCAGGGATTCTGGGCTGTAAATGAGTGGCTGGCCAGAATCTGATATCTGTCAAGATGAAGTGTGATGTGTTTCCCTCCATTCATATGATAGTCATTGGTTCATCAAGTAGGTAGGTAAAAGGTAAAGGTGCAAGCACGAAGTCATTACTGACCCATGGGAAGACGTCGCATCACGACATTTTCTTGGCAGACTTTTTACTGGGGGGTTTGCCATTGCCTTCCCCAGTCATCTACATCAAGTAGGTATCTAAATAAAAATCGGTGCATGTAGGTCTTGAATATTTTTTTAGTGCAAACAAGTATATTATACAGATAAACAAACAATCCTCTCCTAGTTTAGGTATTTATCATACATTATTCATTGACTATTTCCTTTTTTATCTTCAGAGATGCAACTTAGTTTTTAGGGGTTTGGAAGGGGGGAATTTTCCTCGCATCAACTCTCAGAAGGGTTAGGGTCTTCCTTTTCACTACAGCGAGTTTAATTTTCCCAGATCAGAGTGATTTTGATGATGGGTTTGAATGGATCTGCCAGAAGTTTAGTATGTGTCAAAGGGTTAGGAAGGTTTTCTATACCTCCTCTTGCCTAGGGAGCGGGGAAGGAAATATATTAAAAGCTAGAGGTAGGAAGTTGTGCAGAATCTTAGCCAGAAATTTGGGCTGGAAGTGACCTATGTGAGACAGCAAAGGGTAGACACTTAAAAAAAAGGAAGAAGAAACCCCAGGATCTATTGTGCTCCACCTCTCGTAATATTAGAACCAGAAGTCATCACAGGAACTGAGGAGTGGGAGATTCAGGACAGAGAAAAGGAAGTACTTCTTCACACAGTGCATACTTAAATTGAGTTAAATTGCTGCCACAGGATGTGGGGATGGCTGCCAATTGTTGCAGTCATGTTGCTTGTGGGCTTCCTAGAGGCAGCTGGTCAGCCACCATGGGAACAGAATGCAGGACTGGGAGGGCCTTTGGTGTGATCCAACAAGGCTCTCCTCATATTCTTAAGTTCACAAAATTATGCCCATGTCAAGCTCTGTTTCTTTAGATATTTACACCTCACCTTTCTCTGCAATGGGGACCCAAAGTAGCTTAGAACATCACTCTCCCCTCCTCCATTTTATCCTCTCAACAACCCCATAAGGTAGGTTCGGCCAAAAGAAAGTGATTAGCCGAAGATCTCCTAGCAAGCTTCTGGTCTCAGAGTAGAGATTTGAGCCTGGGCCTTGCAGATCCTAGTCTGAGCTAGCTGTAACCGTTACATATTGCTGGCTGTCAGTTCACATCTGGCTTGGGGTGTGGGAGAAACGGGGTGCCACTTTGCTTGTTCCTTATCCTTTCTAAGGACTTCTGGCATTAGACAGTACTGTTCTAGTTGGTTGGAGGATTGTGGTGACATGATTGGTCCCAATGGGATTGCATTCAGAATACGTGAAGCTGCGTTCCACTGAGTCTGACTGTTGGTGTATCAAGGTAATTATTGTCTACTCCCACTTGGGTCTCAGGCAGAGGTCTTTTCCATCGCCTTCTGCCTGATCCTTTTAACTGGAGGTGCCAAGGGTTGAACCATGAACCTTCTGTATGTGAAGCAGATGCTCTGCCACTGAGGCACAACCCCTCCCTCTTATGGGACTATCCCACATCAAGAAACTTGGGGTGACTCTGGAATACTCATGGGTGTCTCATCACAGATGCTGTAATCTTTTCACAGGGAAAGGTCATATTCATCCAATTGAACAATTGGCAAACATCATTGGTGATTCATTATGAATTTGAAACTTAATAACAAGAATAAAATAATTGCTTTGCTGGATCAGACTCAAGAACTAGTCCAGTAGCAGTTCTTGGAAGCCCACAGGCAGAGCATCACAGGGATAGCCATCCAATGTGGCTTGTGGTAAGTAGCTGAGTAAGATTTGGGGGGGGGCAATCAGTGGGAGGGCTTCTAGTGTCCCTACCCCACTGGCAGACCTCCTGAGGACACCTGGTTTTTTGCCACTGTGTGACACAGAGTGTTGGTGGGCCATTGGCCTGATCCAACATGGCTTCTATTATGTTCTTATGTATTTAGAGGTATCTGGCCTCTCCAGGTGGCTTATGGCTAATGCCCATAAACAGACTCGTCTATGAATACAAATTAGTAATAATATTCAATGGTTTATGCTTTTTTTAACTACCCAGAATACTGCTTCCCTTTGGAATTGTTTTCTTATGAGATGTAACCTTCAGTGCTAAAGAACATGAAGAGGCTGTGAATACAAACTGGGCCATAGAATTATCTGAGATGACAATATCTGGTGGACTCATGTGCCAGCCTTCTAAATTAAATATTTGGGGGAGAGGTTGTGATGCAACATGACGTGGGTGTTCATCCTGGAACAACTGCTTGCTGTAGGCCAGTGGCAAATTGCAAGCCTGTTTGATGTTAACTTAAATTATATCTTTAAAGATTCCAATTTAGCTTACTTCCTATCTCTTCTGTGTGTTTTCTTTGTTCTTCAATGTGTCATAATAACCAAAGAGGGCTGGAAAAAATCCAAAATTACTTACTGCCTCTAGGATTGTAAAAACTTGTAAAACTACAAAGGATCTATATTTTGTAGGTGCTGAATAGAACACGCTTCTGGGAATTATTGGCCTGATTCCATTTCTTAGTCATGTAACCCCTTCCTAGTTTTCAAAATGTTACATCTAAGAATACCGTATTAGCTAGGGTGTCCATGGTTCAGATGTCAGCTCTGCCACGGAATTAATGGCATGTATCCTGCTGCTCTGCTGAGTAAAGCTAAGTGCCTTCCCATGCCTAAGGAGCTTTCTTCCAATTTAAATGACTCTTCTTCCAGCGGAAGAGCTACTTAAGTTGGAGCAAGGCTCCTCTGGCTGGATGCTAGTAAATTTTAGGTAGCCTTAGGCAATCTTCAGTTTGTCATCCCCTGCCCCTGTCTGTAATATGGGGATAATGCTGACTCACCCTACAAAGTTTGTGACATGTGAATGAGTAAGGAGAACAATGCCTTTTAGTGCTGGGGAGGGAAATCCTAGAAGTTAAGACCAGTGCCAAAGGCACAGACAACATGATCCTGTGTATAAAGGGGTCTACAGCCTATGGCTGTAAAGCCAAACGTGGTTCCATCTGGTACCAAATATGGCTATACTAAAAAGAAAGCAATTTTTTTAAAGGTTCATGGGAGGAGTTAGAGCGGAACTACAAGTGACAAAAGGCACAGATTGGACACTTGTCAGCTTCCCTCAAGTTTTGATGGGAAATGTAGGCAGCTTGGCGGAATGTTGGACAAGTGACAGTTGAAAAGTCCATTGGACAGCAGTCAGAGAGCCAAGCTGCAAGACTAGGATGCCTACATTTCCCATCAAAACTTGAGGGAAGCTGACAAGTGTCCAACCTGTGCCTTTTGTCACTTGTAGTTCCGCTCTAAGTGAAGTACTAGAATAACCAGTATGTGAGGAGAGTGGCAGGCAAAGATTTTTATGGGACTCAATGGAAATGAAAGAGGTGATCAGCTGCCAGGAATCCAGCAAGCGGGAATCATGCACGGTTATGCCTGTGTACTAAAATAGTGGCGTAGGTGCTCCTTATTTTTAACGTGTGTGTGTGTATAATATAAAATTTATATTTGTTTCCTTATGGTGAGATTTTAGCCTCTCAAGTTCCTAATGAAGGACTTGCAGCAACCCGTGTTTGAGCTGTGGAAACTTTATGGATTATTGATCAACATGTCAGTTATAAGTAATTTTAAATAATATATTTTCAGTTCGGCAAATAGGCTTTCTTATACTGGCTCCCTCTAACTTCTGACGTTGTTTGGCTCTTTGTTGTAAAAAGTTACAGACCCCTGCCGTTCGTGTCTTTGCTGAAGTGAGTCTCTCTGTGTTCATCAGGGCTTGCTCCAAGATAAATGTCTATAGGATTGTGTAACCTGAATGCCCTAACAGCAGTTATGGTGTGTTTTGAAGGAAGTGCTTCTGGAATTTGTGTGAATCCAGTGTACGCCAATACAAATAAAGGTATTTTAGTCAGCCATAGGATGTTCAAAATGAAAGCTGAAACTCAAACTGCTGATGTACTAACATTAGGAACAACTGTCTGTGACAGATGCAGAAATGCAAAGTTGTCTGCCAAGGTTATAATCCACATTAGGAAATGAAGGTGCAGTCTATACTTCCTTAAATAAATAAGAGTCCACGTGTTGTGTATGTGTCACATAACATATGAAGCTGCCACATACTAAATCAGACCCTTGGTCCACCAAGGTCTTTAGTATTGTCCGCTCGTCCGCTCTGACTGGCAGCAGCTCTTCAGGGTCTCAGGCTGAGATCTTCCTCGTTATGTGCTTCATTTATCCTATTGCTCAGAGATGCTGAAAATTGGATCTTGTTCCTTCTGCATGCAAATCAAGTGATCTACCTCTGAGCCACAGATTCCTTCAACCTCAAATGATGACTTACTCATGTGAAACAGCCTTTGCTGATTAAACGTAAGGGGCAGAGCCTTTTTATTCCCCGCAGAGCATCTCATGCTAGGCTTGCCAATGAAGTGCTAGCAACTAGTGGGTGGGAACAAAAAAGCAGCATCATGCCAACACCCCAACATTACTTCTGGCACAAACCCAGATGTGACGACATTGTTGTGTCAGGGTGATGCTCTAGGATTCCAGGGAGAATCCCAGAGCGTTGCACTGGAAATGATGTCATGGTATCAGCGCAACACTGATTTCCCCCCCAGGTTGCTTCCACTGCTTCACCAAGTAGCAGTGGGAGTGGCAGGGCTAGGGCAGGAACTAGGCCTGGGCACCCTAGTTTCCTCAAATGCTAGAGCATTCATGGCATACCCTGGCAACATGCTGACATCATTTCTGGGCACAGGCGGATTGAATGCAGTGCACTGATATATTGATGTCACTAGTGAGCCCCTTTGCAACTCTGTGAGTCCCCATCCCCTGCTGGTTTCCAGGAAGACCTGGCAACCCTGGTTTCATCTGTGAGCTGGGATGCTCCTGTTTGGAAGTGGCCTTGAGGCAGGCAGTTGGCCTTTTTGCTTCTATATTAGCAGTACAGGGATAATAAACTTGGCATAAATTAATAAGGATTAATGCATGCTTTGGACTGTCTGAACCACTACATCAATACTAACTAGTTTATTTGTTATGGCTGTAGTTCTTTCCATGTGAGGTGAACGAATGAAAGTCTTGTTAGTAGTCTGATTGCAGGTCCCAGTGGCCCAACGTCATCTACTCTGACCGGCAGCCATGTTCCAGGATCACTGGTAGTAACTCTCTGTGGTAGGCAGGCCTAAGAGTTTCCTGGGAGTAACAGAAGAGCTTTTTTCAGATTACGCATGCATTTTTATGCCATCTTTTACCTCAGACTGGCTCTCCCTCTTTTCTCCATCTTGCCTTGACAATGTCTCTGTGTGGTAGATTAGGTTGAGGGAGGGTAAGTGGCCCAAAGCTTCATTGCTGCATGGGGATTTGAACCTGGGTCCCAAGGTCCTAATTTGGTGTTCCAACCACTGACTTTTCCTGTCTGCCACAGCTTTCCTTGGCATAGTGACAGTGTGGCAGGCAGGAGCTATCTTCTCTGTGTACAGCCTGGCATACGATCTAACTGCTCCAGGTCAGGGAACCTGCTGTGTTGAGCATCTAGTAAATTACTACTCACGTTGCCAACTAGGAAAGGCTGGAACAATTAAGGGAATTCTTGTGTCCTCCACAATGCATTGTGATTGGCTGGAAGGAGAGGGCTAGGCTGGAATAAAGACTCATAATCTTGGGAATTGGAGCTTCAGCAACTGAGCTGAGCCCTCCCTGAGAGAGCATCTGAGGTTAAGAGAGAGTGTCAGCCTTGATCCAGGTAAGAGCCATGGGGTAGCCGACGATTGCTGCTTCCTTCTCCCCCAAGGTAAGGCTAGTCCTAGTGAGGGTGTCGGTTCTGGTTCTGGAGTTGTTATCCTGCTCCATATGGGGAGCCTGAGCTGTTCCCTGTGGCAACTTGGCAGTGCTTGAAACGTATCCATGTTTGAACTTCTAAGTTGCCCTTTGACCTAGAAGGCTTTGTAACCTCAGATGTGTAGATGCTGGTTGTGGTTTCTTCAGTGGTGAGGAAAAAGTGGTGCACTCAGAAGATGCCTTGATAAATATGACATCTTTGCCTTCACCCCCCCCCCCGCCCCCGGTGAGATACAGCCGGCATCTCACCCTGCATTGTGGTGAGAGCAGTGCTGGGAAACAGCTTGGGATGTCCACGTTTGAACAACGTGCAAAACCATAGTTAAGATGTACTGTGGTTAATAAAACCAACCTCAAAATGTGGCTTCAAATTCTGGCTTAATTGTACCTTGTTAGTGGAGTGGCTTGTGTTCAGATGATCACCCTAACCGAAGCATTTTAATTAAACTGTGGTTATTCTACAGTTGCTGATTAGCTTTAATGGTCTGAGCTTTAATGAGTTTGTCTTAATTGGTAACCAGCGGGGCCTGGTAGAATTTTGAGTTCACTGGCTTTTCCTATCCTAAACTGAGAAAACAGTTTTATTGGGAAGCAATCAAATGTTGGCTGGTTGGCAGTCCTACACAGAGAGAACACCTTTACATTTTTCACTTGGTGGTGATATTCCCTTCCAGACTTAACAGACTGTAGTGGGTCAGCCCTGTTTTTGTTAAGGGTGTCTTTGTAGAGGAGCACCCCAAGTGATGAGTGGTTTCAGCATGTAACAGGAAGTGTGGGGGACAAGGAAGTACTGCGCACCACCTTTAGACTGTTTGGGATACCTGAAGGTGGCAACTGAAATATTAAGACGGGCCATATGCATACACAGGCTAGAGTTTAGTGCCAAGGTTCCCATAGTATGGGATTCACAGCAAAAATGTGTCAAGAAGCTCTTCAACTCTTTGGTCATGGTAAAAAATATCTCCCCCCTACACACACACCCCAGGCTAAGCACTCATTTTTTATCTGTCTACCTAGTGCTTTCAAAAGGTGTCCTTAGAATTCATAATCCAGACAGAGATGCGTGGCCATTGCATCCATCTCTAATGCCCCAGTTATGAATGTCGAGCCACTTTATAAAATGCAAATGTTTTCAGTTGCTTGTAACCTAGTTTTGCCAATAGCTCATTATTGGAAAGGTATGTGTTTTCAGCTTTAACTAACCCCTTATCTGAAACACAGATGTTTCCAATACCTGGAGCCTTGGCGTGGTCTGTTGTAGATGTTTCCATGCCATTCTACCTGAAGAGGGATTCTGTGAAATTTAAAATCTTGCAGCTTCTATACAGAACTAAATTGGTTCCATTAAAAGAGACTTGTTTTTATGGTCTGCCTTTCTCACTGAGATCCAAGGTGGAGTACACACACTACAAGTCAATATGAGTTTAGCTTAGTGATTTGGTTCAGCCATTATATGAAACCATGATTTAATTAACTAGGACTCGAGTGATCGTCTGAATACAAGTTGCTCCTCTAACCTTGGTTAATTTTACTGTGTGGCACACTGGGTGCAATTGCTGTTCTTCATGGAGTAAGGGATTTCTGTGCAGATTTTAAACTTTGGGAAGAGTGATGATTATTTTTGCAATGTGAGCTGGCTTTAATGGGAGAGGAATGGATCAGAACCGGAATTTGGATCTGTGATGAGTATGCGGGACTTTAGTTTGTTCTCAATATATATGTGAATTAGGGTTCCCAGGTCTGTCCACCCTCCTAGTGAGAGGAGAGGACTCAGAACTTACCGGGAATCTCCTCTTCGCGGGCGCGTGTTCCCTGCCCCGACGCAACAACGTCACTTCCAGAAGTGACCACAGCCAGCCACACTGACTGTGGGAGTGCTCCTGCATTCTGCACGGGGCCGATTCTTTGAGAATCAGCCTCTTGGGGGCCAAGATCAGCCCCAAACAAAGCACGGGAACACTCCTGTGGCCAGTGCAACAATGTCATTTCTGGAAGTGACATTGTCACATTTGCCGGGAACATGTTCCTGGGGTCCCTGCTGGTGGTGGGCGATCTCTGGGAGGCCTGAAACTTCCTGCCAGTCGCTGGCAACTGGCAGGAAAGCTGGTAAATCACCAGGAGATTGCCTGCCACTGGCAAGCACCTGAGATCCCTAATGCAAACACTTAAGTTTGCTGGGTGAACTTGGACCCAACTACATATACTCCTCCAGTAAGGCCTCCATGCCCTTACTGTAGCTAAAAGGCTTACATTACAGCACAGGAGAGAAAAATACCCACTACCTATAATTCAGTGGATTGAAGACCTTATAACCTTTTCAGTCTTTGAACATATGACAAATAGACAACTGCTGTGTATGGATTTAATTTTTTGATATTTGGAAACCTTTTACAGATGCTCAGGGCTTTTTTTCTGGGGGAAAGAGGTGGTGGGACTCAGTGAGTTACCCTTGGAGAAAATGGTCACATGGCTGGTGGCCCCGCACGGTGCGGTGGGCAATCTAAACTCCCCTCCGTCTGGAGATCAGGGGGCGGGGCCACCAGCCATGTGACCATTTTCAAGAGGTTCCAGAATTCCGTTCCCCTGCGTTCCAGCTGAAAAAAAGCCCTGGAGATGCTTATGTATAGACCTGCTGTTATTGTTGTCAAATTTTTATTTCTATTTTGAATGAGATTTGTTTTAATTTTTAAAAAATACTCTCAGCCTAATCTATCTCACAGAATTGTTGTGAGTATAAAATGGAGGAGACAAAAATGATGTAAGCAGCATTGAGGAGACAGTTGGTCATAAATGAATTAAAGAAGATTTGGGGGCTGGGGGCTGTACATTGCGCTGCTGGGGAATGTACACTAGGAAAACTTAATGAAATTGCTCATCTTGTTGTTCTGGTTTTGATTTTACAGTTCATGTGGGAGGCACTCTGTAGGTCAGGGACCCCAAACTTTTTAATCCCGCAGGCACCTTTAGAATTTCTGCGCAGCCAATCAAATTTCCAATAGTTAATCAGAAGCCCTGCTGGGCAAAACCCCCACCTAAGCCCACTTGCTTTCTGAAAACACGTGCCTGGCCCCAGGAAAGTTGTTGGCAAGCGCCATGGTGCCAATAGGCACCATGTTGAAGACCCCTGCTGTAGGTATTTTAGCTGAGGGCATGCCAAATGAGTACAGTGGTAAGATTTCTTCTTGTGTACCTCTAATCAATTGGTTTAGTGAAACAAAGGAAATCGTGTTTGATGGGATACATTAAGCCAATATTGTCCATGATCTATAATGCTAACTATAAAATGACACCCTTGTTTACAGGAGAGTGAGAGCTAAGCCACAAGTGACGCCTGACACAGGTTGGACACTTGTCAGCTTCCCTCAAGTTTTGATGGGAAATGTAGGCATCCTGGTCTTGCAGCTGTAATGGAGAGCCAAGCTGTAAAACCAGGACGCCTACATTTCCCATCAAAACTTGAGGGAAGCTGACAAGTGTCCAACCTGTGTAAGGCGTCACTTGTAGCTTGGCTCTCAGTTGGCTGGGGTCACACAGTCAAGACAGAAATGCTAGGAAGGAAACTGGGTTCACATTATGGTGACCTAAGTTCGTTCCATGCCCATTTTGCTTTTGGGTGGGTTCCTCTCAGAACTGCCTGTTCTTCCTCCTCCTGAGTACGATTAAAAGTGACCTGGTCAAGATGCGGAGGAAGTGAGCCACATAAAGACTGAAAGCAGTCTGCATCTTCAAAGAACTATGCAAATGATGGTTTTAATGGCAAGACTCATCAGCATATTTATTAGTAATGTTAACATAGTGTATGCCTTCACCAGCCAACTGTGATTATTGGGCTGACTTTAGAAGACAACAGGCTTTGTACTGGGAGTGATCTAGTTTTTGCTACGGTGTCTGACCTGTGTCAGGGCTGTACCCATTCAGACCAATTAGATATTCCTACAACCCTTGCACCCAGAAAACAAGTGTGTCAGGAAGAAGGACCTAGCCTTGTCACTGATACCTAGCTTTCTATAGGTAGGTATCTTATGTGGGCAGGTGGGTAATCTTTCCATTGCACAAGCCTTCCCCTGCAGTTTCATATTTTTTCTCATGTCCTTCCCTCCCCTAAAGCACTGTGCAGGATTTCCCCCATCTCTTCTTGCCAACCCTGTGAGGTTAATTAGGCTGGCCCAAGGGCTGAGGAGGAGTTTGAACTCTTGCCTCCCCAGTCCTAGTTTGACAGACTAATTGCTAGGGCTATACTATTACAGAACTGTTCAAGAAGGTGCTTCATAAAGGTAAAGGAACTGTGTTGAGGATGTATTACTTGTTTGCTGCAAGTATTACCCTATTGTTGCTTTATTGTTTTCTACTGTTGTAATACCATTTTTTCCCATTATATCCACACTTTGTATCATACCTAATAATGCTATGCTCATTTAGACTTCTGTAACCCTAGTCCATCTCTTATTTGATGTCTCCTTATATGGATCATATCAACTCGTGCTGTGCTTATTAGCTGTTTCTTTGTATGGAATGTTGTTGACTTAGGGTTATGTAATCCATTTTGAGTCTCAGTGAGAAAGACAGACTATCAATACAGTAAACAAATAAATGGAAATGTTTCCTTTCTCCAGTGTTGTGGCTTTGATGTAGGCAACTGAGATCTTGCTTTGGCAACTCTGGAACTGTGTGATTTCCTGGGAAGAGTGGTGTTGGGCAGACTGTAGGAAGGGATTTCTGGCTTCTCTGGGAGAAGGCAATGCTGTGGGGGAGCTGGAAATACGGTGCCTTGGTGTGCCTTTCAAATCTAGACAGGAGTAAAAATTAACTATACTTTTGTTAGAAGACAGTGGTTATACTGCAAAAATACTGTTTTGTTTATACTGTCACCTCTTGGTTGAGCGTCTTCTGTGTTTTATATGTGAAGGCTTTGTGTCCATAAAAATAGCACTGCTGAGCTGGAATGATACTTACCTATAGCCAGGGCTTTTTTGGGGGGTGGCATTCACTGGTACTGAGTACGGGCACCTTTGTGGGAGGGGAGGGGCTCTCCCAAGTTCTGTGGGAGGAATTGGTGGAAATTGGTGCGACCTTATATATAAGTACTGGCACTTAAAAAAAACCACAGTATCCATAGTAAAAAAAAAATTCAGTTACAGATGCCTATTTAGCTTGTTTCATTTCTCTCCCCTCCTATACACTGAGCAAACAGGGATTTATTACAGCTACAAAACTGTTAAAAAATAAAAAGCACACGTGTGCATAAGCACATGCAACCCAAACCTCAAAATCATTAAATAAGCAATCAGAGAAAATGAATTCACTGAGGTTACTTGGAAAATTAGAGGTAGGAGAAAAAAATTAAGAAGTTACTTTAGTAGCATTTACTCAAGAGGTATACAAGACAAGAGCCACTGTGGTGTGGTGTACAACTTAGGTCCCGAACTGGGTCATGTGAGGATCTGCAAGTCATTTAAGAACAAAGGGCAAGCCCTTCTCATGTCTGTCTGGCTGAGGAGAAAATGGAGTCCTCTCAAGGCTGATGCATATGTTACAAAGTCAGTATGGCACTCTGTGCTGGGATCTCAAATATGGAGGCATGTGTGAGCCTGATTCATGTTGGCACCAGGGAGAGGAAGCTTAAGAATTCCTTCAGCCCACATCATTTTCCTGACCTGAAGTGGCCTTGGGGAACCACTTATTTGTCTGGCTAGGGAAATGTATGTGTTACTGACGGCTACGTTTAGGTTGTTCCCTGTCCCTATTTCAGGTTGGGACAGCAGTGGTGGTGGAAGAATGCCCTAAGCCCCATCTCCCCACAGTTGCCACCTGAAGCAGTCCCCTACCCAGCACACATGGGAATTGAGTTCCTAGCACAGAATGCCACATATCCACCAGACAGACTTTGTAACATGTATTATAGGACTGGGGAGAGGGATTTTCCACCTCAGGGGAAGGGGACAGAACCTACTCTTCCCACCATTTTGAAAGGCAGAGTTCCATAGAACCATCAGTACTCCTAGTCACCTAGCTTCAAAATCCCCTCAGAGCACTAGCTAGAAAACAGGCTGATTTGTTGCAGGAATCCAATAGTTCAGCCCCAAGAACATACTGGCTGAGGTACAGTCGTGACACAGTCATCCTAGTTATTTCCGGTATAAAATTGAGCTGGATTTTCATTCTGTTTTCCCATGTGAAAGATTTTGGCACGAGAGAAACAGGGAGCCCTCTGCATCCGTCAACAATAGTAGCCACAGGCGATTTTCAGCTGAATACTGGTAGGTCAGGTTTTATATGATGCTGGTTGTCTTCTGTTCCTCTCGGGTCTGAAAAAATCTCTCCTGTTCCTCTGGCCTCTGTCTAGAAGTCAGCAACCAATAAAGACATTTTGTTTTGCCTTCATGTGGATTCCCTCCACTCAAGGGATTAGATTGATTAGAACTGGGACCTTAGAGTTGCGGCTGTTTAAGCCTGGTTTTGTAGGCCAGGCACCAAAACTATTTTTCTTAAACTTGCTTTTAAAGTGTAGCTGATAAGGGTCTTGCTGTATTGTTTTGAGGATGTAAGAACCTGGAAGCTTCCATGGGGCACATGTGCTTTGTTTGCTGCAAGCATTTGGAAGGTGTGGGAATCTGTGAAATTTCTAGTCGGAATGGCCGTTGTTGGGTTGCTGAAGTCTCAGATGCCACAGACAGAATGTTGGAGTAGGCCAGAGCGATTCTGGATCAAAGACTCATTGGGGGACCATGGGCCACTCACCCACGCTTCACAGTATGATTTTCGGAACAAAAGGGGTAAGGAAGATCATGCACCCTGGTCTGCGCTCCTTGGAGGAGGGGCAGGATACAAATGGATGGATAGATTCTCAAGGAAAGATTCTTAACAAAAAGGTAGGCGCTATTTTGGTGGCAGCCCAAATTATGTATGGAGGTGTTGGATGCTTACCATGGTTTTAGAGAAAGAATGGCAGATTGCAAAAATGGGGAGTGGCCCCTAATGAGCCCAGGACAGGGAGGCAACCTATGACTGAATGTGATCATGTATTATGGATTGAAGACAGTAATTAAGTGGAATAACAAATATGGTTGTACTTCTCATTGTGTACCCTTTTCCAAATCATAACATATATTTGTATCAGCAATGAGTTAGAAAATTAACATTACAGAAAAAAAGCTGGGCAGAAGTAAAGTTTAGGAGTGGTTAAGATCGCGGGACTCTAATCTGGAGAACTGGGATTGTTTCCCCTCTCCTCTGCTCGAAGCCAGCTGGGTGACCTTGGGTCAGTCACAGTTCTCTGGTGGGGCTCTCTCAGCCCCACCCACCTTACAGGGTGTTTTGTTGTGGGGATAATACGGCATACTTTGTAAACCGCTCTGAGCAGGCATTAAGTTGTCCTGAATGGCGGTGCATAAATCGAATGTTGTTGTTATTATTAAAGTTGCCAGATCTCTGCCTAGAGAGGTACTATTTAAAAATTTCAAGGCACCAGGAGGGGATGTAGGCGATTGCTCCACCCAGAACCCTACCTGTACTTTTGATCATCTTTCCCCACTCACTTCCCATGGGGTAAAACTGAAGACAGACTTGCCATGTCATGCAGAGGAGGAGAAGGAGCATCAGGGCAGGAGACATCATTGTTGCATCCCTTTCTGTTGTCTTAACTACATGAAGCACTGTGCGCAGATCCTCCATGGATCCTGCCAGCCAGATGAGTGTTGGGAGGTCTGTGTTGAAATTTAATTCCCAGGTATGTGGGACCTGTCTTGGATCAGGACCATAAGGAAAGGCCCTGACTTGAAGCAGAGTGTGTGGTGGTGGGGAGGGCTTACGTGACCTTGAAAGGGAGCCCAAATTACATTGGGCCCTACTACACCTGGGAAGTAAGTTCCAGCATCAAACTCCAAGTGAACGCCTGGTCTGTAAGACTGTAAACAATATACCGTGTAGATAGGCCTCGGTACTGTCAAAGTTACGGGCAGAGCCTCTGGATTTAGCGTTATCTATCCTGGACAGAGGGCATGTTGGTTGTAGTGCCCAGGTAGGAAGATTAGCAGAAGGTAGGCAGCAAAAGGAGAGACCAAACTGGGAGGTAAGATTAATCCTTCTCTCTTTTCCAGCTGGCAGGATCATGCGGCAGCGCCGGGGCTGCATCAGAGTGCTGGCTCCATTCTGCGTCCTGGTTATCTTCCTCTTACTCACGCTGACTGCTTCCTACAAGCCGGTCATTGTCGTCCATGGCCTCTTTGACAGCCCTTCCGACTTTGGAGCCCTGTTAGAGTTTATCAATGAGGTAGGAAACCTCGAGTGGCTGTAGATGTGGGAGGGTTTGAGGGATGCTGGATGGAAAATAACTTTATTAGTGTTGCTTTCTCCCTGACTACCTCTCACACCAAATGAGTATCATTCAAATTAACATCAGAAATGTCTGAAGGCAACTGGAGAGTGAACAGCTGGGGTGCACTCTCCTTTCCATCTCCCTGTACTTCAAAAATAGGTCCTGCCAAGGGAATCCCTGACCTGTGTGCGAAGCTCATCCGTTTTGCTTCTACGGTGCATAGGCAGAAAACAGGATGGGGTCAAATTCCTTGGCAGGACCTTGTGTTCTGCTTGTCTGTTGTTTGTGCCAAGCACCTTCCGCGTAGGGGTGGAAGAGTGCACAAACAACTGCCAGAACATTATAAGCGGGATGCACACTACTGCACAACTTACCATCTTGCACAGGGCATCTGTTTAACCTCTGGTCCTTTGCCCTTCCTCTAAGGAGTTTGGGGCACAGTAGATGGTTCTTCATTGTATCCTCACAATAGCCTTGGGAGGCAAGTCACTCTCTCACCCAGCCCAAATCACCAAATGAGCTTCAGAGCTGGGTGGAGATTTGAACCCGGGTTTCCCCAGTCTTAGTCTGGCACTTTAATCATTTCATCATAACAGGTCTCTGTTGAATGATTGCAAAGGTAGGTGAAGGATATCCAAATTAGTGGGAAAGTGGGATTGTGCGAAGTAGAGCAGCAGATACCAGTGTGTTACCAACTACCATAGCTTTTAGTTTGGGGTTGTTGTTTTTTGGCAGGGGGGTCTGAAGCCCTAAGTGATTTGAGCTCAAGTATTATGTTCACCTATATATAGGTACTTAGGGTTTCATCTACCAGTGGTGCCCTGCTGCAGCTGCTTTGTCAGTGGAAAGGTTGATGGGTACTTGTGGCAGAGACTTTTAAATGGTAGCCCCAAGTTACGGGACTCCTTCCACTTGGAAATATGGGTATTTCCCTTTTCGTTTGGCCTTCTGGTGCAGTGTTTAAAAACCTCTCTCTTCTGGATGGCCTTTAAAACCCATTGACATTTTATGAGCCCTTTGATGTTTTTATGAGCCCTTTTAGGGGTTCTAAAAACTATTACAGTTTCAGTCTAAAAGAAGGCGGCTTTTTATCTTTACTGTTCCCAAATGATATATTTTAGTGTGTTGCTCCAAAGTTTTTAAATAATAACAATAACAACAATATTCAATTTATATACTGCTCTTCAGGACAACTTAACACCCGCTCAGAGTGGTTTACAAAATATGTCATTATTATCCCCACAACAACAAACACCCTGTGAGGTGAGTGGGGCTGAGAGAGCGCCTAGAAGCTGTGACTGACTCAAGGTCACCCAGCTGGCTTCAAATGGAGGTGGGGAATCAAACCTGGTTCTCCAGATTAGGGTCCTGTGCTCTTAACCACTACACCAAACTGGCTGCACTGTATGCTGTGTCTGCAGATGGAAGAATTAATTGGTTTTTAACTTTGGTTATTAGCATTAGCCAGATTTGCATTGTATATATTTTTATTTCAACAGTGCTTTGAATGCTTGTAACTTTAAATAACAGGGCAGGCAGTGATTTCACTCCATAAGGCAACTTCCTGCCTCTGAGGCTTAGCTAACGGGCCTGTCTTGCCAGCCCAGCGTTTCCTGTGCTATAATGATGGGGCAAGCACCAGGAACAGATTCTGGAGTGCACGTTTTAATATGACCACAACCTTTCCAGGAAATAAACAAAAGCAATGAACTCCTTCATTTGAGTTTTTTCTTAACAGGCAGTAAGTTAAAAGTCTTTTTTTAAAAAATCCAATTGTGCCTGCCTGTCAAAGAGGCTTCAATTTCAAAAATTCTCAGAAGTTCAAGGTGAGATGCAAAAGATCTATCTGATTTCTGTGTGACTTTATAACAGTCAACTAGTCGGACATTCTAACCAGCACAATACACTGCTTTTAATGCATCCCTGTTTTTCAGCTCTCCTATCTATCCCAGTAGAAATGTTTCCCTCTGCCAAGAGCAACCATAAGTTCTCCAGGCCCAGATTCCCTCTGCCCCATCCCTACACCAAGCAGACCCACTCCAAACATTTACGTTAAAACAAATTACATAATTCACCTGGTTTCCTGAGCCTTCACAATTCTCTCACCTCCCCCTGTTCTTGATGGCCCTGAATTTCCCAGGCATGCCCCCTAAATGTGACTGTTTCTATCTCCCTCTCCAATGTTTTCCCCCTGTTCCCATCTTCCAAATGTAGCATGATACATTTCCCCATAGGAATGAAGAGCAGACATGCATGTGGATAGGAGAATGTAAAGGGGTGCTTTGAAGGGCACCATTGCAGTAGGCCTTAAGCCTGCTTTGCTGAATCCAAAGGCGTGGTTCACATATACAGCAGAAATGGGGTGGCAGATCTTAAGAGGCGGCAGAATGGACTGCCCTTCCAGATGGCAGACAGTGGGATTCCACCGTTGAATATTTCTTTGTATATATAAAAAAAACATTGGGGAGGAAGGTTCTATGCCTCGTTTTGGTTGGATTTCTCTTTGCAGGAGGATCTTAAGATAGGGGACCCATTCCAAAATGAAAAACTCTCCCTCTGCCTGCAGTCTAAAGTGGTGTAGGTCTATTAATATCCCCATACATGTATAAACCAAACCTAAAACGGAGCTCTGTGTTTCTATAAATTTATCCTAGGTTTGGCTGCCTGGTCATTGTAAACCATGATGGATGCAGTGGGGCAGAATGTTGGGAACTAACTTTTATTCATGTCTGTTAAGTGGCAGAAATTTTGCACAGTTATTTATAAGGATTTATGCTTTGAGTGTTGATCTGGATGGGAAATTACGTGAGAAACCACTCCTATTTGGAGTCTGGGATGGGTTATAATTCATCTATCCCAACCCTGCATGACTCAGAATCTTGGCAGGTTGCAGTTAAATATAGTTCACTAAGTGCTATGTGCAAAAAAAAAAATTAAGCTGATGGTTAAACTGGATTTCACTGGTCGGACTGGAAAGTCAAGGGTGCTGTGGAGGAGGCTTGTGAGCTCATGATGAGTGCTGGGTTTTGTATCTTTGTTTCCTTTGTGGAAAGAAAATCATAAGACTGGAAGATACCAAAATTATTTTGACCCAGCCTTGGCCTGCAAGACAGATGAACCTGTTTGCAGGGCTGGGTGTATGTTATAATTGTCCAAGTACAAAATTTGATTCCAGAGTGCAGGAACCAGTTTTCAATCAGTGCTTATTTTAAAAACCCTAGCCCTAAGGTGGCACCTTTAGGTTCAAAAGCTTGCATGGAGCCCTGTTGAAATCTCAGGGTGTAAACAGATGTGATTCTGGCTGCACCTGAAGTAGATTCTACCAATTCCTTACAAAGGATAGGAATGCATGAAGCTGCCTTATGCCAAGTCATATCATTGGTCTGTCAAGGTCAGTATTGGCTTCTCGCTCGGTGGTAGAGGCCTTTTCACATCACCTGCTACCTTAAAAAACCTGCTATGCCAGAGATCCAACCTTGGACCTTTTGCATGCGAAACAGTTGCTCTGTCAGTGAGCCACAGCTCCTCCCTGCACGTGTGTGTGTGTGTGTAGTATAAAGCGCCATGTGTTGTTGCCTATAGGCCATCTGAGGAAGTTTGAGTCACTAGAAATGAGAACATAGAGCAAAAGACAAGCATTTTACCATATGTCTCACAGCTAGACGGACAGCCATTCAGTCATAAAGCACTTGTTCTTACGTAAATGGTGGCACCATATAGGCACATAGATTGAATGGCAAAATATAAGGACATAACACACAAGAAAAAGCTATTGGACTGAACTTGGTGAACATTCTATTCTCTCAAATTCCATGGTGCCCCCTGTCCCTCTCCACAAGCTTTTCTCCTCAGATAGATAAGGTCTCCTTCCACAGTCTTGTCTCACATGCCTAGCAGCTGCAGCAACCAACCTCAGCTTCGGCTCTTAGAAAAAGGTAATAATGCAAAGCATGGCCTCTCGACCGTAACTGAAATACCAGTCATCATCTTAAGCCATGCGAGACTTATCAAAGTCAACAGTCATCCATCTTGGAGGGGGTGTGGGAGAGGAGGGGGCCTGATCCCATCTCCATCTTGTTTTTCCAAAAAAAAAAAAAAAGGCTAAAAATTTAGGGTGGAGGGGTGAACAATTGCCTGCCCAGCTGCACTTTGTATCTCACCCTACTATTTCCTAAGGATTTGGCATCCAATCAAGTCCTTTAGAAGTTGGAGGGACAGTAGGTTGGCTTTCTATGGAATTTGGGTTACAGAAATTCCCGCTTTCCCACCTGCCAAGGTAGATAAGCTGAGTGAGATAATGAAAGATAACAGAAAGGAAAAGTTGGGGAGCCGGTGGCATTTCCTTCCTTCTCAGAATGCCATCAAGGTAAGCAGATTTTCTCGCTTGCTTTGGAAAAGGAGTCTTCAGAATTCCGAGCAGTCAGAACTCAGCAGGTTTTCGCATGGTGAACGTAGCACAAGTGACGAGCATATTAGTCGTGCAGAGGAGAGTCCCACTCTGAGCTTTAGCATCGTATGTATTTCTGACTCCTTCTGAATTGGTGTGTCATTCTCTTCCCCACCATCTCTCTCTAGACCCACCCAGGAACCAACGTGACGGTTGTTGATTTATTTGACCGCACCGAGAGCTTGAAACCGCTTTGGATGCAGGTGGAGGGGTTCAGGCAAGTCATGTACCCCATTATGCAAAATGCCGTTGATGGGGTCCACCTCCTCTGTTACTCTCAAGGTATGTGGGGCAAGTGCTATATAATCTTTATGCTTCCTGGTCTGTTTGAGATGGGGTTCACATGGAGAGATTGGTACTTTACACTTCCCCATCTGGACTCTGCAAAAACCCAAAGAGAGAGAATTTTATTTGTTTGTTTATAGCCTGCCTTTCTTGCTGAGACTCAAGGCAGATCGCATGATATCAGACAATGTAATGGGACAGTGTAAGGCATCCAGTAAGCAGTGCCATAGGATGAGGATTATGAAAGTTAGAGAAATGGCATGACAAGAAAATGGATTTACGAAAGGAGATAACAAGGCAGTAAGAGCATATAATGAACCCTGAAATAAACCACACTCTGTTCCTGTTACAAAAAATGTCCTCCTGAACCATTCCATTGTACCACTTCCCTTTATTAAAGTAGCCTCCTGAACAACTGGTGGATTGATAAAAGTGTAGGAGCCATCCTGGCCTCCTCAGGCGAGCTGTTCTACAAGGTGAGAGCACTTCTGGAGGTCCAGAATTCTTACTGCCGAATTCCTATATCACAATACCCTTTCCCATGGCAGTTACTAGCTGTTGACAAAGTGGGCACAGTGCCATGGCCCTGCTGAGCTCCTTCTGCCCTTCCATTCTTCAAGAAATCAGAATTGGTGCCAAGGCCGCTGGTTTTTCTGAGAGTGTGACTACAAGTGACTTCCTTCACGTGGAGAACACTAGATTTTTCTCACAAGGTTACCTGGGAAGTGAAGTTCGAGTGGTCCTTCCCCTCTCTGTTAGAATCGCTGCCTGAAGAGCCTCAAGAGGGCTTCATTTGGGAGCGGGCAGCTGCTACTTTCTCCCAGGGCATCCTGCAGGCTGCCTGCTCCCAGGGAGCAGCTCTGGAGAAAGCGGCCACATCGGTGAAGCTTCAGCCGCAGCAACAGTGGAAGGATTCTTCTGCTCTTGTGGCTCTTCAGGCAGCGATTCTAACAGAGGGGAAGGACCACTCGGACTTCACTTCCCAGGTAACCTTGCGAGAAAAATCTAGTGTTCTCCATGTGAAGAAAGTCACTTGTAGCTTTGCTCTGAGCTTCGTAGGCACCCTGTACCAAGTGGGCAGCCGTTCTTCTCCAGAATTCTCTGGGGTTCATAGAGGCTTGTGGTAATGTGAGAGGACAGAGCGCTAGGAATCTGTTTACAAATTTATTTAAACGTTTCTCTCCTAGCTTTCAGTATATAAAGTGCCCTCTGGGATGGCTACAAAATGTTAATGCCATGTACAGTAAAATTAACAAAACAGAAGCTTGCCCTCTGGGAAAAAGCAGCAGTAATTTATCAGAAAGGATAGAACAAAAGCTTGGTGGACGCTGGATCCATCCCTCCTAAAAGCAGCTAGGAAGGTTCCAGTCCATTTAGGTTCTGATCCATTTAGGACTTTAAAAGTCAAGGCAAAGGTTTTGAATTGCCCCTGGGCAGGGCTTTTTTTCAGCTGGAACGTGAGGGAACGGAGTTCCGGAACCTCTTGAAAACGGTCACATGGCCGGTGGCCCCACCCCCTGATCTCCAGACAGAGAGATCAGGGGGCGGGGCCACCAGCCATGTGACCATTTTTGCTGAGGGCGATTTAAACGTTAAAAAACTCCCCCCCCCTTGTTCCAGCTGACCCAAAGTGACGTCATTGTGCAGTTCTGAGTTCCACCACCTCTTTTCCCAGAAAAAAAGCCCTGGGTGTGTGTGTGGGGTGGGGGGTGGGGGACAGCTGTAAAGGTTCAGGCTTTCGGTGAATGACAGCACACCCCAGAGTTCTCCACATGCCTTGCAGCTGAGGGGGTCTCACTGACTACCTGTCCTGTAAGAATTCTGGAGTTGGCCCTCCTGTCTTCCTGTAATTGTTATTACTGAGGGTGCTCTTTATCTCTCTTTGGTGATCAGAGGCAGAAGTATTCCCCTGTTCTTCCAACACCTCCACAACACAATTTTTAAAAAGAAAATTAAATGTCATCAGCTTTGGAATGAAGTCCGGGAAGGCTTGGGCTCCTGTTGGCATAAGTCAGCGTGCTTTTAGCCATAAGACTCTCTGGTCACAGAGCAATTATAATGACCGTGTTCCAGAAGTCTGTTGCAGCAAAAAACAGCACAGCCTTGTAACACCATAAAATGTTACGCCAAATCTTTTTGTGGACTGGAGCTGGCTTTTGGCTGATGCTGAAGTGCTGCCCTTAGTTGGCAGACCTCTAGACCTTGCTGACCTGCAAGAACAAGCAGTGGTGCCAAAAGCCCATGAAAGATCTTTTGTAAGAAGAGGTCTGGCTTGCGACACTTGGGTGCAGAGTTCCAAAGCGCCCAGCAGCCAAGCACCTTATAGCAGTGGTTGTGTGATCACTAGTCTCCTAGTGCTTATATACCGCTCTTCTGGACAGATTAGTGCCGCACTCAGAATGGTTTACAAAGTCAGTGTCATTATTATCCCCACAAACAGACACTCTGTGAAGTAGGTGGGGCTGAGAGAGCTCTGAGAGAGCTGTGACTGACCCAAGGTCACCCGGCTGGTTTCAAGTGGAGGAGTGGGGAATCAAACCCGGCTCTCCAGATTAGAGTCCTGCCGCTCTTGCATTTCTTGGTTTTTTCCCCTCTCCCATTGCTCACAAATTTCTGCTGGCTGAGGATGAACATGCCTCTGGGGGCTCTACTCCAAGCCAGAAATCTGTTAGAGTTTGTTGTGAATTCATAACTATAGCAAAGCACCAGATCTCCATCATTCTTATAAAAGCTCTGTAAAGTAGGTCACCATTATGACTTCCCTCATCTGAGGCCGAGAAAGCGGCTTGCCTGAGACCGCAGAGTGAGTTAACAGTTGGAGCAAGACTCTTGTTTCCAGTTTTTACTGAGATGGTAATCTTGTGCCCCAGCTGTTCCATTTTATGTGACTGGGGGCTCACATGGTCCAGGGCACATTTTACACACACAAATTCCCTGCATGTAGAAATCTAAGACATCAGGGAGAATGTTCGGCCAGAACCCTCCTCCCTGACATGTTGGGTTTCGGTGTGAAGGGAGCTTTTGTATGAAGGAACACAGAATTATGCAAGCCCCTACCCCACACCTGCATCCTGACATAGTACAATCCAGACACACACAACCTCAGTGAGAACTAAGTCTTGGTCTTTACACATTACTAATGCTTCCCTGTTAAGTAGAGTTCCACCTGGTGGATTTAGAAGGGTGTAACTTTGCATAGGATTTCACTGTTAACATTTTTATTCTGTACAGGCAGTAACAACAATAATTTTTATCCATAGACCATTTTAATATTTTGTTATCCTCCCTCCTATCTCACCCTTAAACAATGGATGCATTTTTCTCAGTGAATTTTCACCAGAAAGGTTTATGAGTCCTTTTAAAATTTAAATGAACATGAATCATAAAGCAGACACCTTCCCCCAAAAGGCACGGAAATATCACCCTTTTTTGAGCATAAAACTGCTATTCTTAAATTCAGTGAATATTCACACTTTCGTGTCAGGAACAACAAAAAGAAGTGCCTTCACAAAGAACTATTACTACTATGAACAGAATAAACTGTACATGAAGGAACAAATAATTCTTTGATGTGATTAAACATTGTATTAATTATCTGTTCCTTCACGTACAGTTTATTTTGTTCATAGTAGTAATAATCACACTTCGATGTTGGGCATTTGAAAGACAGCTGATTGAGAATTGGTAAAATATTCTCTTTCCCCAATTCCCATCCCTCAGTGAGTCAGGGATTCTCCCAAGAAAACTTTATGCATGTCTTTACAGAGGAAAAAATGAACAAAAAGTTTAAAGTACTCTTCTCCTCCACCTCTCTCTTGAACAGCAGGGGTCAAGAAGGTTTTCTAATAGTAGGTATGTAATCTGCCACATATCCTATCCAAGAAGGCAGTTTACTTTGCAGAGACAAAACCTAGGTTGAAAGGTGAGGCAGTTTATTCTCATGTCAGAGGGCGCCGTAATGAATTTTACAAGAACAAACAGCCCAAGTTTTCTTGCCCCGTGGTGGTTCAAATTGGACGTTGAAAAGGGCTAAGATTATCTTGAACGTTGCGGCATTTTTGTCCTTGAATGTGATTCCATCGTTCCTCTGTCCTGCAGGAGGACTGATCTGCCGCGCTCTCCTCTCCACGATGCCCGATCACAACGTGGACACCTTCATATCTCTCTCTTCCCCACAAATGGGACAATATGGGGGTAAGTAGAGGAAACACTGGGTGATGCTGGCCCAAAGCTGCTTGTGGGCTCTTGAGCAGATTAAAATGTTGCTGTGTCCCCTTGTGCTGTCATACACTGAGCAGTGTAGTATTTTTATCATGTGTGTTGTTAGTGAAGGACTGTGGCTCTATGGCAGAGAATGTAGTTTGGATTTAGGAAGTCCCAGAGTCAATCCCCTGGAATCTTGAGCTCAGAGATCTTGGATCTATTGGGCAAAATACCCTTTTGTGTTTGACATCCTGGAAGGCTGCTGCCAATGAAACAGACACTTCTGAATAATTGCATGAACCAGTGTTTTAGCGCAGTTAAAAGGAGCCGTAACTCTGTGGAAATCTTATGGTTCAGTTCCTGGTGTATCCAGTTAAGGATCTTGGGTAGCAGTAGTTGGGTGGGAAACTATTCTCTTCCTTCAGACCTGGGTACTCTTTGCAAGCTGGAGGATACAAGACTGTTTGGGGGCCTCCCAATAATCTTTTGTGAGTCCTTGTGAACTAGATTGACCCTTGGTCTGATCCAGAATGGATACTCTTATCTTCTATTTTTGTGCTCTGGGTCTACAAAGATGACAGAACACTGAATGCTGCAGATAACTGTTACATCTCTTATCTCTTTCTGTGAGGACCTCAGAGCAGGTTACACAGTTTTCCCCTCATCCATTTTATCCTCACAGGTACCATTTTGAGACAGGTCAGGCTGAGAGAGTGAGCTTATGTGGCAGGATCTGAATCTGGGTCTCCGTGGTCTTAGTCTAATCACTACACCAGTGCCTCCCAGTATCATCCAGCTCACAAGCTACCTCTGTGGCTAATACGATTTTTAGTTTATGTAACCGAGGGAGGAAGTCCCCTGGAATTTTGGCATCCCTGAGGGTGGGCTGGCTTGGAATAAGGTCAAACTGTGGATCAAAATGGAGACATGTTAGAATGAGGACAGTCCAGGACAGGAATAGTTGTGGGGAAAGGTAATGGTGTTGAGTAATGCACCCTCTCTCTCATTGTGTTTCTGTTTTCTGTACAGACACCAAGTACTTAAAATGGCTGTTTCCTGAACACATGAAATCCAATCTATATCGCTTGTGCTACACACAACTGGGCCAGGATTTCTCTATCTGTAACTATTGGAATGGTGAGAGTCATATGACTTATCATTGATTGAGCACATTAGCATGTTCAGGTTGTTTCACATACAGGAGGGTATGTAAGACAGGCCTGTATTACTATCTGTGTTGCACATGGGGGGGGGGGGGGCTGAGGTAAAAAGTGGTTTTCCCAGGGCCATCTGGTGAGTTTGTGAATTAATTAGTTGTATACTAAACCTGCTCTGCAGACTGTACAGAGGAGACAGCTGGGAGATGAAACTTGTCAGCTCTCATTTAGTGCCTCCCTTGTGGACTTCTGCATGTATTATCTCAAGAGCCAATATGGTGTAGTGGTTGGTGTATCAGACTCGAAACGGAGTCTCCCAGATCCTAATCTTGACTGTTATGGAAGCTTACTGGATGACCTTTGTCTAGTCGCGCACACTCAGCCTAGCTTATCTCACAGGGGTGTTGTGTGGATAAAATAGAGGAGAGCTGGTGTAGAGGTTAGAATGCTGGACTTGGGGAACTTAGGTTTGAGTCCCTGCTTGGGCCATGAACTTTGTTGGGTGACCTTGGCCCATTCATCCTCTCTCAACCTAACCTACTTCACTTGGCTGTTGCTTGAGGGGGAAGATGAGATCTTCCCACCATTCATGTACATCATCCTGAGTTCCTCTGAGTAAAGATGTTAAGGGCATTTAATTTGAAGTTAGTTTGCTCGGTCTTATTAAATTAGACAATCATAAGAGCAACTGGAATAAATCGGTGAATTATAAACTAATGTGCCTAGGAATGTCAACAGAACTGATGGGGAGACTAATTCTTGATGAACTAAGACATCAGAGTGAAACTCATTTAAAACATCTGGATTATAAAAATACGTCAAGCAGGGTTTGCTCAACCTTCACAGTTAGCATTCCCCTACCAGTTTGTATCCCAATGTATTTTTTTTTAATTTAAGATTTCCTAAATGTAGATGCGCCTTTATGTTGGCACGTCGTAATGCTTTACCATCTGCAGTCTTGTCAGGTAGATACGCTGGTATTCCATACTCAGAGAGAATGTGAAATGGCGATTTTAATTGCATCAGTTCTATTGACCATGTACTCTTAAGTTGCCCTGAATTTTAAAAATTTAAGACAGGTGCTGATTCCCCCCCCCCTAATTAGTAAGGATTTTGCTTCTTCAACTGTTGAGACTTCCAGACTATTGAGCAATAAAGACAGATGATTTACATATAGAGTTGCTAGATTTTTGGCTGCTGTTGTAGAAATATGGAACCATCCTAAAGCAACAGCATAAACATCATATTATGTAGGTAGCTTTTATTAATTGTGTTCGAGATCACTGGGTCGAAGGTACAGTAACAGGTGTTCGTATAGGTGTTTGTATAGTATAAACTTAAGGAAGAAATCACTAGGGGTAGTGGGGGGAAAGAGAGTTAGGAGCCAGGTTTACAGGGTGGGGGAGAGAGAGTTAGGAGCCAGGTTTACAGTTTGAGTGGGTTATGAAAAGGGAGGGCATGTCAGGGTCCCTGGAATCTTTGAAAAGAGCAAGAGAGTAGTTTAGTTCTACTGGGTTTGCGGAAGTCCAGTTATCTTCCATCTCAAGTGTGGCTATAGTGGGGAGTAACGAGGTGGTGATTTTTCAGTAGTGAGGAATTATGCTCTTCACACGTGCAAACACATCATTTGATATGCCCTGCTCCAAGAGTGAACACCAGCCCATTTAAAAGTAGATTCCAGGACTGTGTTAAAAAAGTAATCCCTGAGGAGAAAACGAGTGGCTTACAAATGGGGTTCTTTTGAGAGGCAGGGGGTGGGGGGAGGAAGAGAGGTGGCCTCTGCTGAAGGAAGGAGCCCAAACCAGATTTCTTTCTGATCTTCCTAACACACACCCCCGCCCTTGCTTCTGCTTTTCCAGATCCACATCATCGAGATCTTTACCTCAACAACAGCAATTTCCTGGCCCTGTTGAATGATGAGAAGGTCAACCCCAACGCTACAGGTAATAATCCCACAGTCCCAAAACACACAAGGTAGTGGTAGGGTGGTCGTTATTGGCTGGCATACTCACTTGCAGCCAGTCCCTGTGTTCTTGCAGTAGCTCCAGTCTGAACAGCCTTGGACTACCGAGTGTCTTATGTTCCTTCTCTTAGGCCAAATGGGACACCTCAGGGCAGAGTGTCCTGTTGTTCTTCCTTGGAATTTTCTCCTTTCTAGATAGTAGGTGTGCAGGTAGAGTTGCCAGGTGCTCACCTGGGCATTGCCCCCCTCTCTCTAAGATGGTTGTTAGAGCAACCAACAAGCATGGAAGCTGTTTGTGTCTCCCAAGTAGTCTCCTTGCCCACTGTTCTCTGCTTACCAACCAGGATTTGAACTGATACCTCCAGCGACCCGGAGAGAAGGGTGGTTAGTGGGGCCTCAGCAAAATGGTGGTAACGTAAGAGGAGCCCTGCTGGATCAGACCAGTGGTCCATCTAGTCCGGCATCCTGTCTCACACTGTGGCTGATGAGTTTCTATGGTAGGCCAACAGCAGGGCATTGAAGGCCTTCCCTGATGTTGTCTCCTGGCACTGGTATTCAGAGGTTTACTGCCTTTGAGTGTGGCAGTTCCCTTTAGTCACCGTGGCAAGTATCCACTGATGGATATGTCCTCCATGAATCTGTCTAATACCCTTTTAAAGCTGTCTGTGACTGTGGCCATCACTACATTTTCCACATCTCAGTCACTCATGTGAATTCCACATCTCAGTCACTCATATAAAGAAGCATCCCTTTGTCTGTCCTGAATCTGCTGACCATCAGCTTCATGGGATGTCCTCGAGTTCGAGCATTTTGGGAGAGGGAGAAAAAGTTCTCTCTCTACCCCACAATAATCTTATAAACTGCTATCATATCCCCCCTTACTCCTCTCTTCCTAAACTGAAAAGTCCCAGACTCTTTAGCTTTTCCTTATAGGAAAAGTGTTCCAACCCCCTGATCATCTTGGTTACTTTCTTCTACACTTTTTTCCAGCTCCCAAATGTAGAGGTGTGCACTGAAATTTTTTTTGGCTGATTTGAATTCGGTATACCGAACTGGAAAAAAAATTCGGCATTGCTCGAATTCCAAATACATTCTCCAGTTTGGCTTGACAATACAAAGCAAATTTGGTAAAATTCAGACATTGTTTCTAATAGGAAACACAATTCAGGGCTTTCCGGGGGTCTGGGGGTGCATTTTTGTACAGAATTTTACCACATTTGCTGGGAACCTACTCCTAATGGTCCTCTAATGATCCCCCTAGGTTTCACAAAGATTGGACTTCAGGGGACCATTTTATGGCCCTCTTTTATGCCTCCCCAAAGAAGGTGCCCCCAGCCACCTCCAATCTCCATTATTTCCTATGAGGAAAACTATGGGGGCTATTCAGAGGGATGGGAGTGGTATTTTGCAAAAGAAATCTACAAAATTTTGAGGGGACATACCTCTGTCTGTCCTCTAAAGACCCCCAAGCTTCATGAAGATTGGATCCCAGGGGGCCATTTTATGCCCCCTCCAAAGAAGGTGCCCCTAGCCACCCCATTTGTTTCTATTGTGGGGGGAAATGAGTCTCACTACAGAAACACATGGATCATGGCTTCCATGTGCACTGGCACACTCGCAATTACAATCTACACACCAGACAGCCCAACAGAACCAAACTGAAGCCCCACCCCAAACCCAGGCACCCCCCCCAGCAGGGTGACTAGCCACTGTCCGTTTTTGGGGAGAAATTGCAGAAACACATGGATCATGGCTTCCACAGCCACACTCCCAGTTACAATCTATACACCAGACAGCCCAAAAGAACCAAACTGAAGACCTCCCCCCCAAAACCCAGCACTCCCTGAGCAGAGTGACCAGCCACTCTCTATTGTTCCCTCTGAGGACCAACATCTCACCAGAGAATCACCTAAACCAAAATGAAGCAAGGGACAGTCTTGCAACTAGAAGCAAATTCGAGCAAGGAAATGGACCCCACCCCCTATCCCCCAAAACCAAATCGATGCAAGGGGAACATTTCAAATAAATAACTGAAAATTAGAATAGTAATTTTAAGGCTATTAAACAATAGCTCAGCTTATCTTTCTAGATCTTTTTTGAAGTGAGCAAATGCTTATTTTTAAGATCTTCTTTTTCCTCTCTCAACTCTAGCTTGACTTTTTGTTTTTTCTCTTTTGTAACACATGGAATAACATGTTTATTTTAAAACCTCAAGGCTCTATCCAGCCAAATTAAGCTCTTTTATTCATTGGTTTCAGGGATAGTTTTAAGCCTATGTTGCATCTTTTCTGCTGAAATAAATTGGACTGAAAATTGTTATGATGTAGGAAGCTGGGGTTGTTGAATACTCTGCCTAGACTTATTTAACCGTATTTCCAGTTGCAAGACTGTCCCTTGCTGCATTTTAGTTTGGGTGATTCTCTGGTGTGATGTTGGTTCTTGTAGGGAACAATGGAGAGTGGCTGGCCAGCCTGCTTGGGGGGGAGGGGGTTGCTGGTTTTTTGGGGAGGGAGGCTTCATTTTGGTTCTGTTGGGCTGTCTGGTGTGTAGATTGTAATCGGGAGTGTGCATGTGGCCATGGAAGCCATAAGCCATGTGTTTCTGTAGTGGAAGTTATTCCCCCTCTCACAATGGAAACAAATGGGGTGGCTGGGGGCACCTTCTTTGGGGGGGGCATAAAATGGCCCCCTGAAGTCCAATCTTCATTAAACTTGGGGCATTGTTAGAGGACAGTTAGGAGTAGGTCCCCAGCAAATTTGTTAAAATTCGGTCCAAAAACGCCCCCCCCCCCAAGGTTCCCAGAAAGCCCAGAATCATGTTTCCTATTGGAAATAGGCGGGAAGCAGTTTCTTGCCCACAGCAAGAAACTCTGCTGCTGTGGCTCCCAAAGTTTACCAAATAAATTCAGTAAACTTCACTTTGGTATTACTGATTACTTCAGCAACACTGGATTGGGTTCGGTAATAATGAATTTTACCAAATCAGGTAAAATTCAGTATTTTTTACTGAACCCCAAACCCGAATCGCACATCCCTACTCAAATGTCCTTTCTGAGATACAGTGACCAGAACTGCACACAGTATTTCAAATGAGATGCACCTTAGATCTATAGAGGGACATTGTAATATTGACTGTTTCATTTTCAGTCCCTGTCCCAATAATCCCCAGCATATATTTTGCTGCAGCACCCTGGGTTGACATTTTCAGTGACTTATGACTGCAAAGTCTTTTTCCCTCTCGGTCTCAACAATATCAGACCTCTTTAGTATATACTTAAAATTGGGGTTTTTTGTTCCCATGTGCATCACCTTACACTTGCCTACGTTGAACTTCATTGGCCACGTTGTTATCCACTCACCCAATTTGTGGAGATTCTCCTACATCATCCTTGGTTTTCACCATGGTGAACGGTGTTATGATGACTTCATACCATTACTTGGTACTTTTCCTAAGGAATCAAACTCTTCATATAGTCTCAGAAATCCTTACGGTATACTTGTAAGGTAGGGCAGTCATTATCACAGATTTGGGTGGGGTCAAGGCTATGAGAGGGCATCTTACCTAAAATTCTCTGAGCTTGCCATAAGACACAGAGGAGTGGAGTCTTATTTTGCTTCATACAGGATATTTTTCGGAAGATAGAGACCATGCACGTCCCTGCTTCTGCCATTATGCTGGGGTGGGTAGGATTCGTGGTGGGCTCAGTTTACCTAGTTGTTATCTTGGGGTCTTGGTTAACCTTTTAGATGCATAAAGCTCACTTGCGTTGGGTTAACAGAAAGCAATAAAATATTTAGAAAATTCAGTTTATTTTTTGTAAATCAAAAGAATATAAGTGCACACACTCTGAAATAGATTACAGAGTTATTAGATCACAGAGTTATTAGCTCTGTTCCTATATCTAGTTCTCAGGTGGTGTTTGTCGAGTTTGGTACCAATCTGGAATATGGCAGGTTGATATCGGTGGCCTCATATTCCCCCTGGGAAGCCTACTTGAGATAGAATTCCACAATTGCCTTTGGCAGAGAACCAGCGCAAAGTGCAAATCACTGGGAGTCAGCTTTATGGGGAAACGTTCTGGATGCATGATGTAAGAGGATGAAGAGTAAGGAGTGGATTGGCAGAGCTGACCAAACGTAGAAACCCCTGTGTCTTTCACTCTGTGCAGCCTGGAAGAAGAACCTCCTGCGGATCCGGAAGATGATTTTGATTGGGGGTCCGGATGATGGTGTTATTACACCGTGGCAGTCCAGGTGAGGTTTGGGAGGTGGGAAGGAGATCCTCTCACGTCTAATGAGGAGAGTGATGTTCAGTTTGGGAGGCCCAGAAGCAAGCTGACCTCTGCTTGTAGGTTTGGGGGTAGGGCTTTAATGCAGCCTTGCTGAAACAAACAGCCTTGATTGCTTTATTGAGTAGAAGCAGATTAAAGCACATTACTGTATAATCAGAACTAGATTAAGCCCAGTTCAAATCAGCCCAGTATACATCACCTTTTTAATCCCGAGGAGTCCCTAGTAGATTGAATTGGGGAGCTTTAAAAAAATTCGAGTAGAGTAGCATGCGTTCTACAAAACTGCCTAATATTTTTTCTGAAGGCCTGATAGTTTGTTAGCCATTTTGATATTTTTAAAAAATCCAAAGCCATATAGTAAACACTTGAGCCACATTTCTAAAAATAATAATTTGCTATTTATTTTTATTCAGTGAAAATGCTTTCATTCAAGATGGATAGTTGTGTTTGTCTGTAGCAGTAGAAAAGAGCAAGAGTCCAGTAGCACCTATAAGACTAACAAAATTTGTGGTAGGGTATGAGCTTTTGTGAATCACAGCTCACTTCTTCAGACACCTCTAGAATATGAGTCCATCTGTCCTTATATCTTGGTGAGTGGAGTGATTTCAGATGCTGAATGACAAAAGCCAGTGAAAGACAATAGCAGGTGTGATTGAATAGGGTGGGGTATGCAGAGGGGTGGTGTTTGTGGAGAAATCAGCATTGGTAATGAGATAGGAAGCCTAGGTCTCAGTTCAGTCCAGGTGGATGCATTGTCTTGAGTTTCATTGTCAGTTGCAATTCAGCAGTCTCTCTAATCTCCCTTTGAAATGCCTCTGCAGGATAACTGCTACTTTAGGTCAGCAACAGAATGTCCTGGAAGGTTAAAATGTTCCCTCGCTGTTTTTTGTCATGTGGTTTCTGATGTCAAATTTATGTCCATTAATTCTTTGTTGAAGGGACTAGACCAGTTTGTCCAATGTAGAGGGGGGAAGGGCATTGCTGACACATGATGGGATAAATCACATTAGTAAGAACCTGAGATGGAATGGCTGATGTCGTTGGATCCACTGATGGTGTTGCTACAATCTATATGAGTAACTAACAAAAACAACCCTTGGGGAAAAAATTAACATGCAGTCAATGTAAATTTACATCAAATTTCTCATATATTAAAGTGCTCAGTGCCATATATATAATAATGTAAATGATGTACCATAAATAGATTCAGTTACAACCATATAGATAAATACACAAAAACCTATACATCCGTCAATTTCAAAGATGGATTATAAACTTCGACCGTAAGAGAGTCAGTGCAAAATAAAAAGGATCTATGTGAGAGCAAAGTTGGCATCTTGGTTTGTTGTAGGCCTTGGTACCAGAGTCCACGATACTGTTAAGTAGTTTATCATTGCGTGTGAGTTAAGTTAGCAGACTGTAGGCAAAAAAAAGCTTCGCGCCCCCCCCAGTGCCTGTGTGAGGGAATAGATCCAGAGGAGTTAGCCGTGTTAGTCTGTAGTAGCAAAATCTAAAAGAGTCCAGTAGCACCTTTAAGACTAACCGACTTTACTGTAGCATAAGCACCTGACGAAGAGAAGTGTGATTCTCGAAAGCTTATGCTACAGTAAAGTTGGTTAGTCTTAAAGGTGCTACTGGACTCCTTTCGATTGTGTGAGGGAAGTGTCACAATCCAGCATAGGTTGTAGGTCATTAATAATGCGCTGAACTGACTTGAATTGTGAGCTGTAGGTGATCACCAGTGGTGTTCTGTTGTTTTGGGCTTGTCTTGTAGCAAGCTGTCCCTGGGTGTTATTCTGGCCTTTCCAGTCAATCTAATCCAATGCATTCGTTGTTTGTTATTTGAATTGTTGGGTTGTTAAATTAACAATGATAGTCTGCAGGGCTTTTTTTCTGGGAAAAGAGGTAGTGGAACTCAGTGGGTTGCCCTTGGAGAAAATGGTCACATGGCTGGTGGCCCCACCCCCTGATCTCCAGACAGAGGGGAGTTTAGATTGCCCTCCGCACCGCAGAGCAGCGCAGAGGGCAATCTAAACTCCCCTCTGTCTGGAGATCAGGGGGTGGGGCCACCAGCCATGTGACCGTTTTCAAGAGGTTCTGGAACTCCGTTCTACTGTGTTCCAGCTGAAAAAAAGCCCTGATTGTCAGTGTGGTGTAGCAATTGGTGTAGGGACTGTGATCTTGCAACCCCAGGGTCAGTTCTTTGTTGGGGGTATGAGTGAGCTCACTGGATAACACTGAGCCAGTCACTCTCTCTCAGTCAAGCTAGGATTGAATAGAGACTATGAATAGTTATCTCATTATCAGAAGTAACTGACTTCCTCAACAGAAGCAAACTGATTTCCATATCAGAAGCTACTGTTTGCATCTACTCCGCCCTCCCCTCTCCACCTATATATCTGACCAGTTTCTTCTTGCCCTCCATGCATCTGACGAAGAGAACTGTGATTCTCGAAAGCTTATACTACAATAAAGTTGGTTAGTCTTAAAGGTGCTACTGGACTCTTTTTGATTTCTCTCAGCCTAACCACCCTTAGGCTGTGTGTGGTAGGATAAAGGTGACTCCCATAGGCTGACGATGTTGGGAAGTTTTCTCATTACAGATACTTATTCTGTGCAGCAGCAGCAACATGACTTCTGCGTGGTGGGTTTCTCCACATTTTTCTTGCCATTTTTCTTCCCAAGCTGCAGCCACCCCTCTCCCCATGCCAAAGGAAAAGCAAGCTATAGTGATTAAAAAGAGCAAAGGCCCCCTGGTGGTGCTGGGGGAAGATGACCAATGTGGGCGACAGAGGCAGGGAAGGTAGTACTGATATGAGCAGGACTTGGAAAGATCTGGGGTTTCCTTTCCACGTGGCAGCCACCCTGGCTTGGCTGTGATAGAGTGTAGAAAAGTAGCATTGCAGGGAAGCTGCACAAAACCACTATGACATTGTGGGGGAGGGGGGGAGGGGGGCACTTCCTATTAGCATTGGAGTGGAACCAAACACCCAGTGCTCTGAGCAAATGTTTTTATTTGGGAAAGGGGGTATCTTCTGTTACTGGCTTTAAACACTTCAAGGTGGCTAACAAAAGGTTCAGAGAGGTGGGAGCTGCGGTGGAAGCTTCTGCTCACCTGATATGAGACAGGGACCACCAGCTCATGGCAGCAGCGGCTTCTGCCCATCTCATCCTGGCACCCAAACCATCAGCCCATTGGGCATTAATGGCCAATCTGTCCCTGGTTAGGTGGAATAAGGCGAGACTTTAAGCCCTACTTTATAACTAAATACTCTTCTTTTTCTTGCAGCCTTTTCGCCTTCTATGATGATAACGAGACAGTGAGAGAAATGAAGTCCCAGTCGGTGAGTGAAGCAGGAATCCCTGGGTTCTTGGAACAAGGAAGTGTAGCAAGAAAGATATATTGTTCTACTCAGGGCTTTTTTTCTGGGAAAAGAAGTGGTGGAACTCAGTGGGTTGCCCTCGGAGAAAATGGTCACATGGCCGGTGGCCCCGCCTCCTGATCTCCAGACAGAGGGGAGTTTAGATTGCCCTCCGCAGAGGGCAATCTAAACTCCCCTCTGTCTGGAGATCAGGGGGCGGGGCCACCGGCCATGTGACCATTTTCAAGAGGTTCCGGAACGCCGTTCCACCGCATTCCTGCTGAAAAAAAGCCCTGGTTCTACTGGGTCAGCTTAAAAAGATGGGGTTCCGGGGTTCCAAGACTTCTAGTTTCTAGCTTAGACTTCTAGCTGAATCAGATCTTCCAGGTTCATGGATAGACAGATGGACAGGTATAGTTTTAGGTACTCTTTGTGATTGTGGTGTAAACACCTTGGATGCAGGTTGGCAGCTCAAGTTGGTGGTGCACCAGAAAACGTTCTACTGCCTTGTGACTGAACACTAGCAAAAAAAGGGGGGACACATTACATGCCTGCAGTCTTGATTGCTACTAGTGAGAAACAGCTTTGGAGTTTGGATGCAGAGTTAGAGCATGAGCATAGAGAAAGAAATAATGGAAGAACACACCTATCCCTTGGTTTCCTGTTTGATTTGGGAAATCTATTGATCTCTGCTTGAGGAGGCCAACTCTGCTCCCAACAGCAAAAAAAAAAAAAAGATATGGTGGGTGTGGCCAGCTGTGACTGGTCATGCCAGCTGTTAGCTTGGTAGTGCAAGGGACTAGGATATAGGAGTCCCGGAGTCCCACTCAGAACTGAACTAGTTACAATGCTTGCCACGAGTTAGTCTGGTGCTACTCTCAACTTGTGTGGCATTACCGCCAAACATTACTGTTTTTAAATCAAGCTTTGGATTGGGCCAGCAGAAAAGGGGCTTCAACCTTTCTCTCCCTGCACTTGTTCCCCAAAACATCCATAGAGAGGCAACTATTTGCTTGAACTTTGTTTCAAGGCAGTACCATTTGGCTGTTACATCACACAAATGGGGTCTGGGGATTTTCCAGACCCAACTTGTGCCAAATGTCATGTCTAGTTCAGCTCTTAGCCCTGAATCATATTGGGTGACCTTTGGACAGTTACTATCTCAGGCTAGCCTACCTCACAGGGTTGCTGTGGGGATAAAATGTAGGAGGGGAGATTAATGTGTGCCACCCTGAGTTCCTTCAAAGATGAACAGGATAAAATATAATAAGTACTATTCTGTTTAAAGGCACATTCTGATAATGCGTTTAAAGGCCTGTTTTGCTGTCTTGTTTTCAGATGTTATAAATAAGATGGAGTCTGTCCACGATGGGCACATACTTGGTTTCTGGACAGCCTGTATGCGCTCTTCTTCTTTCCTGTGCGCTGAACTATTAATCCTAGCTCTAGTTGCCTGTGACATCTGATTGTGGGCATCTTTACAAATCTAGGTTTATATTTTTTTCCAGTTACCAAGCTTCTAACCCAGGATTAAATTGTAGTTAAGGATCCCAATTATCAGGAAAGAACAAGCCTCAGTCTGTGAAGGCCAAAACAAATTGGAGCTAGAAGTCTTAGCACATGGCACTAGGGAGGGGGGAAGGGTGAGCACCTAACCATTAACCAAGTTGGTGCCTGTCATGAACCAACTATGGCTTGTTCGTGACATTTGAATCGGGGCACCATCCTGGCTTCCCTGTAACCCATATCCTGGTCATTGTCGCTGATTGGGAGCCCTGAGGTTTCTCTGCTGAAAAATCAAAAAATATCAGTGATTGCTGGTTATGCAGTTTAAATTTAGATGAAGGAGAAACAAACCACTGGAAAGAAGAGAGAAATTGTGCAATGTGAAAGTAGCAAGGGTTGAAAGGGGATTCATGTATTGAGTAGTCCTGAAGATAAGGGGGGGAGGGGTCAACCTAGAAAAAAGCAGGTAACATGGGAGTCTGAAAAAAAGAAAAGAAAAGAAAAAAATCTATTAACTTTGGTTGATATATATATATAAGTACCTTCCTCTATGCATGAGGAGGTCACACATTTACAGGCATCTTCCCTATGACCAAATACAGTTATACAGGGCTTTTTTTCTGGGAAAAGGTGGTGGAACTCCGTGGGTTGCCCTCAGAGAAAATGGTCACATGGCTGGTGGCCCCGCCCACTGATCTCCAGACAGAGGGGAGTTTAGATTGCCCTCCACACTGCTGCACGGAGGGCACTCTAAACTCCCCTCTGTCTGGAGATCAGGGGACGGGGCCACCAGCCATGTGACTATTTTCAAGAGGTTCCGGAACTCCGTTCCACCGCGTTCCCGCTGAAAAAAAGCCCTGCAGTTATATATAACATAGAATAGACGTAAACCAATTGCATTTCAGCCATGAGGCCTTCCTCAGTGGTTTGAATTTGTACACTACAAATGTACAGTGTATTTGTTAAAATTCAACAGGCTTGACCAAAGCACTGAACAAGCTGAAAAAGAAGAGAGAAAACAAGTTGTTGGGTTAATTGTTGTGTGTTTTACAAAAATTAAAAATAAACTATAATTTCAAACATATAACAAGCCATTTGAAAATACATAAAAAATAAAATGGAACATTTACCTTTAAATGCCAGGTCAGGATAAATCATAGCCAAATGGTATGTAGAGCCACATTCAGGAATCCAAATGCATCAAGAAATTCCTATTTCTGTTCCATATTTATAATGTAAAGTGAGAGGAGAGTAGAAGGAAGGGAAAGATGATGCAATATGGCGAAAGGTGATTATCACACCTGAGCAGAAGTTGCATCATCCCAAATACCGCATAACAGCAAGCAAAAAGAGTGCTCCGAATGAACAGTACTTGGTACAATTCCCCTCACGGACTGAGGTGAACAAATGACTAGACTGAATTTCAGAGAAGAGTTTGCCATATCCTGCTGCTGGGATGCCTTTGCCAAACTAAGCAAGTTCATTTGTGATCACTCTAGCATCAAGGTATTAATGTTCCCCCCTCCCCACACCATCTCCAGTTAAAGCTCTTTAATGTTCTTTTTCAGGTCTACCTTCAGGACACGTTTGGTCTGAAGACCCTGGATGCTCGTGGTGATATCGTTTTCTACACAATGCCTGGTGTCTCCCACACATTGTGGCACTCCAATCGCACTGTCTATGACAGATGCATCTCTCCCTGGCTGACGTAGCTGGTGGGCCCCAGAGAAGAGCAAATGGAGGAGAGGGCCCTCAAGGAAGATGTGCTACCTTCTTACCTCGCCTTGGTACTTCTCCTCCCACAGAGAAGAATCCTTGTTTGTTACCTGTAGTTTTTCTAGGATGATTGATATTTTCTTTCATAGTGGAAGAAGCTTTTCTGTGGGAATTTTGCGGCAGGGGCTGGCAGCTATTTTATGGGTTCCAGAGTGCTGCGTTGTGGGGAAGGGAGGCATGTTTGAACTATTAAAACTACAATTGGGGGGTTTTTTGCAGAGGAAGAACCACAAAAAGGAACTGTTTGGCAGGATGTTGGATTTTTTTGTAAGAAGCTGAATTTGGCAGAGAGACTGAGAAGAAGGAATTTTGATTATATTTAAAAGGCGATGCAAGGCAGAAACAGTCTTATTCTTCATTCTCAAACTGTGACAGAAATGTATACAGAAACTGTAGAAACCCCTCTGCTCCCCTCCACCCTGCAGCCAGTTGAAATTTTGCCCCAGAAGACTTTGCCATAAGCTCTGAGAGAATCTTTTAAGTTGCTCATATCCTGGCCCTCCAAAAATCCCTTTTGACTTTAGTAACCTCAAAAGTTTAGTGAATCAAATTGTATGTCTGACTGAAAAATTGTTCTTGTTTTTTCCCCTCCCCCTCTTCTAGAAGCACACTTTCAGGATCTCAGGATGATGAAAGAAAATTGATCTAGACTGAGAAATTTCATAACTTGTTCCACCTGTTTCAAAAATCCCTCTACTGTAAGGAACAGCTGTTAGCTGATTCAAGGGACTTCTACTAGGATCTCCTCTCGCTCTTGAAGAAAACTTCAGAGTTTCATACTTTGACAGTATTAATTCTCTTTCATCCCGGTACAGTACAACCTAAGCAATAGGACTCAGGTTTAACTTTAACCTCAAAATGGGGTACACAGAAGGGAATCCTGGAGATTCCAGTTAGTTGCATGTTAAGCTGTGTTTGGTGAATTTCAAGGTACTATTTCATAGTAGGAAACTTTATTCTTGCAAATGAAGAAAATGTAGAGATGTTGTTTATGTTGCACAGAATGGAGTGATCAGAGCAAAGTAGCAAAATTATGGAGAGTGATATATGTTAGGCTGAGATCTCATGTTCGGTAATCATGAGGTGAATGATGTGGTAGCTGTCCAGACTGTCTCTTCATGTGGCGCGTACCGCACATTGATCTGAGAGTCTGTTTCTTTTGTGCGAGTTTCTGCAGGCACACCTTGCCCTTTTTTTCCATGTCAGTCATCTGTGAGATATTAGACTGACTAAGGGCCGAGCTACATGTTACATTTTTTAGTGAGTCTGTGTTCCCTGGACCTGACTTGCTTTCCCCACAACCGCACAGCAGCTGCAGGGAATGTCCTTTTTAAAATGTGCAGAGCCCTGATTCTCCTTGGAGCTGCAGTGTGGGGGAGGAGGGGCTCAGGTGGAGCTCCTAATGTTTGCAAATAACTTCACGTTGGGGCCATTTTGGCTAGGGAACATGGCACCTGGGGGAGGAATACAGGAGCCCCTCCTTCCCTCACACTGCAGTTCCAAGCAGAATCGAGCTTCTGCCAGTTTTTAAAAGGACATGCTCCGCAGCTGCTGTGTGGCTGTGGGGAATGCCAGTTGGGTTTGGGAAAGTGGAGAAACCTGGAACCGAGTTGCCAAAAAACATAACATGTAGTAGCTGCAAGTAAAGTACCCATTTGGATGTTCCAGCTGCAGCTGCCCTGCAGTTCACTATTTGAGCCGATTTATTTTTAATCCACTTCTAAGGGGGGAAACGCAGGAACTGGATGATGTCTGCCCGAGTGGGTTAGAGACTACAGAGAAGGCAACAAAATGAAAGGATGACGACCTGACTCTGCAATAAGAACTGAGTGAGCAGACTAATAACTGTAGTGCAGGCATGACCGTGTGTGCATGTTTGTGCTGATGCATAAAATGCCATGCGTACAGGCAACACACACAAGTTATATTGCAGCTTTGGAAGATGTAAATGCAGTGCACTGAGGACTTACCCTGAGATGTAAATGCAGTGCACTGAAGAATTACACTGAGATGCAAATGCAGTGCACTGAGGGATTGTTAAGTGGAGGCGTGTTTGGAAATTTGACATCATCACCCACAACCTGAAGAGGAGCACTCTAGAATTCTACCCCCTCGGTCTTTGTGGTGTGGTTTTGTTTTTTACTTGAGTCAGGCGCAGATGAAAGAGAAATCCTTTGAGGTGGCAACAGTCAGAGCTGTTTGTGTACTCTACCCAGGAAACAAATAGGTAGTGTTCCCATTTTGTTATATGAGTTAAATATATTTGCATAAACTGCCCTCGTTTGCATAAATTTGTCCAAGGTGTGGTACTTTGAGATTTCTGTAACAGCTGCCAAAGAATAGAGAAATAAGGTGAGGTGCTTCCACTGGGGCACATCAAATGGTGACCTTGAGGGGGAAAAACTAGATGGGAGAAGTCTTGACAAAATTCTCACTGTGCCTAGGGTTGCCAGCCTCCTGGTTGGGACCTGGAGATCTCCTAGAATTACAAGTGATCTCCAGATGACAGATCAGTTACCCTGGAGATAATAGTTGCTTTGGAGGGTGGACTCTATGGCATTATACCCTGCTGAGGTCCCAAATCCTCCCTTCCCCGAGGTCCACCCCCAGATCTCCAGGAATTTCCCATGCTGGAGTTGGCAGCCCTAACTGCACCAGAAGTCGGCAGAAGAGGAAGGAGAGGAGATGTCCGTAGTGCAGATTTGCTGGCAGGCACTGGCCACCCATCATCACTCCTGATCCCTCTCCCCATCACGAACAGCTTTGGGCAGAGGGAAGGATGCACCAGAATGCATTACTTCTTGTGGGGCAAAAACCATGAGGTGCAGTGAGGAGCAAAAAGGGTAGAAACATGGAATGAAAGGGCAGGGAGTACTGTTAGATGTAGATGCCCTGTTCCTTGGGGCCTGTCCCGCTCTTCCCTTTTGATGTTTTCTACTCCCCAACAACCACGATCTCTAGAAAGTTGGCTTTTAAAAAAACTTAGAATGCAACTCAACATGTGGTTACATGTTTATGGAATACACACAACTCTTTGTTTTCAAAGTGTGTGGAACAAAAAGGCTCACCTGTAGAAAGAAAGAAGAAAATCAGGACACTTTGCTGTATTTTGTATGGTAACAGATAGCCTAGTGAGACAGGATGGGATTGTCTACAGGGATTTCCCCCCCATTAAAGTGAGGCAAGCCTCAAAAATATTTTATGGTACTCGGAATAATCTGAAGTGATCTGCAAAGCTAGCTTCGTGAGGAAGAGAGGTGGTTTGCACAATTAAAGTCTGAAAATGTTTACAAACAGCTTGGAAATCTGTAGCTGAGTTCTGAGGTGCTTCGGCACACTGCTGCTACTTTTAGGTGAATAGTGTATACTGTTGATTCTTGAGGAACTTTTTAGTGGTAAGCTCAAGGAATTGTGGTTGGAGAGTGAGTTATCTAAATCTGTGAGTATTTAAGACTTAGCTCAGAATTGGGGTGAGAGAGAAATTGGAGGGGAGAACAACACATGAGTTCTTAGATAAAAGCATGGAGTCTAGTTAAAATGGAAGAGGTGGGGAGTGGCAGCACTCAGGACTCCTGGCCTACGTTTACATGAACCAACGCTATAGTAGTGCTTCGTTTGGCTTAGCCAGGACCATGGCCGTTTCCACACGGCTTACCTCTGCCCGTAACAACCCAGTAGATCGCGCAAAAAAACACAGGAGATCGTGTTTTCTCGCGCCAGATTTGCGCGACGTCACATGACGTTGTGCAAATCTCGCACGAGAAAACGCAATCTTCCGTGTTTTTTGCGCGATCTACCGGGTCATTACAGACAGAGGTGAGCCGTGTGGAAACGGCCCATGTTGCTTGCTTTTCTGTTGTGTGTTTAAAAAGATATGTTTGACAGAAAGCATAGTCTCTTCTAACTCCCACATTGAAGGTGAATTCATCTCTGAGAATTCTGGCACACGATACTTTGCTTTCTAGAGAAGAAGTGGCCTCTTTGAAGTGGCCTCACATGAAGTAAATAAAGGTTTGGTGTATTATGCTTTTCTCTCCTTCGTGCTTCTCTTGTGAACTCCCGGGGTATGTCTGACCACTGTGGAGGAGGGCAGAGTAAGGTGGACTTTTTGAGTCTCCTCCAAAAAGACATCATATGGGAACTATGTTTCCTTGTCACTGCCTGTTTTAGGTACAGGAGTTTTTCATCTAAATGCCACTGGAAGACAGCAAAGAGGACAGAGAGAAGGTTAAAGGTAAAGAGGGAAGGATGTGAGCAGATGCTCTTACGTCAAATCTAAGCTTATAATCTACTTTGGTTTAGGATTCCTCTTTTGAAATGTGCTTGAAGATTTTGAATTGAAACGTGGAGAGGTAAAGCGCACTCCTGTATTCCAAACTTCAGTTTGTTTTATACTCCTGTAGCTGCCTTGGCTTGTGCCCTTTCACAAGAGCCCTGGGAATTGTAGTTTGCAGGTGCTGAGTGTTTTCCATGGGAGATCTGTAGCCTGCCTTTGCAGAACTGTATTTCCCAGGGTTCTCTTAGGGAGAGCACATGACTGTTTAAATCTGCAGTATGGCTATGATGTAAGGGACTAATCAAATTAGGGGCAATGTTCTCATGACCAATCACTGTGTTAAAGCATTCAACCCAGGAAGGTATTGCTGTATGGCTCCCCACATCAAAATGGTTGTGTGAATCCAATCTATTTTTATTTTATTAAAAAAAAGACACAAAATGAAGAGTCTGTTAAAATGAAATGTGATTGATAAGGAGTGACAACATACAGAGAGTGGTTTTATTGTGGTTGTGATGCTGTTGTGAAGGAATAGAATTGGCAGGTTGATGTTTCCTGTACCTTCACAGCAACATGCCCAAAGCTGTGTGTGGACCTTTTCACATTCACCAAAGTAACCAAAAACACAACTCCCGATGGGCTATACAGCAGGCTTAGTACCCCCAACCCTAATGGTTTCCCTAGATGTACCCCTTTACTTTATCTCATGTAACCAAAGAGTTATCACTCCTTTAGGAAGTAGATGGTAAAATACAACAAGTAAACACGTTTTTGATGAGGAAAACACCTAATTCTGCCTTAGGGTGCCTTGAAAGCAGCCCTGTACATGAAAGAGTGAGATACCAGGGTCCCCAACACTGCCTAGGCAAATGCCAGGAGATCTGGGGGGCAGTGTCTGGGGACAATGGAGTTTGATGTCACTTCTGTATGATATTCTAGGAATTTCTCATTTCTGTAAAGACCATAGAGATGAAGGAAATTCTTAGAGCATCACCACGAGGGGCATTTTTTCTTCTGGTCCTCATATACTTAAGGGCAGGAGATGAGGGGCCTGGGCAGTTGGGAAGCCTAGGAGATACACAGAGAATAATCACTATCTGGAAACAGCCCTAGGCCCTTTTCGCACTACCATTGCAAACCACTTTGGCTGCTGGTTGCTACTGGGTTTTTTGTGCCATTTCAGACAGAACAGCTTTGGCTGCCGACTGATAACATTTTTTTTAACCTTTTCACACAAAGCTGCTTGTGTCCTCTTTTGAATGTGGGGCTGGCTGTTTTCCCTGTTTTCGAGTTCTCCCTCACACAGCAATGTGCTTCCCATTCACTGTGGGACTGGGATGTCCATTGTGCTTCTGAGAATGTCATCTTTTTTATTTGCCTGCCTATTTCCAGCGTGTTTTCCATCGCTACACAGAGGCATTTGCTGCAGTAATGGACCACCTACACAGCAGTTTCCCTACTTTACCTGCCTCTGCCCCCGGCCCTGCCCCAAGGCTGCCATTTTTCTAGCCATTTTCATGGTAGAAATATATCTCTGCAACAAAAAGGGCTAGCAAATTAAACGAAAGCTGGGAATTCAAGAGAAGCTAATAGTCATGGAAGTAGGCCGTTATAATGTTGTTATGCTCTAATGCGTTCCGCATTAGATAGCATATAATGGTTGTCAATATAATGGTTGTTAAATTATGATATAATTAAATAATTACACGTGATTGATATATAACCTTTATTGTGGTTAGTTAGTTTTCACGAATTCTGCTCAGGTATGCTCTAATAAATGTCAGTTTTTTAAAAAAGCCTTCCAGTGGTGGAGGGAGTAGTGGCCATGGGGGCTGAGAAAAGGAAGGGGGGGGAACCCTGAAAGCAGACATTTAGGGGACAAAAAAAACCCACTCCAGTTTTTGCATGCCAAAGCAGAGCAAAACGTCCACATGGAAGCAACCAGAAATGCCTTCTATACAGCTCTGCTAAGTTATCCAAAAAGGCTTTTTCTAGTCCAGTTAATGTCTTTTTAACTAGAGGTGCTAATGCTAAAACACAGGTTGTGTTGGTACCTGCCTAGCATGTTCTTTACCACCACTGAGGAACTCTCCTTCTCCTGGTCAGCCATCTTTGGAAACATATTTATTTTATTTATTCAAACTCTTTGAAATCATTGGGTCTACAAAATGTCTTATATAAATAAATAAAATCAATGGGATATTTTTTTCTTTAAAAACCCGTAAAAATGTAATTAAACAAGTTTGAGGGCTCCCTGAAGAGTCCACTCCCTACAAGAGAGCTAAGCCTCATTGCTTCCATTCAAGATTGGGGGAAAAAGTTTCTTTCAAACAAGACTGTTTTTTAGCCAGTCCTTAAAGGAGTTAAGCAGAGAAGAAAGGGAACAAGGCAAGAGGGAACCTCACTGCCGCTGCTCAATAGACCTCATCACCTCTAACCTACCACCACAGCTCTTCCCAAGGGACACTTGAGTCCAAAGTCATCTTAGGGTTTGTTTTTGCTGTAAGCTTCCATTTTCATGAATGCTTTTGGATTTTAAAGCACAAAAAATTGGAGAAGTCATGAGAAATGTATGCCTGAAATTAATGATTTTTTCCCCTCATTGAGGTGACAGGCTTTTGAAGGGAGTGATAACTTTTTGCCTCCACCATTGCACGGACTTAGTAGTCTAGTTATGTTTGGCAGAGGTTTCACTGTAGTCTAGCATTTTATTTATTTATTGACTTACTGGGTGCAATATTTGGAAGTTTTCTTTCCATGTTCAGTTGCATTTTCTGTCAATTTTTATTTTATATTGCAGGGTTAGTGTAAATTTGAAACTGTGCCCTCTCGTTGGTTCTGATTTGCTTTTGTCGGGGTGGGGCAAACCCTGGTTGATTTACAGTTTACCCCACCATGCAACACACTTCCAGAAACATTGCAGTGTCGTGATGAGCTGTGTATTCATTGTGCAATAAATAACCACTTCTGTGAATCAGCATGTGCCTGGTAACTGCAGAGCAGACCCAGAACTGGGATTGGTATAGACAGGGCTTTTTTTCAGCGGGAACGTGGTGGAACGGAGTTCCAGAACCTCTTGAAAATGGTCACATGGCTGGTGGCCCCACCCCCTGATCTCCAGACAGAGGGGAGTTTAGATTGCTCTCCGCACCGCTGAGCGGCGCGGAGGGCAATCTGAACTCCCCTCTGTCTGGCGATCAGGGGGCGGGGCCACCAACCATGTGACCATTTTCTCCAAGGTCAACCTACTGAGTTCCACCACCTCTTTTCCCAGAAAAAAAGCCCTGGGTATAGAGATGGAACGGCTTACTCTGACGGTGCCAAATTCTTCTGTAATGTATGGAGCATTCGGTCTTGTTGTATTTGACTGATCCAATGACAAAGTGTGACAAAATGGAGGCTAATATTGAAAGCAGAAAAGATCAGAGTGGTGAATCAGGTGGAGAAGCAATAGGCGGTCTCTTCTGTGGATGGACTTACTGTTTTGTTTTTGGTATCACACTAGCAATTCATAAGTGGCACACCAGCATCCCTTGGGAATCACTGTATTAAGTTTCTGATGGAAATGATTGCCCCTCTTGGGCACGGCTGTGTGAATTCTTTGATTTGCAAAACTTAACTACGTTTTTGCAACTATGATTCTGAATTTTGTATGTATTATTCAAAAGGAACAAATATGCCAAATCTTTTTTTCTTTCTTTCTTTGCAGAGTTTGTTACACTGCTGCTAAACATGGGGAAGGGATAAGGAGTTATAGAAAACACTCAGATTTTGTCCTGTGGTCAGTAGATTTTTGTCTTGAGATTTCATCAAGTAATATTCATGTACTTCCAGGCCTGGCTTCACAGTTATCAGATTTTTTTTAGTTCACATAGAGAGCCTAGATTCTCAGCACACTGAATGTTATCCCTCTGCCAAAACATGGAATACACACATCCCAGCTCTTAAGGTGTGGTCAACTTTGCATGGATGCCGAATGCCAGATCTGTTGTGATTAGAGATGGGCACGAACAGAAATATGAACCAAAATTAAGCACGAACCACGCCGGTTCGTGGTTCGCGAACTGCGGTTCGTCAGATCCCATTTCTGATGAACCGCCATGAACTTTTAGGCTGGTTCGTTTGGTTCATTTTTTGGTTCGTGACTGCAGACAGCCTGGTGCCAATCAATCAGTTTCCTAGGCAACAGGGGATGGACTTCCTGCAGACCTTCTGCTACCCCAGAAGTGACCTTCTGCTGCCCTGGAAGTGGTTTTCTGACCTGGATGTGACATTTTCACAAACCAAACAACCTGGTTCGCGAACCAGGGGCAGGTTCGTGAAAGTTCGTGGTTCATGAAATTTGATAAACCACAAAGTGCATGGTTCGTTTTTTTCTGGTTCATGCCCATCTCTTGTTGTGATACAACCATCTGGTTATGGTTGACACAATCTGCTTTCAGAAGGATTAAAACAGCATAGTGGAGCTGCTCTCCAGATACCTGGCAAAGGAATCTGTTGGTTGCTTAAGTGTGAATTCAGTACTTTGCACATCTGTTAGCTATATGATAAAATGATTCTACAAAGGGGAAACTGAACAGATTTTAGAAAAATAGAGGAGCTGATAATTGAGGAATGTTCAGAATGCCATAGAGGTGTGTGTGTGCATTTTTATTGTAGTCCAGATGCTACAGTTCTGTTTATTTTTCCCCCAGTGGGTAAATAGCTGGGACTGGGGGTGGAGGGCAGGGTGTCATTGAGAACATATTAAAGAATGCAGGGGGTTAGCCCCCCCTTGGTCCTGATGAAAGAGCCATGGTTGTTTTTACGATGTTTAGGAGATCAGTGGTCAAACACCCTGCTTCTTGTCTAGCTGTATTTTGGGGAATTTGTCTTCAAGTTAAGCTGGCTTGGCATGTTGCTTTTGCAATCAGGTAACGAGTTTTTACCATAGCATACAAAAATGTAGTAAGTATTTTACCCTGTTTTATGTTGCACACTGTTCTAGAATGAGTGGTACTGATATTGCAGACTAAATGGGAGCAACTGCAAAAGATATATGAAATGGAAGAGTTTTCCTGAGAATGTCCATTTCTACCACCCAGGTTCTCAAAGAACATACTTGTGAATAGCATCTGTTGAAATCAGTGGCCCTTCAGCACATTACCACAACTGTGTCTTTGTGTGTGCATGTGTTTCTTACCTGTTCATAACCAACAAGGGTCTAATATCTTACATTGCTCACAGGAATGTGCTGAAGGTCTTTAGCGAAAATTGACAAGCCTATGTATGCTTGAAATGAAGATGAAAGCAACATTTGGGGGCAGCTTTTGAAAACACCTTTGCTGCATTCAGTCCTAATGTACCTTTCATCTCCATGGTTGAACTCAAAAAGCCAGCTGTGACAGCACTGATTATCTAGATTCGGTGATGTCATCCAAAAAATTTTTCCCCAATTCTGAGAGCCAGTTGTATGTTTTAGAATAAGTCTTTTCTTTTTTGTAATGGGGGAAATGTAGGAGACAAATGAATAATAATGCTTGAATGTTCACAAGGTGCTTTTAAAAATTAAAAAAGCCCACCTGAAGCGAGCAGGAGTTAGGGGCATGACCAGGGCTTTTTTTCTGGGAAAAGAGGTGGTGGAACTCGGTGGTTTGCCCTCGGAGAAAATGGTCACATGGCTGGTGGCCCTGCCCCCTGATCTCCAGGCAGAGGGGAGTTTAGTTTGCCCTTCGCGCCGCTGCGTGGAGGGCAATCTAAACTCCCCTCTGCCTGGAGATCAGGGGGCGGGGCCACCAGCCATGTGACCGTTTTCAAGAGGTTCTGGAACTCCATTCCACCGTGTTCCAGCTGAAAAAAAGCCTTGGGCATGACTGATGAAGAAGCCAGTAGCTGATGTTGGTACACAACTCTGTCGGTACATTGGGAAAGAAGTGCTTCTCATGCAGCTGAAGGGCTCACTCTTTGTTTTCATTATGTCTGCCTTTGATGTTACTTGGGAGTAAGCTCTATTAAGCTCTTTGGGGCATAAATGTATATGATTGGGTTGTGAGCTGGGAGCACCTCCCTTGCCTACCAAAGCAGATGCTGTTTATGTATTTATGGTTTTTAAACACTATATATAACCTTTTAGTTTTACTAATTCTCCTTGGCAGGATAGCCTTGTTATAGAGGATTGTCTTGAGTGTTGTGTCTTTCCTTAAATTCTGTATCCAATTCAGGCAGGCACAATGTTACAAAAAGAGTTACGAAGCCTTATTTCTGGAGAAGTCAATCATTAACTGTGGCTATCATCCTTGCCACCTGTAGTCTCTCTGGATTTATAAGAATAAAAGCAATTCATTCCCAGAAGGTGTATGTGTGATTTTTTTTTGTATATTTGTGCTTGAAAAGAAGAGCCGTTTGCATTCTGCTCATTTCCATAGATCTAAAATCTGCATTCATTGTTGTTGTTGATATAGCAGTCCTTGACTTTCCTGCACACATCATATGCATGCCGTGGGGGACCCCTACAACAGCCCTTTGAGGTCAGTAGTAGTATCCTTTTCTAGCATGTGGAAGGCTGAGAAGAACTGCACACCTCCTGGTGTACACAGTGGCTTCTCAAAGGCCAGCTGGAGGAGAGTTTGTGGCTGAGCTGAGATTTGAAGCTTTTATGTTCACTCGCCTCTGCTATACATAGATGTTCTTAGGAGTATGCTGTTTCAGCTGGTACATAGACTCGGGAGTAGGCAGCAGGCAAATGCCTGAGAGGGGGAGGGTATGGGGTGCCACCACTGAAAAGGCCTCACTACTTGTGAAAACCCATCACACTGCAGAAGAAAAAAATAGTGACTTCTTATTATCACATTGCAAAAGCCAGGATGTAAAATCACTGCGTAAAGAATGAAATAACTCTCTTTTTGAGAGTGATATTAAGACACTTACCATTTTTGTTTTAAAACCACCTATCTTGGAATGGCTGTGTATGCTCCACTGTGGCATGGTTGCCCCAAGATCAATGGCAAATGCAGCACCTGAGTTTTGAAATGAAAGATGTGGGAGGTCTCAAATGTGTTACAAGTTTCCGAAAACAACATTTGTGCAGTCCCTTTTTTATTAGGATCAACCAGATATAATAAAATGAGTGCAAGCTTTTGAGTTACCTGCAACTCTTCATGAGGCTGAATGTTCAGTACACAAAGGGGAGGAAGAGAGAGAGAGAGAGAGATGTTTCAGGGCATGGTGGAGACAACTTATGGTCTTAACATGGAATGCAGATTTAATTATATTAGTTGGTGCTGGGTGCTGGGTGCAAAATAGTGTTAAGGGTGCATCAAAGGCTACTGGGACAGAGAAGCAAAGGGGAAAAAACCCAGAAGTTGATCAGATTTCTCCCAGTTCAGGCCTGATTTTTTTAATTAAATACATTTTTTATTATAAACAATTACATATATATAAACAATTACATATATACTAGGTATTTTTCATATAATGATATTGTCATTACAATTGTATATGTAACTTAAAAATTTACTATATACTAAAATAATAACTATATTGCATTGTTCAATTTTTAACAAATAGTAAGCATTTACAGTATTTTAATATTTTCACTGTTAACTAAAAGATTTGACATTGTTTGAAAATCTAAAAGTTTAAAATAATTTAATATATTTAATTTGGAGACTAAATGTCATTCTCGGTGATAAATTTAATAGAGGGGCATCTGTTTTTCATAGAATCCTGTGGTTTTTAAAAATTCTGTTGCTTGTTGAAGCACAGATTTGAATATACAGCAATACTTTGTAAAGCAAACGGGAGGAGAAAAACCAAGGCGGCCCTTACATTAATACAGTTTAGATGGTAAGGAATCAATAGAAGAACCACTATGTTCTGTTATAAAGACTACCGTGTTTTTTCCTCTCGAAGTTCAGTCACGTAAGGGCTGTGTGTGTTTGAGTTACCAATGTGGAAAGGCATCAGAGTAACTGCAGGGTTTTGATATTGTCAACAGGAGAATAGCTATATTTTTTTTCTCTGTCCCAATAGCCTTTGATGATTTCTGAAGCTTGTTTTGCATCCCACACCACAACATCCAGTTAAGTCTGTACCATATCCTGATTAGTGATGGGCACGAACCGGGAAAAAACAACCATGCGGTTCGTGGTTCGTCAAATTTCATGAACCACGAACTTTCACAAACCTGCCCCTGGTTCGCGAACCGGTTCGTTTGGTTTCTTGAAAACGTTACATCTGGGTCAGCAGATGGTCTGCAGGAAGTCCATCCCCTGTTGCCTAGGAAACGGATTGATTGGCACCAGGTTGTCTGCAGTCACAAACCAAAAAATGAACCACACGAACCACCCTAAAGTTTGTGGCGGTTCATCAGAAATGGGATCTAATGAACTGTGGTTTGCGAACCACAACCCAGCCTGGTTCGTGCTTAATTTTGGTTCGTATTTCATTTCGTGCCCATCTCTAATCCTGATCACTGTAGTGGTTAAAGTATTGAACTGGGAGCCTTCTGTTCAAATCCCTACCATCCTATAGAACTTTACCAGATGACCTTGGGCTAGTCAGACTAACCTACCTTACAGGGTTGCAATGAGGATACAATGGAGGAGGAGAGAACCTTGTAAGCCCCTTTGTGTCTCTCTTGAGAGCTTCAGGTATAAGCGAAGTAAATGAAGCACCCAAACTGCCGCCTCGGAGTGGGGGTGGATTCCACCATGCTTTGAAACATTTTTTTCACCCCTTTCCCTTTTGATGCTGAACATCCAATGTGCTAAAGAGTTCTGAGGAACTTAAAAACTCGTGCAACATTTTGTGATATTTTATTCTATATTTGAATACAAAAAATACAAGAGTAGTCAGTAGCTGCTGCTAGCCACAAGGTGGTGGTGTTGAGTCATCACAGGTTTTAAGAGTTTACCTCAAATTGCTGCTTTTTGCTTTCCAGTTGGGAACAGGAAATGATAGAAATTTGTTTCTTCTGCCACTCTTCTTGCAATTTCCTCTCATTTTAACTTCCTTTTCCTAATTTTGATGTTTCTTCAGTCTTTGAGAAGGGCAGATGAGGGCAATTAAAATTCCTGAAAATATTATAATAATACTATGGAGGGCTCAAAAGCAGTAAGCAACAAAAATGTATTTACTTATTTATATTTGTTATTTACATTATTTATAGTCAATATTTCTCACTGAGACTCAGGGTGGATTACATAGTAAAAGTCAATATGAAAATTGGCCAATAAACAATACAATAGGGCAAGAGAGCAGAAACATGAAAACAAGCAAAAATCCAAAATGGAGCTGAAGAACAACAAAAAAGAAACAAAACATAAAACAGCATGGGGCTGTAAAATGTTTCACAACATATTATCCCAAGCCTCATCTGTGCAGCAACAGAAAGAGGTGGCAGTTGGGTGGTGCCACTTCAGATGCCGTTTCTAAACTGTTGACTTGCATGTGGTATTGCTTTAAAATTCTGCCCTGTAAATAAGAATCAGGTATATTAGGGAGAAGGGCTTCAGCTCAATTCACTTCCAACTGTTAGTCTTCTTTCTACAGCCAAGCTTTTAAAGCTAGGGCATACTTCAGAAAATGATTCCTCCACCTGCAGTCTAAAATGGAATAGCCTGCGTTTGCCTTCTCAGAACAAACCAACCCGTTCCTGCCTCTGTCTGCTGCAGCTGGAGACCAGTTTTAGTAATCCTCACAACAGCCCTGTAAGGTACAGCAGCCTTATATTCCCTTAGGGGATTTATTATCAGCCTGTGAGAGAGAGTGGCTTGCTTTAAGGCCACCTTGAGAATCCAAGGTACAGGACTGTCTCTTGGTTCCTACTAAAGACGTTAGATATTTATACCCTGCTTAGTGCAGGATCTACAGTGGCTTACAACTCCATTCTCCCCATCTCCATTGCATCCTCACAATAACTCCACGTGAGGTAGGTTAGGCTGAGTGTGTGTGACTGGCCCAAGGTCACCCAGCAAGCTTCCTGGCAGAGCAGAGATTTGAAACTGGGTTTCTCTTCCTGTTTGAACACTCTAACCGCTACCTCAGCTCTGGAAGTGTTTTCTTATACACAGGAGGGGTTGAGATAGGTAGAGCCTTCTGGGGTAGAAAGAGCTGCCATGCTGCCAGGGGGGCCTTTAAAGAAATGAATGGAAATCAGATACTTCATTAAGCATCTCTCCAGGTACATCAGTGCCTATGTATGTATTTATATATTTTCAGTGCTTTTTTCTTTTTTGAAAAAAAAGGTGTCAGTACTCACGATGTTTGCCATTTTGGAAGACCCAAGCCCACCAGCTGAAAGAGGGTCTGGTACTGCAGAAAGAAGTGCCAGTACTTTGTACCAGTGCATGCCACCAGGAAAAAAGTCCGGGATATTTATATCCTACCTTTCTCCCCAATGGGGACTGAAAATGGCTGACAATATCACTTTACCCCTCCCTAAGTATATTTATTTTATTTATTTGTTATTTATAGTCCGCCTTTCTCACTGAGACTCAAGGCGGATCACACAGTATGAGGTTAATACAAACAGTATCAAGTACATTTCAATACAACACCGTAAGGTAAACAGATACAAGTTTAAAAGACATAGCATTAGCAAGGATCCAAGACAGAGTCGAAAAAATCCTGGAGCAAAACATAATCAATTCTAGGACTAACATTAGACAACATGGAATGCTGGTTGTACATAGGAGTACATATTTAAAGCAGCAGATAATATATAAGGCAAAAATAGTGCTGTGAGGCAAGCTGGGCTGAGAGAATGACTTGGCTAAGAAAGTTTCTGAGTGGGAATTTGAATCCAGGTCTTCCATATCCTAACAGCTGCACTATATTGGCTGTCAAAAAATAGCAGATCAGTAAGAATGCTGTTTACGTTCAGAAATATTTTTCTAGTTACTGTTCTTGGGGGGGAAATAACTTCCTTACTTCCTTTTATCTCCCACCCTTTTAGGCATCATGCCATATTCAGGAACTAAAGGAGGCTTTTTTTCCAGGATCACTTGAGTATGAGAAAAAGAAAAAGGCGATAATAATCTTGACAAATCCACTATGAGATAGGCAGAGGTGGGGCAGGGGGTGGAGTAGAGTTTGTGCACTACCATTTAGGAGAAAGTGATTGTTTTAACTAGAAATATTCCTGTTTAAAATATCGATTTCCATCTAATATCTAATAGCTGTGGCCAGTCGCCACCCTGTGGATCCACGCAGCAGCAGAAGAGGCCAAAGACGGCCTTCCAGCCCCTCAAATGGCCACCGCGATGGCCATTTGAGTGGCAGGAAGGATGTTCTCAGCCTTCTCTGACACCCTGCGTGCCCACGCAGCAGCGGAAAAGGCCAAAAACAGCCTTCCCGCCCCTCGTGGGAGGAGGGAGAGGATGCCACGGGCCCACAAGGCAAGGTGGGGGCTGGGGTTTGGGCAGCTTAAAGGGACCTGCCGCTTGCAAGCAGCAGGTCCCTTTAAACTATCAGCTGGCAGGTGACAAGGGGGGATCCCCCCGCCTCCTGCCAGCTGATAGTTTAAAGGGACCTGCCGCTTGCAAGCAGCAGGAAAAGTTTCTGGGGAAATGGCCATTTAAACTTCCCCTTTATGACCCAAACGTGCCAGTAGACCAGTTCATGGAAACGAGCTTCCACGAACCACCGCTTCGCGAACCACGAATCGGCCTGGTTCATGTGGTTTTTTGGGGGTCGTAATTCGATTTGTGCCCATCTCTAGGCAAAGCCAGGGGCGGGGGATGTGATTCCATTGAGTTCACCCTCCAAAACTGCTATTTTCTCCAGGATAATTGACCTCTGTAGTCTGGCGACCACTTGTAAATTGGGAGAACTCCAAGCTCCACCTGGAAGATGGCAACCCTAGTTCAAATTCCCATTCTACCATGAGCCTACCTGGGAGAGTGATTTCAGGCCTGTCACTGGGCTTTTCCATACAGCTTGAATGCAGCCCTGAGTTCTGCATGCAGTCTTCAAATTGCTTCCTATAGTCTTTCGAGTTCTCCACAGCAAAGGCTGCACCTAAGGCTGCTGGTCTCCCAGTGGGGGTGGGAGATCCCCTGCTCCCAGCCCCTGCCCCTCCCCATGCAACTGGCCAGCTGGAGGAAAAGGTGCAGAAATGGGCTTCCCAGGGTATGCTCCCAGCGCAGCATGACAAAGTCACTTCCAGGAGTGCTCCTGCACAAAGACTTTCTAGAGACGAGGGCTGGGTTCACCATCCTGCTAGGAGGGTAAGGGACCTGGCAACCCTAGCTACATCTGCTGCAGAAACAATTTTTCCCTGGATTTTCTGCAATATTTTCCCCTGAGCACCTACCTCAATGTTTTTTTTAATAGTAAAGTTAAATGACAGCTTCTTTGGAATGCTGAATGTTTGGTGTAAGCCCTGGCCCTGCCTTTCATCCTCCCCTTTATCCCCGTGCATCCTGATTGGTTGAACAGCAGTGTGCACCCACACCCTTTCCTCCCTTTCTTCCCCCACCCCTCTTCGCCTTCATCCTTTAAAATAAAATATCATCATTATCCATTATTGTGTGTGTGTGTGTGTGTGTATACTAACCTCGGCAGTATGAAGTAAATTGTCTTGTCACCAACACAAGCTATTTAGGATGACATTTTGTACAGGAGTGCTGTTTTTCCTGTACTTTTTAGTCCGGGTTTTTCCTTTTTAAAAAATTAGGCAATGTTGCAACATTGTTTTATTTTTATTTTTTAATCTCACTTAATATTTTAAAGTTTCTATCCAGAATGTCTCAGCCAATCAACACACAGAATTGTTGTTTAATTTAGAGCTCAAATAAGACCATCCGATCATTAACAGACAAGTACATGTTGAGGAAGAGGTTAACCCCAGCCCCTTTTATTGTCCCAAAGTTATAACTTTGTAATGCATGTTGAGGGGGGGAAAGGCTGACAAAACTGCTAATGCTGACATCCCTCAGAAACCCCACAACAGAAACAGGGCATTTTTCAGTGCAGAATATGGTTGCCAAGTCCCCTTACCCTTCCAGCAGGAGGGGGGGAACCTGGCACTTACCGGACAGATGTTCTCTCATGTGTGTGTACTCCCACTGGCCATGATGACGTCACTTTCGTGCTTGGCGGCAAGCATGCTGCCATGCTTCAAAAGTGCCAATTTGGGCCCCTGGGAAGTGCAGGAACATACCCACCGCTGGGCACAATGACATCACTTAAGGAAGTGGTGTTGTTGCAGCCAGTAGGAGCGCACCTGTTGTGTGCTGGCCCAGGAGGTTTTTTGCTTCCTCGGCCCGTTCCCTGGGCCTTCCCCCCCCCCCACTGGCCAGGTGAGTGGGGGGGGACCTGGCTGCCCTAGCGCAGAAATAACAGCCAGATACCACTTTGGTTCAATTCCCTAAAGTGTGGGATTACAGAAGCCCAAAGCAGATCCAATCCTTGCAGGGTGAATACCCAGAAAACCCGATGTAAGTGAACATGCAAAAAAGCCTCTCAGCCTAGCTTACCACACAGAGTTGTTGTGAGGAAAAAATTGAGGCGGGGAGAATGCCTTGAGGAAGGTTAACAAAAATGGCACCCTGAAGTAGGTTTACAAAAATGTACAAGATACAGGATTGTATGACTGAAGAGACTTGGGTTCAGGCTCCCACTTTGCCATGAAGCTCAATTAGATGGCCTTGAATCAGTCACTCCCACTCCCAGCCTAACCTCCTTCAGACGGCTGTTGTGAAAATTAATGAAGAGGAGAACAATGTACACTACCCTCAGATATTTCTTAGTGTGTTTCAGATAGCGGTGCACATCTCTCCTTCAAAAAAAGTATATATATTTTGAAGGGGGGAGTATATTTATTTATTTGCCAAGTTGATACAAAATGCAATTCCTTACAATGCTTCATTATCAGTCCTTTTCAGTCCTGGCCCCAGCCTGGTGGAGACCCGGGCCCAGCGGGACATATTATCGTTCTGCCGGGCCTGTAAGACAGAGTTGTTCCGCCAGGCGTTCGGTGGTTGAAGGGGGCAGTGCCATGTCGGCCTCCCACCTTTGGGGTGGGGGAGGGTTCTCCCCACCATTGCACTTAGTTAATTTATTTCATTATTGTTTTGTATGTTGATTTTAGTATTGTTTTCTTGTTTTTATCAATTTCAAACTGTTCACCGCCCAGAACCCCTGGGGATGGGCGGTATATAAATTGAAATATAAATAAATAAAATAAATAAATAAAAGTATTCTAACGGAGTAATACAATACTTTCCTGGCAGTAAGCCCCATTGAATTGATCTGAGTAGAATTCTGAACAGACCTGTTTAGGATTGTTCTCTTTATCATCCTGAGCCACGCTTTCTAATCCCAATAAAGGACAGGCGGAGCAGGGAGGAGCACCTGAGTTGCTCTTACATAATGGCCAATTTGCCCAGAGAACTCAGGAGTTCTGGTTCCTCTCCCTGCTGTGTTGTTTTTTTAAAACCTCCCACAGCTATTTCTCGCTTGTCACATTCCATCAAAATAAACCATGTATTTTAAAAAGAGGCTATGTGAGAACATGAATAGGAAGTGCATTTACACCAGTTTCTTAAAAAGCAGGGGTAGCCTAGGGGAAGGGAGCAGGGCTCCTGGATTCTGTGGAGGCAACAGGTGGGCTTCAACAAGCTCCTGTGAACATTTCTTTGAGGGGGGGAAATGGCCTCTCAGCCCCCGTCCCTACAACGGGCTTGACACATTTTCTTTGCGGCCCTGCTCTGTCCTCAAGGCCATCCTTTGGGGAGGCGCAGGCCTTTCTTGGGGAAGGCTTGGGTGTGAGAATTAAGCACCGATGACGGGGCTGAAGCCAATAGAGGGCAGGAGAAGCGCGACGTGGCACAAACAAGCAACAGGGCCACGCCTTGGGCAATCTTGCCCCAGGTAAGTAACTCGTCCGTGGGAAAGCTCAAAAACGGTGCCAGCCCTCCCTCTAGTGGCCGGGTATGGAAATGGCGACAAGTGTTCTAGCAACTTTGCCCACCGCTCCGCAACCGCAACCTGCTTTTTCTTTAACGATCCAAAGTTGTGTGTAGTTCCCCGAAAGAACCCAGGCGTCCTAGTTCCTCCCCTCGCCGGGCTCATGCAGCGAAAAGAGCCAGCTCGGCCAGACAGGCTGAGGGGGGAGGGAGAGAAGATTGGCCGACGTGTGGATTAGCTTGTGCAAATCCTTTCACTGCGATGCATCACATGCTCTGTTTAAGTGGCTTGTTGCCTGCAAACTGCTTCGCAAGGCAATTAGTACCGGGAAGCGGGGATGCCCTTTAAAGGGAAGAGTGGCTGGGCTGAAGGGGTTTGGGGAAAGAAAAAGAGAAAAGTTTGTCCTGGATTTTTTAAAAAAAAGCATCGGATCGGTAAGCCTGCATAGAAAGATTTAGGATCCGGCTGGGATCCTGGGGTTGTTTGTCAGAGTGAGGGATCCAGGAGGGAAGTGGGGCTACAGGCAGGGGAATCTAGCAAGACTTCTGGGCTCCTCTGAGAAAGGGGGAGGGCTGGGAACCAGAGGGAAGGGCATGTGGCGGGCTGATCAATTTAGGCATGTCGTTCCCCGTCTCCCCCTCTTTTGGTGAGGTTCTTGCACCTTGACGCAGCTCATCAGGTGCAGCTCTTTAAACCTGGCATGGGAGAGCAGGCTGAAGAAAGCTTCGCCGGCTGGATTTCTACCTGATAAGGACGCAGACTCCAGGAACAAAAGGCGGCAACCTTTGGTCCCACAGGCTAGGGCAGAGGAGGAGCCAGAGCTCTTGGGCTTTCTGGGAGGGAGAAGCAGAGGCAGCGCTGCATTCCTGGCTGGGAGGCTCTCTTTGGAGGCGGGGCTGCTGGCTCAGGTATCTTGCCAGGTGTGTTATACCCTTTGCTCTGGGTGGTGTACAGAAGGGCAACAGGTAAGGGGAAAGAGTTTTGTTGCTGGTTATTTTTTAAAGGGAAGGGGTTCTTCCCAGAGTTGAGAGCAGCTGTCCTGAGGAAAAGGGTGCTAAATGTGCTGGGGCGAGGGGATTGTTGAAGGGTTTAGTAATAAATGAGCATGCAGGTTAGGAGAAAAATGGGACTGGGGTGGTGGTGGCAACAGAAGCAGGTAAGAAGTCTGGGTACAGGAAGAGAGGAAGGGAAGCGACTGACAGTTTGGGGTTCTTCTGATACCAGAGCTGAGGAGGTGTTGCAAACTAATGCCCACCACACTCCAGATTAGGATCGGAAAAATCCTCAGAGAGTCATTTGAAAAGGCTAAGCAAATTGATAGTGGTATAAATTTTCATGGGCTTAAAATCCACTTTTATACATTTCTCTGGCCAGGTGCATGCAAAAGCTTCTGCTACAGCCAATGTGTTGGTCTTCTATGGCACTACAGAAATTGGTTCCCCTCCTTCTAAATTAAAGGAGCTCAAGTAAGGCATTCCTTGTTCTCTGCAAATGAGCATTCAGTTCCTGTCCATGCTGGAGGCTTCTGTGGTGTTTTTTTTTGTCCCCTCCCTCCTCCCAGGTAATCAGTTACCACCTGCACTTTGTGTCCCGGAGTTGCCCTTTGAACTTCTTGATCTAGTTTTCCAGAAGGGAGTTGGGCCTTGTTGCCCATCCTGGCTGCCTTCTGCCCTCTGGGTGGGTTCATAGCTGCTAGCTCATCCGTCAAGTTTGGGAGCAGAGGCGGTTCCTTCCCGATGTCTTCCTTGATGCTTCTTCTGTAATGCTTTTCCTCCATGGGGAGCACTTCTCTGTGGGGAAAAATCATTAAAGTGATACGTGCAGTATCATACACAACAGTACTATATGTCACGGGTGTTAAAGTTCAACACCATTTGTGGCCTTAGTAAAGTCTGAAACATCTTCCCCTGCCCCTGTTTTTTAGCACCCAGTCTGGTGAGTTCTGGAAAACTCAAAAACTTGTAGGCTTTTGGGTATTATATAGTTTTTGTTTTGGACTTATGTGGCTACACCCTACTTCTGTAGTCTTAATTTTATATATATGTAATGGGGAACCATGATGGACTGTGTTTTCCAAACATTGTATTTCAAATATATTTGCAAAGAAAAACATACATGAACACAATACCGTGTGAGAGCCAGTGTGATATAGTGGTTAGCATGTAAGACTGGGGAGATGTGGGTTAAAATCCCTGCTCTACCATGAAGCTCAGTGGGTGATGTTGGGCCTGTTGTATTCACACAGCCTAACCTACCTCACAGGGTTGTAGTGAGGATAAAATAGAAGAGTGGTGAATGATGTATGCTGCCCTGAGTTCTTTGAAGGAAGGGCAGGATAAAACTTGGCTAAATAAATATGGGATTTTCATGCTTACTTGAATTGGCCCTCTAGCAAAAACATCTAGTTTAGTACCCTTTGATAGCAATTTGAATATTGTCATCTCTGTGTCCCCCCACCATAACAGGGCACTTCAGTAAAGAAAAGTAAACGATCACAACCAGAGAAGAAAGTCCGACCCCCACGTGCAGACACACACTTTGGAGAGGTATTTAATTCAATTTTAGTGATACTTCTTGGTTTCATGCAATTCAAGGTAAGCATACTTGGTCAGATTGCGCTGACCGGGCCCAGCCTTGCTTGGCTTCAGTGAGGTTGCAGGATTGTAACTCTGAAGTAATTAAAAACAAACACCTGGGTTGGAAAAGTGCTTTTAAAAAATTGTGGAGGTGCTCAGAATCTCTGCGTCCGTGCAGGTTAAACCTGTAGAACATGTACAGCCTTGGGTGGAGGCAAGCTGGAATTTCCCCCAAAGTCTGCTGGAGTCTCTTTCTGGTTTTGTTTGTACTGCTTGGGTGTGTGTTTTTTAAAAAATTATTTCTTGCCCTGCAGGCAGTTTGTGTATTTTGGTGCTTGGTTCCTCCTCTCTGTGTTAGAGTCAGAATTCAAGGCAGCATGCATAAGGCTTGTGGGGTGCAGTGGTTAGAGTCTTGGGGCTGGGTCCTGGAGGAGACTGAGGTTCGTATCCTCGTACTGTTACGGCAGCTTAGTAGGTGAACTTGAGCTAGTTATTTTCCCTTGGCCCAACTTGCTTCACAGAATTGTTGTGAGGACACAATGGAGGGGACCATGTATGCTTGCTTGAGGGGATGGGATGGGATTAAAAAGTACTAGATAGATAGAATTATGCTGAGAGGAATGTTAGTGTAAGGGAAGTTATATAACACAGTTATAATGACTGGCCAATAGGTGTTAACTTCTGTCTGGCAAAACACAACAGGCCTTCGTTACATTTTCTCCTGCCCTTCTTCCAAGGATCTTAGCATAATGATGGTTGTTGTGGGTTTTCCGGGCTGTATTGCCGTGGTCTTGGCATTGTAGTTCCTGACGTTTCGCCAGCAGCTGTGGCCGGCATCTTCAGAGGTGTAGCACCAAAAGACAGAGATCTCTCAGTGTCACAGTGTGGAAAAGATGTTGGCAGGTCATTTGTATCTACTCAGGAGGGGTGGGGAAACATCAGGAACTACAATGCCAAGACCACGGCAATACAGCCCGGAAAACCCACAACAACCATCGTTCTCCGGCCGTGAAAGCCTTCGACAATACATCGATCTTAGCATAGTGTACATATTTTTCCCTCCCGTATCTCATCCCCACAAAAATCATGTGATTGGTTGATCTGACAGGCTTGAGGTCACCCAGCAATTCTGTGACTGGATTTTAACCTCGATCTCCCATATTATATCTGATTCCGTTTCTAAAACATTTTCGTACATTGATTCAAAAATTCTTATAAGAAGTCTGTCAGGGGGACCAGTATAAGTATCATATTTTAGACAGGAAGAAGGAAGTGCTACTACTGAAAGAAAATTGAGGTTGTTGAAGCTTACCCAGTGAGGTAATGGTTGAGGTGATCTTTGAACCGGGATCTTCCTGAGTCTGACTTTCCGCCACTGTATTACAGTCACTCTCCAGAATGAAGTGTCGTCATAATTTCTAGGCTATAACCAGGAATAGTGTGTGCTTCTTGGACAAAAAGGTTTCTGTTAACTTCTTTTTGTTCTAAAACAAGTATTTCCAATGGTTTCTAGGGAGCTTCCCAGAAGACAAGACCTGCAGAAAATCAGCTAAATTTTCAATGGGATCAACACTGGTGATTTTTAACGCTCTGAAGAATTCACAGTAGGAAATACAGCAAAGGATCTACATTCCAATATACCTATTCCAGAACCCATATATAATTCCTTGCCTTGTAATCCGAGGACTCTACTAGAAAAAGGAGAAGCTGGATTCTAAAAAAATTAATTTAGGTTTTAATTCCCTTGATATGCCAGTTTATTTAAAGCTCTTTTCTTAACTCATATTCTGGATTATTGGCAAGTATCATAGCAGTGAGCAGGTATCTAAATAGTGATTCAGCAGTCATATAAATTCATATCCAATATGGCTAATTTAAATAAATATTGGATCTGTTTCTGAGATGGCTAATACTGTAGAACAGATATTCTGAGAGCCACAGAATTATCATAAAAGAACGTTTGGAAAACATAAATTCAGACGGGAGCCTATCTACTGTGGACATGCGAAGAGCTAGACAAGCTTTAAACTAATTATTTACATGTTGCCTGTGGATATTGCTCAAGTATAATCTTGCTGGGATTAGACAGCTATTCTTAGTAGTAGGTTTGGATCCTCCACTATCTAAAATCTGGTTTTAGAAATTTGTCCACACTAAAGACTGACCAGGGAGAATCAAGAAAATAATCTAGTTTCTGGTTTCAGTTAGGAGACAAGTCTTTAGAGGACAAATTCAAATAGAAATAGCATTTGGATTAATTGCTAGATACTGGAATTTAGACAGTTATGAGGATCCTGTAATGAGGATGCTAATCTTAGAATTCTAGACAATTTAAAAATACAAGTTTGGCCAAATCAGCAAATTGAATCCCAAAACCTGAACTATTCTTAGAGTGACTGGACTTTGTAATACCTAGGGCTGTAGAAATTCTAGAGTTTTTGCAATAACTTGTAACTGTTTAAGAGGTATTAGAAATTTGAGTGTAACCGAGAAGTCAGGATTTTCTTCTTTTCATATACCCCTTTGGATTCATGGATAGCCCCAACAATTTTTGCCGCCTTTGTGGGTCAGTGCTGCGTGGGAACCATCGGCGATGGCTGTTCAGTCGCAATGGACGCAACACACGCCCTGACCTGCTCGTAGTGCTCTCGTACGTGCTCAGCCGGGAGACTCCATGCCGTGGTGATGGACATGGGGAATTCCTGTGTGGGAAATGTGCACAGGCATTGGTCCGAGTCTACCGCTTCGATACCGTCATTGCCCGGGTGCAAGCCCTGTCAATTGACCGCCTTCAGCGTTTGCTCTCAGAAAAAGACCAGCTGGCCCGCTCCCTGCGCTTCATCCATGCACAGCGGTTCCCAGATGACAGCGACTCAGTGTCATATGCAGGGCAAGAGATATCAGCGAGTATAGCAGACTTGCCACATGTGCGTTACCAGCGGCTCCTTCAGGATGACATGGCCCTCTCAGAATATGAGTGCTGGGCAAGTGATGCTGACAGCAGCCAGCTGGGGACACCGTGTCGGAACCGTCGATGCCGTAGTTGCCACGGGCTCCGAGTGGAGGACTCGGATTATGAGTGGGTGTGCCAAACACCGAGAAAGCTGGGTTTGTTGTCTCCTGTCTTCCCCCTCTGTCGTGACAAGTCCCAGAGCATGCCCACAGTACACTACGCCACATCCCAGGTCTCCATCCGGTCTCAGAGTCTGGGGGATGCAGAGTCCTGTTCAATGCTGTCGTTGGATACCTTACCAGAGTCTGATTTGGCTTGGGAGGCTCTGAAGGCACTGAAGGACATTAGAAGAAAGCATCTCAGAGTGCCAGAGGGCAGCAAGATCCCAGTGCTTGTAGGGAACGGGCACGTGTCTGCACCTCGGAGGGAGAGTCCCTCAAGAGAGGAGCTGTATGAAGAGGTGGAGGACGAATTTGTGCCTGTGGAGCCAAAGGTAAGAGTCACAAATAAAGGCGGAGCTTGGTACTGGGGCAGTGTTCATTTCCTGTCTACATTTTCTGCATTAGACACAGGAGCAGGGCCAGTTTTTGTGCCGTGGGCTCAAATTTAACCCAGATCTTGAAACGGCAAAGAGCCCTGAACACCAGTGATATACCCTAAGCCTGTTTCTTCTCCCCTGCCCTGTCTCCTATATTGCTGCCATAGGCAGCATCTCCTCAAGCAACACCTCCTGGGCCGATGCCGGCACCATCCAGGTTCAAGTCTGGGGTTTTAATATGGACCTTGCTGCTGGTGGGGGTGCAGGCTCAGAAAGTGGACCTAGTCACCTCTTGTGCCATCAAAGGCTAGGCGCCAGCTGGGTCCCTGCTGTGTGTCAGCAACACCCTCCTTATCCAGGGGGTTTCATGGAGAGAGGGGTTTGATCCTGATTCTCCTGAGGCCCAGCTCAATGCACTAACTGCTGTCCTGTGAGAAGGAGCCTAAAACCCGTAACGGCCTGAGCCCTGGCAGTCTGTTCCTAGAGTAATCTGACAAGTTCCCCCGTCTTGTCTCCCAGTCCGGTATGTTCTCTAACCCATTTCCTTTCCAAAGCTCCAAGCTCGGCAGATACTATGCCACGACCTCCGAGACGCATTTGGTAACCTGAAGGCCCGTCTCGAGGCAGCTGAGGAGGAGCTAAGATGCTTCCAGGAGAACCGGGGAGAGAACTTGAGCCAGGTAGATTTGGGGTTTGTTTGTTTGGTGCCTTCTATTATTTTCTGGAATGTAAAGGAACTTGGAACACCTTTGTCTTGAATAGCTGCAGCAAAGTGGGAATTTTAGGAAATGCAGCTTTTTTCCTTATTCCTGTGGGACACGTCGCACCTGCCAAAATCCCCCCTGGTTTTGCTCTGCTTCTATTTCTTTGTAAGGTCGGCAGAATTGAGGGGACAAACCTCATGAAACTTTTTTACCATGTGAAACATGAGCCCTTTTCTGTCTGTCGTGGGGGGCAGGGCTCAAAAAGAGGCTGAAATATTCATACTTTGGGGCCCTTCTCCAGCAGCATAGTCCATTTCTTCATAGGCCCAACAGCTACTATGTAGGTGCCATTTTCCTTTTGTTAAAAGTTGTCTCCTCTTCACACCTGAGCCTTTTAACTGAATGAGACCCTTGGTCCGTCGAAGTCAGTCTTGTCCACTCAGACTGGCAGCAACTGTCCAGGTCTTAGGCGGAAGGTCTTTCACATCACCTGTCACCTGATCCTTTGAACTGGAGATGCCGGGGGTCACCCCACCCCCACCCCCCAGAAATAGACTGTTTTCACCTAACCAGTTATATTTGGCTACGTGATGGCATTTGTTCTCAGTTCTGCTTCCTTTAACGACACTGTTGCATATTCAGATCTCCTTGGCTATGTGATAGCCATCACTCTTTCCAGGAAGAGAAGACAGATTTGGAAGGAAAATGGTGGTTGTATAGCTCGAAGTCCGGACCATGAACCGCAGCAAAAAGGGGGGAGGGCATTTCGGCAAGGTTCAGGAAATATTTCATCCCCTTAATATGTTTTCACGTTACAAATCTTTAGCTCAGCCCAACCACTATCCTGTTATTTATTTAGAAAATACCTCTGCCCCCTCTCCAGAGAACCTTGAAGCAGCTTAAAAAGCATTCTATGGTTTTCATCAACAGTTATCACATATTTGTTTTTCTGTTCTTTCAAGGAGCTTAGGGTCACATACATTTAAGCTAACCCAAGACAGAGGCATCCCCTCCTCTCTCTCATCTTTGCAACAATACTGTGAGGCTGGTAAATGCTGAGAGGAAGCATCTGCCCCAGGTGACCTTCATAACTGTATGGGATTAAAACCCAGATCTTAATCCGACACCCGAGCCTTTCGGCTGCGACACAAGCCCTCTTACTCGTCTGTGCCCTTCTACCCTGCAAGTCTTACACTAGATCTCCTGTTGACTTCAAAGAGGAGTGGGAGCTTTCTGAATATTTCATCGCCTTTCTCTCCCGTGTCTGTGATGTAGGAGGCTGGAACTCCACCTAAGAAGGCCGTGAGTAGCCAAGAGCAGCTGATCCAACAGCTGACAAGGAGTCTACACAGCAAGGAGGAGGTGTTACAGGTGAAAGAGGGGAGAAGAGCCAGATTAGCATTACAGGATATTTATTCTCTGTAGAGAACCTCAAAATCTAGGCTCTGTGCAGCGAATGAGTCGAAAGATAAAAAGCTGCAGGCTTGCAGTCTGCCAGGAGGAGTCCACCAGTTGTCCACAGTCCTGGTTAGGTGGTTGCTCAGCAAGAGACACTTGGGTACTGTTTTTGTTGCTCTCAGACCCTGTAGGGGGCTCTGACCATTAGGGACAAAGGTAAGAGCTCTGTTTCATTGGTTCACGTAACAAGAGCTGAACAAACCCATTCAGAAAATACTGTACGGGTCCACCTTTCCTGGACCGTACCTCTTCAGACTGCAGGTGGGAGATTTAATGAAGGGGAACCAACATGGAAACATAAATATCCCCACCTATGGAATGCTAGCCTATCAAGGAGGAGTCTTTTCAGCAGTCAGCTAGTTTTATGTATACATAGAGTTTTTTAAAAATCTGGTTGAGAGAAAAGGAACACAGAAGGCCAGAGAGAACCAGTGAGAAATGAAACAGGAGAATAAGGAAGTTGGGGTTGTTGATGTATCTGCCCCCGATATATTTGCCCCCTCCCCTTAGCAGGGTTCTCTGGCCTTTTAACAGGTGCACTGAACAAATAATCAGCTGCAGGGCACTCGACTCCACCCCCACTCTGGACATGCAGTGTTGGGTTTTGGCCTGTCACAAAGCGGTTACTTGGGGACACAGTGGCTCACTGCCCCCCCCCCACTCGTGGCAATCTTAGAAGGGAAGAGATGCTAGGAAGCCTTTTGGGGAATGCAAGGAAGAGTTCCGGCCCCTCTGACGTGAAGCCTCTTGTCTTCCCCAGGACTGTCTGGTGGTCCTGCAGTCTCTGGGCTCCCTTGGAGTGCAGCCCCTCATGTCGGAGGCCTCGGTAAAGCAGATGGCCCAGCGCCTGAAGGAGAGAGACCAGGCTTTAGAGGTAACTCGCATGGCCACAAGGAAGCCACCAGACGGATGGTTGGACTTGGGAGAAAGGCAGCTCCCATTTCTTTTTTGTCTTCTCCCCCTCCACAGAAAACCCTTTCCAGTCACTTCTCAGCACTTGAATCTCAGCAGCTGGAACTGAGGCACCTTCAGGAGGCGATGAAGGACAAAGATACTGACCTTGCCAGACTCAACGCAGCCCTCCGCACAGGGGAGGAGACTCTGCACGTATGCTGGAATCGGGGTGGGAAGGGGCCTGTGTGAAGGACAGTGTGATTGATGGAAGGCTGACTCTGCTGGGCAAGGTGGGAAATGTAATTCAGGATATGATGACCAAGAACAGAATCTGGACAGCTTGGCTCCCCTCCCTCCCACAACGTAAGCTTCATGGCTTCATAGGCATGTTGTTCAGATAAGTCTCCCTGGTCAACACAGAACAGTCTTGCCTCGTTGTTTAAGAAAAATACAGAGAGAAGCGCTGTCCTGTATGGCTTTATGGCATCATAGGAAATGTAGTCCCCCTCTTCAGCTCTAGGCCTTGCTTGTGTTCTGATTACATCTCCTATCATGGCAGGATTTGTGTCCTGTGACACCTTAGAGCCAAAACACACGAGAAGAAATACCTAGATTCAGCACGTGTTCTCTTACCTCAAGGTTTGCCGGGATATGTAGGCGTCCTGGAAGCTTAAAGTTTAGCATTTACAGAGCAGCAGGAAGGGAAATACAGGCGCCTGCATTTCCCTTCCTGCTGCTCTGTAAATGCTAAACTTTAAGCTTCCAGGACGCTTACAGATCCCGGCAAACCTTGAGGTAAGAGAACACGTGCTGAATCTAGGTATTTCTTCTCGTGTGTTTTGGCTCTTAGAGACCAACAAGATTTTTAGAGTGTAAGCTTTTGAGAGTCAGAGCTCCCTTCTTCAGACACCAGACTCTCAAAAGCTCTCTGAAAATCTTGTTGGTCTCTAAAGTGCCGTTGGACTCAAATCCTGCTGTTCTACTACAGACCAACTCAGCTACCCACCCAAAACTATCTCCCATTATGCACACGCTCGCTTTTTTTTCTTTCTTAACTCTTCTGCTGTTTCTGGCCAATGACTGTGATTTTCCAGGGGTGGAATCGCACATATGAGCTCCATGGTCCTTCAGCCGCTATAATTCCTGTTTTAAAATGTGTTTGGTCAAAAGGAAGTCCATGGTCCTACTCCTGTGTTTGGAGATGAGTCCTGGGTTGTCTGGGAACACCTGGGCGACAGCTGTCACCATCGTATCCTATTGTTTCAACTATCCATATTGACCAGGGATGGTCCTGATTTTCCAGCCCCTGGTAAATCACTGACTCTCACTTCTGTTCTTGCCTTTTGGGATGCTTGGTTAAAATTCGCTAGTGGGTTGCTAGAAGGAACATTATTGGAAGTTCAGCTTCCTCCTGGTGTTAGGGTTTTGAACTGTGGCTTGGGAAATTCCTTGAGATTTGGGGGCAGTGCCAAAGAAGGCAAGATTTGGGGAGGGGAGGGAACTCAGCAAGGATGTAACACCTGCCCTCTGGAACTACCATTTCCTCAAGAACAGTTGATCTCTGTAGTCTGGAGATCAGTTGTAGTTCCAAGACAAATCCAGCCCCCCCCCCGAAGTTGGTAACCTTAAGTGAGATGGCTGCATTTTATCTCTAATGAGCATCCATATCAGTGCGCGTACATGAACACTAAGGTGTTATGTAGTGCTCAGCCTGCTGTTGCTCATAGTGCAGCCATTTTGAACTAGTTGTGGTACATTTTTCAGGCAAATTACTTTCTTGGTTTTTAAAAAAGTGTGGGTTCATCCATTTCAGAATAAATCAATAGAATAATAGAAGGAGCAATATGTAATGGTTGGCGGTGTGTGTGTGGTAATCCCATTCCTGAGAAATGGAATGTTTCTAAGCATGTCCTTATTTTCAGCTGTGAAATGGTGAGAAGTAACTTGTAGCAATAATTCCTCTTTCCCTCAGGTTTTACGTGAGGTGCTGCACCAGAAAGATCAGGAGATCTGGCGCCTGGAACGCCTCTGTGCCTCGACCCGTGAATCCTGGCAGCAGCGTGACCAAACGTTACTCCTGGCCTTGAAGGAGAAGGAAGCCTTAATCGAAGCACTGCAGGGGGCATTGGCCAGCAGCAATAAGGATGTGGAGGTAAGCTGTTCCTGCTCTGGCTCCAGTGAGAAGGGCTGAAAAACGCATTTGGAAATATTATATAGTACAGTCCTTTTCGGACTACGCTGCTTTTAACTACCCTGGGCAAATTTCATAGATATGACCTCCATGTAACTTAATATTGTCTGCCCTGGTTGGCAGTGGCTCTCCAGGGTCTCAGCCAGGGAAAGGTCTTTCCTCAGACCTGCCAGCTTAGAAATGGAGAAGCCACAGATGTATGAGCAAAGACTGAAATAGTTGTAAAAACCATAGGGATTGGCAAAATTCTTGTGCTCTGGTAGCATCCCTTCCAGTTTTTGGCGGGAAGTGATGCAAACATGTCAACAACACCCCATCCCCCCCATTTTCTCCTCAGGCTTATTTGAGCACCAGTGCAGAATGGCCGATCTTTGACAGAGGCCTGCCCACTGAAAGCCCATCATACTTCAGCATTCATACAGTGCTGTGAGAGTTCAGACGTGAAAAATTAGTTTATTTTAATTTCTGCAGGCAAGCTCACAAACCCAGTTAACATTCCATGTGATGAAGGCAGGGCTTTTTTTCAGGGGGAACGCGGGGGAACGGATTTCTGGAACCTCTTGAAAATGGTCACATGGCTGGTGGCCCCGCCCCCTGATCTCCAGACAGAGGGGAGTTTGGATTGCCCTCCGAGATCAGGGTGCGGGGCCACCAGCCATGTGACCATTTTCTCCGAGGGCAACCCACTGAGTTCCACCACCTCTTTTCCCAGAAAAAAGCCCTGGATGAAGGTAACTGGCACTCTTAATTATTATAATAATTTTATTCCTTGACTTCATTTATAGCCCACCTTTTGCCCCTGTGGGGTCACAAAGTGTCCCAAATTGTTCTCCTCTCCTCCGTTTCATCCTCACAACAACCCTTTGAGGTTGGTTAGGCGGAGTGTGTGTGACTGTGCCAAGGTTCCAGGGCAGAGTGGGGATTTGAATATGGGTCTTCCAGACCCTAGTCTGACACTCTAACCACTACACCACACTAGCATGATAGAAATGGGCTGAATCCACATGCCCGCAGAGCGTCCCGGCGTTGCGCTAAATGTTCGCCAAACACCCGGAAGTGTAGCGTCTTTTTAGCGCGATTTCAGCCACGGTATCCCTGAGTCTCACGGGTATCTAATGATATAGAGGCACACGGGTTTTTAGCCTTAACCCATCTTTTGGCATTTGTTCCACACTGTCCTGGGAGCTTGGCATGGATCGCTTCAGAAATTCTTGCATTTGACTTTGTAGGGTAGGGCCGGTATCATTATCCCCATATTGGATGCTGGTTTTTGTTCCTGTGTCCCCTCTAGGGACTGTCAGTGTGTGCTGGGAGTTCCAAGGTGAGTTGGGAGTGATTCTGATTGGGACCAGAGGGAGAGAGGCTTAAGCCTTCCTGACCTGAAACAGTCCCAGGGAGCCCCCCTGAGGGCACTACATGTGTACTGGTGGGTTACAGTGAGGCCTCGTGGCCCAGGCATTCCCCAGTGCCCATCTGCTTGACCTGGGCAAGGCAGACCTTCATATGGACCTGGGGATAACGTACTGCGTGTTGGAATGCAGGTGCAGGAAAGGCATTTTTCAAGGAGATTGTCCTCTGCAAACAGTCTCCAGTTGTTGTTTATTTTATTTTTTACTGCCCCCCCCCCCAAGCTGGGTTCCAGACTGGAAAAATTCTGACTATGGGGAAAAACAAAGATGAAAAGGCAAAATCAAAATAGTGCAATAAACTTTTTAAATTAAAAAAAATTCCTTGTTCTACTCAAAATAATACTCTTCTAAACCCCGGATGTGTTTTAGCAATCTACCTCAGGGGAATTTTAAAATTCTTCTAGAAAGTTGTCTTTTCCCAGTTGTATCTTTTGGGGCTTTGTCTTGGTCCTCATGTTTGATGTGGCTCCCCCACCCCATTCTTTTGTGTGAGAAAAAAACAGACGCGAGTGTGGAGAAGACTAAATCATCAATTTTGCCCCTCAGATCTTCTTCATTGTTCTGTTTATACTTCTCTATTTAGCCAGCGGACACATATTTGGGAAACTCGTGGCTAAAGCGATATTTGGGCTGCAGACCTGATGCTCTTGGCCACTGTGTTATGCCAACTCTTCTTATTTATAAATATTTATTGTGTATTTAAAGACTAGGTTGCCACCTATCTGTTAGTGATCATAAGTGTATCTTGTCCTTTGGGAGGCAGACATGAAGATGACGCATTTTATCTTAGTAGCAACTTGTAAGACAGACAACCCGAAAGGAGAATGACAAGCTCCAGGTAAGCTAGTAAACAAAACAGCAAGGATTTGAACCCGCATCATCTTGGTCAAAGTCTAACATTCTGACCTAAATGCACAATGCATTACTCTCATGTCTGTCTCATTAGTACATATGTAGCACATAACGGGAAATAGCAGCTTCCTGGTGCCACTTTCAGTCAGGGAACACTGGATGGGGGGAGAAGACTTAGACCAGTCTCCCGATGCACTAGGGTTCTGACCCAAATCAGGCCCCCATGCACCTGGGGGAAAAGTTCTATCTGGGAACTCCTAGTATATGTATGTTTGATAGCCCCTGCGATGGACTTAGGTAGAATGTCTTGCGTATTTAAGGGTATATGGTATCAATCACCACCACCAGGTTTTTTCTCTTCAGGTCTGCTGCATCTTGTGTGCACAAAAATCGTGCTCAGAGTACTTGTTAGAAAAGATCTGGCTTTGCCATATTTTTATTCCACCTTTCCTTCAGGGACTTCAGGGCAGAGTACATGCTTCTTTCCCCTTCCCCGTCTTATTGTCACAGCCATGCTGGAAGAAAATAATTGGCTCATCATTGCCTAGTGAGATTCTCTGCAGAGTGCCGTTTCGAACCCAGTTCTCCCCAGGCTAAATTTGATGTTCTGACCACTACACAACTTAATCAGAAGAACAGTGATCACTAAAGACACAGCCAGACACATGAACACGTTCATGCCACATCAGTTACACGCCTGTCTGTTCCTCCTTCTTCTGTCAAGGCCCTTGCAAATTCCTTCAGCAGCTCAGACTTTGCTCCAGGACTGTTCCAGCGACTCCAGGAGAAGGAAGACTTGTTAGCCCAGGCGTTGGCTGAGCAGGAACGGATCAGAGCCCAGTGGCAGAGTCACCTGCGGGTGATGGAAGAGGCAGCTGCCACCAGGGAAAAGGAGCTACAGGTAATGAAGGAGTGATTGGCTTGAGAGTGCACCAGGCCTGTAATCTAGAGGGGGGCCTGCAGGCGCCTGGTCCCTCCCGGCATGATTCCAGGCCCCCTTGTCTGAATTTTCAATGAACGAACAGGATGAAGCAGCAAGCCCCTAGTCCTTATACCTTCTGAGTAAAAATACCAGTGCAGGTGGTATTCTACCCAACTGCTTAATGAGAAGTTGGTCTGCTCTCACCTTCCAGAGAGGTGGGGAGGAACCTACCCTGGTCTGACCTGCTCCTGTGTCTTTCACAGTAGCTAGATCTGCAGAAGTTGGCAGGTAGAGCGTTTCATGCAGACAAGCTGATGCCTGCAACTCAGCTCAAGGAGCAGGAAGAGGGAATGAGAGAAGCTGCATGTCCTATGAACACACCAGTCTGCCTTGCACTGAGTGTGACCAGTGGACCATCTAGCCAGGCAACAGCTCTCCAGAATCTCAGCCGTCTCTGCCACCACCTGAGATCTTTTAACTGGAGACAACTTGGATTTTCTGTATATAAAGTAGGGGCCTCTTACCTCTGTGGCGATAGTGGATCTGCCTGAACAGTCTAGTTCAGACTTTATTTTATTTGGATAATTTTTACACTGCTCTTCTCCCCAATGGGGACCCAAAGGACTTACAACATCCTTCTCCCAGCCTCCGTTTTATCTTCACTTTAATAGAATCATAGAATCATAGAGTTGGAAGGGGCCATACAGACCATCTAGTCCAACCCCCTGCCCAGTGCAGGATCAGCCTAAAGCATCTCTGACAAGTATTCATCCAGCCTCTTCTTGAAAACTGCCAGTGAGGGGGAGCTCACCACCTCCCTAGGCAGCTGATTCCACTTTTGAACTACTCTGACCGTGAAAAAGTTTTTCCTAATACCCAGCCAGTACCTTTGTGCATAATGCAGCAAGGGCCCAATTCTGGTGGGTCCAGCAGTGCAGCCTGTTGTGCTGTATTTTAGAAACACGGAATCCTGGAATACACGCAGCCTGTCCCGTCAGGAAGGGATTTGGAAAAGCATATTGTTGTGCTTTGCATTTTGCAGTGCTTGTGATAGGCTTGTGATAGGCCTTTGTTGCTATTTGGCCCAGATGGTGTGATGTCACTGATTGTTCATGAACATTCCATCTTTTCAGGTTCTGGAGCTGTCAGAAGTACAATGTTTTGCACTCATTCTTTGTGAATAGACACAGTTGCCTGTTTGGTACTCAAATCTCACCTAGGTCCCAGAGGGCAGGAGAAACTATGAGGCAGACCGAGGGCCAGCGTGCTAAACTGTCCAGTCAAAATAGCTGGGGCAAAGAGGTTTCTGATCACTTCACTATCAAGAACCACATTATTAGGGTCACAAATAAAAGCCCTTTAGGGAAAACAAAACTTACATGCTACCATCCAGTTAAAAAAAAGTTTGTCCTTTTTATTGATCTTGTGGTGGCTGGTGTTTAAACAGAAGGAAAGGCTAGAGTGTGGGGGTAATAGTCCACAGTCCAGGGAAGCTTTCAGTCTAGGGAAGCTTTACCTCAGAGGTCTCCCACTTCTCTTTCACTCATCACATCAAGGCTGTGCAGCGATTAAAATCAGTGGCAGCCCAAGCCGTGAAGTTACAGTATATAACACAAGTGGTGACAACCAGGAGCTAATTGTCACAGGATCAATCAACAAAATTACCTTATACTGAATCAGATTATCGGTCCATCAAGGTCAGTATTGTCTACTCACACTGGTAGTGCCCTCCAGGGTCTCAGGCAGAGCTCTTTCACATCACCTACTCTCTGGTCCTTTCCACTGGAGAAGCCGGGGATTGAACCTGAGACCTTCTGCATGCAAATCAGATGCTCTTTTACTGAACTGTGGCCCCTCCCCTAAGCCAAGCATGTTTCTATGATGCAGGCAGCTGTTTCTAAGTGGGTGCTCTCTGTATATCCAAAGGTGATGCGTCCCAGGCTCTTCTAAAATACCTCCTACTCCACTGAGGTAAAGAAAAGCCAGGACTGGCTAATTACTTTAGCAATGGCCGTTTCCACACTACTCACCTTCAGCTGGAACGCTGAGGAATGTTGCGAAAGAATGCGAAAGATAGCATCTTCTCACGCAAGTTTTGCGTGACATCGTGCAAAACTTCTGCGAGAAGACACTATTCTTCCGTGCGTTTTTTGCGACGTTCCGCAGCGTTCCGGATGAAGGTGAGTAGTGTGGAAACGGCCTAGTCACTTTGGGGAAGAAGCAACTGGAAGCCAAGAAACACATTGGTGGGCCCATCTCTTTCCTTAAGTATTTGAACAACAGCTCTGTGAGGCAAGCCAGCATTACTATCCCTGGTGCCGAACAAAGGTGGAGCAGAATTAAGACAAAAGAGCTGACAGCCCAGTGAAGATTCAAACTTGCTGAGCCTGTGTTCCACATCACCATGAATGCCAACGTTCTCAACTTCCTCCGTCTTATAGGAACAGTTGTGTCAACGTTCTCTGGATGCCCAAGAACGGGCACGGGAGACTGAAAAACTACGCAGACGCCTGGCAGAGTTAGAGGCAGAACTTGCCAAGGGGGCTGCAGCCCTAGAAGAGTGTCAGTCAGAAGTGGCTCGACTTCACAGGATGGGGGATGAGAAGGATCGTGTCCTGGAGGTGAGCAAGGAAGTAAGGTCTGGTTTGAAGAGGGCTAGTGGGAGACTAGCAAGGGGCTTGTGTGAGGGCTGGAAAAGAGGCTACTCACTGGGAAACTGTTGCCGGATTTTCATCTGGGCATTCTTACATAAATCTCAATCTTCTGAGTGTGCTCAGCATTTTCATATACTCTGTACTTCTGAAGCTGAGAAAACTATGTTGTTGTTTTTAAAAAATCCCACTTTTAAGTAGGAATCTTGAGACCTTTGGCATGCAAAGCATGCAGTTAGCTTCAAGTAGGGAAGGGTCTTTCCCATTATTTGCTATCTGAGAATCAAGTGAAGCTGCAGTAAATATAACTTGGTAGCTGACTTTCTTAAGGTGCTGTGGAGATTGGGGTGTGTGTGTGTGTCAGCAGTCCCCCCCCCCCCACCCAAAGCTGCCATTTTCTCCATGAGAACTGATCTTTGTGGTCTAAAGATCAGTTGGAATTCTAGGAGAACTCCTGGCCCCACCTGGAAGATGGCAACCTTAGAGTCAGAGCAGACAAGACAGGTTAAGCGGGCCGGCGGCCTGAGTCAAAATGTAACCTTTGGCAAAACTTCCTCTATTTCTTTAGTCCAGAGGCCAGACCAGATATTGATGTCAGGTACAATGACAAAACTTTACGATGTTTTTCTGAAAGGTAGGGGTGTGGGTGTGTGTGTGTGTGTGTGTGTGTGGGTGTGTGGGTGTGTGTGTGTGTGTGTGTGTGTGTGTGTGTGTGTGTGTGTGTGTCAGGGCTTTTTTTCTGGGAAAAGAGGTGGTGGAACTCTCAAGAGGGAAATGAGGGCGAAACACACTGGATTCTCTGAAATAATATTATTTTCATGTGCTATGGACTTACATCAACTGTGAGACAGAACCCCCTACCTTCTCTCTCTGTGTCTGTGTAGGGTGTTAAATGACATAAGAACTACCCAGTAGGATCATACTTATCACAATAGTCATGAACTCTTGCCCTGGGTGCAAAATTTCTCCAGCCCTGCCTCTATACCCTCCACAGGGCAGCTGAGGCGAGTCCCTTATATCTATTGGGGAGACCCGTTCCTCACAACGATCCAGCCTCCTCTCCGAGCAGCCATTCACGCTGAATCTCCGCACAGCACCAAACAGCTCCACAGAACTTTGCGCCTGGAGCAAGAGGTGCCGGAACTCGGTTCCGCCGCGTGCTGGCTGAAAAAAAGCCCTGGATGTGATAACCCATTCTGATTGGTAGCTCAAGCTTTTTATGTCATCAAGACGGCTGAAGCCAATTTTTCCTACCTTTTCTAATTTGAACTAGAACTCATGAACTAAGTGACCAATTTCAAATTTTAAAGCAGTGTTGTAAAGCTAATAAATTCCCCTATGAATAACTAATATTCATTACTATATTTGTGATATAAGCCAAAAGTAAAAGAAAATGCCACCACTCCCCATTTTATAAGGTTTATGGCATACGGTGCTTACCATAATCCAGATTATCTCCTAAAGTATATTAGACAATTGTAGCTTACTCTTTTGCCTTTCCAATGAGCTGTAGCATGAAGAAATTTATTTTGATATGCCACAGTTATGTACATGAAAATGGATCCATGTATTATGTGATATTTATCCTATGTTAGGTAATATGTAATTATGTGTTACTGCTGAGAAACATCTTTTAATTTTGTCAGTGCAGCAAACATTCAACATGCATATGTTTTTATTTTCAGATCTTACATTATAATTGCACAGCTGTTAACATCTAGCATTTGTTCATAGTACTTTTAATCAGGGCTTTTTTTCTGGGAAAAGGGGTGGTGGAACTGTGGGTTGCCCTCGGAGAAAATGGTCACATGGCCAGTGGCCCCACCCACTGATCTCCAGACAGAGGGGAGTTTAGATTGCCCTCCGTGCCATGTGGCGCGGAGGGCAATCTAAACTCCCCTCTGTCTGGAGATCAGGGGGCGGGGCCACCGGCCATGTGACCATTTTCAACAGGTTCCGGAACTCCGTTCCACCGCATTCCCGCTGAAAAAAAGCCCTGCTTTTAATATTCATCACTGAAATCATCTTCTGAGCCCTCAAGTTCAACGGCATTTTCCCCCCTGGATGCTTTGTGTCTATAATTTACACATAACAGTGCAAGTATGTCGAAAGGACAGGCATGAACAGTTTGGCAGTTGACAGGAATACACACATCTCCAAAACTGCAATTGGAGCGTGTGGTTCTTGACCGTAACAAGATTGCCATCTCTGTCAATCATCCGTTCATAATCTTTTGGGCTAGGTCCATTTGGCTGGCCGTTCAAACTCTGTCTCTGGATTCCTGTCTGGAAGTTGGCCCTACGTATGTGCATGAATAGGCAATCTTTTCATGGGGGAAGCTGGCTGGACTCCACCCCTCCATGCTTGGCATAAAAAAGTTCATAGCATAATTCATTTACAAAATTAGTGCAGGTATTTGAAATGTACATCAGACAAGCGAATTGCTGTACCTTCTCAAACACTCTTATAGAAATATCCCATGTTTTCCATAGTTGACTGGATGTGTACAAGCAGTTCTTGATTTTTCTCAGTAGTTTCAAGGGAGTTAACTTACCTGGACCTGCAGAGGCAGCCAGTAAAGGCATGTTGTCCAATCAAGACAGCAGACACATTTTGTCCAAGGGAACTTCTGGGTTTGCTTGTCAGTAAATCTTGTGGGACTCTTTGTCCCCCATTTAACAAACACGGGGCATGGTATTTCACTTGTGAATCCAAGGCATGGTCTGAATACCCCTGTGTCTTCTGAAATAACAATAGATTTTGCCCCATCCTTTGCATGCAACAGCATCCTAGTGTCAGCTTCTTCTGGTGCAGACCTCAGCTCACATACTTCTCCCCAAAGGTCTCTGGTGATCTTGAAACAGGCCTCATCCCAGAGGATGGGCTAAGACATTTCTTATATGCAACTATCTGCTTTGGACAACAAGGACCATACCGCCAAAGAGGTTTTGGTCAGTCTTGAGTTCAACGTCCTTAGTTTCACCATAGATGCATTTTGTCTTTTTATTGATGCTAGAAAATGTTCTCAGGTTTGGCTCGGATGGCCTGTTGTGAAAATTGGTAATTGTAGAGCTTACTTCCAAATGCATCCTTTTTGAATTCCAAATATCCTGCTTCTCCAATTTCATTAGCTGTGAAAAGATCCCTGGTAATATTGGGGGCACTACACTAGTGGACACGCTAGCCAACTCTTCCAGATGAGAGCTCATTGGGTTTAGCCAGTTGTTAATCATCAGGTTAACTAAAGCTTGAATGTTTGCCTCATCATTTTTAAAATTCTAGTAAGATGGAAATCTGGATGTGTCATCTTACTGCTCCGTTGACCAGCTTTACCTCTCAGCTTCTTCAGAAACATACTCCTGTATCCTGATGTCCAATAGTACTTATTGACAGCTCCCGAATTGGGGCTAAATCCTTTCATTCTTCCTGGTGCTTGAGTATCTTGGTTCACTATTTCTTCTATTGTTTGGATTACAGGAATTCACCCAAATGGTTTGCTAGATTGTAACTGCGCTTAAAAACATCAAAACGTAATACACAGACATACACACCTTTCAGAAAAACATTAAAAAGTTTTGCCGCATTACCTGATGTCAATTTTGGGTTCTCGGGCCATGGACTTACTTGTAGGGTTGACTGTGACTAGCACCTTGCTTCCATCTAGTGGCTGCAATGTGAATTGCATCTTTGGAAGGCTGGCTGGAACAAGGTTATTTAAACCAACACAAGACACTGCGCAGGTGCTCCAGTTCACCACACTTTGTCATCAGACTGAATGTTAAAAAATAAAAAAGGGGAGGTTCAGGTGTTTCAGGCTGTGACCCTGTTCACAATTCTGCTCAGCAATTTTGTAGCTTAAAGATGGGGTCAGCGATGCAATTCACAGTTGGCTTTCTGACATGATCCATTTAATCTCTGGCAGGAAGTTCTGCGGGAGGCAGAAAAGAAGGACCAGATGCTACAGAAACTGCAGGGGTGCTTGTTGGATGGCAGACACGCGCTAGGGATGAAACGGATGCCGGATGGGGGAGGTGAGTGGCAGCGAGAGATTGAAATTGTTCCAGCGGAGAAGAGGAATGATTAGCAGAGCTTTAATGACTGAAAGATGGTTGGATGGGGAATAAGGAAATGCAGCTAATCAAATGTCACGAATAGGGAATGAATCGAAAAGTGTGAGAGTGGTGGAACAAACTTTTGGCTACAAGCACTATAGTCTGCCCTATACTAAGTCAGACCACTAGGTTGTTTTCTTAGGATGTTTGTTGAGGACTTTTTGTGAAAATGTTTTGGAAATTTGCAGATGTTCTCACAATATTTCTTCTTCCCCATTTCAGGCAATTCTCTTCCCCCTGCCATCTGACCTCAAGACCTCCCGAAACCTATAGATGCTGGAAAGAAGGAAGGGATGGCTATAACCGAGGGAGTTGTCTTTTGTTTCAGAGACTGGGGATACCGCAGTGGGGGAGAGAGCGTCAGACTGGTTCCACTGGTGGGCAGCAGCACTTCACTGAAGCACGAATGTGGATTGTGGGTTCATGGCAAGGGGTGGAGGGGTGGGGCACCCCTCACCTATCGCAGAGGCTGTAGGCAAACAAGTTGTAACCTCAAAACTCAAACCCTGTTCCTTCAGAATGCATTGCCTGAAATTAAAAAAAAAGTGCTCTAACAAATGCATTGCCAAAAGTTAGGAAAAAATGTAATTAGGTACGGAGTACAAGCCGCTGTAGCTGCATTGTTGAGTGCCTCCTTCAAAGGGGGGGAGAGCTTGTGGAAATGATGTTCCCTGCAGAGACGGTCTGTGGCCACCCGATCCCTGACACATCCAGATTTTTGTGGTGGTGTTGGTGGGGAGATCCTCTCTCAGTTTGTCCTCAAGAGGATACACTGGGGCAAAACGAATGCAACCGGCGATTCCCATTGTAACAGTGGAAAGTGTTCCCTTGCACGGGGGGAGAACAGGTATGTATTACACAATACCAGCAGTGCCAACCCATAATTACAGGAGCGAGACAATTTCTGGGGTTAAGGCCAAGAGAACAGGCAAACTATGTCATAGCTATAGGTACAGCGAGGCAGTGCATAGGTCACATTGAACAGGAAGGGGAGAAGGAATGCATGTGCAATTCTGTAATGAAAGAGAAAAATGGGAAACGCGTCATTGCCAGAAAAAGTACACTGACCCCGAGACGTACGCATCCAGGTACAGTATATGTACAGTGAGGCTCTAAATCATCTTGTGTAGTTGGCAGGTCAGCAGGAAATGGTAAGAACTTATTCAGGATGTCTGTAAGGGGCACTCTAGAAGGGGGGTGGGTTTTTGCAGATTCCTTTCTACTGCTGTTCCTGCACGTATGACAGTTTCAGACTGTAAAAGCATGGGGATCTACTGTATACCCTTCAGGGAACCTGCTCCACAGTAGAGGTGGGGCACAGAAAAAGACAGATGTCTGACTGAAGCCAGAATTATGTGATTATGGGACTCAGAAGAGATAAGATGGGTTGCTCTCCATGTACACATCAGCCGATACCAGAAGAGGCACTCCACAGCTAGTAAAGAAGTTTAAAGGTGATACGCATAAGCATTATGATGTCTGGTTTCTTTGTGGGTGTTTAATGAAGCAGGCCGGGGTCTTTCCCTGCCCCCCACACTGACTCTCAAACTCACACAGCTACACAGCAACTGCTAAGAGCTAAATTTCCAAGCGCTGCATGGGCCTGATTTGGATTGGGACCACAGTGCCGGGGGAAGAGGGGATCCAGTATTTCCAGGCATGCCGTTTTTTGCAACCACAAAGAGCCTCAGAGGGGGTGTCACTGGCCCTATTCGGGGAAGGTCTTCATGTGCAAATTGTTGTCTCTTTTGAGGTTGGGTGATAGCAACTCCAGGCTAAACAGCTAGTGCGTGGCTGACCATAATGGGTCCTTGCTGCCAAGATTACCACCTGTACTAACCAAGGGTTGACTTCGTTGTCTGAATGATGCCAAGAAAGCAGTCTTGTTGAGCCCTTCATTGATTGGGCAGAATGTCTTCCAAAAAAGTTCCAAAGTGTAGAGCTTGGGTGCCCTGAATGATTCTTTGGCGTTCTTCAGTGGTGTTTTTGCTGCCAGTACCCCCAGGCCATGCCTCACTGCTGCTGTCACTGCCCGCCCACCCACCCCCATGGCTGGATGAGATAACTCTTCGCAAACCCCAACTCTCTTCGAAGTAGGTGGAGTATAAACGAAGTAAACAATGAATAGACAACTAAAAAATCATGGCTGACGTCCTGTAGGAAGGTCTCTCTCAGGAGTTTAGAAACTGCCCTCTGCAGTTTTGCCTTGCTGCTTTTTCAAGTGGTCTGAGAGAAAAAAATGGCCTAAAGGAGACTCTGAGGCAGGGGCTAGAGGTGGGCAGTAGACTGTCATCCTTCCAACACACACACAAATTTGCTACCCACAGCACTCTGTTTCAAGGTTGTTTCCTTACAAAACTGGCCCCCGTCATTGGTTATCTTCCCCGCACTCTCTGCTCCCTCCTACAAATGACCTGCTTCCTGAGGCCACAATCCTGTTTCCCACTCGCCCATCCAAACTGTGCAACAAACCAAAATGAGAGGATCTGTGAAAAGTAGGGAACACGAGTGGCATTCTACAGAGTGATGCAGATCCAACTGTGCAGCTATTCAGGCCGTCCCGATGCGCATGTTCAAGGGCAATACCAGTTATCAGGGACGTCCTGGCTATTGTCTCTGCAGACTCCAGCAATGGAGGTGGAGCACGCACGAAGGAGGAAGACAGTCAAGGTTACTCAAAAGAAGTTTTAATAAATTTGTATCTCCTATAAAAGCTTTTAATCTTTGTACAGAAAGAAAAGTCTATATACAGTACATTTTTAGCCGCTTGTTTTGATAATATAAAACGGGATCTGTAGAATGTCGATTGTATTCTGCGTCACAAACAAGAAGGTCTCTACATATTATAAAAAGGGTAGGCAGGCCCATAGATTAAAAGTGCGGGTATGGAAAAAAACAACATGGCTGACAGGAAATGGTTTTGGACCATGACTACGGCAACCAGAACCCTGGTCAAAGAACTGCATAGTGACACCTGGAGGTGAGATGGGAAACAACCACCTCACCAATGAAAATAATTAGGAAACAACATGTCCGCCATTCAGTGCCCAGGCGAGCATCCTTGTTTTACTGGATTGAAGCATGGGAATGTGATCAACGGCCATAAAGACCTCCAAAGATACCAGGCTGAAAAAAACCCAATCACTTGGAGTAAGGAAGTGGGCCCTGAAACTCAAAAATGGTGGACAGGAATGGCCCCTCAAGAAAACGAGGGACGGCCAGGGTTAAACATAAGGTAATGAAACTGATCCATCGGGAAAAAACCCCATAGCAACAGAAAGCGGTTTAGTGCAAATAATCAAGAATCAAGAACAAAAACTCCAGTGATGCAATTGGGTAACATGCTTAAGCCTCTTCCACAGCTTAGCATGTTGCAGCCACAGCCAAGTGAAGAAGAGCTCCTATATAGTCCTTACTGCACAGTTAAGCCTAGAGTTAACCACCTCATTACAATAACTCAAGTCAGGAAATCAGAGCAACGCTGGGCTTACTGTGGGGTTGGCAACTAGAGCTGAATCACCTGCTAAACTTTAGAAGAGACTCCCCTCTTTGGTTCCATCATTTGCGTTGGTCCAGGGAACGGCAAAGACCCCCCTGCAAATAATGGTGTTTACTATAAGGTTGGACAGACCAGAAGAAAAATAAGCAGGGGAGAACACTTGTGCAGAGATGACCTAACAAACGCAGGCTGGTCTTCACATAAAACAAAATGAGGTGGCAAAACCATGACACATTCAAATGGACTGTGCCATTTCCAACTGCAATGGGAGATAGTTTTTTTTTTAATACTGCCCATATGTTAAAAACACCCTACACAGAAACATTAACACAGCAGATAGCTTGGGGGTGGAAACTCTCCAGTGTGCTGGTTTGTGGTTTACTTGCAGGAAGTTTTCACATGGGGGGACATTAAAAAAAAATTGCGTACTCATTTACAGTCCAAATGGGCACAATACTACCTCGGGGCCTCAGTTTGGCTGTACGTGCCGACCGAGCCTGTGTAACTTCAATCAGCCAGTAGCTGGCAAAAAATGTGCAAAATATGCCAGAGATTCAATAACCTTGGTTGAACAGGTGAGGCCATGACGACCCAACGACCAATGGGAAATTGGATCCTTGTGGAGAAAGGGTTTGGAAGACGAGATGGGTAAGAGTTAAGCCTCTGAAGGGAGCGGGGGTGGGGTTTGCCATTGGGAGGGAAGTGAGGTAACTAATGCTGAGGGGGGAAATTGCAAACGTTAGCCATAGCAGGCTTTTTTTAAAAAAAAGGTTAGACCAATGGCAAGAGCAAAATGTTAATTATGGCTGCCACAGTCAATATGCAGCTCTAAAAAGCATAGCCAATAAATTAAGGGGTTCCTGTTGGCTGCATTCTGAGTTTTATAAAGAAAGCAAATAGGACTGCCATTGAGCAGAACAAAATGAGGCTAGAGTTGCCCAGACTTCAAATGCAAGGCCCTCAAAGTCTTCGACATGAACTGCAATGGCAGGTGGAGGAAGAGAGACATTCATTTGTTACCTGATAAAGAGTGCTGGATCTAAAATCCAGTCATGGTGGACAGGAAGTGGGTATAGCAAGAAATGACGTGGACCGGTTCTGTAAGTGGATGAGCTCTGGGGGGACATCGTCCTCCAGGACTATTTGTGCACATCCGCCTTGGGTTTCTTGTTCTTCTTGTTGAGGATCTTCATGAGGGACTTTGACATGTAATATGGCTTCTCCAGGGAGCCATCGTTCCGCTCCAGGTCTTCCACTACAGGGAGAAAAAACAGGTTGCTTTCCTTTAGCTGTGGTTCAACTGTACATTGCACTGATGGGCTTTGTGCCTGCACAGAGCAATCTTTTGGAAACTGCTAGAGCCATGATTTGGGTGTGGAAATCTCCTCCCCTCAGAAGCACAACTTTGAACTGTGTATGCTGAGAGGAGGAGTTGCCTCCAAAGCATACGAGTACACCACAGCAGCTTAAAGGCACCTCTGAAAGAGCTACTGCAGGTGTGTGCTCATGAAGCAGAGCAGGTATTGTACCTGGAAGAGGGATGGGAATGGAGAAGCCAGGCGGCTTGCCAGGCATTCTAGAGTCAACTTGATGAAACGGGAGCCTTGGATCCAAGGCAAAATGAGGCTGCCAGTCTCTACTGTGTTGAGACTCTTGGGAAAGCCGAGCATGGCCATAATGATGCACCAAGTACCACTCTCTAGAGAAGTGGAGGTCTTCCCAGTAATAACAGGATGGAGAAGGGGAAATTGCATGAAATGGCAGGGACTGTAGCAGAAGGAAGCTTCCCTTTACAGGAACTGTACCACTTGAAGGAGGGAGTTTTCACAAGGGCTTCAGGCACCAAGAACCCCATAGGAGAGGAGAAGAAACCACCCAAAATGGGGAAAAGTGAAAAGATCTATTTACAAATGACACCAGAAACTCACTCACCCGCCCACTCAATCTCCACTGCCTATACAGTATGAGAGAGGCCTCTTTAGAGAGAAATAAGCCCTATTAAGAATTTCCTGTCAGGCCCAACTTTATAACAGAAATGAGGACCAAGAGGGCTCCAAAATGGCTGGCCAGTGCTTGGATGGGAGACCTCCTGAGATCTTTGTGTTTATGCTGCCTTGAGTTCAGCAATAGAAGAAAGGTGAGATATAAATGCAACACACATCAGTGGAAGTGAAGAAAATACTCACAGAAACAGAGGAATAGCGTGTCGACACACATGTTGTAGACGCCAAAGAATCCTTGGGCGATGAGGTAGGCACCGACCACTACAGTCTGAAATAGAGAAAGGCCAAAAAAAAGGAATGATCACTAATTAAAATATTTATATCTCACCTTTTCTCATGGCTCAAGGTGGCTTACAAATTATAATTAAAATGTCACAAAATATCACAATTTAATACATCAAAATAAAAACCTCTATCTATACCGCTCATGTCCTCTACTGTTAGGCTCCCCATGGCAGTCAAGTATTCACCCCTTATCTATGATGAGCAGTTTTCTCTCAGCAACTTTGTTGTAAAACAACATTTTGGTCATATTTTAGTCCATGAGAAACATCTTGTATCTTAGCTGCCATATTGGATCGGGCACAATCATCCTTCCCACCATAGCGCCACTGTGAAAAAGATGCAATGAGGAAAGCCAAGAAAAACAGTAATAGGGACTCAAAGAATGATCACTGGTGACATACCAGAATGGGCAGCCAATAGTAATTGAGTTGAAGAGAATTGATCTGAAACGCCTCAATTGGGATTCGTCCCGTGAACAAGAAGAATGATAGAACTCCAACTCCGCCGACCACCAAGAGCGTCCCAAAAAACAGCATCAGGTCAGTTATTTTATCCAGGACTACAACCCTGCAGGGAGACAGAGGGCAGGACTGAACCAAAGGCAGCTTCGTTCCACCCAGTCCCACCTGACCCTTGTTTTCATTTTTGAAGAGTAGCTTTGCCCCCTGCTGCCCCCCAACCCAACAAGCTGGGTTACCTGACCACGTTCCGCATCAGGAGCATGAAGGCGTTTTTAGCTGAGGTGCAGAAGTTCTTTCCATAAATAGCAATCTGAAGCAAGGAAAGATTTCAAGAGATGAAAACAAAAAGTGAAATCTTTTAAGAGTATTTGAGACTGTTCCCTTCCCCCTAGGGCTGCCAACTCCAGGTTGGGAAATTCCCAGACACTTGGCGGGGGGAGCCTCAAACAGAGTACAATGCCATAGAATCTACCCTCCAAAGCAGCCATTTTCTCCAGGGAAGCTGATCTCTGGAGATCAACTGTATTCCAGGAGATCTCCAGGCTCAACCTGAAGGGTGGTAATTCTATTCCGACCTTTAAAAAGATTTTTCCCCATGTGTTTGTTTCCTCGGTTGATATGGTTTTATATTACACAGTTCCAGATTTCTGACTCATCTAGTCCAGACACTGGAGTGGATCCAGACTAAACCAACAATTTCCTTCCCTTCCTCAGGGTCCCTTAAGCCCCAGGAGCAGCATTTTGTGCAGATCAGAGGGCTGCAGTGGAAGGGGGAAGGCAATGAAAAATTTAGTCTGGATCCAGCTTTGAAGCCAACAATATCCCTCCCGAGCTCGGTTCAGACAAAACATGAAACCACAGTTCAGTTACACGAACTGTATGTCAAACTGAATCTGAACCCATGACTTGATGATGGTCTATTAACAACGGCTTTGCCCGTAGCTGTGCATGATGTACAAATGTGGACCTGGCTGAATCCTGCCTCGTTCCCAGTGCCTCCCTGTCATACACCCTCGCTACAAAGATGCCTTGCTAGAGTGACGCCGATGAAACAACACTTTTGTCATTACAAAAAACGGTCTGTAAGCCAAGTCCTGTTTTCGCAGGCCAACCATAGTTCAAGTAAGCCACAGTTTCATCGTATGACTGAACCAAACCTGAGTGTGAGATAAGCCTTTCCAGACAATAGATATGGGAAGAACTGGGACTGTGGCACAAAAACAAATATTAACTTGACTGCTGGCCTGTGCTATGTATTTTTTTAAAAGTATTGTGGCATGATGTTATGTTGGTTTTATCTGACCACTATAAGACATTGAGGCTCACAGCTGACTAAAGCTGGGCTGTTTCCAGACGGCTTACCTGCCCCCGGAACGTCGCGCGAGTTTTGCGTGACGTTGCGCAAAGCTCACGGGAGAAAACGTGATATTTCGCGTTTTCCCCGCAACGTGGCGCAACGTTCCGGGGGCAGGTAAGCTGTCTGGAAACGGCCCTGCTTCTGCTTCTGACTAAAGTTTTTCTCTGACTTGGCTTTCTTACCACAGCAGTGTTTTCAGGAGCATCCGCATGATGTCTTCTTTTGTTTGTCTTGCTTTGTTACAGTCTTTTTAAAACTAGCATTATAAAGTTATAACAATCTATTTCCATGACCAACTAGCTACCCCCTTTCTTAAAAAGTAAGATTCTGGACCTTTTTATTGTGGAGCTATAAAGGGTGCAGCTTGGGGCTAAACCATAGTTAGAATCCTATGAACATTAGACTGAGTGCTAATGACTCATCCAAGACCTTCCTAGGGAGGTTCATAGCTGAATAGGGACCTGAATTTGGGGTTACAATACCCAGTCATACCAACCTACCTCTGGTGCCCCCTGCACCATGCTGGCTTCCAAGCCTCTGGAGCACAACTCTCCCCACCCTTTCTTCCTCCCACACATCATGTGTGTGCCACGTCTGTTTTTGGCACAACCAGCCCTAGGGGCCTCGATTCTCTCTTTGGCCCAGGAGTACGGCTTACCATTATGTAGGCATTTCTGTTGAGGAACTTGAGGAACTTCTCCAGACACCAGAAGCAGCACTTGAGACAACAAAGAATACACCGGGCAACTGGATTCTCGAGGTCTATGAACACCACAGTCTAGTTAGGTTCACAGATCGCATTGCATTGGTTACTGCAGCTCAACATCTGCCCACTGCATTAGGTTGGGACAGTGCTGGTTTTACTTTATCAGGACAGGCAAAAGAAAATACTTCTTCATGCAACACATCATAAACTTGCGGAACTGCTTGTGCCAAGATGTGACAATGGCCATAGGACTCAGACAGCTTTAAAGGGGAGTTAAACAAGGTCATGGAAGTGTGGAAGATCCAGGGCTTTTTTTCAGCAGGAGGAACATGGTTCCAGCACCTCTTGAAAATGGTCACATGGCTGGTGGCCCCGCCCCCTGATCTCCAGACAGAGGGGAGTTTCGATTGCCCTCCACGCCATGGAGATCAGGGGGCGGGGCCACCAGCCATGTGACCATTTTCTCCGAGGGCAACCCACTGAGTTCCACCACCTCCTTTCCTAGAAAAAAAGCCCTGGGAAGAGCTATGTTCAAAATTCTGTTAACACCCGTTTGTTTAGTTTTAGACCCTGTCTTTCTTCTTCTTAGATCACTAAATTGGTGGTAGTATTGGTGTGCAATGGCCGGAGAAGGCTGTAGCCACCTTGGCCTGGTTCTGGGCTTCCAGGAAACAATCTAGAAGGCCACGGCGAGAAACGGAACGCTGGATTAGATGAACCTTCAGTCTGATGCAGCAAGGCCCTTCTTATCTTTTTATGGGAGCTTATTTTGACGTTCATGGTTTTAATATATATATAAGGAGTGGAAGCTACCTCAAGCAGTGGAGGGGAGAAGCAGAAATGATAAAATGGACACCTACATCCTGCCTCTAAGCAGCTCCTGATGCTTTAAGGATCTGGCCCCCACAGCTCAAGTCAGTGATGGACTATACTCCCCCCGCCCCACAAATATTACATGTATATGTCTCTCCTCCCCAGTTAAACACTACGAGAGCAGGAACGAATATTACAGCTATTGACAAAGCGATAAAGGATATTAGGCCTAGCTCTGGGATATTTATTTATCACAGTGGTTACTTTTACCCTGACCTACTCTTGACTTGCCTTTCAACTTGTGGTCCAGATATTCTAGCATTATACGGATGACCTGGACGATGGTGAGGATGAGGGCGCCAAAAGCGAGAGAACCAGTGTGGTAGCTGTGGAGAGAAAAGACCCTCTTAGATGGAGACCCCCTCCTCAAAATGTCATGGCGTTTGAAGCCGCTCTTCCAGATCGGTAGATAGACTTTGCCCTCCCTCCCTCTATTCCATCTTCGGTCTAGCTTCCTAGGACTCTGTGCGTGTGTAACCATTTACCCTGTGTGTACGTGCATGCATTTGCCTCTTTCAATAAAATATTGCTCTTTGAAATTCATGCCCTGACCTAGTTTGCTATTTTGGGAAGGGACCCCGTAGACATTGATGGAAAAGATCCCGTAGTTACCGGCCTCTTGCATAGCCGTCTTCCTTGCTTGCTAATTCCCCCCACGATTCTCTTACTCGCAAGGAGACCAATTCAGGTAACATTGAGACTGTATGAGATTTTTTAAAATCCAAATAATCACTTTCTTTTGTTTGCTACAACAGTAACTGTTAGGCAGCAGGATTCAAGCCCAGTAGCACTGTGGAGAAATGCTTTTATTTGTAGAGGTGGATTGTATCAAAACCTTCACGCCCAGTTTAAAAAGCGTCTCTTTGCTGAGAACAGGTAGGAGGGGGAGGGAAGGCCAGATGCTTTCTAAGCCACACCCAGTTTGAGCTTTAGTCAGGCAGATGCCACCCAAAGGCTTTCTGCTAGAAACTTACCCTCCCAGGGGTATGGTGGGGGCAGAGACTAAAATGCCAGAAAGGATTCTTCCTGGAACCTCCAGGGAAAGCCTCTCTGAACTGCACTTTTGACTGCCCAGGGGGTGGGCAAAGGGAGAGAATAAAATCTCCTGGCACAGGTAGGAGGGTCTCTTTGGCTGACTTCAGCTGGAAGCTGAAGGAGCTGTGAGCTGGTCCATTGCAGGCGGCAGCCATTGACCGTGTAGAGGTTGGAGGCCTGAACCATGATGAAAGCAGGGCCGGTGCGCCCATTGAGGCCAGGTAGGCGGTGGCCTCAGGGCGCAAGGGCACCGGAGAGGTGCCGGAAGGGGTGTCGGGGGTGGAAGCATGCACCGCAGAGCTGGCATGGCTGGCCTGCAGCTGCTGCAGCCTGCCAGCCCCATGTCGCTACCGCTGCAGCAACCATGAGCCGCTGCCGGGGCGGCGTGCAGAGTGCGGAGCAGCCTCCACCCACCACCCCAGCCATCTGCTGGTGAATGCCCCCGGCTTGTGCTGCATGATGATGTCATCACACAGTCTGTGGTGTGCGTGCACTGCACGTGTGCACGGGCAGGGGGTTGCTGCAGGCTCCAGAAACCCTGGCACCGGCAGTGGATGAAAGTATGAGGACTTCTCAGTAAACCGGAATTTTTTAAGCTAGAGAGTCTGCCTAAACAGGAAACCTAAGTTAAGCATGTACAAAGGGATAGAGGAATTGCATTTTTGCCCATTTATTTTTGACTTCTCTTGTTTGCTTTGGCGCTATGCTCAAAAGTGTGCATGTGAACTTCCCCCCCTCTTTTCTTTAATAAACACTTTTAAAACTCTTAAATGCTGGTAGCTGTTCTCTGTCCCCCACAAAGTCCCAGTGCACAACCCCACTACCTAAAACAGGTGCCACGGGAAGGGGGTGGTCTGTTGACACCCCCCTCCTCCCAGTGGTGCACAAGGGCAGAAAACAGCCCTTTGTGGTAACCAGGTGCTGGGCAGCAGGAGATCGGGCACAAGGCAGGGCTCAGAGTGGCAAATCTGCACAAGGCGGTGGTGAGCCTTAGTCCTCCCCATGGGCGATTCCCACTAAGACCAAGTAGTGGCAGCAGACACAAGAGAGAAGGAGCGAAAGCCCCTCTGAGGGTTGGGGGGCACCAGGCGGGTGGCACATGCCAGGCAGAGCCTTGGAATGCCGCTGGTTACCCCTAGACATCCTGGAGAGCAAGAAGAGGCAGTGCTTATGGGTCAGTCAGGCTGTTCCGCCCTCAAGCACCTCAAAGACAAACAAGATTTTTCAGGGTATAAACTTTTGAGAGGCAACGCTCCCTTTGTCAGAAAGCTTTGACTTATATCCTGGAAAAGTCCAGTGTTACTGGACTCAAATCTTGCTGTTCTACTGCAGACCAACATGGCAACCCACCTGAAAACAACTGTTACTTCTCTTGCCTGCTTTTGGTGCTGTGTGTCTATATGTTTTTACTGAATATTTTATATATTATTTTTGAATGCTGTTCAATGTTTTGATGTACGCTGCCTTAAGGGACCCTATTTGGGGTGGAGAGGTGGCATAGAAATGTTTTAAATAATAAATTGTTCTCAGTTTTTGTCTTCCCCTACACCTCTCAGAAGACAAAATCTAAGATGCATGTGCTAGGGCAGCAAAGAGTGCAGAAGTTTGCAGATCTCTCTCTCATTCTGAAATATTGGGTATACACCCCTAATGTTTGCAGCGGACCGCTCTCTTAGAGGAGCAACAGTGGCCATAAGCAAGCTGAGCCAGGTGGCCCCTGCAGTGGTGGCACTCAGCTTGGACCTGGGCTGTGGAAATGATGATGGAGGAGTGGAGGGTTGCGCTAGTCCCATCACTGCGGTCCGAGCTGACCACTTGAATTAGCTGTTTAATGTCCCCGTCCACTCCAGTCCAGATACAATGGATTAGGCGGCTCTGAAAGATATTGTAGCAGATTGCAGAACTAGTCAGATCACTGTTGTTTCTAGCTCCATGGTGTTTACTTGGCAGCAGCTCTCCAAGGTCAAGGAAGGTCTCTTTCCAGCATCTTTGATTCAAGGTGCTAACTGGCGGCGCCAGGAATTGCCCCTGGGGCTTTCTGCGTGCAAAGCACACGCTCTCCTACTGAGCTACAGGCCCTCCCAGAAACCTGAAGAAATGTAGCACCCTCACATAAAACACCCAATCAGCATACCGTAATGTCCGGATGAAAGAGCTCGTCACGGCACAGGCTGGGATGTCTTGGGGCTTGTTGAAGGCCCAGTAGTAAGAGGCGAAGGCACCAGCTAATACGCACTGCCCCAGAGCAAGGACAAAGTTGATGCACCAGAGGAAGCCAAAGACATTGTAAACTTGCAGGTTGAAGATGTTGCGCTGGAACAAGCCTTCGTCCTTATACTTGTAGAAGATGCAGCTCACAGGGCACGGGGAGTAGGAAGAGGCATTGAAGGTCTAACGGGATGAAAGGAAGGAACATGTCAAGCCAAGAGGCCCGAGTCATGTCCAGTACAAGAGGGAATCCCCTTTAGGTACTGACATAAGCACTGGGGTGGGAGATCACGGATGGAGTTTGGCAAGAAAAGCCTTATATTTAGTCCCCTGCTTAGCTGTGGAGTTTACTGGATGACCACTGACTTACTCTCACAGGGCTGTTGCAGAAATAAAAAATATGTTCCTGGAGGAGGGCTGGGAGATAAATAATTTTTTAAGAACGAGTGGTGGAGAAAGTCCTTCCACCCAAGAATCTACCCCAATATTTCAGCCATTGTGACTGCACTCTGTATGACCTTGAAACGCAGCTGGCAGGAAGGAAGGGGCCGGGGATGAGCCATCCAGATCCAACCGAAGGGTTCTCGGGTGTGTACATATCTATTTATTTTAAACATTCCTGTGCCACCTTTCCATCCAATTCAGCACCCGAAGGCAGCAAACATTAAAACATTTCAAACATTAATGCAATCCATAGAGAGAAGGGCTTTCATTGTACAGGTCTCTATCAAAGCAGGTGAGGAATGTATTTCAGCAGTAGGAAGCTTTGGCCAAGTTATATTTTTCTGCCTTCATTCATATTTATCCTTGGAACAACCCAATGTAATACAACACTAGCTTTTTCATTTGATACACAGGAAAATCTTTTTGCCCGATTAAAAATTAATAATAAAACTTAATAATATACTTAATTATATTTAATTACTTAATTATAATACTTTGTAATCTGCCTTGAGTCTCAGTAAGAAAGGCAAACTATAAATACTATAAATAATGTAAATACATTTCATACATTAAATATATTTAAAACACGTATATAAAATACTGAAAATAATTAAATAAAACAGAATATAAACACATGCAAATAGGGAGGAAGGCTAGTAAGTGTTAGTGAGGGAATGTCAAACAAAACAAAAAAGTTTTAACCTGTTGGTAGAAGACAATGATAAGGAGCGAAGGACACAGATGAACCTTCCCGGGGAGGGAGTTGAATGCTTGAAACAGAATATGTGCATTCTTTGTATTTATTAATTATTTATTATTATATTTTGAACGCTCTGCGCCTGATCTCTGGAAATACACCCCATCTATTGTGGAGTGTGAAAGGACTTCTGTCTTTTCTAGGCTCTCCTGATTAAAACTGTTAACTGGGCAGGGCTTTTTTTCTGGGAAAAGAGGTGGTGGAACTCAGGACTGCACAATGACGTCACTTTGGGTCAGCTGAAACAAGAGGGGAGTTTTTTAAAGTTTAAATTGCCCTTCGCGAAAATGGTCACATGGCCAGTGGCACCACCCCCTGATCTCCAGACAGAGAGGAGTTTAGATTGCCCTCTGTGCTGCAGCACAGAGGGCAATCTAAACTCCCCTCTGTCTGGAGATCAGGGGGCGGGGGCACCAGCCATGTGACCATTTTCAAGAGGTGCCGGAACTCCGTTCCACCATGTTCCAGCTGAAAAAAAGCCTTGACTCTGGGTTAAACTGTTAACTCTGTTAACAGTTCATTAATTTGTTAACTGTTAATTAATTAACTGTTAATTAAAACTGTTAACTCTGGGTTGGTCGCAGCTACCTCTTCAGATCAGTATTGCACATGGGAGGACCGATTCGGTTATATTTTTTTGTTCTCCATCAAACTTCACTTTGCCTTTAATTCAACTCCTCCTTGTTCATTCAACTCTGAGGAGAACCCAGGCATGTGTGGACCAGGTTGCCCAATGCCCATTCAGTGCCCTTCTGCTGCTGTCCTTTGCTTAGGTGCCACCACAATTAGCCAACTGTGACTGCAGAAATCAACCTAAGATAATGGGTCAAGCAGCACCAAGAAACACCTCACCTTGTCCAGAAAAGACTTGGTTTCTGGACTCTGATTAAAACTGTAAACCCAGTGTTAAATGAGCGGAGATTGCAGGACTGTGCACAGTTCCACACAGACACCGAAGTCATTCCTGATCGGTATTCCACGTGGACCGGTCTGGTTAAAGACAGATCCCTTCATTCTTTATAGAGACTGTAGCTTTGGCTTCAGTTTAACTTCTTGTCTTTCATCCTTAAACTTCTGGTATAACAGTTTTCGTTGCAAAGTAGAGACTGGGTGACCTATCTGGTCTTCAACCTTCATTAGTAAAAAATAGAGAAAAGAAAGAGGCCCGTCTCTCATTCTCTCAACAACCTATTCACAAAACCAAAGGGGGACCCCCCCCCCCAAACTCACTGTGGTGGACTGTTTTAGGAAACAGAGGAACCACTGGTAGAGGAAGCAACAACAGAAACATAATGCTGATTCCCAGGGCTTTTTTTCTGGGGAAAGAGATGGTGGAACTCAGTGGGTTGCCCTCGGAGAAAATGGTCACATGGCTGGTGGCCCCGCCCCCTGATCTCCAGACAGAGGGGAGTTTAGATCGCCCTCTGTGCCACATGGCGCGGAGGGCAATCTAAACTCCCCTCTGTCTGGAGATCAGGGGGCGGGGCCACCAGCCATGTGACCATTTTCAAGAGGTTCCGGAACTCGGTTCCACTGCGTTCCTGCTGAAAAAAAGCCCTGCTGATTCCCATGTTGAAGCCACAGCAGCACCCCTCCCTAACATTTCTTTGCCAGTGTGCTATCAAATTTTGGGTATGGTGTGAAGCACATCATGGCCCAGAGTTGAGTCAAGCTAGCTCGAGGGCCCAACACAAAGGATCATGGTAATGTAGCATGCATGGTCTGCTTTGGTCAAAAATACAGTCAATGTTTGAAGAACAGCAGGTGCTCAGAGGCAGAGGACATTGAGTGAAGTGCCTGTTCCAGTTTCAGCAGGTCTCTCTACTGACAGCTGGTCCACTGTAACAAGAAACCTGTTGCTGAGATGAAGCCCTTTATTGGGAACACTTTGTTCTTAATTTTGACGCCTGGGAAGAGCTCTGCAAGGCTCTTTTCTGGGCTTTTTGGTTCTGGAATTCAAAGATCGGAGCTGAGGATGGAGCTCGGTCAGACGCACCCACTTTGATTCTGGGGGGCGGCTCCTCCTCCTGTCAAAAGTGCCCTTCATCAGGGGAAGGCCGCTACAAAACTCAGGGAAACATGGCAGCAAGAGCAGCAGGATGAAAAGGTAATTTATTGGCACTACCATAAAGCAGGATTTTTTTTAAAAAAATGCTGCATTGTGCTAGTTGGCAATGAAGCGCCCTCCTGCTTGGATGTCGGCCTGCCACTGCCACTTTGCCAGCTAGTTTCCCACCATAGTGTGCCTACTGACACTCACCTTTGGGGTCCATTGCTGTGTTTGTGTGCGTTTTGTGCTTGAGGGGAAACTTGTGGATTGATGGATTTTGGGGCTAGGAGGGGGGAAATGGTTGGTAACAAATGTGCAGTTTTTAGTTAGCTGTGAATAAAGCCTTATTCCACCAACTCTCGCAAATAGAACCCTCTGTGTGTGTGTGTGCGCGCACACACGTGCATGCATCCACCCAACAGTTGCCTTAATGCATTTCCCCAAGCATTCTTCAGGGTCCATAAATACCAAACCCTGTTGTTGTTTTGTGAGCTCAAATTTGGTGGGTTGACGATTTGGAGGGAGGACTGTGTCCTGTGGGAATTCGATGCTGTTAAGTGCAAAAACAGCTGCCCCAGAGCTGTTTCCTCAACCCCCCGGAACAGCGTACATGTGCACATGCGCAGCCAACACCCACCTTGCACATGTGTGCCACAGGCCGAAACTCATGATCATGAAAAACCCAAATGGATTAGATCCAAACTGGCACTGGCACACTTGGAACAAACCAATAATGGAATGGAGTTTGTTCTGAAGCCCTGAATCCAAAACCGAAACAGAAGTTTCCTCAGTGCACACCTCTACTGTCTACCAAAACAAGAACTAGACACAGAATCATTGTGTTTCTCCTTCAGTTTCGTTTCCCTTGATTCTCTCCTTCTCATCCTTCTCATAATGTCATCTGCCAAGACATTAGTAGAAACTCACTGTACCTCTTTGTCAAAGACCACTGAATAGAAGGCCCCTAGCAAGCAACAATCCAATGCCTCCTCAATTAACAGTTTCCAGGCTTTACTGAAGGAAAATCACCTGATTTGCCTAGCCCTAAGATGCTGGTTGCAGAGGATCCCTCAAGGTCAAACTACGTAGAGGCACAATGGGAAGCTGAAGGTAGAAATGGGAGCCCCACCCTCCTTGGCTTTCTAAATTGCAGTCACTCACCAGCGGATTGCAGCTCTCATTGGCAGAGATTCCAGAGCAGCCAGGAGTACTCTCATTTATAGGGACAAGGCGGTAGAGGGGACTACCAGAGGTAGCCAGATACCTGAAGGTGGGAAGCAGTCAAGGGAAAAGGTTACAACAAAGAAAAGGACAGAAAAGGAACCCTTTTCGCTCTTCTCCTCCATCATCTTAAACCTGGACAATTTATGGTTTTGGACAGGGAATTGTTGGAAGATGCAGACAGAAGCCAAGATGGAAGATGAGTAAAATAATCACAAGTATTATCAATGCTGACAAAACATCAACACTTGTAACACAAGAATGCCGGTTGTTTCTACCTCAACATCTGAGTACGATACACAACAGCATGTCTTAAGTGTTGATTTGCGTACGTGTCAAAAGAAATCTTAGAAACAGTCATCTATTAAACACCAAACATTATGGAACCTGACCAAGCCAGCTATCAAATACCAAATGACATTACATATGAGACAGCTGGAACTTGACAGTTTTCAAATACTGAAATCAAACATCTGATTTCTTCACATAATCATTCATTGTGTTTCTAGCCTGCCCTTCTCCCAACAGGCCCTCAAGGTGGGTAATGACCTCGCAAAACCCAAAATGGTAACACAGTTCTTCACAGTGAAACATAGCTGGACATCAAGTAGCGACGTAAAATATTCCACGAATATTTACGAACATTCTCCGAACGGAATTATGGAGAGCAAACTCATTTCACCACCTATAAGACAAACCCATTCTCAAATAAGGTAATAGTTCTAACTCTGGCCTAGTCTGGTAAAAGGAGGCAGGAATGAAGTGCTAGAAAAAGCCCTGTGGAACAGAAGGCCCTTGGATGGCCTGGGGCCCAATCCTTGCAGGCCCTGAGGGGGGATTCCAGTTTTTGTGGCCCTTTCCCCCATTTTGTGGTGGCATCAATGGCAGCCAAGGCATAGCAGTGAAGACTAAAGAGTTGGGGATGAGAATAAATATTATATCCTGCGGGTCACTCCTCATCCTCTGGATTTGGAAGTTAGCATGAAGTTGGCACTTATTTTTCTGTCCCAAGGCCCTAGCCTCCACACACACCCGCCCTGTATCCCTGTTTTACATAGGGACCATAGATCCAGAACCAGATGTGTTTCACCCATTTATCCCATGATTCTTTTATACATCTTTGTGTGAGTAATGTGATTTTACCATATTTTTATGAATTTTACAATTTTAATTAGTTTTGATCCCCAGAAAATGATATCTAGACAATAATTATATACATTTTGTTGTCCTTTTAGATTCATTCTGTGCATGGTCAGGAACTTTGTATTAATTAGTTATATTGATGGAGTGCTTTGTATGAAATTAAACGACTGAAGAAGGCCCTTAGGCTGAAATGCATCTGCTTCTATAGATATGGAAATAAATGTACAATAATACTTGTATATGTAGAAATTGTCTATTTAAATATACAAGTATATCGCACTAATATGTTGAACCACACTGTTAATGTTTTAAATCTTTTTTTTAACTTTAGTTTGTTTGGTTAAATTATATACCAGTATTTCTTATTCATTTGTATCATGTTTGTAGTTATATTTATTTTTTCTGTTCCAACCTTTCTGGTTACCCTTCTCTACAAACAGAACCAGGCCTGACTCTCTTTGAAGGGGATCATGCAACTAGCAACAAAGTCTCACGAAGGATACAGGGCAGTCATAGCCCAGTAGGCCACACATATTAGCAGCAGGATGAAGGTCACCAGCGGGTAAAGGAGAGCACTCATCATGTATCCAATGGCTCTGGAAAGGGAGACAAAAGAGAACTCTGGAAATGGAGGCCACATGGTCTCTGGTCTCCTACGGGTTCCACCAACACCGTGAAGCTCTGCCGTACCATGCTTATCTAGAAAATTCTCCATCATCCAAAGTCAAAAGACTCGTTTATTTCTTATTCTTCTCTGTCATCATCATGGCTATGCTAATCTGTATCAACTATGCTCAAGTAATTTTCTGCTGCTGTCTCCCCTCCATTCAATTCAAAGAAGTTGTGGTCTTCCATAAACTAGATTGTTCTGAAACTAGATTTAAATGAAACAATACCTCTTCTGCCCCATTTGCTAATGATGGAGGGGGGGGGGGTCAGTTGCATGATGGACTTGAATGCACTTTAGCACTGTTCATTTAACTCTAAAGCACCTCACTCTTTCCCCCTGTAAGACTACATCTGCAAATGTTGGATTTTGCCTCCACAACATAAAGTACTCACTTTTTTCCAAAGTGTTCCTCTCTGGTTACTTGAAATTTTATCTATCTAAGTCATTCATAGCCAGTTTGGTGTAGTGGTGTAGTGGTTAAGAGCATGGTGTAGTGGTTAAGAGCACGGGACTCTAATCTGGAGAGGCGGGTTTGATTCCCCACTCCTCCACTTGAAGTCAGCTGGGTGACCTTGGGCGAGTCACAGTTCTCTGGAGCTCTCTCAGCCCCACCCACCTCACACGGTGATTGTTGTGGGGTAATAATAGCATACTTTGTAAACCGCTCTGAGTGGGCATTAAGTTGTCCTGAAGGGCGGTATATAAATCGAATGTTATTATTATGTTATTATATTTTTATCCTGCCCTTCCTCAAGGAACTTAGAGTGGTGTTCAAGGTTCTCCTCTCTTCCATTTTCTCTTCACAACACCCTTGTGAAGCAGGTTAGGTTGAGAGGGAGAGAATGAGCAACTTCCCCCAAAGTTACTTGGTGCATTTCATTGCAGAGTGGGGATAAGTACTATGAATTCACCTAGTCTAGTAATCAGACCATGAGACCACACTGGTGTCCATCCCTACCCTAGACTTTTTTCTAGTGCAAGTACTCCTATCCATGATAGCAGGCACCGTTATTTGACCTCCCCATTCAAGATTCATTCCCAGAGATTCGCTCACCGGCTAGCTTCCTTGATGAGTGCAATGGCAATACGGATCCGGTTGCGGAGGAATAAGATGGTAAGCAGCAAGATGCCTTCCACCACACAGAGGATTATCACTGAGGCAGAGAGAAAGGCTCAATTGACCACAAAACAGACACTTAAAAACAAACATAGAGGAAGCCAGTCTCAACAGAAAGCTGCCTCTCAGGGCCAAATGTGCGGGAAAATACAGATTGAGTGGCAACAAGTATGGGGAGGCAGTTCTTAATTAAAAAAAATTATATATATCTCACTCATCTGCCTAAAACATAACAGCATCAAATAAATATAGCAGTTAATTTAAACTAGGCCAGCAAAAAAATAAAACTACAAAATAAATAAAAGAAACAAAGTAAATGACAGCTTTCTCAGGAAATCTAAATCTAGAAATCAGGAACCAGAAGGCCCAGAGTCCAATAAACAGCAGTTGGGACCAAACCTCCCCTTTTTTGGTCTAGGCCAAATGACCTCTATTCTCCCCAGTTGAGCTATCCAAGCCCAAGGAGCCCCTCTCCACTCCAGGCAGACTTACAAACAGCAAGCCAGGTCTCCTTGACACTGCCATATACGCTGAGGTTCACAGTAAAACCAACATCGTGGATGGAGGCTCCCTTAGCCTCATAATTGCGGTACTCCATGGTGCAGTGGTAGATTCCTGAAACACAGAGTGAGGGATGGAGCGGAACCTTCAAAGAAGAACACTTTCCCTCATATCATATTAAGTCTGAGGAAATCTGGTGATATATAAATATTTTAAATAAATAATTTAAAAGTGCCAGTTTCCCCATCTTCCTGCCAATGGTGTAAAGCTGGGGCAGCAATTGGCTCAACATCAACATATTAGAAATCACCAAGGGGGTAGAACTAGACACGTGTCGCTGCCATTTTCAGTGGCAGTTATGAGCGAGGATACCATAACTATTTTTATCTTGTTGATTTTTGTGTTTGTTTCCAATGTGCTGTTGCTTTGTTAGCCCCCTTGAGTGTAATGAGAGAAAACAAATAACCAGCTCCGGCCATAAGGACTGGCCAAAGACTAGCAAATGAGTTTTGTGGACGTTCCAAGATTTTAACCCAGATCTCCTTGGTCCAAGTTCTATTTTCTACCCCACTCCACCACATGTACAAATAAGTAAACAAGTAAACAAACAAATTAAATCATAAATATAGTATCCAGCCACATTCGGCAAACCAAGATATAATGCAAAAATGTAAATAATCCTGTTCTGTTGAGGAACTGTGATAGCTAAAATCAAGAACTCACACAGATCTGAATGCTGCTAATGCTCTGTGGTAAGCCATCAGGACTAAAGGCGGGAGTGCTCCCTCAGCCACTAAACACTCCCTTGTTCAAGAATGGCTCCGCACCCCCGGCCAAATTTGATGTGTCCTATCTAAAAGGGAGCACCACACGTCTAAAGTTACTCAAGTTCAGTGGGAACTTTCCCAGCAAATTGAAAAGCCAATTCTCCCCTGCCAGTCCTGTTACGCATTGCTTCAGGTTATTCTCCAACTGTCCAACTGTCCTGTACAGTAAGTTATGCCGTGACAGAGCAACAGTTTCCTAAAGGTGTAATAAAATGTGCTAATCTCATGCCCTTCTTTAAACATCATGAAGATCCTCAGTTGGAGGATAGGGTTGCAGTTGTTATAGTTATTGTAGAACTGCTGCCCTTTGGACATAGTGAGCACCATCTCTGAGAGACGATGTGGAATAAGACAGAGATGTTCCGCCGGGCGTACGGTGGCTGAGGTGGGAGGACCCCCTTCTTCAGCCAGCCTCCTGCCAGACTGCCCTCCAGTCTGTATAATATCTGTCTTTTCGCCACCCACCCCATGAGCTTTAGTGAGGGAAGGACAATGTGAGTGCCGCTGGATTTTATAAATTGGATTTGGTTTTATTATGCTACCTGTTTTCATTGTGACCTAATCCGCTCTGAGCCCGCTCTGCAGGGAGAGTGGAATATAAATATAATATTAAATCAATAAATAGTGGTTAGTGCATCAGACTAGGACCTGGGACTGGCAGCAGCACTCCAAGGTCTCAGGCAAAGGCCTTCCACATCACCTACTGTTTGACCCTTTTAAATAGAGATACCAGGGACCATCTGCATGCCAAGCAAATACTGAGCCATGTTTTCCCATTAAACTTGGACAGCAGACAGTCTTTTGCAGACTACTTGGAATGCAGATATTCTCAGCCTTGAGTAGTTGCTGCCGTTTTTATTTTAAAAAAACCAATACAATTTTAGACATCAGCCACTGCTCTCCTGCCGTTCTACCCATGCTATATATTTACGTGACTATAATCTGCAGAGAAACGTCAAAATTCCCTGCTTGCTACGTAAGAAAACCACCAGATAATTATCTCATGGCGACAGGCTGGGGTCTTACACCATACGAAAGTGGCTCATACACACCCTTGGTCCATCAACATTTGTATTGTCTACTTAGACTGGCAGTTATTCTCCAGGGTCTTGGGCAGGCATTTCTCATACGCCCAGCCATCTGATTCTTTTCATCAGAGATGCTGGGGCTTGAACCTGGGACCTTCTGCATGCTAAGCAGACATTCTGCCACTGAGCCATAGCCTCTTGCTCGGCCATCACTTGTCCCTGCTCTCTGGGTTCAGCATTCTTTTACTCACCATACGCAATGATGGCCAGCACACCAATTATGAGAATCCATACCAGATATCCAGCAGTAAAACGCAGCAGTAGGAGAAACAGGAGGCTCACTACCATCGCAATCACCAGTATTCTTGGGGCGAGGAGAGGGAAAGAGGAGGGCAAAAATGGAGAGAGGAAAAGGTGAGCCTCTCCTACATTCTGTACCAAACTGAGTACCCCCTTAGACCCAAATTTCTCCTTTATCTCCCAGGTTTAGCCGTGCCTTCTGGGTAGCTGCACAACGATAAGCGGATTCTGGAATATGACCCACCCTCCCCCAAGCTAGGGACCAGCAGGGACCTGTGTACCTTTTTCTGAGAGCCAAAGTGGTTCAGTGGCTATAGTGCTGGGCTTAGGACAAAAACAGGCATGATGTCCTTATTGGGCAGCCTTGCTCAATTTGCCTTGGGGCTGCGTAGGGAAGGGAGAAGGGGTTTAACCCTTCATCTTCCACTCAGTTTTGCAAACTAAAACTGACACCACACTCTGATATTAGCATCTTAAAAAGGGGGGAAATCATATTTTTAAATGATGCAATTTCTCTCTCTTAAAAATGCTAATAGCAGAGGAGCAGGAAATCTAGTTTCCGATAGCAAAACAGAGCAAAAGTTGAAGGGTTAAACTCCCTCTCTTGTCCTTTCATAGCCCCAATGCAAACTGAGGCTGCACACACCTACATTTCATAATAATCACTTTAGTAATTCTCAGTTTGTGCCAGGCCACCACCATAACAGGGGCAACACAAGACTCTTGGCTCCTGTTCTTCTGGAATGACTACTTCTGGCAGTACCAGAAATAGGACCCTATGGGAGAAGTGGTACTACTGCTGGTAGGTATGTAGGGCCAGGAAGAATTTCCCCATGGAGTAATACTGCACATGGCAACCAAATCTTGGCTACTGAAAGAATTATTGAGCCCCCTTCCCTTCCTAGTTTCTCAGAATTCACCACTATTCTCAAGCTTTTCCTAAACATTTATAGCATTTACAGAAATGTGTTTGTAAACAAAAGCCAAGAAATCCAGGAGTTTGGATTCCAGCCAGAAACTGTGTTCTTTGCTTATGCAATGAAAGACGGTACAGCACATATGAAACTATGAACTTAACTATACCCTATTAAAGCTTAAGAATCTTTCTCATTTGTCCCCTAATATCCAAAACCCTGCAAATCTCCCCTCCACAGTGCCAGTCTCCTCACTGTCTCGGCCACTCACATCACGATCCAGTACCATGTCCGTGCAAAATCCTCAAAGATCTTCAACCCAATATCCTTGGCATTGAGAGCCCTAATAATCTGTCTGTCAAGATAAAGGAGCAAAAAGGGGTCATTAGACAGGGACTAAGGACTGGAATAAGACAAGCTGGCAAGAAGACCAAAGACAGTCTTGCCATCTTGAGGCTGCCCAGCACAGCATTTTTGACTGGACCGCTTCCCTCCTTTTACAGAAAATGTGCCATGAGCAGGGTTTTTTTTCAGCAGGAACACAGTGGAACGGAGTTCCGGAACCTCTTGAAAATGGTCACATGGCTGGTGGCCCCGCCCCCTGATCTCCAGACACAGGGGAGTTGAGATTGCCCGCCGAGTGGCGCGGAGGGCAATCTAAACTCCCCTCTGTCTGGAGATCAGGGGGCGGGGCCACCAGCCATGTGACCATTTTCTTCGAGGGCAACCCACTGAGTTCCACCACCTCTGTCCCCAGAAAAAAAAGCCCTGGCCATGTGGAAATCAGCAAGTGATATTCAAGACCTGGAGGTCAACAACACTATCTCTTGCTAACTGCAGCAGACCCAACTGGGCTGCTAAAGAGAGAATGAGAAGCTCTATTTCCAAAGTTAGGAACCTTAAAGGAAACCCATGAAAGAGAACTTGTGCCTGGACTGAATCTATTCAAAAGGCAGGTGGTGAGGCTCACATAACCCAGTGCTCCTCCATTTGAAGAAAAAAAAATCCTACACACACAGAAAACCAGTACACCAGGTTCTAGTGGAGGCTTCTCCCTGATATTCTGTCACTACGCGCAAGGAAATTGGTGGGCATGTAGAGAAACATTCTGTCACACTTGAGAGCAGGACCACAAGTGACACCTGACACAGGTTGGACACTTGTCTGCTTCCCTCAAGTTTTGATGGGAAATGTAGGCATCCTGGTCTCGCAGCTTCGCTCTCTGACGGCTGTCCAATGGACTTTTCAACTGTCACTTGTCCAACATTCTGCCAAGCTGCCTACATTTCCCATCAAAACTTGAGGGAAGCTGGCAAGTGTCCGACCTGTGTCAGGCGTCACTTGTGGTCCCGCTCTCAGAGACGCTCTGATGTGGTACAGCTCAAGTTCACCTCAGTGAAGGCCTGGGCATCCAGGGGAGCAGTTGGTTTTTGACTACAGCTGAGAGGCACTAAACCATTAGTCCTCTGAAATCTGTTGAGTGAAAAAATTAAATTTTCTTCCAGGCTGGTACATTTCTGGTACTGCAGTCAGACTGGAAGAAAAATACTTTAACAAACCAAGTGCGATGAGGCGAGGCAAGGGCAGAGGAAGGCATTAGCTCCTCTTACCTGTGTGTTCCTTCCCCCCCCCCCAGTAAAAAGTACCCACTACCCACTCCCAGCATTACACCAGAACAGCAGGACATGAAAACAAAGGTGCGTGACCCCCCCACTGCCTTGCCTCACTTAGCTCCAAGAACTAGGCCCATAGATGTAAGAGAGTGAAGGTGCTACTGTAATAGCTTGCTTAGAGAGTTCAAAAGTCTTATTTCTTTATTTAAAATGTTTATATCCTGCCTTATCTCAGATTTAAGGCAGCTTTGGCTGAGGTCGGGAGTTTGAGGACTTACTTTGAACCACTTATGAGGTTATCCCGTGTTTCGTTGCTTATCTTTCTTTCAGCATAGTTTTGAGAAGCATTTAAAGAAGGGAAACAACGATTGAAGACTGTGTTGGAAGGAGAAAGGTCGAAATTAGGACTAATGGAAAAAAACAAGGGATGAATAGATGACTCTCTTATATCAAATCAGAACGTTGGTCCATCTAGTTCAGTATTGTCTACATACTCCTGTCTGGCAGTGACTCGTCTCTAGGGTCTTGCACAGAAAGGTGCTTTTCGAACAACGGCTGAGACCCTGGGGATTGAACCTGGGGCCTTCTGCCATATGAAACAGATGCTCTAGTAGTCCTTAGCCATAGCTGCAGGACATGAAAATAAAGATACATGGACCCCACCATCCCAACTAGCTTAGCTCTGAGAACTAGGCCTGTGAGTGCAGACGTATCCACTGGGCTTGATAGGCCCAGTGAAGAATTACCAAAGGTTCCCTGCACCCGATACAAGCAAAATCCCACAAACAAGTGCCAATCGCATTCCGCATTGGAGTGGATTTAATAAGATATAAATGGGACATAATATAATTCTTAAAGTCCTCCTCAGGCCTGCTCCTCTCCCTGCCTAAACTGGAGATTTCACCAGAGACTGCTAGCAGAGTTTCAATTTTGTTGCCCCCCTCTGTACAAATCATCCAGGCCACGGAGCCCTCAGGATCCAGAGGTAGCCCCCACACTGACTGTACTCTGTGAGTAGCACTTACTTGCTGTGGATGGGATGGCGAATTGAGGACAAAGTTGTTGGTTGAGAATTTGTGACACTGTCTGTGGAAGAAAAGTACATGTCAGTTTTTTGATGGTGCAGCTATGAATAATGACTTTCAGAGGGTGATAAGAAAGGTCATGAGATAAATATTATTGTAGATGTCAGTAATGGCACAACTTTTTCAACTTCGCTGCCCCATACCAACATGGAACTCCATGCTGAGCGCAAATGTATAGAAAGCCAGAACAGCGTCGGCTCCAAGCAGTAGTAGTGCATGATCACTGAATTAGGTAGGACTGCACTGTCACTGCCGTATTTAGGGGCGGCGGGGGGTCACTTGCCCTGGGCACCGCCAAAGAGAGGGCAACGGGCATGGCTGCTGGCCAGGAGCGTGCAGAGCTGGCAGCGGCAGCACGGGCAGCTCCGCGGGAGGGCTGGGAGGCTGCTCATGCCACCCTGACTGCCTGCCGCACTGATGGGGCGGCTGGCTTGTTGGGCACCGAGCTGGCCCTCTTGCAGCGGCTGCTGGCCAGGAGCACGTGAAGCTGGTGGCAGCAGCACGGGCAGCTGCACAGGATTGCTGGGAGGCCACTCGCACCACCTCGGCCTGCTGTGCTGATGGGGCAGCTGGCTCACTTGGTGCTGAGCTGATCCTCCTGCAGCAGCTGCTGGCTGGGAGCACGTGGAGCTGGTGGTGGCAGCACGGGCAGCTGCGCCGGAGGGCTGCCAGGTAATGAGGAGGGAGGCGAGTGGCCCAAATCGTGGAAGGGCTCCCGGGAGGCAGCCTCACCCTTCACAATGGTATGTGCCATCCACTTCCTGGAAGTGACATCATCACACAGTCCTGAGGCTGCACGAACGCTTCACACACGCAAATGTGTGGTGACACGGGCGCCACCTGCCGGGAGTTGCCTCGGGTGCTGGCAACCCACACTACAGCGCTGTGCACTGCTAGGAAGTCTGCATTATGCCAGTGTGGCAGAGTAGTCTGAGGGCGGGACAACGACACGGGAGAACCACGTCCAAATGCCCAGTCTACCACGGAGGCTTGCAGGGTGTCCTTGGCCCAGCTGCACTCTCTCAGCCTAACCTCCCTCTGTCATTTATATAAATTGTTACTTTATCAATATCGTGGCTACAATCTAGTCAAAGCTGAGCACATTTCAGGCCTGTTCAATAGCCATTAAAGCACTCATTGTTTCCCACTGAAATCTCCCGTTGACTTAAAAGTGCTCTGCTTTGGTTGGATTATGCTTAAAGGCTTGTGATATATGCAACATAACTCTAATACCAGTGGCAGAAAGAGCCATCAAGTCATGTCTGACTTAGGGTAACCCCTGCTAGGGTTTGCAAGGCACGAGACTGACAGAAGTGGTTTGTCGCCTTTGGAGGCCTTCCGTCCAATTACAAACCAAGGCCAACCCTGCTTAGATCTGACAAGCCTGGGCTTCCCTGGGCTGCCCAGGTCAGGGCCAACTCTACTATTAGCCATTCTAAATGTGTTCCATGTTGAGGTTGCTTCCACCCAAAGCTTTTACTCTGGTTTGGCAACCAAACGGGAGAATTTTATCTTCTTTTCTTTTCAGCATTCACACAACATTGTTCTCATTTCATCCACTTTCCCCCTGCTTTGCTCTGCTCTTTCCCAAACCAGTCAGGCTACAAACTGAATCCTGCTGCCAACAATCTGACAAGACTGGGCTTGCCTGGGCCATTCAGGACACGACCAACTCTACTATTCTAAATAGGGTTGCCAGCTCCTGGTTGGGAAATTCCTGGAGATTTGGGGGGTGGAGCCTGGAGACTGCGTGGTTTGGGGAGGGGAGGAACTTCAGCTGGCTATAATGCCATAGCATCCACCTTCCAAGGCAGCCATTTTCTCCAGGGGAACTAATCTCTGTCACCTGGAGATCAGTTGCAATTCTGGGAGATCTCCAGCCACCACCTGGAGGCTGGCAACCCTAATTCTAAATGTGTTTCAACCATCTGGGGACTTATCAAAGTGGAACTCCCCCCCCTCCACAGCAGCCCACTGAGTCCCCTCTGGATTTGTTCCTAGGGGTCAGCAGACCCTTAGAAACAGTAAAGGGCATAGTGGGGCTCTACAGGACATGGAGGGAGGACAGGCGGAAGTCAGGGGCCCCTGTTCCTCGACAGGAGATGCCATTCTATCAGAAGACATATGCCAAATTCAATTCTAATCTTCGGGGAGGGGGGGAATCTATCCTCCTTCACAGCATGCAGAATTTTATACAACTCCGTCGCGGCCACCCCTTTTTATTAATTCACATTCAGCCCTGGCACAGAATATTTTATAAAGAAACAGAGCTGCACTATAAAGCAATGATTCCGGAAGATGTTTCAGTAGAGAGTACAGGACTGTGGCCTGTGCTATTAATACGTATAATCTGTTGTTGTATGTTTTTATCTTGTTCTCCCTGCATTATATTTCTACTTAGGTAATAGCATTTCTTGGGAGGGAAGGCAGCATGGTATAGCCCCATCTTATCAGATATCGGAAGCTAAGCTGAGTCGAAGGACCTCCAAAGAAGACTCTGCAGAGGTAGGCACTGGCAAACCCCACTCTGTTTCTTGCTTGCCTTCCTTGCTGGGATTGCCTTAAGTCGGTTGCAACTGGATGGCACATACCATTTGCCATCAGGCAAGGTAATACCATTTTGTGCACTGTTTAACATGTCATATTTTATACATGCCTTGTTTCAGATTTCTGTAATAATAATTACATTGTTTTTTAGATGTCTTCTCATCCTGTTGATTGTACTAACTTACATTTCATAATTCATCTTGAATCTCAGATAGAAACACAGCAGACCCTCAAACTATAAATAACACGAACAAATGCACACCTGGCTCAAATTAAGCCTCCAATGAGGTTTAGTTTAGGTTAGGGGATCGAGCTGACACAGCAAGGGGAAAACAAGTAAACAGCACGAACTTACCAAATGTGTAGTGGTCAGGTTAATGCTAGGCTGGCACCACTCCTGGTCCCATATTTCCGAAGGGTTTTTATTAGGAATGTAGTCAGTGGGAAGAACCACGGAGAAGTTCGTAGGGCAGGAAGAGACACATACCTGGGGTGGAAAGGTGGGATGAAACTTTGGTGATAGGGGCAATCCTTACATGGGACAGGATGCTGGATGAATGTACTATTTCAGCACAGCTGGGAGCTGGTAGGTAAGGGAGCGTGATTTTTCAAAGATGGCCAGTATCAGGCAAGGACACTTGTGACCTACCTAATCTCCGTAACATCCCAAGAGTCGACACTGCAAGGCCTCCCCCACCTCTTCACTATGACTGTGCGATACTAGATTAGCGAGGCACAAAACTGCACGCCTCTCTGGGATGTAACAGGAAGAGAAAATTGACTTGGCTTGCATAACAGACGTGATTGGAGGAAAATGACATGGTGGGTCGGTTCCAACTCCCTCTGGCTAGTTATGCAGTCTTCCACCAACCCTGCATAGGTGGCCAGGGAGGAGTGGTGGCTAATATTCTCCAGGAGTCCTTCAAATTCCCAGACATCCACAGTCAAATGATCATTGGCATTGAACGAATGCTCCTTACATTGGGAACGAAAGACCATTTAGGCATACTGCCTGTTTACCAGCTGCCTAGGCTAGTTCTCCTAGTTCCAATTTTTCTACCACAGGCATAATGTCATAAATCTCTATCATGGGTCACTCTGCCCTTAGTATCTGGAAGGTGTTTCTCCTTCTCCTCAAGTTGTTAAATTGTTTGCCTTCTTCTCACAGCTAAGGTTGCAAACTTTTTTTCTAGCTCTGCTCCGGTGCCTCTATGCCAAGGAAAAATTCATTACCATCCAGGTAATGAGGGGCAAGTGCTCCCCACTAAACTTTCGTTTCTCATACAGCTGTTACAGGTACAGGAGCTTTGGCCATGGAAAAAGAAAAATAGGTGAAGACCCCCCATCTATACATCTTTTTCCAAGGAGGACCCTAGGGAACCTGACCCCCAATGCTGCCTCCTGCTCCAAAACAGCTCAAAGGCTGGGCTCCCCTACCTGTGGTGTTGGGCACTGTAATCCGTTCATTGCAGCTGCCATGATGTTTAGAGAAGTGATGCAATTTATCATGTTGAAATAGAGAACAAAAGGCTTGTTGCTGCAGTAAGAACGAGAAAGAGATTAAAATTACGGAACAGAACAAAAGAAGAAACAGGGTACGGTGGGAGGGAACATTTCTAAATGGGCACATGGTCAGCAGCTACGGAGCCATGCCAAATCAGAGGCCAAATGTTCTCAGTAAAGATACTGACAAATACAGATCAGCAAATTCAGAAACAGAGTCTGCCACCTGTAAGGTTTTTTTGGGGGGGGGGGTTGCGCCTTCTGCTCCCAGGCCTTTGTCAACTTTGCACCAGGCAGAAATTCAACAGGTGACGTCTCTTCAATACTCCATTTAATGTCCTTTAACAGAAAAAGGGCATAATTGCCCAATGCAGTGCCAGGAGCTGGGGAGCACCATTATGCCTGCTGATGGGATGGGGCATTCCTAGAGATCTGGGGACAGAACCTGGGGAGGGTGGACTTTGGGGAGCAAAAGGAGATCAGCAGGCATGCGATGCCATGGAGCCCAACCTTCAAAGCTGCCTTTCCTCCAGGGGAACTGACTGCTCAATGGAACCCTCCTGTGACAACACACCTGCTTCTCCTGGGCCCCCTTTTTCTTCCCCACACATCTCATCATAACCCACCTGTTCTCGCCAATTCCACAATAGGAACCAGTTGAGTTCCTCGGATAAATCACCTGACGAGGATCTCCATACAGCCAAGCTTGAATTAGAGGAGAGAGAAAGAAATGGAAGTGAGAGTGACATAACTTCTGACATTTCAAAGATGAAAACAGGGCCACTTCTCTGAACTTATTACCCCTTTCTCTGTATGAGGATCACTGCCTGAGCCTCCCCTGCCTCCCACCCCATATACATTGAGGGACAGTCTCACTTGCTGGCTGCTGCATTCATTGTCTCTGCAACCAGTCTGGGCTACACTGGCTTCCAAAGCAGGTTGTGTAAGCAAGCTGGCTGTAACAGCTCTCCTTTGGGGAGGAGGGAACAAAAATCCGATAATAGAAAGATCAGCCTCATAATGGGTCTGGGATAAACAGCCTTTTATTAAGGCCAACACAAGTGACACAAAGTGTGCAAGCTTTCAGGTGCTCTTCATCAGGCTGTATGTCAAAAAGCGAGTGGGAGGGGGAAAAAGGATGTTTGAGGTCATGATCTTATCTGAAAGATCATGGCCTGAGGCATCTTTGCTTCCCCGCCCCTTTAGTCATGCAGCCTTTTGTAGAGTTCTGGAGAACTCAACAGATTTTGTGATAGTTTGGTTGGTCCCGATAAAAAGTATTACGTGGCTTTTGTTTCGAGATGTTTCTTTGGACCAACATAGCTTCCTGGAAACCTCTATCTATATGGGTTGTAATCAGGGCTTTTTTTTCCAGGGGGAACGCAGGGGAACGGAGTTCTGGCACCTCTTGGAAATACTCAGCAACAGCACATGAAAATAATATTATTTCAAAGATTCCCATGTGTTTCTCCCTCATTTCCCTCTTGAGAGGTCCGCCACCTCTTTTCCCAGAAAAAAACCCATGGTTGTGATTATATTTAAAACAAGATGTCTGCCATTCAAATATGTTTTGCCTGCAGAGGCAGTTTGGGAGGGGATGAGGAAGAATCAAAGCATCGACGTTCTGTGGGTGGAATTTCCAAGCACGGGCTCCAGAGACCTGGGACCGAGGGCCAAAAAATGCGTAATTCTTGTTTACTTTTTTAAAAATTCTGTTAGTGGAGTCCAAGCACAGGGGTCAGGATTGTATAGTAGTTACACTGGAACCAGGGACACCTTGAGTGAAAACCCTGATCTGCCACGATGCTCAGGGGCTTTGGGTCAACCCCACACATTCAGAGGGCTGTTGAGAGGATAAAAATGGAGAAGGGGAGGACTACGTTCCTTATTCCCCTGAACTCTTAGAAGGCAAAATAAAAACAGAAAATCTGCCTGCCTGCCTATTTGTCTGTCAGGCTACAAGGCTGTTTGTTTCTTTCTTGAGATTGTGGGTTGGAACTGGTCAGGTCAGCCAAGCGTGTAGCCTTCCCCCCTTCCCTCTGCCCCTGAGGTGAATGTGAGAGAAAAAGCCCCTCCTGCCAGAGAAAGTCGCCTTGAACAGTAAAAAGGCTCCATAGTTCCAAAATGGAATGGTAGGATGCAGCTAAGTATGCCTGAGGTGCAATTGAGTATTTGTATGTTTTAACAGTGTTAAGACCCACCTGGAGCCTGCTTGTGGGGAGGGCGGGCTATAAATCTAATAAACAAAATTGGATGAAATATGCATTCAAAGGAACAGTTACAATTTGGTTTCAGGCTCAGACAAATTGTGCTTGGGTCCCATTTGAAGGCATTCCTTCTCCCCCTCCTACCCAAAGAAATGGAGAATGATGGAGGTTAATTTGCCTGGGAAATTCCATCTCATTCTATCACCACCAATCCATTTTAATAATAACTGCACTTTCGGCAAGCTATTTCCTATTCACTTCAACTTCCTAGTCCTTGAAGTTTGCAGGGGTACCAGTTTACCCCAGAATTACAACTCATTTCCAGACAACAGAGGTCAGTTCCCCTGAAGAAAAATGGCTGCTTTGGAGGGTGTTCTCTACAGCATTATACCCTGCTGAGTTCCCAAATTCCACTCCCAAATCTCCAGGGATTTCCAGAGAGGGGAACACTGCTTCATGGCCAGGACAACTTATAGACTGAAAGATTTAATGGATTCTCTCAGACCCACGAGACTCTTGAGTTGCAAGTAAAACACACCTCAAGTTTCAAGACCTCATGGTTGCAGAGGAATATATTTTCAAAATTTGATAAAGGGTCCACGACTCCTTGGGTTGTTTATTTTGGGGGGAAAGGTGGGATAAAAGATTTTGAATAGAATAAAATAAATAAGACTCTACACTTACACTGCTTTGCCATTAGAAATAGTGTAGTATTTTCAAGCCTTTTCTCTCCATGCTTTTTGCCTTCGTGGTTAAGCAAGCAAAGAGCAGGATTTAGGCAATTCATCTTCATATGTGAATGACTAGCAAAATTTGGCTTGGCTGTCATAGAATCATCTACGGTTTTAACTTTCTATTAGCTAGCCAGGGTCTGTTAAAAAAACCAGTCCTCCCCATGGCACGGGGTGGTGGCAGAAGGGCCATTTGGTCAAGCTGAAAGGGGGCCTCAAGTTCAGACTCCTGTTAATTTTTGCCATTGGATAGGTTTTGCAACTTGCCTCACTCTTTTTTATGCCTTCAAGCCTCATCATTTTTATTTATACTATGTAGGGTTGCAAGCTCCAAGTTGGGAAATTCCTGGAGATCTTGGGGGTGAAACGTGGAGAAAGTGGGGTTTGGGGAGGGAAAGGACCTTGGCATGGCATAATTCCATAGAATCCACCCCCCAAAGGTGAACTGATCTCTGTGGCCTGGAGACCCGTTGTGATTCCGGGAGCTCTCCAGCCACTACCTGGAGGCTGGCAACCTTAATACTATGGCTGGGGCCTCAAAAGCTGGATGAATCCCAAGCCTCCTTTCTCTGAGGGAAATGGCTTTTTGCACTACTTACCCAGCAACCCTACTACTATGTATCCAGCAAGGAAGGCAAGGAACAGGACACAGCAAATAATATCCGTGCAGCTCCTGAAAAAGGAGGACAGGGCAGTCAAACACATACACACGCCATGCACTAAAAAGCAGGAAGCAAAAGTGTGTCCAAGCTCTACACTGACTGGAGCCCTTAAAAATTTCAGTCAGGCTTCAGCTGTGAAAGTCGTCACTGTAAAGGATGCCTCTAAGTGTGCACAGAGTGAATTTCCTTCTCCACCGGATAACTCCTGACAAGTGACCCAAATCTAAACTGCAGGCATAGTTTAGTGACAAGGGTGAGTGGGCTTCCTTGCCACACTGCTCCTGGGCCTATAACCCATTCTCCTCCTAGAGGAACTGAGAATCCCAGTTTCTGTTCAGCTCTACCCACGCTACCAGGGCATGTTCCAGATTCTGAGGTACCCTGGGCAAGATGCCTGGCCATGACTCCCCCCCCCCTTAGCATACCATCACTGCCTCATCTTCCATTTGCCCTCCCTTACACATATATGCATACACACACACTCCACCCACATTTTGTAGTCTCTGCTGGTAGGGTTAAAGGGAACCAGACAGATTTCGCTCCCTCCAGCATCTCAACAAGAAAATGGGAGATTGTCTCCAACTGAGCAGGAGCTTCTGGGGCAATCTTGCATTTCCAGCTGGAAGCAAAGTTGAAGGGAGTGGGACAAAGCTAAAAGGAGCATCAAATAAACTGCTCTTTCCTCTAGGTGTACCACACATCAAGAAAAGGGATATTTGCGGATGCTCTGGAGCAAGCTAGGGTTGCCAGCCTCCAGGTGGGACCTGAAGATCTCCTGGAATTACAACTGTCCTCCAGGCTATAGAGATCAATTCCCCTGGAGACAATGGCTGCTTTGGAAGGTGGACTTTATGGCATCATACCTCCATTAAGGCACCTCCATCTCTAAATCCTGTAATCCTGTCCTCCTTAGGTGTATAGCATAGTGGTTAAGTGGCTGGTCTGCAAATCAGCACTCAGCTGGTTTGAATCCCACTACTGCCATGAGTTCATTAGGTGGCTTTAGGTAAGCCATTCTTCTTAGTGCAAGCTCCCCAGCTGTATTGTTGGGATAATAATAACACTAACTTTGTTCATTCTTCTCAGTTGGGCACTAATTTGTCTGGAAGAGCATTACATAAGTGCAGTTATTGTTGTTGTTGTTGTTATTGTTATTACCCCCAAATCTCCAGGAATTTCCCAACCTGGAGCTGGTAACCCTAAAGCAAGCCCCATTCTTAGATAAGAAAGGGTTGGGCCAAGTACCTCTGGGCACCTTAGAGCATGCCCTACCATACTGAATCTTGACAGTGGTCTTGCACAGTTATTAGATCTCAGTCAGCACCTTTCCCAAAAGTTTCTTACCTGTTCTTGATAGGGCCACGAAAGGACTGGTCATATTTACACTTTTCCCCTGGTGAGAGAGATAGAAAAACAGTGAGAGAGGAATGAGACTGGATGCTCAGGTTTGCTGAGTCTTCATGTGTGGGGTTGTGGGGATAGTGGCTAAATTTAGGGACTGCAAGTACATTTTTAGTGAGGAAACACCAGGAAGTGGAGAGAGGGTGTGGTGCAGTACTAAAAGTGCAAGACTTGACCTGGACAAACCAGGTCAAGCTGGTGGCTCTGCTGCCTCTCCAATGCAAGACTCATCAAGAACTTGTTGTTGCGTTGTCCCTAGATCAAAGCAATGCTGCCTCTTGTGATAAGGGGACTGGTGCGGAGGGCCCTGCTCCAGGCTTTGCCTTGCACCGCAGAGAACACAAACCACAGGGAATAATTCCTCACCCCTGCCCTATGACTCGACCATGTTTCATTGGCTTCATGGAGAGTGTATAATGATGATAATTGCAGTGAAGCAAGAGGAATGCCATTGGGTACAATGTGCGTGCCGAGATACACAACTACACACGTGTAGTTTCAGCATGCTGCTGAGCACAAAGATGTAAAACCTATATTTCTGGTCTGTCCAGTTCTCTGGGAACACGGTCTGCAACCAGCAGGTAGGCAATGCCTGGGGCAATGTGAGCCCTGCAGACTCCTGGGTTCAAAGCTCATCTTGGGGCCAAGCTAGAAGTGAGGAATTACACTTGAATGGCAAGTGAACAGACTCACATGTATTCCTCCCTGTTCACTTGCGCTCCACTCGATCACCGAGTGGAGTGCAAGTGAACAGGGAGGAATACATGTGAGTCTGTTCACTTGCCATTCAAGTGTAATTCCTCACTTCTAGCTTGGCCCTATGCTAAGGGCTCAGAGTTGCTGCTCACATCATAAAGTGCTTCCAAACCAAGGCAACAGTCTCAGCGCCCACTCTTAGGAAGAAACAACTGGTGGCCAAAATAGGAAGACACAAAATACAGGAATTCTGAAGGCATTTCCTGCAGCTATCATACACCCAGTTTAGCCTGATCTCATCAGATCTTGAGAGCTAAGCAGGGTCAGTCCTGGTTAGTCCTTGGATGGGAGACCACCAAGGAAATCCAGGGTTGCTCTGCTGAGGCAGGCAATGGCAAACCACCTCTGTTCATCCCTTTCATTGAAAACCCTGTGAGGTTGCCATAAGTGAGCTATGACTTGAAGGCACTTTTATACACACACAGTACATGCAGGGGCCATGAGTGATGTGACCAAGACCACACAATCAATCTACGGCACAGGCAAGACTCATTCTAGACTCCCAAATTTCAGCCCAATCATTCTAGATTTGGCCAGGAACACCAAAAAGAGCAAGGTCCAAGGGGGAAAAAACTCAAGAGGGCCAGAGGAGCCCCAGGTACTTGGGGGACTGGAAAAAATGTTGCTAGGGGTAGCAGTAGCATACCTTTTAAAATCAAGCATCTTACAGGAGTTTGTGAGCCACTGAATATGAAAAGGGCCAAGGGAAAAGACCTTCTGTCTGGGGGCCTATGAGCGCAGGAAATAACCAAGGCAAAAGAAATTGGCAAGGAAGGCAAAAGTTTATTTGAGTGATCACCCAAAAGATGCCGCTCAGACAAAGCCTGAAGAAGCAAACAAACATCAGAAAGAGGCTTTAGTTATTTGATTTAATTATAGTTGTAAATTGTGCCCATACATACTTATCAATGCTTTGTTTCTGATAAGATGTCAGTTGTAACACTCTCCATAACACACTACACAAGATAAAAAAGTTACAGAGGAGGATGTTTCCAGAATAATAGAGAACATCTCTTGCCATCTCCTGCTGTAAAGAGCAAAACACAGGGGGTATCTCTTCAGAGCTGATTGTGGTGGAGAGTGCCTTCAAGCCATAACTGACTTACAGCAACCCCTGCTGAGGTTTTCATGGCAAGAGACTAACAGAGGTGGTTTGCCATTGCCTGCCTCTGCAACTCTGGTTTTTGTTGGGAGGTCTCCCTTCCAATTATTAACGAAGGTCAACCCTGCTTAGCTTCTGAGATGATCAGGCTCACCTGGGCTATCCCAGTCAGGGCCAGAACTGATTAACAGTTGAATAAGGTCACATAGCAGGGCAAGCCGTTAGAAGGCCAAAGGAGCTAGTTAAGGCTCACTCAGAATTCTTAGTGAAGAGCCAAAGTAAGCCATTTTATTCTTCTATAATCTAATTCTAACATTTCTCTAACAGCTACATAGATCAGTTCCCCTCAAGAAAATGGAAGCTTTTGGAAGTAGACTAGATGGCATCGCATCCTCTCCCAAATCTTCACCCTCCAAGCTCTACCCTCAGTCTCCAGAATTTCGTAAGCTGTTTATTTGGGCACGTCACCACAATTTCAGTATCATCGTTATCTTCATCTTCATCATCATCACTGCCTTCCCCAAAGAATCCTGACAACTGTTGTTTGGTGCAGGCAGGTATCTCCACAATTCCCCTTTCCTAAGTGCCACAATTTCCCTGAGGGGAATGGATACCGAATAAACCAGTTTGCAGTGTTGATATACCCCGTCCTTCTCAGCCTTCACACATCTCACAGTGTAGGAGAGATTTAACCAATATATGCTACTCACATAAATCAAACCACAAATTCCACGGCACAGCCAGAATAGCAGAGCCGCTTATCTCTTATCTGGGCCACTACCTCATGATATCTCTACACTTGTCTTTGGGATGAAAGATAAGAAAAAGATTTGTACATATGTTTGACTTTCTAGCCATACAAGTGTTGCAAAATAGAGGATAGTGCCCAAAGAAGCGCTTGCATGGATCAGAGAATGGACCCTTAGTAATGACCTCAGCTTAGGGTTGCCAACCTCCAGGCAGGGCTGGGAGATCATCTGGAATTACTACAGATCTCCAGCCTATATAGATCAATTCCCCTGGAGAAAATGGTGGACTTTTCGGCGTTATACCCAGCTGAGGTCCTTCCACTCTCCAGATGCAGCCCTCCACCGGCTCCACCCCCAAATCTCCAGGAATTTTCCAACCTGGAGGTGGCAACCCTACCTCAGCTATTGAGCTCTCTCATGTAGTACCAGCTGTTCCTGGGTTTGTGGTATAGCAGAATAAAAATCTCAAATAACGAGACATAGGAAGGTCCTTGTTAAACATTACAGAAGTGCAAGGAGAGTATCTTAGTGATCTGAGCACAAGACAAACGTTCAGGATGGGGCCCCATAATCACCGCCACTCCACCACCAGCTGCCCTTTTTTGGGGCCAAGGAAGGGATGGCCCTCACCCTGCATGAGGTAGGTGGGAGTCACTGCTGCTGCTGAAGCCAGCTGCCTGAGCCCAATAAGGGGTAGGTGCAAGCCGGTTCTTCCGTTACCTCCTCCTTTGAGCATTCGTTCCCCCTCCTCCCGCAATTGCAGGTACCCAGAGCAGCTGCCCCTGTTGCCCACTGGCTAAGATGGCCCCTGTGGAAGTGTCATGGAAATCTCTTTTGCATATGCTTATGCCTAAGTGCCACTGTAATATTTAAAGGCCCATCACCTCTTCAGTAGGCTAGTCGCACAGTACCTTAGCACAAACTACGGATGCCAGACCCCTAGTGGGGGCGGGTAATCCCCCACCCCTACTTACCTGGCCAGTGGGAGGGGCGCACATTCCATGCGCGCTCCCCTGCAACGGTGCACACTCTGGTGCGCAGCAGCCACCTGGATCGGGTCCCCTGCAGAGCACGGGAGTGCTCCTGCCCTCTACAGTGGCCCAAAACATGCCCGTTTCAGCCCAGATCCGTGCTAAAATGGGACCAAAACGATTTGGGCCAAACCAGGAGGATGAGAGGGCCTGGCAACCCTAGCACAAACACTTCCCTCCAGTTTCAACTTAAAACCCCCCACAATTGACCCTGCACATTCATTTTCAGGCCTTTAAAATGTTACAGCAAGGGGGTGGGATGAATCCACAGAAAGGGGGTTTGTGTAGCACTGTTGTTGTAAACGAACCTTTGTGAGACTAGGATTTTGGGTTGCCAATGCTAGCTTGGGAAATGCCTGGAGATATGGGGAGCGGGCCTGGGAAAGCTAGACGTTTGGAGAGAGCTCAGCGGGGACATGGTGCCAGCAGAGTCCTCCCTCCAAAGGTGCCAATTCCTCCAGGGTAATGGATCTCTGTAGCCTGGAGATCTGTTGCAATTCTTGGAGAACTCCAGGCCCCACCTTGAGGCTGGTAAACAGACGAGATCCACACATCATTGGCTATTTTGCAATTGTAATAACTACCCTTCTGGACTGAAAATCCAGCAAGTGAATGATTACAGTCTTGGAGTGTCCAACAACATACCCTGGTTCATACAAGTCCTGTTCACAAGTCACAATGAACACACATACAATCAATGTACAGTGCATACTTGATTATGCTTTGTATGCACATTGAATGATTCTCACGTTCCAGTCAACACATGTACAGATAAACATGTGATACCAATCCACATTTATTTAGGTCTCCCGTTTCATTCATAAAGTGAACACACATTGGCTCTTTTTTACAAACAGATGTATGCACATACATGCAGGGTGTACATGCATTCACTGCTACAAAGCGCAGACAAAATGGTAAAACTCCTCTTAGATTGTACCATTTCAGCTATAGGTAGGTGACTGGCATGATTTACAGTTCCATAAGGAAAGATTATCTGGACCACACAATAATCAGTTAATCAAGAAAAGATTAAGCCAGAGCTCGTTTCCCTGAGCTTCTAGTTTTCTGTGTCCAGGAAGTATTTTTACCAGTCAGCCATGGAGTCCCCATCTGCAGCCTGTATTGATATGGCCTGGGACCGGTTCTTTACTAGTATGAATGAGCGTGTGTGTCGAGGTGTTCGTTCAAAACACTTTGACTAACTTGCTAAAGGGCAGGGCTTTTTTATGGGAAAAGAGGTGGTGGATCTCAGTGAGTTGCCATCGGAGAAAATGGTCACATGGCTGGTGGCCCCGCCCCCTGATCTCCAGACAGAGGGGAGTTTAGATTGCCCTCTGAGGACAATCTCAACTCCCCTCTGCCTGGAGATCAGGGGGCGGGGCCACCAGCCATGTGACCATTTTCAAGAGGTTCCGAAACTCCGTTCCACCACGTTCCGGCTGAAAAAAAGCCCTGGTAAAGGGTTTTCATTTAACAGACTGACAGAAGAGACAAAAGGATATCCTTCACTTACAGTTCTTTCCAGTGGCTGCCTCTTAGCTCTCAGATGCCTTCCCACTTCAGCTAAACCAAGATTTTAAATTCTCCAGGTTTTTGGTTAACCTGGTTGACTGTTGCACACCAGAAGGATTATTTTTAATCTTGCTGGTTCTGCTCGTACGGTTGCCAACCTTCTGGTGCGGTCTGGTGATCTCCTGGAATTACAACTGAACTTGAAACAACAGAGATCAAGTCCCTGGAGAAAATGGCTGCTTTGGAGGGTGGCCTCTAAGGCATTATACCCTCCAAGGTCCCTCACCTCCTCAAATTCTGTCCTCCACAGGCTCCACCCCCAAATTTCCTGGAATTTTCCAACCAAGAGGTGGCATTTGGCGACCCTTTGAATCTTTTGTTTGCTTTAAGTTGATGTTGCCAGTTTGCCTAATTTAGGTGGCAATCCTCAGCACACTTACTAGGGAGAAAACCCTATTGAGCTCAATGGGGCCTACTTTTGAGTAGATATGTTTAGGATTATACAGTTAGTCTGAAGTCCTAAGGATACCCTAGGAGTATATTAAAAAAAAAAGGTAGTCCCCTGTGCAAGCACTGAGTCATTACTGACCCATGGGGGGGGGCGTTACATCACATTTTCTTGGCAAACTTTTGTTACGGGGTGGTTTGCCATTGCCTTCCCCAGTCACCTACGCTTTACCCCCAGGAAACTGGGTACTCATTTTACTGACCTTGGAAGGATGGAAGGCTGAGTCAACCTTGAGCTGGCTATGTGAACCCAGCTTCCGCCAGGATCAAACTCAGGTTGTGACGTGAGCAGAGCTTGGGCTGCAGTACTGCAGCTTACCACTCTGTGCCATGGGGCTCCTCCCCTTAGAGTAAGCCCCATGAAATAAAACGGGACTAACTTCCAAGCACACCGATTTAGAATTGCCTTTAGCTGTTTTAATCCCTCCTTGGTTTTATATTACTGCTGATTTTCCTATTATTTTACTATATTGTGAACCATCCTGTGCACACTTACAGCAATATGTAAATATTTTAAACAAACAAATATATATATTTAAATGCCCATTGATATGCTAATGGCCACAGAGGGCTTTTAAAAAACAGGCAGAGACAAATACATGGAGAGGGGGTCTACTGGCAAGATACTCAATGGAACCTTCATGTCCAGAGGCAGCATATCTTTGAATATCAGTCATTGGGAATCAAGCAAAGGGGAAGGACTGTTACCTTCTTGTTCTGCTTGCAGACCTCCTGAAACGTTTGATTAGCCATTGTGGAAACCCATGTCCTATACTACTATTCTTAGTGAACATCTTTTGAGGAATGTTAATACAGTATAGTTAGGCCAGGGACTGGACCTGCCTGTTTTGCTGCCTTCTTTAAGGGCATGTGGGTGGGGTGGCGTCTGTCTCCAAACTCCAAAGTCCACGCACAGGGATGCTCCATCCCCACCCTTTCACATTCCTGAAGTGAGGGAGATCAGATGCTAGGAAAGGTGCTTCTGGCCTCCTTTGAACAAAGCCCCTCTGTTTCTCTTCAGGTATCCCTGTCTTCCAAACACCAAATTCTCTGGGCCTCCCCTAAGGGATACCGAGCGGCAAGCCGCAAATGATGCATATGTGTACATGGAGGGGGTGTGCATTCAGATGGCTTGGGGTGGTTTAGGGCAGCTTCCAACAAGAAAACATGATGGTGGGGGCGGGGGCACATTTCATAATAACCCTTCTAAAGTGACCTCCCCTGGCCTCCTTCCTTCTTTTATATTGTGCCAGGGGCTGTACTCTAAAATAACAAAACAGGAGAGTAGGCATAGCGAGAGAATAACCTGAAAAAAGATCACTGGCTCAGATCTCCCCCTGTGCCATTTCCTTAGTAGACAGATATGATGAAGCCACTGTCTTCCCCTGCCCCCTCTCAGATTTCCCCCATCTCCAAAACAGAGATAATACTGCCCTGCAGGGCTGATGCTTTAAAAAAAATCTCTTTTCTCTTGAATTGAGAACCAAAGTGACTTACTACACTGTTCTTTCCTCTGCCGCCTTACCCCCACAACAATAACCTTATGAAGTAGTAGAGATTGTGACAGGCCCAGGGTTGCCCACTGAGCAATCAGGGATTGTAGCCTGGTTTTCCCAGGTTTCTAGTCCTGCGCCACACAAGCTATCTTACAAGGGCTCTTGTAAACACTACCACAAGGTAACAAACACTGACCTGGCTGTATAAATTACAAACACCGCTAACCACTTCAATTCAAATTCAAGGCCATGAAACCAGCTGAGGCTTTCCATCTTCATTTCTACCCCTTCTTTCCTTCAAGGAGCTCTGGAACCCTTCTTCTCATTTCATCATGCCCACAACAACCCTGTGAGGTAGCTAAGACCGAGAGAAAGAAGGCTGGATTAAGGCAGCATGTTGAGGCCTTGAACTAAATGGAGTTTAAGAGAGCTTATATTACCAATGTTTTTTGCTCTTTATAGTTTAACCACTGTCTATTGGCAACTTCTTATTTTAAAATATCATTGGGGGAGTGTCTTTCGGCAATGATCTATCAATTGAGGCTAGATTTTCCCCTCCTATTTTAAACATTTTGCTTCCTCCTGCAGCAGCAGAAAACAATCCTCGTCATGCCTTAATTGTTTTATAGACTCCAGGAGAAGCTTTTTTGTGTTTCCTTGTTCCTGGGCAGGATAGCCTAAGCAAATATCCTCCACAGTCTCCTCCTCCCGGCTACACCTTTCTGACCAAATATGCCAACCTGTTTCCCTTGATAGCTCCCGTATATGCCTAATTCCAAGAGAAGAATGGGAATGAAGTTTTACACACTGAAATCCCCGGAGTATTGCCAATGCCAATGCTTGTCAGAGGAAAATCACTATACTTGCCTTGATAGCAAATGAATCAGAGACTACACAGAGGTGGAGGACGGAGCAGCCAGCAATTAAAACAAATAATTACGAGAGCCCCATGACACCTTCATAATGCCAGAAGGCCTGTTACAGTGAAAATAAACTGCAGTCATACAACTTCATGAAGCTTAACCAGATATTATACCCGATTTTATATTTTATAAGCATTCATACTGAACAGGCTTCTACATCTGACAAAGGCCCTTCCCTCAGCCACAGTTTATGCTGGAATAAAATCTTGTCAGTCTTTAAGGTCCCACTACTCCTCCTGATCATTTCTGAGGCACATTAAAGACTAACATTTCCTGTGGCATTATTTTTTTCCCCTAAAAGCAAGCGTTTGTTATCAGATATGCAGAGAAAGTTGAGACAGTGCTTTAGTCTTGTAGGGTGGGACATTAGCTCCAAGGAAGGCCTAACTCACTGCCTGTAACCATGACCACCTTCAGCGATAGTACAGTATTGGTAGTTTGACTAGCAGTGTTCTAACAAGGCCTTGAAGAGAGTCCCGAGGACCTTTCATATGTGCTCTATCACAAAATGACTGCGGCAGAGATTACATTCCCCCCCCAATAAACTTTGCCTAGTTAATCAACATTTAGCTGGGAACACAACAACAAGGTGGGGAAAACAGTGAGGAGGAACACCAGTTTCGTGTATTGCGCTCTCAGCCTTCCTATTCAGGATCATCACCCTGAACTCTGACCCCAAAACATTTATAGAATGCAATCTAGTTGCAAGAGAAAATAAATTATTCACTCAAAATGCCTTCCATGCTTGCAGACCTGGTTTCTCTCTCTCCTGGCACCCACCCAAGTCCAGCACATGCTGGTCACTCCCCATCCCCTAGGACTGCCAACCTCCAGGTAGAGCCTGGAGACCTCCAGGAATTACAACTGATCTCCAGAACACAGAGATCAGTTTCCCTAGAGAAAATGGCTGCTTTAGAGGGTGGATTCTATGGGCGAAGCTACAAGTGACGAATGACACTTGAACGGCAAGTGTATTTCTCCCTGTTCACTTGCGCTCCACTCAATCCACTTGCCGTTCAAGTGTCATTCGTCACTTGTAGCTTGGCCCTATGGCATTATACCTCACTGAGCTCCTTCCCTTCCCCAAATCCCATTCTTCCAAAAGTCCACCCCCAGATCTCCAGGAATTTCCCACCCCAGAGTTGGCAGCCTTACTCTCTCTCTTCCAGCTTATCACTTTCCTTGCTAGAGGCTTGCAAAACTGATTGCATCATCCATTTCCTAGTACAACTGAGGTGTCCAAAACTTACTGACAGTTTGAGCTGGTTTCCTAACATACTAAGGTTGGGGAAAGTACATGTGGCATCAAGGAATTGGAAGGTGTTTAGCTACTTTGAGAAGACAATCGGTTAAGCAGTAACCATGCCTACCTCTTAAATGTTTAGTAATTAAGCTTTGGAGTAAGTTATTACAGCAGATGGGCATGAGGAATAGGCTTAGGTTTCTGTTTTATCTGACAAAGGGGCATAGCACACATTGCAATGGAGATATATGGCTGGCTCTTCCCATATTTTCTTCAACTTTTAAAAAAAGTTAGTGGAGGGAGGAGAGGAAAAGATCAGATCTAGGTTTAGGATTTAGTGGCTTACCCAAGGCCACCTACTGAGCTTATGGCAGTAGTAGGATTCAAACCAGCAGAGTGCTGATTTGCAGCCGAATTACTACCTGGATCTACGGTATATCATAGTTTGCTCTCTGCTACTGTTTCCGTCCAGGGAAACTGATCTCAGCGGAGCTCCATTGTAATCAGGCCGCACCTGGAGGTTGGCAACCTTAGCAGGACTGCCTCCCCTCCTATGTTCCACCATAACAGCTTTACACATCCATTCTGGGACTTCTGTGGGTACTACCCTGCAAATGGGCAAGGCAACTGCCTGTGCATGTGCTTTGTCTGTTGCGGCCCCCAATGTGTGTTCTGGCTAGGGTTGCCAGCCTCCAGGTAGTGGCTGGAGATCTCCCGGAATTACAACTGGTCTCCAGGCCACAGAGATCAGTTCACCTGGAGAAAATGGCTACTTTTGGGGGTGGGCTCTATGGAATTATGCCATGCCAAGGTCCTTTCCCTGCCCAAACACCACTTTCTTTAGGTTTCACCCCCCAGATATCCAGGAATTTTCCAACCTGGAGCTGGCAACCCTAGTTCTGGCCTGTCCGAGGAGGTCAGGAGGATTCCCACTAGGTTGCCATCCTTCGGGGGAGGCCATGGTCATCTCCTGGCATTAATGCTGATCGCCAGACTAGAGAAATCAGTTCCCTCAGAAAAAATGGCCACTTTGGAGGGTGGACTTTACGGCATTATACCCCAAGACTGACAGCAACTTGAGGTGTTTCCATATGGTTCATCTGCCCCAGGTTGAACAGATTTTTTTTAAAACTTTTTTGAAAAATTGTTAATTCAGAGATACATATCTTGGTAAAAATGGTAAAATACTAGTGAATTGCCGGTTAAAAAATTTACCAAGAAACCTGCTGTGTGGAAGCCCCACTGCCGCCGCAGTGCATTAACAGAAACTATACAGGCCTGTCCATGTGGAAAACACCGTAGATGGTCCACATAACACACAACAGCTTAGGTATATAAACGATACGTATTTGCTCATCACAGAGCCATTGGCTTGGAGGATTTCTGCAGGTGCAGTGGTGAGGTACAGTTCTTGCTGATTCCTCCCTCCCACAGCAGCCCAAAGCAAGACCCAGAAAGCTATTTCTGGAGGACAGGGGGCCACCAGGAATCACTTTCAGCCGTGCTGCCAAGGGAGGGCCCGAGGAGGGCAGTGTTTGGGGAGGGAGTTCCGCTGGGATGCAATTCCACGTGGTCCACCCTCCCAAGCGGCCATTTCTTCCGAGGGAACTGACATGGTTGCCAGCTCTGGTTTGGGAAATCCCTGATGACTTTGGGGGTGAAGCCTGGGAAGGGTGGGGTTCGAGGAGAGGCAGGTTGTAATGCCATAGAATACACCCTCCAAAGCAGCTGTTTTACGTAGAGGAACTGATCTCTGTCATCTGGAGATTAGTTGCAAGTCCAGGAAATCTTCAGGACCCTCCTGGAGGCTGGCAAGCCTATGGACTGATCTCTGCAGTCTGGAGACATCTCAGGCACATGGGGACCCAATTTGGACTAGAACCCCAAGGCAGAGCGGCTTAAAGCCTTCCACCACACACCATTTTCCCAACTTGGAAAGCAACTAGTTCCATACCGGGGGGTTCTTATGCACCGATAAGGTACCTGTAGGCTTCCCCATCATGGCAAATAGGAGGCCCCTAGAGTCATTTCTGGTCATAGAAACAGTCCAGTGTGTATGTGGGGAGGTTGGTGCATATGGGGAGGCTTTGCCCTGTGATCCTGAAATGAATCAGGCATACAGCTGGCGACTGCATTCTAAAAGGCATGAAGCACAGGGTATAAGTATAAAAAAAAAAACCTAAATGAAATGTTAAGACTTGTTAAGATTCAGTATTAATGATATCTGATGCTATACAGATTACATTTTATAAAAGAGATGGCCTTAAAAGTTAAAGGTGCCATGCTTAATAAAGCAAATTTTAAATATATCTTTTGGACATGTCCTAAAATTCAGGCTTTTGGTACTGATATTTTGGACCGAGTCTCTGAAATTACAAGCTACAGATTGTTTCAGGTAGGTAGCTCCGTTGGTCTGTAGTAAAAGCAAGATTCAGGTCTGGTAGCACCTCAAAGACCAACTAGATTTCCAGAATAATTGATTTGGGGGTTGACCAATTCTATGAAAGATGGTCTATCTTTTTAATCTATGGGAATTCCAACTTCCAAGATGGAATCTGCCCATATGTATTATGTTGTGTGCCGTACACAACAGCTATAGCTGAGGATAACCCAGTATAAGACTTGTTGCCCTAATCTGGATAGCCTAGATGAGCCTGATCTCGTCAGATCTCAGAAGCTAAGCCTTCGTTAGTAATTGGATGGGAGACCTACAATGATCACCAGGCAATGCCATTGCAGAGACAGGCAATGGCAAACCACCTCTGATAGTCTCTTGCCATGAAAACCCTGCCAGGGGTTGCCTTAAATCAGCTATGACCTGAGGGTACCACACACACATAAGGCTTGTTAGCTACTCAATAAATATGAAACATAAAATAAATAAAAGGAGTATCGTTTATGACATTTCTGTGCAATGTGCAAGGATGAGAATACATTTCTAGCCACTTACTAGGCCTGTGGCATAGTTTACAATCGAATTCGTATCACAGAACGAAGTCTAAAAAGGTCTCAATTTCATTTTTTTTTTAAAGTCAGGCTTCTGGCCCTCAAGACAATTCTTAACACTGCAGCTGCTCATGAAGTCTATCAGATTTTTATCCAGTCTCATGCTTACGTTACCCTCACAACAACCCTGAAAGAGAAGGCAAGGCAGAGTGTGGGCCAGCTTAAGTCCTATTCCTGCCCTCATAGACGGCAAATATATCCCCAAAGGTACAGAGGTAGAGTTTGGCAATCTTTGTCCCACTTGAATATGTGAAAACTAGTCTTGCTGCCATGTAAAGTTATTTACTACGCCCATAATTCCGGCCGTTACCTTTCTATTTCTAGCTTCAAACGGGGAAATGGATCCTGAAAGTTCCGCCTGGAAATCCTTCCCTTAATATTCCAGACATATTGTATTTGGCACACTCTGGGAAGTTTACTCTGTTCATGCTCAGAGGACATAAGCAAAGGCCTAAAGGCTGTAGGACATGTGTTCACCATGGGTTCACAGCTGGCTCCCCTTCACTAAAACATGCAGTGGTGTTTTACCACATGAACAGTTGTTATATTACAAGTCTTCACACTTCTGTTCCATGTTCCTGGTACAGTGTGGAAGCTCATCACAGAGACAAGCTACAGGGTAACTATAGTTCTTTGTGTTACAGCTGCTTTGTCTCGATGGCAAATTCTCATTTACGTGTAATATTTATATCTCACCTCCTCAGCCTTGCTTTTGGAAGTGGTTCAGTGATGAGTACAAAGTTACATACAAATCAGTAAGAAACATGTGTCCAGCATAAAAATAAGAGAAAAGACTTTTTTTAAAAAAACATTAAAGACCTTTAAAACCACTGTCATGATCCCAATAAAATCAAATACACATGACGAGGGGGGAAAGCCTCAACATAAAAAAAATGTTTTTGCCTCACACAAAGGTCAACACGCAAAGTGAATTTTTGTGCGGAGGGAGTTCCGTGGTCTGGGCACCACAACCAAAAAGACTGTCAAGTACTCGCCCACATTACTTCTAGAGGCGGAAGTACAAAGAGCAGGGTTTCCAACTCTGATCTAAGCTGAGAAGCAGATACACATAAATAGAAAACCTTTCAAATACTTTGAACCCAAGTAATTTAAGACTTTGTAAACTGGTAGGAGGGGAGGAGAGACTAACATACACTGCCCTTGAACTCCTCAGAAGAGGGTGAGATAAAAATTTTGTAAATAAAAAAGCAGTCATATTCATAATCCTGTATCAGTGGCTGAATCCACACAACCGCGGAGTTTCCCGGCGTTGCGCTAAATGTTCACTAAACACATGGAAGTGTAGCGTCTTTCTAGCGCGATTTCTGAATTGTGCTAGAAAGACGCTACACTTCCAGGTGTTTAGCGAACGTTTAGCACAACGCTGGGACGCTCCGTGGGTGTGTGGATTCAGCCTTTGAAAAGATGGATTCTTCACTGCACCTAAAAATAAATACACAGTAACAATATACTAAACATCATATTGTAAATAATTAAGTGCCCTCAAGTTGCATCAACCATTTTACGGCGATCCCTCATGGGGTTTTCAAGACAAGAGATGAGCAGAGGTGGTTTGCCATTGCCTTTCTCTACATAGCAACACTGGTCTTCCAGCACTAACCGTGGTCGAACCCTGTTTAGCTTCCAAGCTCTGGCAAACTCAGGCTAGTCAGAGCTAATCAGTAATCAGGTGGAGGCAAAAATCTGGCATTAATCTACATGCATGGAATGACAACCAAGCAGGCATGCATAGAAAGAAGTAGCTATCAAATGTTTAATGGCTCCACAAATGAACCTCCAAAACCTGAGTTCCAACACTAAAACTAGCATACTAGATTTACACTGCAGCGTATAACCTTAGTAAAGCCTTATCCTTAAGTGGCCTACAGACTTTATCACACACACACCAATTTAAAGATTAATTACAACTCCCTTCTAAAAAATTAGAACCGATACCTCATTGCAACACTGGGCAAGAAGAGGTCAGCTGAAAACCAGGGGTTTGTCTCACTTTTTGAATGCTTGTTGAAATCACAAAATGGTTTTCACTATTGTAGAAAAACAAGTCTGCCCTGTCAGAAATTTCAGGAAGCAGGGCTGCTGGAATGAATCTGACCTTAGACAAAGCGAAACCAGGACAAGACCTCTTCCGAGGGGGATCAGGCAGGCAACAAGGAAGGAAGCATTTTTTTCTCCACAGATAACCTAGGGCAGGGCTTTAAAATGATTAAAATCATCACTTTAATTTGTACTTGGAAAGCACACACACACACACAGCTAATGAACCAGGTAGAGTCACTTTTAACTAACTGAACTCTCTGAATAAATCTAATTTGTCCTGAGGCCGACCTGAGAAGGGCCCAGCACCCCTAAGACATGAAAGCTTGACCAGACCTCTTCTCAGCTGAGCTCAATACTGGATTGATGGGCTGGCAGCAACTTTCTCGCAGAGAAAGGCCTTTCCCAGCTACCATCTACTCAAGATCCTTTTTGATCAAGGGTGCCAGAGATGGAATCCTCCACAAAGCAGCCCAATACAGGCATTTGAAGAGGATTGACAGAGCAGCAGACATCATCTTGCCTGCTGGTAGTTTAAAACCCAGCACCTCTCACTGTACAAGAACTATTTCCTGGTTTCCACTGGAAAAGGGAGGGAATATATGATAGCTGAAATTTCTTTTTTTCCTGCCAAGAAAAGGTTATTTATCTTCTTAAACTGTGTGATTGACAGCTAAGAGGTGAGTGCTCTGAATTCTTAAGGTGGTAATTTGTGGATGTGAGCACCCTGAAAATGCAAGAGTTAAAGAGCACAAACTCACAAAGCAGTTCAGATTCTTCTTCTGCTATGAACACCCATAACTGACCTTAGGCAAGTCATTCCCCTTTCAGCCTCAGCAGCCCCTCTACAATATGGGCACTGGCCTACCTTGCAGGGTTGTAAGGACAAGATGATGCACATGATAAACTTTGATTACTCTAAAGCACTATACTCACACACACACCACTAATGTTCTTAAATGATCCTCTCTACCCCACTGCCAAAATGTATAGGCTACAGTAAAAATACCTTTACAATATTTACCTTTACAGTACTGTAAAGGTACAGTAAAAAGTACCTTTACAGTAAAAATAAACAATCGATTAACACAAGTACTTCTTCGGAGTGAAGCTAGAGAAAGTTACTCAAGTATTTCCTATAAATAAAAAAGTGCATGGGAGGGTAAACACTTCAGCCCCCTACTTCAACCCTCCACACCCCCGCATTTATTCCTTCTTGTACAGAAGGGCTAAATATATTCTGATTGTGTCGCAGGAAAATACTAACGCACAGACTTGCCCTCATGTCTTGAAGACAGATCCTGGAAGGGCATATACATTTTTAAAGTAACTAAATAAAAGGTCCCCTCTCCTCTATTTTCTCTCCTTCGAGTCCAAGGAGGCGCCTTGCTTTTTGCTTCACCAGAGCTATCGAGTAAGTTGATGCTCCCAGATCTGACCTCTCCCAGGTTCCTCTGACCTCCTGAGCCACCAACATCCAGTCCGGACCATTTGCCTTCGACTCACTTCCTGATCTACCCCCATAGGTCAGTTAAAAAACCCATTCCCCGGCCCTTGAAACACCTTCCAGTTTCAAAATGTCACCCCAAACTCTAGATCTGCCTTTGACCTCAAGAGACATCCCCCTCCCCCTCCCCCCCCAATTTGGGATGGCTCCAGATTCCCTCCCCGAAGAACTTTTTGCTACACAAGGAACCTCGCTGGATTCAGTCTCCTCCAGACCCCACCATCACCGATCCATCCCTCCAGTCCAGATCTTTCCCTCCACCGCCCCCTTCTTTTCCTCCAAGCACCTGCGAAATTCAATCAGCAAAGATAACTGCAGGGACTCACCGTAGGGACCGGAGGAGGAGACCGACTGGGAGGGGGAGGCATCGCCCCCTTTTTTCTCTTTGGCCCCCATGGCGTGGAGGGAGCGGGAGACAAAGGGCAGCAGAAACGGAGGCTCACGCTGCCGCCACCGCCTCCGGATCCCAGGACTTTGCGGAGAGAAAGGGAATTGTTTGAAAGAGGTTCTGGATCTGGAACCTGTTGCTTGGCAGTTGCCTCCCCGCCCGCTTTGACATCACAGCCGCCCTGCCTTGTGCCTAATCAACACACCTGCTGGCGGTGCTCACCTGCCTCTCGGCCAGGACACGCCCCTCCCGCACAGCTGAGCCCAAGCCACGCCCCTTCCCCAACATCTGCACATAACCCACATCACACCCCCGGTCTAGCATCTCTGCACGTGGCCTTCCTCATAACTCCTTACACCTCCAAACTTTCCAAAACGTGCCTACCTTTCCCCATTTTTATTTAGAAACAAAAAACCCCTTCAAGACAAGATCCATCGCTTGAGATTTGTGTTGTTAACTTTTCCTCTCTGCCAAGCTTTTTCTCTCTTCCCCTCAAAGCTATCAGGAACTTAGCAGGCTCTAGGGTTGCGATTTGTTTGTATCTTGTCTAAGTGCCAAATGTTTTGTTAAGCATGCACTGATTTAAAATCATATAAGAGAAGCATTTTTAAACAGCTGTGCTTCTGTGCCAGGAAAATTTAAATGCCACCTGCTTAATTTCTCCATCTAATATATTTTTATCCTGTCCCTTGCCCCATCATCGTTTTAACAGCCCTGTGAAGTAGGGAAGGCTGAGACAGTGAAAAGCCTAGGATAACTCATTAGCTTCATGCAGAGTGAAGATTTAAACACAAGTCTCCAAAATCCTAGTCCTACTAACAACTGCTGCCTGTTGTATAGTAGCCCAACATGATGAATTTAGGCACAGAATTCATACTAGAAAATAGTTGGCAGCTGATTGGAAGGCCCTTGTGAAACAGAAAGAAAAGTTTGCCAAGGGTGGATTTGCCTGCTACTATGCAATTATGATAAGAAGGGTTGCCAACAGACCCAGAGAAAATGCCTTGTCCCTATGGCAGAGGCTTAAGGTGTGGAAATGGGCAGCACAAGTTTTTCATGGCACTGAGGGAAACAACAGGATGTTATTAAAGGGAGAGGACTCTCCATTAAAGGGACAGAACTTTTTCCTCCAGGCCTGTTGGCAACCCAGGTGACGGAATACCTTGTGTTAAACCTTAAAGATACAGAAAGGCCTTTCAGGGGGCCTAAAGTGCCCTACAACTCCAACTTTTAGATTTCAACTTCCCGTTGCTGAGGGTAAGTTACAACATAGCTCAAGCTGCTTGCATCCTTCACCTGATCTCAGGCAATAAACCAGGTTAATAGTTACGTTAAATTTGGCAATCATGCCGTTACTGTAAGAAACTGCTATTTTTTTGCTCTTGGGCTGTATTTAAATATAGCTGGTAATCTACACCAAGCTCAGAACCCTGAAGGTTTCATGTTAAGGACTCTTACTGGGAAATATTAAGTGCCAAAAAGAGAGTCAGTGTGGTGTAGTGGTTGAAGTGTCAGACAGGGATCTGGGAGACCCACGTTCAAATCCCTGCTCTGCCATGGAAGCTCACTGGGTGAACTTGGGCCAGTGACACAGTCTCTGCCTAATCTACCTCACAGGGTTGTTGTGAGGATAAATGGAGAAGGTTGTAAGCTGATTTGGATCTCAATTGGGGAGAAAAGTGGGGTATAAATGAAGGAAATAAATAATAAATAAGTTATACTGCTCAACTAGCAAGGCTGGGTTTCAAATCCCCACTCGGGGCCAAACTAGATATGATGGCATTTTCAGGGCTGCCACAAGAACACAATTGCCATTTTATAGTGTTTTTAAAATACTGTGAAGGTCTGATCTTGATGGGCCCTCAGCACAGTGAACTGAGGGGCTCTTGGACACTCCCCATGCCTTATCAAGGGCCAAAAAGTCTGCCTCCCATGGCTGCTTTAGTACTTGAAAAGGCAATGAGGGAGCAAGAGTGCTGAGCGGTGGCAGCATTTTAAGACCGCTTTAAAATGGCAACAGCATCATCATGGCAGCCACGAAAACACTTCATATGAGCCAGTTTGGTGTAGCGGTTAAGAGCACGGGACTCTCTGGAGAGGCGGGTTTGATTCCCCACTCCTCCGCTTGAAGCCAGCTGGGTGACCTTGGGCTAGTCACAGCTCTCTGGAGCTCTCTCAGCCCCACCCACCTCACAGGGTGTTTGTTGTGGGGATAATAGTAGCATACTTTGTAAACAGCTCTGAGTGGGCATTAAGTTGTCCCGAAGGGCAGTATATAAATTTAATGATGTAGTAGTAGTAGTAGTAGTAGTAGTAGTAGTAGTAGTAGTAGTAGTAGTAGTAGTAGTAATATCATCTAGTTTGGCCGTCTGCTATGAATCTCACTGGGTGTCTTTTGGTCATTCCCTCTTTCAGCCTAATTTACCTCACAAACTCATTATGAGGATAAAAGAAGAGAGCTGTGAACGCTGTCCCACACTCCTCAAAGGAAGGGTGTGGGATGAAAATGCAGCAGACAGATTGAAGGTAACCCTGTTGAACTCAAGAGGGGCCTACCTTCAAGCAAACATGTTCAAGATTGATTCAGGTTAACAGAAACAACTAAAAAGACGTTTTCCAGATGCTCACTTCCCTTACCATGGCAAACAGAGGCCAAGAAAACTGTAGTCAGTAACAGTTTCCTTCTACACCACTTTTTAAAAGGCAGAGGAGCCTTCTAAGCATCTTGGATGTTTGCAAGCTTTTCCAAAGCAGCAGAGATTCAACCTCTCCATCCCATTCCACACCAGTGCCTGTCTGTGGATGATGTTCTCTGCCTGTTCATTGCACCTGCACACACACACACTGCTTCACCTCCAAGATCCTTTGATGATCACTACTGCACAGAGGGGTGTTCTTGCACAAACAGTTTCCATCTTGAATGCACAACCACCACACTATTCTCATCTGCCTTCCTGGCGCATCTAGCCCACCCACCCACATCTTTCATTTTCTTCCATCCCCTTTCTTCATCTCATCTCTTCCTCAGCCACTCATCTCTGATCAAATTCTTACCCCTGAACAAGTGAACTATTTCCCTTACCCCCACCTTTCTGTACACATTTATACTGGTAGACACAAACCTTGTTCCTGCTTCTCTGTTTATAGATCTTCAGTCAATAATGAGGTGGTATTAAGGGTGGAGAAGATAGTCTGTATAAGCATTAGTTAATCCATAATATTAACCGCTGGCATTCAGTTAAGAAACCAGGAAACAACTCCATTGGCAAGTCAATAGTTCTAGCCAAAAGCACCATGTAGAGATCAGTCCCATTCCTTTCGTTCATCCAGGCATATCGCTGGCCTGGCTCTGCACAGGTAGGAAAGAAGGCCATCTTTTTCTCCCAACAGAGCCCCTGTGTTCATTACTACCACCTGAAGAAATATGTATGAAAGCTTCTGCCACCAATCAAGTGCTGCGCTCCAAACTCAGGAAAGCCGTATCTGCTGAAATGGTGCCTGTTCTATAACTATTTAAGGTGCAGGAACCCTGACAAGGAAAAAAGGTAGCAACATTTTAGTGTTAATTGAATGTGTGCAAATGTGGAATCAGAAAAATGGGTATCACCCCAAGCCCACAGTTTCAAAAGATATCATTAATTCCTCCATTGAGGTTGCCAACTTCTAATACTAGCACCTGCAGCTGTGAATTTAAAAACAGCCCGATGTGCATATCTGGAATCTGCTATTAGCAAGCCATCGTCTCTGTGCTGCACCGCCAGTTGGTTTTTATACGTTCAGTTGCTCTTAAAGGCTAAGAACAGTTCAACTAGGGTATGTTCCTGGTTGTTTGGCAACTCTAGCGCTCTTCCCCGCCCGGGTCTAGAGACAGGGCTTTAGCTCCTTCCTTCCCAGCTACATTTAAGAACTGCCTCTGTGGTTAATGTATAAACAGAACACGATCTCAAGTTACACACACATTCTCAATCCTTTTCAAATTAAAAAACACTTCTGCTTGGGGTTTCTCCTTTGCTTGTAACAACATCCTGATTGGCAGAAATCCACAGATCAAGTTTTTCCACATAAACATGGTCACCTATAAATCCAGCACATCACCTTACTGTTAAAGCCATAGTTACAGGGCCCAGTTGAATGGCTGGCCACCCTGCCACTCTCTCAGTCACAGCCTTGGGAGAGGAACCCAGAAAACTGATTTTGTGCCTTTATCGTGTCAAGCGCCATTTGCTCACCCACTGAGTCTGATCTGAATGGCCAGAGGTGATAGACTGAACTTTACCACTTCAGAGAGTAGAAAGTATTTTTAATTTTTTTCCGATATGTGAGAAACACCCTGCAAATGGGAAACTATCATGGCAGGGATCAGGCTGAACTAGAACACCTCTGCTTGCGGCGATATTTTCCCATTGCAAGGACTTTTTACAGTTATTGGGGGGGGGCATTCAAAATGGCCTCCACTCTAAAGTGGTGCAGCCCATTCTACCAGATCTTTCTGCTTCATGTGAAGCCCAAGGTGAAGAGTTGCTTGGGAGGGACTGTATGAGGCTGGCACTAGAGTTAAATGAGAAGTAGCTTTGTCTATTCACTAGGAGCATCTAGCATTTGTGCCCATTTTATAGGTATCTTCACCCTACATCTGTAATTCGAGACCTGGCGCATTAAGGAATTGATAGAGATGAGGGTAGAAATAGTCCCCCCTCTCCAATATAGTCTACCTGTTTACTCATAATTTCAAACGACTAAAGCACCATGTTTCTGAATTAAAGTTGAACATTTCACTGACACCAGAAAAGGGCTGCATTTAGTACCGCCCACCCTAAAGATATAATTTTTAAAAACTGGCAAGCTTGATGACTGAGAGATACAGAGGGCCGCCTCATCCAAGGACAATTACTTCGACATCCAAACAATTGGAAATGATTCAGTTATACCCAAAGCAGAGATGCACCAAAATTATTCACCTCTCAGGGGCAGAGGCAAGGCTGGGGGAACAAATCATACAGAGATGCAACAAGCAGACTCCTCGGTGAGTAAATAATTTGGTCTCACAGGAGACATGAATTTATTCCTCTCCTGGCAACTTAACAATTCTCTTAGCACAGTTTGGGAATGACTACCTTCTGTTCCATGTCCAACCCAAGGCTGGTATGAACAGGATATACAGTAAACAACCATGAGCATTCATTAGAATGTAGAACAATTGTGTGGGTGTCAAACGGTGGGCTGAACCAGTAACTCCATCTCCACCTACACTACCTGTCTACGTTCTCCTGCAAGGCAGGAGCTGGAAACAACCTAGGCTAAATCAACACAGAATTGTGGATTTGCTTTCAACAAAAGTAAACGCACACAGCCTCCAATATATGTGCAAAATACATACCATAATTCTGCACCAAGAAAAGTGGGATTCTTAAACCAGCCTACAGTACATTGTTCACTCATTTGCTTTCATGTTTCAGCTAATGAGGAAAAGCTACACCCTCAGACCCTGGAAGGGGGCGGGGGGAAGCCTGCTGAGCTCCCTGTTCTAGATTCTAAGATTTCATCTGGCAAGGCCCACACCCATGCACTTCCAAGCCTAGCCTTAGGGACTAGAAACTTGCTTTTTGAAAAGAAAAAGAGATTCTGAGGATGCTAAATTCCATGCCTCCAGGACCAATTTCTGCATTTGTTCAGAATTGGAGAACATAATCTTGCATGCACACGGTCCCAGATTTCTCAATGGCCCATACACAAAATTGATGTGCTCAACATTAAACAGGCTTCCACTAGTAAACAACTGGAAACCCAAGTCCTAGAACATATTTTCAAGTGAGAAAAACAGGATCTAACCAACCAACAAACAATTTTTGATGTATTTGCAGTATGATCTTCCCACATGACTAGGTACTTGCAACCAGTTCTCCACTGAGAACTGGGATTTAGGGTAAGAGCTTCCGAGTCAAAGGACTTCATTGCTAGGCAGGATTGTACCAGCAGTTCTCATTTTAGAAAGCTTACGAGTATGCTGGCATATCAAGATCACACCACCACCTTTTCAACACATGTACATGAGAAGAGACACAGAATGTTAACGAACAACCAGAAGTCTGGGGAACAAATCTGATCCCCAGCACAAGTTCTGATCCATGAACCACTCACACGAACCTGCCTTACATGAGTCAAACTAGTTGATCTATGAAGGTCAGTATTGCCTACTCTGATCAGCATCACTCTACACAACCTTGGAGACCTTTCTCATCATCTGCTAGCTGAGCCTATTACCTGGAGACACTGGGGACTGAACCGGACACCTCTCACATGCAAAGCAGATGCTGTACCACTGAGCCACGGCCTCATCTCCCATCCCCCAGACGAAGCTTTTAGGAAGGGCGTTGGACCATGAAGCAACCTTCCCGCTTGCAAAGAACGTGATTTAAGTTGAATCTCTGATGTGTCCTGTTCTAGGATGGCAGGGTCTAATCAGGCATGATGCTGGGAGTTCCACATACAAAACTGTACTTTAACCAGGTACGTGGCAGTCCAATGCCACTCAGGAACACAGCACAAGGGTGTGGGAGAACTTAAGTTTAACGTTTAATGCAATTTAAAACAGCAGCTTATGGGGCATTTAGACCAGTGGGAAAATGTATACATACAAAAATAAATGCATTTATTTGCTTCTTACATCATTCTCCTTTCCTCCATTCTACTGTCATCTCCAGGGCCATTAACTAGCCTGCACACTTGGTAACTGCTTTGATGCTTACCTGCTTGGTTGTCGCTTCCACACATGTAAATGAATGCCAGATTTTTGCCTCCACCTAATTATTATCCCTGACAAGCCTGAGTTTGCCCGGGCTTGGAAGCTAAACAGGGTTCAGCTACGGTTAGTACTGGAAGACCAGTGTTGCTATGCAGAGGAAGGCAATGGCTAACCAAGTCTGCTCCTCTTGCCTTGAAAACCGCATGGGGGTCACCGTATGTTGGTTGATGCAACTTGAAGGCACTTAATTTTTTAATTACATTATGATGTTCAGTATGTTGTAACTATGTATTTATTTTTGGGTGCAGCGAAGTTCTTGTTAGAGCGTCAGGTAGCAGGCCTTGGGAAATCTCTCTCTCTGCCTAAGACCCTGAAGAACCACTGGCAGTCTGAGCAGACAAGTTAGAACTAGGTGGAGCAACAGTCTGACTCGGTGTAAGGTAGCTTCCCATGTAGATACGCTCCTCAGCCACCTTCTTCCTGGCAGAGGCCTCTTTATTGGACACCTGAGCATCCCCCTCCCATCTTTGCTTGTGTTTCGGCTTATGTGGGAATGATTCTATAAGCAGAGCTCAAGCGGCTTTTCCTTCAGCCCCTCCCTTGGTCCAAAGAGCTGACTCTCATTGATAACTAGGAAAGGAAGGAAACACAAAACGCATGCCCCTGCAGTAGGTATCAGAAGCACAGAATAAGCCAGGGCTGGATCAAACTGATTTTATAGCCTGAGAGTATAAAAAGATAATGAGAGGTGTAATAACAGATAAAAACACACACACTCCAACTTGGCTTGGTTTGTTTGTATAGTAAAAAAATCACCAGATGCCAACATTTATTTGTTTTATGGCCCCAGGAAAATTACAGTTTAAAAAAACAGAACAAAACACAATATGAAAACCCATTTATAAAGAGAAAAAGAAAGAGGGGTAAGGCTGGCCCCTGAAGTCTCAATCAGACTCCCAGAGTTTCAAGCGCTGAAAAAAGAGAAGCAGTTAGAAAACAGAGCAGCCAAGTCCCAAAAGGGAGCTTGCAGAGAAACATGAACAAGTCTTGGCTCCAATGTAGAATTTATTCTTTTGTTATGAAAATTTAATGTTACTTGGCCCAAAATGAGAAGTCCACATATGCGCAAGGTTTCCTGCACACTGACAAGGAGGGACAAATAGTAGGGGCAAGCTAGACGTGCCAGAGGTCACAGGTCTCCACTGGTCTTTTAAAAGCTCCAAACTGGATACCTCTGGTTTCATTTTCTTTCATTATTAAACGATAAGGGGTGTGCATGAACAAGTTTAACCCATCTTGTCCTCCTCGTATGGTTCTGACTTAAACACGACCTTTGCCCCTCCTGGCTGTTACTGAGCTTTTAAAGACACAGAGGTGCATGAGAGCGAGAGCGAGTACACGAGTGAGATCAGGGACTTCTTATCTAGCCTGAACCCCCCTGAAGCATACACACAGGCGCACACACAGTTCCAGCAGCAGGAGGCGCTGCCATCTGGAAAGCAACCATCAGTCCTCATTCTAGATTGTGCCTGTGTCTTGACTACATTCCTGCACATCTTGTGAGGCCCTCCCACCCGCAAGTCAAAGGCAGCTCACGTACGCAAACCCACTAGAGACATTTTAGACCTCTGTTTTTCAGTGCTTGCCTCTTGCAGGGAGGGGGAGGGTGTCAAGCCCCTGGAAGGCCACGATACACAGTTGGTGGGTACAGCAGACAGTCCTAAGTTATGCAGATCTGCTCCGTGGGAGGAACCCAGATACTTTTTCCTTCTCTCTCTTTTTTTCTGTGCAAAGAGTTTCTGTCTCTGACGAGTTCTCTCTTTTTCAACCCCTGGAACAGGACCCCTCTCTCTTCAGAACTCCGTTTTTTTCCTCCATGGGAACTCCTGATGGAGAAGACGAAAACGCGATCACGTTCCAACACACTCCTCTGCCTGCCCTGAAAAGAGGACCACGTGGGCTGGTGGAAGAAGCAGGAAGACCCCTCCCGGCCTTCAGGATTGGCAGCTGGGCCTGGCTTAAGCCTGCACAGCAGGCAGGCCGCCAGCGTCTGGCAACAGGTCCTGGTGAGCCTCCAGGCGGGCGAGACGGCTCTGCTCCAGAGCAATGGCCTCAGCTGAGTGTTTGCACTTTTCTGAGCCACACTGGCAGGTGAAGTATTTGCTCTTGATGTCCCAGAAGCGATCGCCGTAGTCAAATCTGCAGTCCAGGGCAAAAGAGAAGATAAGCGTAGTGTCAGTCATCCCTTGACCACAGCAAATTATGTTCCACAGGGAGTTCTTACTCTCTGTTCTCCAAGGGGTGGGTTTCTGCACCTCCCAGTCTACATCTGGCACTGTTTCATCCCCATTTCTCTTCACACTGACTACTTCTTCCCTCCCCACACTTGCAGGCATTTGCCTTTTTAAAATTGTAGTTGGCAGTAGGTCTATCACGATCACCCGTGTGTGCGTGGAGAAAGCATGGAGAAAATATTCAGATAGCTTCCACTGCAAAACACTTTTGCATTTGCAGCAGCAATGAAGTGGAAACAACCGTAGTCCAACATTCTAGACCTGTTCTGCTTTGTTACATAATGCTCTGCTCTAGTAAGATGAAATGCTGGGAGTCCCATGGATGGAGCTCTCAAGTGGTTTTCCTTCATAAACTTGTAGTCAAATGTCTGGATCAAAACGGGGAGAGGGGTGGTGGCGTCGCCCTCCCAATCTCCAATGGCTCCATATGAGGGAGCCTTCTGGTTCTCCCAACAGATTAAGCCAAAAGGTCCACAAAGCCATCAGGGTGAAGAGTTAAGTCACCCCTTTCTATTACTGGCTTGGTGCCCTCAGCAAGTAATATTCCTCCAGGAAGAGGGTCCTCAGATGTTGCCCCCAGCAACAGAAGGCATTTCCATCATTCTGAAACAGCATCCTTAAAACGTCCATCCCCTGCCCTCTCCGTGTAACCACCTGTACCCCCGTCCCCATCACAGCCCCTTCCCCATCCACTGACCCCAATTCTTCACCAGTCCGGATGTCTCGGCTGCTGAAGAAGGCGATACGGGGGAAACGCAGGTCTTGGTGCAGCATGAACACGCGCACGGGGATGATGTTGGGGTCACACAAGTGGTTGATGAAGCGGCTGACGTTGCCGTAGTAGCGTGCGTCGATGCAGTACACCTCACCATCCTGTAGGGGAAAGGCTGCATGGATAGAACCTGGGCAGATCCCAGACTCCACGTCCCTCCATCCCAGAAAAAGTCTCGACACCCATTTCAAATCTCACTCTTTGTTAATTTAACCCCCTGATTCCTCCCCCTTCCTCTCCTTCTCAATTAAGGGAGGAACCGTGGCTCAGTGGTAGAACGCCTGCTTGGCATGCAGAAGGTCCAAAGTTCAGTATACAGCATCTCCCCTTAACTAGATGTGAAAGACCTCAGGCTGAGATGCTGAACAGCTGAGCCAGTCCGAGTAGATAATATTGACTTTGAGGGACCAAAGGTCTGATTTCAGTATACGACGGCTTCATACGTTCAGTTCTCCTCTCGGGGGGGGGGGGGGACACAGGAATTCCACTGCATAGATTCCTTGCAGTAAACCCAGAGTCAGTGCTAAGTCGGCCAGCATGTATCCATGTGGCTTCACTGCAGCCACGCTAGTCATTGGTTGGGCACTTATCCTCGCACTATATTGTGACATAAAAAGCGCACACACTCATCTTTCCTCCCCTACCATCCAGTGCTAACTGTAACATTTGGACCTTCATCCATCCGGCAGGGCATCCCTTCTCCTCCATCATTTTACGTGCACACATGCATGCTTATTACCAAGTTACTGCACGTGGAGACCTGCATGTGTGAAACAGCTGCCAGAGCATTCGTGTCGTATGACTTTTTTTTCTCCTTCTGGGAGGGAAGAGACTATCAGACAGGGAAAGTCTAAAGGGCCCAGGATTCAGCAGCTGGAAGATGAGGGTGTGGTGTGTGGTTATACTTGGGATGCTCCCTGTACAGGATCAGATTCTCAAGCTTTCTGCTAGGACCTGCCAAAGGCCACAGTCTTTTCATGCAGGGGAAAAAAATTAACTCCAGAGCTCTCTCCATAGCTACCAGAATGCTGACTGTAATCATTCTGTGCAATTTTTAAACCCCTGGCACGATCTCAATGACTTGTTTGAATTCTGAACATTCTTGATGACTTTACTGTACTGTTTTGTGAGCCACCTCGAGCCGGTGTCTGGAGAGTTTCTAAACAAAGGCACCTCCATTCCGTCCTTTTAATTTTAATTTCTTCAATTAGTTGGTGTACTCCTTGGAACCTTTCCCTACTGGCAGGCGACAATGTCTCGTGTCCACATTTCTAACGATTCCATGCACAGAGACCTTCCCCTTTGCCTCTTTTAAAAAAAGATCTCTGTCGGGGAGGTTATACATGAAAGAGCGTTGGGCGAAGACCAGGGAAATCCAAGTTCAAACCCCTGCTCAGCGACAAACCTCACTGGGTGACTTTGGGCCAGTCACTCTCTTGCAGGCTCACCTACTTCACAGGGTTGTTATGAGGATAAAACAAAGGACCGCAGAACTATATATGCCACTGTGAACTCCTTAAAGGAAGGGAGAGGGGGATAAAATGGAACAGAGAGGCTCAAGTGAGTCTTGCCTTGATGTAGGGAAGCTCACAATGCAGGGGTTTGTCTACAGTATGCACGAAAAAGCCAGTCTGAAAGCCCCTCATCTCTCAGAGAGGCATGCAACTGTTTACAAATAAATGTATTTCTTTGGAAAGACAGGTACGGGCTAAGGTGTTGGCCCCTCCCCCAACGCATCCCCCCCCCTCCTTTTCATTCCTCCCCTTCAGGAGTCAGGTAGATACACAGACAGCTCAATAAAGGATATTTAAAAAATTATCCACATACGGGAGCTTCATGACCAAACAGCCCCATCCAAACAGCCACTGCCCAAACTTGTGAGTCTAGACTGAGAACTGCTTTAAGAGTCACTCCATACCTTCCCCAAAGCCAACTCCATCCGAGGGGCCACCTCACCTTATTATCTAGATCGAAGAGGTAGGAGTCATCTTCCCTTACATCAGCTTCTGCATCAGAAATAAGCTCCCCCACGTACCTTTGCACAGGAAAACACAAAAAGTTAAGACCAAAGTTGGGAGTTACTCATTCCTTTTGACCGTATCCTCCTCACCAGCAAGACAAGCCCAACATCCAGGGGAAATGGCCTCCATCTTCCAACCAGACACAGCTGGGGACAGGCATCCCTTCCTCAAGGATACTTACTCGCATATAAACGTTCCCTGTGGGATGGTCTGCAAGGCTCGGACACCCCATCCCATTTTTGCTGTGCGGTACAGCTGTAAACGGACCCTGCAGCGAAAGACAGAGTTTTGAGGAATGTTCGTTTCAGGTGGGTAGCTCGGTTGGTCTGCAGTAGAAGAGCAAGATTAGAGTCTAGTAGCATCTTAAAGACCAACAAGATTTCCAAGTATAAGCTTCTGAGAGTCAAGCTCCCAAAGGACTCTTGAAAGCTTATGCTCTGGAAATCTTGTTGGTCTTTAAGATGCTACCGGACTCTAGTCTTGCTCTCATGAAACGCTAAGGCCCATTAGGTTCTGTGACCTATCTGAAACGCTGGGCCTGGTCTGGTGACCCAAGATGAACCTTGCTGAAGCTAAGCTGGTCAGGGCCCGGGCAGTGCATGGACGGGAGACCTCCTGGGAACCCCAGGCATACCGGGGGCCCTACCCCATTGCACCACACCCCTGAGCAAAGTTCAAAGTCTTCCTGTAACTCAAGGGGCTCATCCCCCAACTTCACTTGGAGGAAGGCTCCTTGGAAAGATGGTTGGATCCACTTCAGTGAAGGTAGGCAAGGTGTAATGAAGGAAATGAAATTACTTCTTTATTTAGAATAGTTCAATGCTATCTCTTCAGAATCCTGCTTGAGGGAACTTTTCACAGTATAAAACACAAGCCACTAATAGTAAAGAACGTACCAAGAGCCATTAAAGTGGCTAAAAAATGTGGCATAAAAACAAATCATAAGGGATATAATAAATACTCCTTTAAAAATAAATATCATAAGGGAAAGTTTTAAGGCTGTAGTCCACATGAATCAAGGAGAGAGGGAAAGCGGACTACAAATTTAATAAAATAAATGTTGTAATAGGTGAGTAGACTTGATCCAATCAAATGCTCATCTGATCTGGAATCTGACCAACAGGGCTTCTCTAACCCATTTTGATCCTGTTCTTCCACCGAGGAGCACAGGACCGCATGCGTGATCCTTCCCTTAACAGATGGCTAGTATTTGCTATTCAGGATTATCACCAGGTTACTGCAACTGATGACTTGCATGTTTGAACATGTACAGTTTCTCAACACAGAGGAAATTTCACTTACATTCTGCCTTCTACTGCGAACTCAAGGTGGCGAACACCCCAGTTACTGATCACATCCAGACATGATATAGCTGCTTCGTTGAAACTAAGCAAGTGCCTTCCAGGCGTAGTTGGACCCCTGGGTTATCATCGCTAACAGCCACTGAAAGACCTACATTACAAATAGTCTCCTGTTTAAAAGCTACCAAAACTAGCGGCCACTAAGCGACAAGCTCCACAAGTGAAACTGGAAAAGATCCACTTGTTCCATTTACTTTACATGGAAGTCTCGGGAGCTGCTAATGGGGCCGGCAAAATCTTCCACAGCGTGGGTGACAGGAAGAGCCACGCAGGAGAGACTCACTTGATGCCGCTCTGCACTACGCGGTTCTTGCAGTTCCTCCAGCAGCTGCAGGCCTGATTACATTCGAAGATCAGGGGCGGCTCAATCTTGTTGAACTCTTGCAGCAAACGCCCATCCTGCAGTGAAGGGAAGGGGAGAAGACAAGTGGGCCGGGACATTACTTTGGAGCTCTGCTGCTTCCTCTCTCCCCAACAGACACAGCCAGAACTTTACTGGGCCTTAAGATGTGCCTCTGCCCGAGATATCAAGATTCCCCCAATTGCTTTACTTTTCACATGTGTAAAAAACGAAATTTGGTCCGGAGGGGGGACAAAAAGTTTTGTATTCCCAGAGGACCCTGTTTGACTTGTCTGCTGAAGAGAACCTCCACAGGTTCACCTTGAGCATTCTGGCGCATGTTGTGGACAAGGGCCCACTGTCATTTTAGAATGGCTGCCCAAACTAGGGAGTTCTGCTCTCACTCTGGTGTGTTCCGGAGTGTCTTAATTTGCTCCAACTTTCCATGCTTACACACACTGGTTGAGGTTCAGCCGTGCTGTGAAAGATGTCCTTCAGAGAAGCTCGTCTGCCACCAGTGACTGTCTTACTGAGGAAGACCTAGGGTTTTTTTCCCTTTATGAAACACTTCAAACAACAAGGTTGGTACAAAGTTAAAAATGGCTTGTGCTGTGATCTAATGGAGGCTCTTAAGACCAAAACAGACACTATGCACAAAATGTCCTGACGTACTTTTTCTGACATTCTTTGCCGTGCCTCAAAGCATTCCCCAAAGGCTGCAAAACTGGGGGGAAACACAGGGCTTACCCATCTCCTCCCACATCTTTTTCCTGATCTAAGTCTGCGCACGCGCCATTATTAGCCCCTCTACAGGGGAGAAACACAGGCACCTTACAGTGTCTGTATACCCCACCCCCACTGCCAAAAAAATAATAGCCTAGCCACTGGCGGGGGAGAGAGAGAACAGTGATCCAGCGGATCAGCACCATTTCAATCAAGGAAACAAAGGCAGTGCTGCTTCCTGGATCGAAGTAGAAGTCCCCTGCTACAAATAAAGAGAAAGGCAGCAACAGCCTTTCAGTGCAGTCCTAAGCAGCATTATAACCCTTCTAAGTCTCTGGAATTCAAGGGGTGAGATTCTGATCGGGATGGCACTGCTGGCCACAGATCTCCTGCACGGCAATGGTTTCGACTCTTATCGAGTCATTGATTTAAATCTTTAATCTGGAAATGGAGACATCTTAAGGGAGGGTGGATTCCTCTGGCTTCTCCCCAAGTGATTCCCTCTGCCAGCCAATCACCAAGGTGAGGAGGCCAGGATCTAGTCCTGAAAAGGAAGCCTCCACTGGACAGTGGAAGCAGCGTGCAGAATCTCATATGAGACAGGAAGCAAAGACTCCGTCCAAGAGCTTTTTCTGGACCCAGTTTTCTCAGAACCAGACTGAAAACTTTAGCTCCAGAGATCCAACAGGTGAAGGACTCAGAGAGGCTGTTGAAAATGAACACTTCCACCTGGAAGGTACTTTAAAAAAATTATAATGGCTTTGATTTTGAGAAAAGAAACATGTTCTATGCAGAGTAAATAAAAGGGGGTACATGCATGAAGTTTCTTGAAGTTTCCCTTTGTCCTATGAAAGATATCTGTCTACAGTCCTGATCCCTGAACTTGTTGTGTGTTAGCAGAGTTATAGATTTAATGTATGTTTATAGAGTTGAACCCCAATCCAGAGGAGATTAGTCACACCCAAGTCCTGTTGAAATTAGCGGGACCAGTTAGACCCTCAGTTGACAGGTCATACTGCTGAAATGCTTCAAGCAGTCAGTCCTAATTCTTAGTTAATACACCAGGCATAGGGTAGTTGAAGTGAGAGGACCCCCCTCCTTTGACTGGCCTCCTACCGGGGGACGGGGACACTGCCCCACAGTTTGTATAACATCTGTCAGTTCACCACTCGTCCCATGGGTTTTAGTGAGGGAAGGACAATGTGAATGCTGCTGGATTTTATAAATTGAATCTAGTTTTATTATGCTACCTGTTTTATATTGTGATGTAATCCGCTCTGAGCCTGCTCTGCAGGGAGAGCGGAATAGAAATAAATAAATAAATAAAATAAACGGTAAGGAAGGGTTAAACACGAAGGACACAGGAGCAGTCTGCTCACAGAACAGGGCTCAGCGTAGAGACTGTCCGTTCCAAATTACCATAGTTCTCCCAGTGAACGCCGTCCGTGCCTAAGCTTAATTCCTATTTTGGTCCAGACAGCTGACTCCACTTGACTCACCTTGTCATACCAGCAGCGAATGCTGAGCTGCCCACAAAGACAGTTGCTGGAAGAACAGTCGTCCTGGCAGGTGCAATGCTGGGGACAGAAAAGAAGAGGCAGAAAGCCAACACTTGGGGTCAGCAGGAGTGGCGGACTCTAGCCGGGAAAATAAAATGGTGGCAGCTCAAGGACAGCACAACCCAGTGGCACTGGCTTCCAGTTTGGGAAGGGAGGAGAACGATGGCCAGTGTGGTGTAGCAGCTGAAGTGTCAAATTAAGATATGGCAGAGGCAGGTTCAAATCTCTGCCCTGCGACAGGAACACACTGGCTGGTCTTCAGCCAGTCACACATAGTCGGCCTAACCTACCTCACAGGGCTCTTGTGAGGATAAAATAGAGGAAGGGGAAAGCAATGTTGTTACCTAATGTGGGTCACCTTGGTGAGGGGGGAAGAGGGGGACGTTTAGATAGATTAAAGACAAGCTAAAAAGGATGGGAGGTGGGGATTCCTGCTCATGAGCATGGTAGCCAAACTGCTCAAATCCCATTCCAGTTTGTTTAACTACTAAATCACTTCCCTCAAATTTCAGATGGCACACGTATACTGAATTAAAAATGGAGATCCACTTCCTGCTTTTAGAGCATGCAACGGTAAAACTAGCCACTCTTAAGAGTAGTTCATACCCTGCATTTGATCTTGGAAATGCTGTTCAGTCAGATTCTTGATTTTGAGAGGTCAGCCCACAAAGAGGTACAACGGGCAGCCTCCTTTGAGGGCAGGTAATTCTGTGTTGGAAGCAGTTGAATGATCCATGCACACCTGATGCAAACCCAGCCAGGCCACGTTTATCTGCCCAGAAGCAGAGGCTGACTGAAAGGAGGCCAGACCAGGTACAGAGTTTCACCAGGCAAGTGAGAAATTTGGGCTCGCGAGGGCCTTTACTTATTTAGTATACTGATTCCCAAAATGTTTGCTGTGAGAAACGAATGCATCAAAAGCTGTTGGCACTGTGTTGTACAAAGGGGACAGCCTTCTTGTCCAGTTTGGTGTAATGGGTTAAGTGTCCTGTTTGGATTCAGGTCAGATTTTTTTTCGAATGCTCACTTTTTATTTCCATACTGACACAACAGCCAGTGCAGTGTAGTGGTTAAAACGCTAGACAAGGTGAGAGACGTGGGTTCAAATCTCCGCCTGGGCCTTGTGCTCTCCCTGCTAAAACTTAGGTTCCTTTCTAGATCTGCCGTCTGCCTCACCTCCACCCTGACCAACCTTGTTCCTTTAGGGAGCAGCACAACTCCTGAGGCCAAACCCTTCAAGTCGGTGCAAGTACCTGTAAGTGGGTGATGTTGCGATCAATGTTCATGGTGGAGGTCTCGCAGTTTTCTGAGATGTATTTGTAATCTTCCGGGCACGGCTCATCATCCACTGCGTTGACGCAGGGGATAGGCACATTTTCATAGCCACGGGCCACGTCCCTGGAAAGTGGGAAAAGACAAATGGAACAACAGACATCAAGACTGATGTTGGGTTGACTGTGGTGTTTATGAAGCACCTGTGAAGCAGAAAGCAAAGTTTACAATCTTTGCCGTCACTCTTCCCACATGCTTATGGAAGTAGTAACTACAAAAGCTGGGAACTGAGGATGTCACTGTCTCAAGATGCTGAGGGAGCTCTGCCTTCAGTCAGGGTGAAGGGTAAAAGGAACTTGGAACCCCCAAAACTCATAGGGAAAGGTGGGGGGGGCTTCTGCTGCCATGGCTCCACCAATTGGGTCATTCAGACTCCTTGACAGTGATCCACATGAGCCCAAGCATGCAAAGAGAGAGAACAAATGCAGCCTGGGAAGGAAGGCAAGCCTTTCCCTTGCTGCCCTATGGTAGTTGTGCTGAGGGGTTCTCTGGGCACAACAAAGGGCTGATACAAGGATAAAAGTGGACAGGAGAGTCATGTTGTAAGTCATTTTGAGTCCTCATTGGCGAGCAAAAGTGGGGCATAAACATCTAAATAAACATTTAAAATGGCCCCAACTCCTCAAAAGATGAGGGGTGCAGATACAATTTCATCCACCAGGAGAAGCAAAGAGCAGCATCAGCTCATCCATCCAAATTCTGCTCTCCCCTAGGGGTGGGCACCAAAAAAAGAAAGAAAAGAAACCAAGGGAATCCAGATCTGGAATTCAGGGATCCCCCAAAAATCCAGGATTCCCAAAATCTGGGAAAGGTTCTCTAATCTGGTTTGTACAGATCCAAGAAATCTGGGTTAATTTGGCCATCATTCCCTATGGGGAAAACTATTCAGGAGGGGTTGGGGTGTGCATGTCATTTTTCAAACAGACTTCAGCAAATTTGCAGAGAATTTACTCCTGACTGCCCCCCACCCAAGTTTCAGGAAGACTGGACCCCAGGGTCCAATTCTCTGGGCCCTAAACAAGCTGCCCCCAGCGACCCCATTGTTTTCTATGGGGGGAAAAGTCAAAGTCGATACCCACTGCAGAAGCACACTGGGGCGAGGCTGCCATGGTCAAATACACTCCCAAATACACGCTGAGCTCCTCCCAGAGAAAGCCCAAGAGAACCAAACTGAAGCACGGAAATGGAATCCCCCCAGAACCAAAGTGAAGAATGGAGACCAACATCACACCAAAGAATTGTGTCAAAACAGGTAATTCCACTCAAACCAAAATGAAGCAAAGGGGACTTCTGCAACTCAGCCTACGCTCACAGAAGCCAGGCAAACACGGAGAGCTCCTGCATGGATCGGCCACTCACTCCTTCCTCCTTGCCTCACTCCCTCTCTCTCCTGCCTCTTTCGCAGTCCCCCCTCCTCTCCAAAAAAAGGTGGGAAAGGCCGTTTCATTGCAAGGAAACAGCAAGGGGAACAGCTACGCCCCATTTCCTGAATTAATCCAGATTTACCTGGATTTATTCTGGGGTCTAAATCTGCGTACCTGGACCAGATCTGAGATTCTCTAACGTGATCCAGGAAAGCTTGATTCTGCCATATCAACAAAAATCCAGCTTTTTTTCTTGATTCCCAGACCTGGAGTGCACACCACTTTTCTCCCCTCATATAGCCAGTGCGGCTCACCTGCTGATGATGCGTTCTGTGCGCACGGAGCGGTTAAGGATGCCCTGGCGGATCTTGCGGTTGAGCTGGAGGGCAAACCACACCTCTGAATTTTCCAAAGTCAGGTCCACAGGGGAGTCCCCTTCTTTGTTCCGCACTTCAGTGTCAGCCCCTCGTGACAGGAACAGGCTGCAGGCGGGCAGAAGGTCAACAAAGGAAATTGGGACAGCTGGACTGACCCACCCTGCAATGCGACCTCACATATATGAACAAACACAAGAGCCCAGGTATCCCATGACTTACAGGACACAATCGTGGTAGCTCTCCCGGGCAGCTATGTGCAGGGGTGTGTCTCCATGGAAGTTGACCGCGTGGAGATCACACTGTGCATTCAACAGGACTTCGGCAATCTCTGCACTTCCTGTGAAGGAGGCCCAGTGCAAGCAAATGTTCTCTTCCTGTTTGGGAGAAGAAGCAAAAGAGTAGAGTGACCAACGAGACACTCTAGGGACCCAAAAATACTGAGGATCAGGAGAACCATGATAGACAAGGGGACAATTAGGCAAAACACTTCCATGTATGTTCCATGAAGTCTAATCTGCTTCCGCAGATGTGTGAATGTGCAATGCTGCTTTATACTGTCAGACATTTAATCAGGCAAGGGCACCTGAGTTAAGCTTCTTACGAGGATCCTCTATGCCAGAAGGGAGGAGTGAAGAGCAAGGCACACATGCAGTTCCTGCTGAAGTTTGTGCACATTCTAACTTAACTCTAGTTAAGTTTGCTAACTGAATGCAACCCATGTAAACTGAACCAAGTGGGGATTTGAACCACGGTTCCTCACATTAAGGAAAACAAGGATGTTTAGTATTCCATAAACTACTAAATATTTAGTACAGTACTAAGCCCAACGCTCATCACTATCTCACACAGAATGTCCACTTCCCTGAGTTTATCATTAGGTCTGTAATAGCTAAAATGTTAATTGAACTCATGGATTAAAGAATTTCCGAACAATTATTTTTAAGTATCTGAATAACCGGCCATCGCCCTCCCCTTTTCTTTCTTCCCCAACCCTGCTAAATTGACACCTTCTGCCATTTCCTTCTTGAAAGGTGAAAAGATAGGAAGAAAAAAAATTAAAGACGGGCATGGAGGTTCAGGGTGCTCTCAGACGCTGGTATGCCACGGCTGCTCCAGATGGAATTGATATAACTGAGAAGCTCAATGGGCTAAGGTCCCTTTGAGCCAGTGGCTGTCCTTGGTACCATGAGCCAGGCCTGCCCGCTGCCTTTTTCCATGCCAGTGGTTGTCTGACTCCAACAAGTCTCATGCCTCTCCCACCCAGCAATCAGGAGGCCAAAAGCTCACGTTGTCTGTCAAGGTGACGTCGGCTCCCCGAGTGAGCAGCATGCGAATCACCTCGATGTGCTTGTGCTCTGCAGCCCAAATAATGGGGGTCCACCCCCCGCTATCCTAAATGAGGAAAAAAGAGGAGAGAGAGAGAGAGAGAGAGAGAGAGAGAGAGAGAGAGAGAGAGAGAGAGAGAGAGAGAGAGAGTGTGCATGAGTGCTATGAACAGGAGAGATGAAAAACCAGAAGGCAGGGTGTAACATTTTCAGCCACTGTCTCCAAGCAATGCCTGGGGAGCAGCCGTACAAATACTACCCACCACTTCTGCAGGGGGTGACAAAGGGGGCTGCAAGCCCAGTTCATGTGGCAAGATGTAGCCATGCTGTATGACACATAGAACTCCAACAGGCAGTAGAAACGACTTCACAGACACTATACAAACCAGGTCATCCATGGTAACAGGAGGTCCTTAAGATAACCCTGACTATCCTCCCCACACAATTTATTTTTAATTTCATTTGTACCCCACCTTGCTCCCCAGTGGGGATCCAAACTGGCTTACATCAATCTCCTCTCCTCTGTTTTATCCTCACAACAACCCTGTGAGGTAAGGTTAGTGTATGTGACTGGCCCAAGGTCACCTAGCAGATTTCCCTGGCAGAGCAGGGGATTCAAACTTGGGTTTCCCAGACCTGAACGCTATACCACACCAGCCCCAATCATCTGGTTCATCAATAACCATGCAATCCATGACTGGACAGCACCACAGAGGAGCTGGGAAGGGAATGCTTACCACCCACTAACTGCAAATCAGCTTTTGGGATGATGGGAATCCTGGTTTAATTTTTTTTTTTAAAAAAAAACCTCTTAAAATGTCTAGACCTCATGGTGGTTACAGCGTGTCAAATACAGAGTTAGTTTCTGCAGAGATACTTTCCTCTTTCTTTGCCCACTCTGACGTATTTTGTCTCTCCACTAGCTTCCTGTACCGCAGGCTTGCAACATGGTGGTGGTGGTGGAGGAGGAAGAGTAAAAGCTGCCGGGCGTGGGTTCTGCCCAAGCTCTTCACTCACCTGAGCATTGACATCCACTTGCCCTGTGGAGAGCAGCAAGCTGACCATCTCAACGTTGCCGTTCTTTGCTGCATGATGGAGACATGTAGATCCATCATCTTCCTTTGGTTGGAAAGAACGAAGAACGCAATTAACATGTATAAAGGTGTGCACGTCAACATCTCGACCCACATACCAGGCCACACCCATGGCTCACCTCTTACTCCCACTCCTGTTATATCTGAGGTGAAACAGTGGAACCCCTGGCACACCCCAGAGTTCACCAATAGGGGGGGAAAGTTGATATTCCTCAGAGGTTTCTGGTTCAGACCTGTTGATTGTTTTTGCTGTGATAAAAATTCTACCTCAGAACTGTAGATATCTGTGCAGTGACAGAAGCAAGCTTCTCACGCAGCGATCCAGCTTTCAAAACAAGTGTTCAGACAGTGCCTCTCTTGTGAATCCTCATCACATAACCCTTCAGGCCACCCTAGTGCATTGGCCCCTCTCACAGTGGGATGTTCAAAACCAAGTTCTGTTCCTGCCACAAATGCTACTCTCAATTGCCTCCAACACAAAAGTTGCTGCTCCCCCGACCCCTCAAAAGAACCTTGTTCTTTTAACAGCATCCTGAATGGCTGAAATTAAATTGATGAGGCATTCCTTATTTTCATATCATGAAAAACAGTACCTGTGGAATTTCTGCTTTTCATATACCTAATAAAGGCAGAGGAATACTGACAGAAAAGAAGTAGCAATCTGAGCTCTATACAGCAACAAACACACCAAAATAAGAAAGTTTTCTCTCCCCACTCATTCATATGGACATCAGAAAAGTTTCCCTCTATCTTCTGACCTTGGTGTAAACACAACCGCCTCTTCTGACCAAGTAACGGGCTAGCTCTACATGGTTGTTCGCGACCGCTTCCATGAGCGGTGTCCGGCGTAGCTTGTCCACTGTGTTTATGTTAGCACCAGCCTGCAGTGGGAGAGAAAGATGGGGAAGTTAAAGAGACCCTGTATATTCTCTTTTAATACTGCATGCCCACATTTCATTTTGCATCATTCTTGGGCCTCAAACAAGAGGGGCCTTTCCTTCATTCCCGTTTTCCCCAGTTTCATTTTTATCCCACATTTCTGCCAAGGAGCTTTGGGTAACATAAATGGTTATTCCCCCCTACATTTTATCTTTACAATCCTATGAGGTACATTAGACCAAGAGAAAGTGACATGCCCCCCCTTTTTCCTGCTTACACTGCTATGGCAGAAACATATCACTTCTGTTTAAAAGAGTGCCTTCTCACCAGCCCCACTACCACAGGAAATCCCCTTTTTTAAAAAAAAATTATTTCAACTTTTTTAAATATTTGTCTGCAAACCTAGGAATTGCCCCAGGTTTGCAGGAGAATCATCCAAAAACTGAGGGTTCAGGGTAGTTAAGACAAAGGATTCCAAGAAAAGGTGAGTTTTGAGAAGGAAGATGAAAAAAGATTTCAAGATATTAAAGAAAAAAGAGTTCCAGACATAGCACACAGCAAAGAACACTGAAAAGCTAGAGACTTTGGGGAGGCTGATACGTAGATGAGTGCGGAAGGAATGATCACAGACAGAATAAGAAAGAGCAAGGTTAACTCTGAAGGAATTGGTCCTGGATGCAGGAGGGGAAGCCCAGAGCATGCGGGAGACAGACAGACAGACACAGCCCTGCTTCTCACCTGCAGAAGAACGTGACAGATTTCCATGAATCCTTTCTGTGCTGCAGCATGCAGTGGGAACCGTTTGCTCTGCTGTTCAGTCTGGAAATTAGGGTCCAAGCTGTCCACTGGAAAAGAAAGGCAGAAGCACAGAGCTGAGAGACAAAACCACAGTCAAAACTTAACATGGCGAACACCATTTCAGAGGCGGTACGCAGAAAAGTGAAAGGTGTCCAAAGAAGATCTCAGCATAGTTGCCCACTGGGTCTACATTTGGAAGGGGAAAAAAGGAACAGTATCCACTCTTTTCCTACCTGACTGCAAATAAGCCTCGGTAGTGTTGCTATTATTTTGTTTGTTTATTGACAGTGTTTCTGATAAACCCCGGGGAGCTAGTGCATATTATGGCTTAAAAGCAGCAAGTGTTTTTCTCCTCCAGTATGCAGGAGAATAGCGTCTTCTGCCAGACATGTTAACAAGGCTGCTCTAAGGAGACCTAATCTTTGTTAGTTTTAGGCGGGTAGCCGTGTTGGTCTTCAGCAGAACAGCAGGATTTTGAGTACAGCGGTACCTTCTTGCTCGCGTTTGAAGAAGGGACCTCTGACGCTCAACAGCTTACACTCTGAAGATCTTGTTGGTCTCTAAAGTGCTACTGGACTCAAATCCCGCTAATCCTCATTACACCCTCATTGGTAACTCAAGTCTTTCCCTCTGATTCTCCTGAGCCCCAAACATGGTACTAGAAGTGGGGATGGGAGGATAGTTAAAGGGCACCATTTCACACAGAAGTTAGGCAAGATGCCTATCCCAGCCGTGTAAGTAGAACACAAACACAAAAATATGTCTTGCAGTTCGTTTTAGACCTCTCCTCCTCCAACTATGATCCGTTGGCATCCCCTTCTTCCCATCTTGGACCCTGCCCTTTTTTTTCTTTTTTGGTAACAAAGGAAGCAAACTAGTTCAGATATGTTTTAAAAATCTGTATGCTGCCTCTCCAGAGACCTGCTGAATAGGTCACTGTCGTAACTAATATACTCTATAAGGGCTGATTCCGCACACGTTGGATAATGCACTTTCAATGCACTTTATCAGTCGTTTGAGGTGGGTTTTTTGTCCCGCACACAAAAAAAATCAGTTCTAAATGATCTATAAAGAGGATTGGAAGTGCATTATCCAACATGTGCGGAATCACTCAAAAGATGCGGTTTATAAAATTATACCATAATTACTTATTAAAGCTGATACAGCTTACTGACTAGGGGACAGAGCTATGAGCCAGAAACTGCCTGCTGGTAATTTCTGCTCTGTCACTAGGTGGCCTCTGACAAGGTTGCTATTCTCTCAGCTTCAGTATAACACATCTATTTATTTTACTACATTTATATATATGCCCTTCTCCCTAATGGGAGCCTATAAAGGCCTACATTGTTCTCTTCTCCATTTTATCCTCACAACAACCCTGCGTGGTAGGTGAGGCAGAGCGTGTGTGACTGGTCCAAGGTCACCCAGCAAGCCTCCAGGCCAGACTGGGGATTTGAACTTGGGTCTCCTAGATCTTAGTCCAATGGTCTAATTAGGATACCGCACTAGCTCTCAATATGTCGATAATAATATTGACCTACCTTTCAGGGATGTTACAAGATAATGCCCTTCAAAGACCCAAAAGCACTTTATAAACAGTAAGTATTTTTGTTATTACACTGAAACCCAAAATGAGAGGAGGAAATGGTACTCCAGAATGAAAAACTGGATGGTAACTTTTAAAGCATATAGCCGTGCTATCTCACTACCACTTAAGTCTTATATCGGCACCCACTAAACTGGCTCAGGGGCACCACTAGTCTACCCAGACTAATGTCTGAAAGGTAGTGGATGAAGGAATGCATGCTCAAAGCAACTCACACAACATCAGCACCACTTTCTGGAGTTCTCCTTGCTTAACAGAGAGATACAGCTGCCGAGGGTGGAATCGCAGCTTCTTGCGCCTGCAACAGAAGGGTGTGTGTTTTCTCAGGCCAGGCAAATGAGACAAAAAACATATACTACTGGATGACGAAGAGAAATTCTTCAAAGATTCAGGGCAATAATGTGCTGGTGAGCATGACTCAACAGGTCAGGGCCATCAACTTCAAATGCATCCTAATTTTTAAAGTGCTGGGGGAGGTGGGAGGGAAATAACAGCATTTCAGATGAGGTCACTTTATTTCTCTTTATGATATAGAGAAACAATACATGGATATCAGCGAACATTCTACAAGACCCCAGTGCTGAATGGTCCTCAATCGTGTCCCAGATATGAAGTTTGATTCCGGTTTGCTGCATTAAGGGCTTGGGAAAGAAAGCTAGGATCTGGAATTTTATCCTTAAGGTAGCGTGAGACATATAAAACAACTCTCCATTGCAAGTAGGAAGTAGAGGGCACCTAAAATCCTGAATCCCACCCCCATTTGCCCCCAAATCTGCTGGACACCCGCACCCCTGTCAAGAATCGCTGTTTTACAGTAACCGGGAAACAGAAACCAAGGCAGGGCAAAGCAAGCAAGAACAGGTGATGAGGACAGGAGGAGCCCCTCACCTGAGCAGCATCTCTAAATATGTACACAGAAGTAAATGGTTGTTATTCACTCCCAACAAGGACCACATTGTTGCGGGGAAAGCAAAACATCTGACTTCCACTCCTGAAGCGACATGGTCTCACTGCCCCTCAGAGAATGCAACGTGTATTTGTACAGAGAATTTGTAAATCATCCCCACCTTCCCCTCCAAGATTATCTACATTCTCAGGGGCTTAAGAAGGCTGATTAGTCTCTCCTTCTCAGACACCTTTAATTGATGCCCTGTTTCTGTCAATATTCCTTCCCTCCTGAAATATATCCAGCCCTCAACATTCCTTCCCTCCTGGAGCATATTTAGCCCTCATCAGGCAGTTAGGTTGAAAGGTACAATGATGCAAACTAACTGGATAATCTCCAGTGAGTAGAGACCCCTTTCTTTGCCTGGGCCCCGCACCACTGTGCAGCTTTTGTTACAAATGGGGGCAGCCACTTTACTACTAGGTATAGAGTAAGGCTGGGATCCTACTAGGAATCACAGGGAGGGGGCAATTCAGAAATCCCCCCAAACTCAGAAAATCTACCCCTTCATGTGAAAGCCAGTTTCTCCCTTTCCTTTAACTCTCAGCTGCTCTCAACACTCCATCCCTCTTCAAGCATATTAAGTTCTCGTTAAGCAAGTGTAAGGGTTGTGTTTCTTCTAGCTAATATGCTAAGTTATACATTTCTGCATACCTGGCTATCCCCCTGAGTAAGTAGGGACTCAAGTGCCTTGTCTTCGGGTTGCCTGTTTTTTTTAAAAATGTTCTGATGCTTTTTTTTAAACATGCGCATATGAATTAATTTAATACAACATCTGCTCACACAGTAGCCAGCCTCTTTACTATTTGATATTCCAATAATAAAAGAAGGCTTGCTTTCATGGTGGATGGGGGTGCGGCACAGCTTCACTCACCGCTCAGATTCCTGTACCACCAGAGCACGCTCCAGTTGCTCACGCCCAGAACCTGAAGGCAGGCCCTGTGCAGACAGCACTGCTCCATTAGGCAGCATCAGACGTGGACCGGCACTGTCAATTCCTGGGCCACCAAGACCTGGCGCATCTTCCATGGAGGGCTCTATGCTTGAACCCCCTCTCATCCGAGCACTGAGGCAAAAGAGACAGAGAGCTATAAGACACCCAGATAAGAATGTCCTCCTTGGCATCCTAGGAAGTTAAGGAGATTGTCAGGTGAATCTGGACAAGTTGCTATTGCTGAAGCTAACCTATATCAGACCTGTTCTGAAGATAAATCTCCTTATAAACTCTTTTAAAAACTTGTTTTTTAAAAAAGCTAACCTTTGCTATAAGCTTTGAAAAAGACTGCGAAGTATGCTTTGAGATTGCCTTTCCAAATGCTGAAGTTTTACAGAATATTCAGAAACATACCAGAAGCTTTAGGAGAAAAATCACATGAATTTGCCTTATGTAGAGTCAGACCATTGTTTATCAAGTTCAGTACTACCTACTTGTAGTAGTGGTTCTGGCAGTGGTTCTCCACCGTCTCAGGCAGAGGTCTTTTACGTCTCCTATTGAGAGGCTGACCCCAGGACTCTCACCACTTTGCCTCACTTAGCCACAGCCCGTCCCCCTAAAGGTCTGGGAACAGTGAGGGAAATGTAGAATGTATTGGAACAAAAACACACACTAGAAAGAGTGTATGTGTAGGCTTACTTTAAATGTTTCTGAGATTTAGTTATGAGACTGGATCATTCAGATTATAAAGGCACATATCCAGCTTTGGGAGACTTCTGCCCAACTTAAGTGGCTCTTCCATTGGAGGAAGAGCCACCAAATTCAGAAGAAAGCTTCAAACCTTGCTCACTGGAGTAGCAGCAGTATACACATCAACACCCATTTCAATTCTTTATTATAATTTTAACGTATTTCTTTTAAAGAAAACTGACCAAAAAGGAGTGCATCTTCTGCAAAGTGGGAGGCCTATTTGGATAGGGAAAACCCTCATACAGGGGCTGGGGGAAGGAGCAGAAAAAAGGTGTACCGGAAGCTCACGTTAGGCAAACAGGAAGACTTTAGGCAGGCTAGGGAGATGGCGCTTGGAAAGAGGGGGACAAAGCAAGCACCGGGCTGAGAAACGTGAGGGAGGCAGACACAGGGCTGACAGGGAGGGAGAGTTAGAGAGATGTTGGGAAAGAGGGGCCTCACAACATCTTCACAGAGGGCCTCAGCACAGGTGTGGCTGTTTGCTTTGTTAGGAAGGAAGTGGAATTGCAAGGCTGAGGAGACAAAGAGATCCAGCAAACAAATAGGACTAAAATTTAACCTACTGGTTTAAAATAAGGAATCAGCCATTTGGGTGCAGGTCTTTCCAAAGAGCTAAGAACTGCAAAAACCCTTTATGCACAGAAAAAAACGCTACAATCAAATACATACTTGCCTTTAAAGAGAAACCAGGGGCCAGTTGTCCCCAGCACACTACCTTCCCCTCACCTGGGCTGGGTAGTGTCAGCACGGCCTGTGGACTCGGAGGCTCCCTGCCCATGCGACGGTGGAACAGGGACTGGAGTGGAGGTGTCTGCCTTGGCTATAGTGATCTCCTGGGCCTCAGAAGCATCTTCCCCACAGTGTGGGCAGAAGATCATGCCGTTGAGCTGGGACACGCAGGCCTTGTGGAAGCGGTGAGCCACCCGAAAATCAGGGTGGCATTCCAGAAAAGTGCCCTGGAAAAAAAGAAGCTGTCAGGATCTCTGGAAGGTGAAGTCAGGAACATCATGACTGGTCTGCTGAATTTCCCGAGACAGGCTTGGCTACCACAGCCTCTTTCTGCGCCTGAAGAGATGTACAACAATTAACATTTCTGATAGGCAGTAAAAAGACTCTAGATATGCTACCACAAGTTTAAATAATGACAGCCTAGCCTTCAGTTTTTTGCCTCATCAACAGAGCAACAGATCCAGGGCCTGTGGCACTGCAGGGCCCTTTTCACACTGCCTGTCAGGACTCGCTACGACGTGGAACATCGCGCTACAAACGCGAAAAATCGCATTTTCTCACGCGATGTCGTGCAAATCTCACGCAAGAAAACGCGATTTTCCGCGTTTGTAGTGCAATGTTCCGCGTCATAACGAGTCCCAGTAGGCAGTGTGAAAAGGGCCCAGGTTACCACCGTTAACTTCGGGGACCCTGCCTGGCACACATTTGTGCACAGGCCCACCCATAGCCCCAACCTGGCCCTCTCACAGACATGGGCAATCCAAAGTCATCCTTCCTTTCAGCACCCCCCACCCAACCAGATCCACAGATGCCATCTCAGTCACGGCTGCCCCCCAACACACACCCAACCAGCCATTCTCAATTTTTGTCACTCACCGCAGTGCAGAAGTAGCCACAACCAGGACAGCAGTGGTGTTTCACCATCCTGGCTCGATGTGCCTCACACAAGACCATGAGGGGAACCCGGCTTGAGGGACGCATCGTCTCCCGCTTCAAGATGCTGCTGCTGCAGCCGCTAAGCTACAAGTGCATAGAGAGAGAGAGTCTGTTACCGGCCTACTCCTGTCTGAGGTAATTAACCTGGGTCTGGGCTGAGCCATTCAGATTGCAGGATAGGGGGTGACATAACTGAATGCTCTAAGAGGGAAAAGAATCTCTGCAGAGAGACAACTAGTATTATAGGGTGAAGGACATATTAGACTCTCTTTCCTCTGACACATTTGTTTCTGATGCGGAGGCAATATTTCACAATGAGCTGTGCTGAACTGCGTTAACCTTCACCTGCAGTCTGAATCCATACACTCCAAATTCACCCACAGGCTCTTGAAATGATCTACAACCAGAGCTTGGTAAGCCTCCACAGGGAGGGAGTTCCCTAATAGAGGTGCCACCACCAAAAGAGCCCGTTACTATTAGCCACCAGTCAGTCTTCTCTGACCTTGAAAACCTAGAGCAGAGCTTCAGTTGAGGATTCAAGCGTACAGAGGTGGCTCATCCAGGAAAAGGCCCTGCTTTAAGAGGCCACTGAGCAGCATCTTTAGCATGGGCAGAAGCCCAGTTTAAATGTCTGCAAAGTCCCATGGGTAAAGGCTTTGACCTTGCGTTTAAAACTGAGACCAAAGCAGCAGCAGCAGCGGTGTGGGGGCTGAATATGTTCCCATTCCTGTTGACCATAATAATTACCAATCAAGTTGGTTCCTATCTGCCAAGGGCTGTTCCTTCATTTGCATAGCACCACCCAAAGTTCCACTTGTTTTTTGTTGAGCACTGGGACAAGGGCACTCCAAGTTGCCCATAAAAGAACATGACCATATAAAAACCAGCATCCTCCTCTGCTTTGATAACGTAAGTTAGGTACCACAGTCTCCTAATCAATCCTCTTAAAATCTCCTGCCTTCTTACCTCCCCATCTGCGCTTTCTGTCGCCATGCACTGATTTCCGGCCTGCTGGCTGAGGCGTTCAATGGTTGGGGCTTCCATGCGGCAGGAGCAGAGGGGCAGTTCTTCAAAGCGCTCTGTCTCCAGTGAACTGGTCTCGTTGGACACCCCTGTCAAGGGGGAAAGGAAGGAAAACAAAGTGGGGCCCAGAGACAGCCATTTTCAACTGAAGAACACACATACAAGACTTGGGCCACTCTAAACTGGGACCTACCATCTTAAATCAGTAATTCTTTGGTGACTCACATTATCTCCCTCAATGCTGCACTATATCCTTGTTTCATAAAATAGTTTTCATTAACAATCTTCCAGTTGTGGACAAAATGGTTTTGGAGCCTCAAGACAAAATATCCAGAAGACATTCCACCGCCACCAATGTGGCAGAACTATGGCTTGAATCCACTGAGCATTTTTCCACAGGTGGAAGGGTTTCTGGTCTGACTGCATGACTTTTGTAGCTCTGCCTCTTCCACTGTGTTAGGGAATTTCTATGACCCCCATTCTAAAAGACCTATGTATGCACATTGATTGGAGTTGACCTGTCACACAGAAGGCAAAGGGGTTTTTTTGTCAGCAGATTCCTTCTGACATTGTAGGTAAGTAAGGTTAGAAACCCCTATTGCAAGGACAGTATCTCTCTTGTTTTCACTTTGTACTCAAGAATTTAGCTTGAATAAGATCCCTCTCAGGAAGACACCCAAGATTCCTTTGTGGCACCAGACATGGAGCATGTTTATATTACAGAGAGAGTTTACTATCTTGTCAATCAGGCCTGTTTTGTGCCATGTCTCCTGAAGAATTTGATTCTGAAGAATTGTTTGTATCTAGTTTTGTATAACAATTTTATCTCTTTTCTGTAAACAATTAACTTTGGAAAGTATGTAAGATTCTCTGCTATGGCTGATTTTTATGCATATGTCAGAACATGGCATAGATCAGCCTTGGTTTCCTCCAGGTCAAGAAACTGGTTTCATAAAGATATTCCAACAGGCTAAGATAACAAGATTAATTGATATAGCTACAAATTCAGGCCTGATGGAGAAATCAGAAATAGAAGACAAACTAATGCAAAAACTGTTATGGTTTAGATATTTACAGATTAAAAATATGATGGAACAAATAGACATAAAAACAATAATGAAAACTCCCATGACGGGATTTGAAATGATATTACGCTCCTACACAGCTCAAAAAAAAGGAATGATCTCCATACTCTACACTACATTATTGAGTATTTTGAATAAAAAGCAAATTCTCTGTCAATCCAGCTGGGCCAAAGATTGCAAAGTAGAACAATCACCTGAGATATGGAATAAGATTTGGAATTCAACTATATTTAGATCAAATGTAATCCTAACTAAGCTGCAAACATTTAAAATTATTCACAGGTGGTATCTTACGCCTAAGAGACTATCTTATATATATCCCTCAGCTTCCCCACAATGCTGGAAAAACTGTGGAGAAACGGGTACGTTTGCCCATTGTTGGTGGGGTTGCCCTTTTATAAAAAATTATTGGGAAAAAGTGATTGAATTAATCAATACAATTACAGGATATGAAATCCCTTTGGATCCCAAAATCATTTTTTTAGATCAATGGGATGACTTAAAAATACCTATGATTAGAAAAGAATTGATAGCAACTTTATTAGTAGTAGCAAAAAACGAGATAGCGTTGGTTTGGAAAAAAGATCACGCACCCTCTGTAGATTCGTGGTTTGAAAAACTATGGAATCATTTTATAATGGAAAAAACTCACAATGACCTGTATATAGCCGAACAGTTTCCTACAGAATCCAAGTTCATGGAAAAATGGCTTCCATTCTTTGAACATGTTGAAAAGAATAATATCCAGCCTAAATCAAAAATACTTCAAACAATTACTCTTTCTAGCAGCTTTATATTGTAGCCTATTAGTTTTGTTGTATTACATAGTTCTTAATTGTATGTAATTAACTACCTCCTGTATTACAAAAGTTTTGTACTGGTTACTATTTCAGTTATAGTTATATGTGTATGTTAGTACGTTGTAATAGTTTAATTGCAATAAAAATAATTAAAAAAAAAAAAAGAACATGGCATAGCATCTTGTAAATAAAGCTCATTAATTCTTCATGGATCACTGTTTCGTGTCTTGATTACTTGTGGGTGATGGCTGTTGGGAAATATAATCTGAACCCTTTAAAGAAATTTTTCTTTAACACACTGCAACTCAAAATGCCACCCAAAACACCGCCCCATGGCACCACGACACAAGATAGGCCTACATAAAGGCATTTGTTCCATGAAATACTTCATGACTGCCCCATAATAAAGTAGGTAATTGACATATGATCCACGCCCCTGAGATTTTCTGTCTTCTACTACCTGTTGGTATCTTAACTTTATCTGGGAGAGAGCTTGTTTCTGCCACCACTTCCCAACCACGTTCCCAGAATCCTTAAATCAAGGCAAAGTCATTCACATCTCCCCACAATGGAGGAGTAAATAAGAGTCTTAATTTGCTCAGGTCCAAGTCCAAAGGTTAGCCCAGCTTTGAAATGAGGCTGCTCAAATTCAATCCACTGGATCACATCGGCTGTTCCAGTGACTACAGGAGGGAATGCACTCACCAGCGTTGTTGGGGGAGAGTGCCCCTTCACTGGGCAGCTCCAGACAGCCAAGGGGAACTTCTGTGTACTCGCTCTGAGTGGCTGAAGGGCCACCATTAAGTCCTGGAAAAGAGAAATCCAAATGCAGGGAAAGATCATGATGCTGGCTAGTCACATCCCTTTTCACTTGCTTGCCCTAGTTCTTGTTGGCCATTCATCCCATTTGGAGATCAACCGGGAGAATTTCACGCTCCTGAGGAACTTGACGTCATCTGCCTCCAGGTAATTTATGAATTTATACAGTACTGGGCCCCTAATAATCCTGGGAGGTCTCTCTGTTTACCACCCCACCACACACACCTTGACTGTGAAAACTAGCCCTGCCCTGCTTTCTGTTTAGTGATTCACAAGAGGCCTACCTTCTTATCCCATAACTTACTATTATCCAAAAACTGGCAAGAGGAAAAGATGACTTTCTGACCCAAGCCTTGCACTGCAATGGACCTACATCTGTCATTAAAATATTCTTTTTCTGTCAGAAGAAAAGACCACTGAGAGCCAGTCTGGTGTAGTGGTTAAGAGGGCAGGACCAATCCGGAGAACTGGGTTTGATTCCCCACTCCTCCACTTGAAGCCAGCTGGGTGACCTTGGGTCAGTCACAGCTCTCTCAGAGTTCTCTCAGCCCCACCCACCTCACAGGGTGTTTGTTGTTGTGGAGATAATAATAGGGCAAAAAGACAGGGGGAACGGTCCCAAACTCCAAGGCAAAAGGCACACTAAGGACACGCCAAAAGACCGCTGCTGCAATCCAAAGCTTTATTCACAAGTGCCGAGGGTGAAATCAAGAAGACAGGGGAGAGAGCCCACACTCTCCGGCTGCTCCCGGCGGGAGATTGGCAACGGGTTTGCCTGGCTAAATTGTCCCGTTTCGCAAGGCTCACAGCTTCATCAAAAGCCACAAATAAATTCTACAATGAGCCTTGTGAAACGGGACAATTTAGCCAGGCAAACCCGTTGCCCATCTCCCGCCGGGAGCAGCCGGAGAGTGTGGGCTCTCTCCCCTGTCTTCTTGATTTGACCCTCGGCACTTGTGAATAAAGCTTTGGATGGCAGCAGCGGTCTTTTGGCGTGTCCTTAGTGTGCCTTTTGCTGTGGAGATAATAATAACATACTTTGTAAACTGGTCTGAGTGGGCATTAAGTTGTCCTGAGGGCGGTATATAAATCGAATGTTATCATTATTATTGTTATTGGTTCAGGAGATACTCTGAACAACAATTTAAAGAAAACTAGAAAAGCTGCAGGCTCACTCACTTCCCTTTCTATTCACAATTTCCCTTTCAGAAAGGTACAGTTAGTACTTTAATCAGAAATTTAAGGTTAGTACTCTCCCTCCCAACCAGCATTTGGAACACACGGTTTGAAAGTAAGATTCTGATTCTACTTCAGAAGAAAAGCTCTACGTCTGCCGATTTTAATAGCTTGCCAACTACAGTTAGCATTGAAAAAGAACCAAGAGGCTTGTAACTGATGCTTCAAACCAAGTCAATGATCCCCAATGTGGCACCCACCAATAGACATCTTGGCACCCATTTACCTTTTTGACAAAGTATGCCTTCCCTAAGACAAAGAGTTAATACTGGCTTTCTTCCACCTCACGGGAGGAGATGCATCAGAAGAACCCAGGGGGCATCTCCTTTGTGTCTGCAGAGAGCACCTATTCAGAAACTACTGCTTCCACCTTACAACACTCCCTCCCCCCCAAAAAGTTCTGTGATTTGCTATAGCCCTGAATGACAACCATTTTGTAGTGGCACTGACATCCCATTTTCAAAAGAATGGTTCACAGGCTTAGCAAGACTGGGAACCCCTGGCCTATATCGAGTCTGTACAAGGGCCGTTTCCACACACGTTGAATAATGCACTTTCAATGCACTTTAGTTATCTTTTATAAGTGGATTTTGTGTTTCACACACGAAAACCCAGTTCCAAATGATCACTAAAGAGCATTGAAAGTGCATTATCCAATGTGTGTGGAAGCAGCCACTATGCATAATGTATGAATCCAGCATAATAATCCAAGTCTCAGTGTGTTTTGGGTTAGGCTGCTGTTAATCTGCTCTTCTCCTAACAGAGAGTCAACTGAAAACAAACACGTAGGTAGTCTGGGCCTGCACTGCCTCAGATACACCAAGCTGAATGCCCTCCTCCATCCACATGTTTTGCTGGCCCAGGTGAGAGACACACCTTCATGGCTGTGCAGTCCCAGGCAGGCAGTAAAACCAGGAAGTTTATCAAGCCCTCAATGTGCCACCATTTCACTTGGCAGCTCTCAAGCTGCAGAGGTCAGAAACTGGCACAACTGCCTTAATATATGCAAAGCCCACTTGGAAGCATATTTCACATGGACAGCAGGAAGAAGGCTTACCACTCCAGACCACAAGAAGCAGGAGGGTGCTGGGGAGATCACGTGAGTGAGAGCAACCTGCTGGCTACTCTCCCACTCAGGTGGCCTGCCTGGTGTGGATCAGAACTCAGGCCTTTTTCACTGCAGCTCCTGCACCATGGAATAGGCCCCTTGAAGACGTGAGGGAAGCCCCTTCCTTGGAGATCTTCAGGAGGCTCTACAATGACTGCTTGTTTTGTCAGTATTTTGATGGCATATGAACAGGCATCTTTGTGTGGGGGGAGGGGGGAATTGTGGGGTGTTATTTGGTTTTAATTTTTGATTTGTAAACCGCCTTGAGCCCAAAGGAACGGTGGAGTGTAAATAAATAAATGTTTTCTTTCTATAAAAGCCTGGTGTATATGACAGTTCTAGCTCCACACACATGCACCTCATATCAACAGGCTAGTTTTGTTTGTGAAGATTTTTTTTTCATAGAGAATCATTCAATATTGGCCCATAGGCCTCTAACATTCTTTTAATACCTCTAACATTCTTTTAATACCAGCCATCTTCGTGGCTTTTCCCCTTCCCCGGTAGGACCGTCTATTTGGTTTCACTTCACCCCCTCCCTTTTTGTCCTCGTCAGTCACCTCTGGTGTCCTTGGGGTGTGGCTCTTTCCGCTTGCGTTTACGGGATGGCTTAACCCAGGGGCTGTCATTCCGCCAGCGCTTTCTGGCCTTTCGCTTGGAGCTGGACGCAGCACTCTGGGACAATGAGAACAAGCAGGTTAAGAAAAAGGCAAGTAAAGAGAACAGTTTTTCCTAAGACATTTTATTCCTAGCATGTACAGGAACTAAGTCCTAAAGGGAACACACAATACATTAATAACATTATTTCCTTTCAGAACAGAGCTCGCTCACTCTCTGCAACTGAAAAAGAGAGAGAGACCATTTCCTCAAACAAGCAGGGGTGCAAAAATCCAGGCATCTAATACAAACATAAGGAGAACTTTGCTGAGTTAGACCAAAGGACCCGGGTACCCTGCTTCCAGCATGCGATTAGGACTCCCGTAAGCAGTGAATAAAAGCAATTTTATTTCCCCTGCTGATCGCCCCAAAGAAGGGTTGCACAGGATGTGAACCTGGGACCTACCGCACAAACACATTAACTGGGTTGGCAACTGGGCTCAAAACCATCGTAACTCTTAGTAAAGCACTGAAAGGAAAGGGTGGGAGGGAGGTCTGAATGCAACCATAAGAGTAAGTTCCTTCCTCTTGCTGGAATGCTAAGATCTGTCTTACCCACCAAACCAGAGTTACAATAATATAGATTAAAGCACATTATACTAAGCAATACTAACCAATACAGAGTGATACACTTGTATTCTGGGTGAACTTCTCAACTTTGTATGAACTGTGTGTGTTTTTTCAGAGTATTAGGTAACCAAAACAGGTGTGATTTCATCTTTGACAGCTAATTAAAAATAGTGGACTCTATCTAGATTAATGTTCTTCTATCAGAGAATTAACCAATAGTGATCTACTATCTTAACTTTTTCTTCCGTCTCTTACAGATGTATAGTTTTGTTTTGCAAGTTGGCTAAAACGTCATTTTTTGGCTAAGTAGAAGGTTATGCAATAGAAATTATGAATATTCAATGAAGCATCAAACCAATCATAGTTTGTTTATGCTATTATGTGAAAAGATCTTAGATATTTGCATATAATAACCTATAAAACATGCAAATTCAGATAACAGATTAGAGTTCTGATTGAAAGATAGCTCATGAGAATCTAGGTGAGAATTTATCCCTGCATGGTATGCTATGAGAATCTTAATGCATTTCATAGAAACTTTGATTGTTTTAAACTTAAAGAGTTTATTAGGAAATGTTAGCAAACCTAATTCTTATTGCCTTTCTGTGTTCTGTTTTTGTACGATTTATATTAATAACCATGTCTCTTTTAATTATTTGCTTCATTAAAAAACTAGGGTGTATTTTCAATAAAAGGGATTAAACTCTAGTAGGTGTCTGTGTATCTTGATGAGAAGCAGTAAAGCAATAAAGAACCCTATATATAAATAAATATAGTGATAAGCAAATTGTTCAAAGAAGCAATTCTGTTTGACAGGTCTTGAACTAATTGCTGAAAGCTGTCCAAGAGAAAATATAAATCTTTCCTTTGGAATAGTGGAAGCTTAGTTAAGACACGGGCAGGGGGCTCGTTACACCAGCTCCTAGAAAATCCCACCAACTCTCAATTCATGCAACATTTTTGGCACCCCCAAATCAGGATGTATGCACCAGTTGCACACCAGGTGTGTGCACCAGTTAGTGCAGCTTCACTGCATTTTGAAAACTGGTGTTTGTGGCAGGTTAATAAACATCTGTTAAGCTACGGCCATTGAGCAGCAAGGAATACGAACACACAAAGTGATAGGGATGGAGTAAACAGGTTAGATGATAAACGTATGTATGAGAGAAAAAGATTTTTTTAAAAACTAAAGGACACAATGGGGCTGGAAATCACAGTGGGAGAAAAGAAGCAACAATTGAACTGAAACAAAAAAATAAAGAAACGAAGATAAAGCGGTGAAAAGGGAAAAAAAGAGAAAGCTGCAACTCACCCTGTCAGAGAGGTTACCCGATTCTTCATCATCCTCATCTTCATCATCATCCTCATCTTCATCTTCTTCCTCCTCCTCTTCTTCTTCTTCCTCTTCCTCCTCTTCTTCCTCCTCCTCCTCTTCACTCATGTGCTCCTCTGCAGCATCAGACTGAAATACAAAAAAGGAAGAGCAACGTTAACTGGGGGGGGGGGGGATCTGCTTTCAGCCGAGACATAAAGGAAGAGTGTGCACACTCACAAGGCATTACATGATGGGCTCAGGATCCTCATGGTACATCTCCACTCTGGTAATAACCATATTGGGAGAACCAGCAGTGAGTTTCCAGGGCAAATATCCTTAAAATAAGAGCGGCTGCTTGTGTCTAAAGCCACACAGAACTGATGCAACATTTACAATGCAATTCCACAGGACCGCTGAAAAACCACAGAAGGGTTATCACTGCAGAGTTCAGCTTCCCAGGAATCTCATTTATTTTTCTGAAGCTAATAGTGCTTAAGAACGTAAGATAAGACCTGCTGGAACAGGTAAGTGGTTCAGCTGGTTCCTGTTCCCAGCAGTGGTAAATCGGTTTCCCTGGTGGGCCAAGAGGACACAGAGGCCAAGGATTTCTCCTGATACTGCCACCTAGGACTGTGTTCAGAAGATTGTCACTGCCAAATGTTCCCTTTCATTGCCACGGCTAATAGTCACTGTCGGAGCTTTCCTCTGGGAATCTGTCTAACCCTCTTTTAAAGCCATCTATGCTTGCAGCCGTTACAGTGTCCACTGAGCATGAATTTCTATAGTTTAGTTATTTGTTGAGTAAAGAAGTATTTCCTTTTGTCCACCCTGAATCTAATAAACTCTCACCCAGTGGATGGGCAAGTTAGAAATAATTGGGCAATGCCTGGTGAAATCTGATGACCCAAGTCACAGAGTATGATTTCGAATGTTCAGGCACACTGTCCAGATCTAGTTCCTTGCTTTCACAGTAACAGAAGTAGAATAAACCAAGCAAACCTGGACAAACCGATTGAACACAGGTCTCCATAACCCTAGTCTGACAATCCAACCTAATGGGCAACTACTGAACATGCTGACTGGGGATTATTGGTTTATCTGCCACAGCAACTTCTGATGTTCTTAATTTTCAGTTTTTTATACATAGTTCTATGTGGTTTAGTTTTTGTTAAAAGCATGGGGGGTTGCTGTTGGAAAGGTGAGGTAAAAAAATAAGGAAAACAAAAAAAAGTGAGTTTTAAGGGGTCGATATCATTATTAATTGGGTCGGCCACTCTTCTGTCCCTCAGTCCTACCAAAATGGCTCTTAAGAAGCCTTATTACACATACCTTGCTGTCTGAATCAATGTGCCCATCCACAGAATAGCTGTCATAGTAGAGGCTGAAGTCATCCCCCACTTCTGTCTCCCACTCGTGAGTTCTGTCCTCCTGAGAGGCAGTGGCTGGGGCGGTCATCTCTTCCGTCACTGTGATCTGGAAAGATGCATGAGTGGATTAGATGGAGGGGGTACCCAGTGTATCCACCTGGGTGGTAAGAACCCCTGGAACAGAGGCCTCCTGCTTAACGGGACCGAATTAACTACAACATGGTTGTCATCTCTGGCCTGGAGATTTGATGGTGGTGCTCAAGGAACACAGTTTGGGGATGGAAGTCAGTGGGATGTGATGTTCACCCTCCAAAGCTGCCATCGCCTCCAGGGGAACTGATCTTTGTAGTCTGGAGATCAGTTGTAACTCCAGGAGAACTCCGGGCCTCAGCTGGAGGTTGGTAACTGACCCACAATCGTCTCAACATTCCTCACTTCCACATCACAGACCACCCCTGCTTCAGCTGCACATACACATGTTCTGTCAGCTCACTGGCTTCAGGAACTAGCCTTGGCCCTACAGTTAGGCTCATCTGAAACAGCTGGTTTTGGGGTACCTTTAAAAAACAGCATAAATTCTCAATTGTATAACAATTTTATAACCTAAAGAGATCATTTAGATTTTCTGCCAGATAGATTGGTTCATCCCTGACAGGACTCTTCTGGCAGTCAATCTGTATATGTAGTGGTAGGAACTTCATGTGGAGACAGTCGCACCTATAGTTTCAAATATGGAAACACTTGCCCTATGCTGCCCCACCCCATACAAATCACCAAACCAATCTCCAATGGAAAACCCTCATACTAATCCAGTATGACTATCCACACAGTGGGAGGGTGACACAGGACTATATGCCCTCCACAACCACCATGCCTAGAATGTATAACTGAGGGAGTACTTTCTCACATATGAACCTTCTTCTGCAAGAACAAAAGATGGAGGCTATTACCTGAGGTAAAGTTGGCTACCGTAATGAAAAGAACATCCTGGGTAGTGGCTCCTTTTATAGAATGCCTTCCTGAAGGAGATACACCTGATTGTCTACACTGGCTTTTTTAGGAAGGCCATTAATTCATTTTTATCCTGAAATACTTTAATATCTTAAGAGCACCGAGTGCTGGACCATTCTAGAACAACTGCAGATACTGCCTCTGCTCTATTTTACTAAAACAATGTTTCAACATTACGAGTGGTGGAAAGTGCTATCAAGGCACAGCTGACTAATGGCAATCCCTGCTGGTGTTTTCATGGCAACAGACTAACAGAGGTGGTTTTCCATTGCCTGAGTCTGCCATCCTGGTTTTTTCTTGGAGGTCTCCCATACAACTACTACCCAAGGCCGACCCTGCTTAGCTTCTGAGATCTGATAAGATCGGGCTTGCCTGGGCTATCCAGGTCAGGGCTTCAACATTACTAAACTGCTGCTTTTCATTGTCCTGGCTCACAAAGAAAGAAAGCAAACACAAAAATATGCTAGGTGATCTGCTGTGTACCAAAATATACTTACCTCATCATCTGCCCTCTACAAATCGACAGGAAGGACCAGAATGTGTGGGCAATGCATATGCACACAGAGGGATGTGTACAGAAGTTCCCAATAACACTACACTTTCTACATAGGAGGGTGGGGGTGAATGAGACTCACTTGCACACTCTGTCACATAAGCAGCCCACAGGAGCTGGCTCGGAAGTAAACGCCCTCAGAGAAAAAAAATTTCAAGCATTCATAACATCCTAATTAGAGCCAAAGGGTTAGATGCATCAAATAAAAACGGAAAGTGAGGCTTTTTATTAATTGAAAAGGTGCCACTAATTAATTGGGCAGCAATTTTTTGAAACAGCTTTAATTCCGTTTTTAATAATGGTTTTATTATATTTTTCATTTATAGCCACAATATGAACAACTTCAATTTTAAAAACACGAAACACTTCTAAAAACTGCAGGCAACAAGCACAGTCTTAGACGCATTTTTACATAGATGTTTATTGAATTTACATTATTGTGTTGCTAAAAGTTATGTCAACGGATTTTCTTGGCTTATGATAGATTTGGCATATTTGTTCAACAAAAAAATAAATTGGCTGATGTTGCTTCCTGTTACACATCTCCAAGTGATATCACAGTGTCGACTGACACCATTCAGATAAATCCCAACCTCTTCAGTCTCCCCGACAGATTGGGCCAGTACTTATCCTCACATTTCCCTCCTATTTCAGGTTTTTGAGACATTTCATTATTTGCGGAAGCGCACAAAAGGAGTCACTCCCAACTACAACCTGAAAGAAGTCTAGTCATTTTTTACTACCACAGCATTCATTCACTTCACTGACCACTTCATGTGTATGAGAAGCCTAAGGTCAAGTTCATATATGTAAGAGAATGGGTGGCCAGCATGGTGAGGTGATGGAATTGGCTACCCTACTTCAGACTGTAGGGGGAAGATCCCAGTTTTGGATTTTTCTTACCACTAAAAATTCCACACGAGTTCAAAAGTTCTACCCCTCTGTTTATTATGCCTTTAAAAAAATTGAGGGAAGTATTTTTTTAAACATCAAGAAGCATTCCAATACATGACCCCAAAACATAAATTAACAGTTTATAGTTGTGTAACTCATTCTTCCATCTCATTCTGCTGTGTACCAGTCATCATAATCATAATCAAACTCAGTCTGGATTTTTAAAAGAATTTTTTAAAATTAAAGACAGAAAGAGGTGTACCTCGGTAGTGGCTCTAGGACTTGATCGCTGGAGAGACAAAGGCATTCTCTTGTGCATTGCATCGGTCATGTAGTCATACTTCCGGCGCTTGGCAGGTTCCTCTATGAAACAGAGAAAAATGTCAGAAATATGAAAACATTTCCACAGGGTTCTTACAATATCCCCTCAGTCTTTACAGAACAATCCCCCTCCTATCCCAGCCCAAACATCTCCACAGTTCAGCCAACACCCTTTGATTCCAAGGTCTACCTGGCTCCTCGATGCTCCTCAGGTCATCTGAGACTCGAAAATGCAGCATTTCAGAAACTCTCTTCTCAGGGACCTTGAGGGATAGAAAAAGAAGGACAGTTACATCCTTGTTATCTTCCGTGGTTGTGGCCCCCTTGCAGAAGACTGACTGATTTGTCATCAAGAAAAAAAAAATTGTATCTTTAAATCAAAAATCAAACTAAATGATGCAGGAAAAAGACAACATACTAATGGCTTGACATGACAATTAAAGCATACTGCCTGCAAATAAACAGATATGACTGTGGTCAAGCTGACTACAGGCCATCTGCTCTATAAAATTTTACATCTGCTTAGGACAGCAACTGTATTCAGTTCTCTGTAATCATAAAACACCATCAAGCAAGATCACCTAATCAAAAGATTAAGTACCTGGAACTTTATAGAAATACAGGCTAACAGTTACTGTCAGACTAGTTTCTCTAAGAGAGAGAAAAAATGTCTACACTGATTGGTTTATAAAGTCTACACTGATTGGTTTATAAAGTCTAAGTATTCAGAACGTGGCCAACGATAAACACAATTTATGGCCTGTTGCATTCTATTTATAAAACTTGACATAAGAAGTCACAAATGTTTGCCTCTAGACCACTCTTTGATTAAGAAAAGCAGACTTTAGCCTTTGATGACGGTCATGAATTCAAGTTTTGTTAAGGTGAATGTATATTCTGAACTGGATATCTGTATTACATTCCAGCCAGGTCATTTTTAAGGGATACAATATATGAATGTTTGAAAGACAAAAATCCATTTTTATGTGCGTTTAAAGAAAAGCAATAGCATCATTCAACAGCAAAAAAAATATGTTTAATGCAAAATCTTGTAATTCCTTGGGAAACTTAAAATTTGGACTTTCCCCTTTTAAAAAATTAATATTTTGGTTGCAAAAGAAAACGTGGGCTATTTCTACACATAGCTTATGAATACCAGAGGGGTAGTATAGCTGGGGACTGAACTTCCCTCACGACACCTCCCCCTACCTACAGCTCCTATGCCCCCCAAGTCACTGTCCTTGTTCCTCTTGTAATGCAGGCTGATATACGTATATAGGTAAAAAGGTAAAGGTAGTCAGTCCCCTGTGCAAGAACCAAGTCATTACTGACCCATGGAGGGATGTCGCATCACGACGTTTTCTTGGCAGACTTTTTACGGGGTGATTTGCCATTGCCTTCCCCAGTCATCTATACTTTACCCACAGGAAACTGGGTACTCATTTTACCGACCTGGGAAGGCTGGAGTCAACCTTGAGCTGGCTACCTGAACCCGGCTTCCACCAGGATCGAACTCAGGTCGTGAGCAGAGCTTGGGCTGCACTACTGCAGCTTACCACTCTGCACCACTCTGCTCTGATGTAACACCAAATCATGGTTTGGCATCACATGAACACTCACAACTCAGCAACAAAGGATAATCCAGTTGTCTGAAACAGGCACCACCACCAAACACCTCAGAAAACCTCACACGATCCTAAACACAGTATTTTTCCACTGGGAGTGTTTCAGACATCAGCAGGCCTACCTGCCCAGTGTTGGGCTTAGACATGGTTTTCCGTGCCCGGTGAACCTTGGGTTTGGCCTCCTCGGCTGCTGGGGCTGGAGTCTGAGCTGGAGCAGACGGTGGAGCTGGTGATGGAGTTTCTGCTGAGGGAGTTACGGCATCCCCGGGCAACCGTGACCCAGGCATACTCAACAGGCGCATAGCCAAACTCTGGATGGATGTTGGGGACTTGCTGGTTCCAGTGAGGGACATCTTTGCTCGGCTGGGCCCGCCCGCTTTGCTGGGGGATGATGGGAAAGTTTTGGCCGCATGGCCTAAAAAGAAGGAAAAGATGGGAAAAGTCATCAGAGCCCTCAAATACACCTGCACGGCTCAATACTTCCCAGTGTGTCAGTTAACTATATAGGTGGGTAGCCAGAGTGGTGTAGAAGTGTCATATCTGGACTGAGCAGACTCAGGTTCAAATCTCTTTTCAACCATGAAGCTCACTGAGGTACAAATGGTTTGTCACAAAGGATTGGATCTGACAAGCTTTTTCACTGGTGAAAAAGGGGAAGAAGTCCCCTTTGACTGCTGAAAAGGCTGTGCTGGGTACCGTAGGGCCTGCATGGACAAAAGCCATGCATAACAAGGGCTCTAAGGAGGAGGAGAATTGGGACGAAAGGTAGGATAAAAATGTAATAAGAGAACTAGTGTGTGATATGGGATGCAAAATACTAAATGCCCATTTATTTAGTCAATAGAGAGTGAAGGCTCCTACTGGACTCTACGTTGCATGGTCTGCTACAGCTGTAGATTCTGTGACTGAATGCTCCACCACCAAGCTATCTGAATGCTCTCCTTCAGGTGACAACCACCACTGGAAAAGTGAGGCGGGTGTGCTTCCTTCCTTGTTTGGCTCTTCCGCTCCAACTCCAAGGAAGGAAGGAAGGTTCTATCTGACAGTGAGTTAAAAAGTGGACAAAACTGAAAGCACGTTGGAAGGAGGCTCTTGGCAAGCAGTTGTAACAGCTGTTAGAACTGCTACAGGAACCTGGAGGCTTGCCATCACATACAGCACTCTCATCCAGCTCTTGTGTCATGCATGCACATGCACATGCCCAAATTCCAGTCTGAAGCCCCCTCACCCTAGCAATCTCACCTGGCAGACCCTTATTCCCTGGAGTGGGGCTGGTGTTTGAACCAGCCGAGACAACCCCTGTCTCAGGGGACATCCCACCCGCTTCTTTACCACTCCTGGTCATCTGTGTTTGCACTCCATCATCACAATTTTTGCTAGAAGCCAGCAGGCTCTCTCCTGTTCCTCCCAAACTGCTTTTGGGCTTCCGGGGAGACAATGATCCTGCGGAGGGCTCAGAACCATCTCTGGAAGATCTAAGACCTGAATAAAGACAGATTCATACATGGTATACTGAAGGATTGCAGATTTTAAGCTTCAGGAAGAGGGCAAAGGGAAACAGAATTTGTCTCATTTCCAACCCCAGATTTCCAGGAACGTCTACCTGTGTCATCTGCTCCCACTTCCGCCAATGATGTTGTCCCTACTGCTCCCCGAAGCGGCTCACCCTGAGAGATAAAAGTAAACACATTCCGTTTTTATTGTCAAGCGGTGTTTATGTTTCCATCTATGGATTAATCTGGTTGATAAAGCAAGTTGTGACTCACTTAAACTCATGTTGAAATAAACGTTGCTGGGCTTTAGGATGCCCCAGGCCTTTTGTTTTATTTTGCTGAGACAGACTAACAGAGCTACCCCTTAGCAAATTACTTCACGCTACCATCTTGCCCACAAATGTATATATGACACAAAAGTGGTGGGTAGTAACATGTTGGACTAGGATTGAGAGGCCCATATTCAAATTCATGAAACTTTCCAGGTGACCTTGGGCCAGTCATACTCTCTCTGCTTTACTTATTTCACAAGGCTGTTGTGAGGGTACAAATGGAAAACTGAAGAGCCATGGACACTGCTCTGATCTCCTCAGGGGATGGATGAAATAAAAATGAAATAAATGCTCCCTGCAATCAGGACAATGATAGGAATATCATAAAGTTTCCAAGAACAGTTTTCCTTCATATATCTATTTGACAAAGTGGATTGAGATTCATATAAACTTGCATTAAAATAAGAAGTGAACTGAGGGACTGAGCTGTGACTCACAAAAGCTCACAACCTATCACAAATTTTGTTAGTCTTATAAGTGCTGCTGGACTCTTGCTACTGCTACAGACAGACTAACACGGCGGCTACCCATCTTGATCTATTAAAATAAATGTCAGTTTTTAAGGTGCCACTGGACTCTTGTTTGGGGAAAAAAGTAAACCTACCCTCTTCTGTTGTGAGAAATGTTTCTCCCTTTGTATCTCCACATGCGGCTAGAGACTTGCTGTTTTAAAAATTAGTCACAAGCACCTCCAAAATTATGCGGCTGAAAACCTTGGTCATCTTTTTCTAAAAAACAACAGGTATTACCTCAGAACAACAATCCGGAGTTAACTACCTACAAGGGCTGATCCATATGTGTATGTCTCTCACTCAGGCAGCAATCCTAAAAATACTTTCTTGGGAGTAAGCCTAACTGAATAAAATGGGAGTTAATTCTGAGTAGACCTGTTTAGGCTTGCTCCCTCAGTAATCCAGTTTTCAAAGTAAGCCTCCAAAAGTTATTAGTTCACAAACAAGCAATTTTTTTTTACTATAACCTGTCCAAACAGGCCCCATTTTAATTACTAATAGAACACTGATGCCCTTGAAGAATCAACAACACACTTCTAATTGACAAAACACTTCCTAAGCCAGCAGATGTTATTCATTACAGGGTGGTAGTCAAACGGCGATCAGATGCTTAACCATGACTTGCACGTGTGAATTGTCAACAGGGATAGGACACCACAGATGTCTGTCTTCTCATACCAGCCTAAACACAAAGCTTTTCAATGGAGTTCACAAATTCAACTATCAGTCCCCCTTTGAAAAGCTCCTAAACAAGCATGCATGTGTAAACCAGGTCTGAACCATGCAACCCAATTCTATGCACATTTCCTCAGAAATATAGCCGCTTAGAATTATAGTGTTAGTTAATTAAAGAAACGGAAGCCCTAAACAAACTCTACAACTGCCTTTCAGAAGAGGTCTGTTTCCTTATATTTTTAGGGGGCAAATGAGAAAGATCTTCTTTGATTTATCTTAATTGTAGTCTGCCTTTTTCACAAAGCAGATTACACAGTGTAAGGCCATGTGAGGACAGTCAACAATACAGTTAAGATATGAATGGCAAAAATGTGAAAAGAAGCATACAATTCAAATACAGGAATACAGAGATGAAACACTGGTGAAACAAAATATAAGGAATCTGACATGACCTATTAATTTGACATGACCTATTAAACAATGTGGAAACGACCCAGTACGATTATATTTACATCCACAGACAGCATCCAGTAGTAGTCTAGATCCTTACCCCTTTACTGAAGCATCTCTCCTAACGATTTCCTTACAGCATAGCCCTTTTGCCTAAGTAAAAAAGCCCTCCCGAATAATTCAGGGTTGCATAGTTTGCAGAAAGCCAGAAGAGTGAGAGCTTTCCTGACCTCTTCAGGCAAGCCATTCCATAAGGTCAGGCCAGGACAGAGAATACTTTAGGTTAAACAGCATTCTAATAATGGCAGCCATCTTCCTGCACACTCCTGAATAGAAATTATTTCACTTAGAAAATGTATTTGCCACCTCTCCACCTGCTTAAGGCAGCTCACAAAGTAAAAATAAGGCAATCAAACCATAAAAACAACAATGTGAATTACAAATAATTAAAAAAGCCACAAGACAACATTCAGCAACCCGCAATAACGTTCATAAAACAACTCTCAGGTTAGAAGCAGACCATTAAAACAACTTTTAAAAGGCAGAACCCCTTAGTTAAAAAGGCAAGGTAAAACAAAATGTTTTAGCTTGGCACTTAAGAGTATAGTAGGCAATACGCAAGTCTCAAAATGGCAAGCGTTCCGCAGGTGAGGTAGCACCACAGCAAAAACCTCATTAGCAGGTACCACTCACTTCACATCTTTCTGGAGGGGCTCAGAAAACAGACCTCAGCTAGCAGATTGGTCAGGCAACCCTTCAAAGTGACCAAGGATTGACATCCCAGCACCATAATTTCCATCCCACCTGAGACACGTCTCTAGAATTCTGCACCCCCATTTCAAATCATTACACAACTCAAGAAAGACAAGATTTAATCAATCCTCTCCACCGAGGGTGTGGCTTATTGCCAGCTGAGTAAACCCCACCTACTTTTACATAAATTCAGGAAAAAGAAGCTTCCTTCCTTTTTAGCAGAAAAGGGGCATAAGCTTCCTCAAGAGTACTAATTTGTTTACATTAACACATATTCTATTTTCTTCTGCCAATGGGCTCCTATTCAGGTATGGTCGAGATACAGACTTGCTTAGCTTCAACAGTTTTTTTACACTTCTGCTCTATCACACTGTGTATATAACTGAACTCTACAACTCCCTTTCAGAAGACGCATGGTTTCTTAAATTTTTAGAAGGCAAATGGGAAAGATCTTCCTTTAAAAAACAACATACTACTTCTAAGGTTATATAATAACCTTGGGATTTCTGCAGAGGCCCAAGCTGGTAAAAGTTGTAATGTTATAACATAATTTGGATGGATATCTCTGTCTTCTGTGTGATTGGTGGCTTTGAGTCCCTAATCAGGCCAAAGAAACCACAGGCTCTGTAAACAATCTCGGGGCATTTTATGTTTGAACTCCAGATGTGTAATCTGGCCTTAAAAACAGTGTGTGCGGGCAATATGGACAAGTGTGACTAACTCCTCTATCTCCAAATCAAAAAAATTCCTTCTTTTCTCTCTCCTCCCCTCACTTGGGGGTAGAGTTGCCAGGTCCCTCCGGGAGCGTTCCCACCGGGAGGGGGAGACATGGCACTTACTGGGATGCATGCACACGCTCCCAGTGCTAACACAATGGTGTCACTTTCGAGAAGTTACATCATTGCATCAGCAGCAGACGTGCTCCTGTGCTTCGCGCAGGGCCAGTTCAGTCCATCGGGGGCAAAAATTGGCCCCTGCAAAGCATGGGAGCATACTCGCCACCGGGTATAATAAATGTTCCTTCATAACAACATTTGATTCATATACTGCCCTTCAGGATGACTTAACACCCACTCAGAGTGGTTTACAAAGTATGTTATTGTTATCCCCACAACAACAAACACCCCTTGAGGTGAGTGGGGATGAGAGAGCCACTAGAAGCTGTGACTGACTCAAGGTCAATCAACTGGCTTCGAGTGGAGAAGTGGGGAATCAAACCCAGTTCTCCAGATTAGAGTCCCACGCTTTTAACCGCTACACCAAACTTGAGGAAGTGACATCATCGCGCCCACTAGGAGCACACCTGCTGCGCGCTTGCCCAGGAGGTCCCTTGCCTTCTGGGCCTGTTCTCTACGCCTTCCCCCCTCCACTGGCCAGGTAAGTGGTGGCAGGGGAACGGAGGCTGGGAGCAGAGGATCGCCCTCCCCCACCAAGGGAATGGGATCCTACTTGGGGGGAGGACAGGCACAGTCCTGTCTCCCCCCTCCATATCGGCAGGACTGCCTCTCTCTCCATGCTTTGTCACAACAGCTTTGCTCATCTGAACAAGGCCTTCTGCAGAAACCACCCTGCAAATGGGAAAAAAATCAACAGCTGCCCACACAAGAGCATTCTCTGTGGTTGCCCCACCTTATAAAATGGCCTGCCAGAAAAGGTCAGGAAAGCTCCCTCTCTTTTGGCTTTTCACAACCTATACAAAACTGAATTATTCACAAGGGTTTTTTACTCAGTTACTAAGGCTGTGCTGTAAGAAATGGCTCGGAGAGACGCTCTGGAAAAAGGATATACAATGGAGTACTTTCCGTCAGTGTAGATATACTCCTACTGGGAATTTCTGCATTGTTTAATATTTCATGTCAAATTTTGTAAGTTTTGTTTCAGCGATATTTCATCTCTATATTTGGATTTATGCTTGCTTTCTCACTTCTGCAATCCATACCCTAAAGGTAAAGTAGGTAAAGGCAGTTCCCTGTGCAAGCACTGAGTCATTACTGATCCATGGGGGGACGTCGCATTGCGACGTTTTCTCGGCGGACTTTTTACGGGGTGGTTTTCCATTGCCTTCCCTACTGTGGCCACTGATCATATTAACTTACACTGTAAAATCTGCCTTGAGTCTCAGTGAGAAAGGAGGACTATAGATAACGTAAATAAATAAAAAATAAATCAACTGGCACTTAGGAAGGCCCATTTCCAGTTGATCAACCTGAGCAAGAGGAAAAGTTAAAATTTTCCTCCTTTTACCACAGGCGCATGGCTCTGACCCAGACTGGAGGGCCCTGAAGCTGCTTACGGCAAAAGGACACACGCCTGGCATTGCAGCATCATAGGTCTAGCTCTTAATTGCTAGCTGTCTCTCTGTGAGCATCTCTACCTCCTTTAGACTTAGCCAAGGGGCTGAGTGATGAACAGCCCAATCCTATGCAGTCAATGATACTTAGTGGCTCAGGAGCCACATGTGGCTCTTTTGACCACTGTTCTCCAACGCAGCACTTCCCCTATTTTTCAGGAAAGTGGGCAAGGCTACTGCCCAGTGAAGAGAATTAGAGTAGGATTAGACAAGTTCATAGAGGTCAGGGCTATTGTTTTTAGATGGGTAGCTGTGTTGGTCTGCAGTAGAACAGCAAGATTTGAGTCCAGTGGCACCTTAGAGACCAACAAGCTTTTCAGTGTTAGCTTTTAAGAGTCAGAGCTCCCTTCTTCAGACACAGAGTTCATATCCTGAAAACCTCGTGGGTCTCTAAGGGGTCACTAGTCTCAAATCCTGCCGTTCTAATGCAGACCAACAAAGCTATCCATTTAAAACTATCCTCATGGAATGCACCACATTCAGCCACATCAAGTGGAAACCTATCAACCTCACAAAGAAACCTGTACAGGTACAAACTGATATTATCTTTCTCACCAAACGCAGAAGACTGGATAATATACCTGGTGTCTGAAGAAGGGAGCTCTGACTCTTGGAAGCTTACACTCTGAAAATCTTATTGGTTTCTACATGCCACTGGACTGCAAGTGACGAAAGGGAACGTCCACATTCAGGGGCAGAAAACCTCCGAGTCCCAATGCCAGGAGGCAACTTCAGAGGAAGGCCTTGGCCTCTGTGTCCCATTGTTGGCCCTCCATAGTAACTGGCTGACCACTGCATGAGACAGGATGCTGAACGAGATGGACCCTGGCCTGGTCTGATCCAGCAGGGCTCTTCCTCTGTTCTATGTTCTTATGAGTCCTATGGTTGGCAAGAGGCTCCTACGTAACAGAGAGAGGGGTTCTCCCGTCTCTTAAAACACAAGAGTTCAGTTTGAAGGGAATTCTTCCCACAGGGAACCATTTATCTTTCCACATCCAGCCAATAAAGAGTTCTGGAAAACATGAAAGCTTGCATCCAGCTTTGTTTCATCAGTCTGACGCGCAAGCCCATTCCCCTAGTCCCGACACTCATGGGCTGGCTAAGGTTTGACAGTAGGGAGAGGCAAAAGCCGACATGCTCAGAGGTACTCTAGTCATTAAAAAGGTTATCGGTTTAATATTTATATTGGATTGTGTGTGTGTTTGGTAGCATAGTGCACAGGGCCTACAATAGTTGTGTGGGCTTTTGGTTGATATACAGGGTACCTAACCCTCTGGAAATGAATGAAAACACGCAAAATAAATGAAGAAGTGTCTCCTGACCTCCTTTTGGAAGTGGCTGGATTAATTTTCAATAAAGAGATATTTGTTTTACATTTTACTTCATTACACCCCACCTTTCTAAAGATATTTGGATGATGACTGTACAGTAGTCATTCTTCCAAATAAAACTGAAATGTACCTACTGTCTTGATTTCAATTATCAAAACATGTACACCCAGCCTTTTCCACCTGATCCAGGCCTCCAGGTAACTTGCAGCCAAAGCCGCAGACAGCAGAGAGAATCTTAGAAAAAGCAATGAAATGCCAACCAAAAAGGTTTTATACTTCTCCCTAAAAGAGAAAAGAATGGGTGCTTGATTACCAATTCTTAGGGAAGGCCCTCCAAGGTCTGAGCGACACCAAAGAAAAGCTCCTGATTCTGGTAACCACCCATCTCACCTCTGAAGGGTAGAGGGGCTCAACAGATCTCAAAGCATGAGCAGATTAAAAGGGGAGTCAGCGAATCCTTCCTAGACCTCCTATACTGTTTGGGCCATCAAAAGTTGGAGCCTGCCTTTTAAATTAAGATTGGAACAGAGAGCCCATGAAGACCTCTTAAGCACAAGCAAGATGTGATCAAATATGCAAGTCCTTGTTAAAAACTTGGCTATTTGTCACTTTTGCTGTGTCTGAAATGGCTAGATGAAATCCCTCAGCTAGCTCTTCTATTTTTTTTTAAAGCCTGGATGGGAAAATGAGGTTTATTGTTAGGAAATGATAGAAAGACAAGATGAAGTGAGTGTGAAATACTTAAATGGGAACTGCCAGATCTAAGCATCACAACTTAAGGTATCGGCAAGTATATATGGGGCTCAGCAATAAGGAACTCTAAAGAGGTACAGGGCATTATTTTCCTCTCCCAGAAATCATTCTTTCCTTCTTCGCCATGCTTATACACTCGTTAAAAGCTTTCAGATTCACGACGACGACCCTCCCCTCTCTTGAACTGCAGAAACTGGCTACCTAGAGCTAGCGCAACCTGTGAGCAGCGGGAACCCTAACCCCCTCCCCCCCAGTCACTTCCAACTGCAAACCACGATCCCTCCTTCCCGCCTCCTGGGATCGGGTTCGTCCCTAGACTTGGCTCTTCATCCCCGCCCCCTGCGCCCATGCTCCCATCAATACAACCAAATCTCTTCTTTGCATTTCCAGGTCTTCTTGCAAGAAGCCCCTCCCAGTTTCCAACGGGGAGTCAAAGGAGGACAATGAGTGAGGACGACTGGTGGAAATGGAAAGAGAAAAATGCAACCTGCCGCGATTTCTTTTCTCTCTCTCTTTCTGCAATGCCCCCCACCCCCTCCCCGGCCGTCGCCCACCCGCGCCCCGAACCTGCGTGGCTCCCGCTCCGGCAGCCTCCATGGCCTCGCGCCGCCAGCAGCAGCACAGCCGGCCCCGCACTGACGTCACCGCCACGGGGCGAGTAAAGGGGCGGGAGAGCAAACCTGTTAAAGGAACAGCCGCGGCCGTTCAGTTCATTCAAGGCAGACCGAGCGCGCGACGGAGAAAGGCGCGAGCGGGCTGCAAGGCGGCCCTTGCACCGGCTTTAGCGCGACCTCCGAGGCCCGGCTTCAGCTCTCATCAGCGCGGAGAGGAAGCGCCTCTCTCTGAGAACGGGCAGAGCCTTTCCATTTATTGTCCTGGAAGACGGGCAGTGCCTCTGAGAATGTGCTGAGGGGCTTCATTCTTTGGTTGCTTATGAAAAACCTATTCCCAACACCTAGATATATGTTCGTGGCGCTGTACAGGTTACTATAAGTGCAAAAAAGGAGAATTTCGGTTTTTTCCTCATTGAATTTTGTTAATCTTTAAGGCGCCACTGGGTTCCTGTTTTATTTTGCTGCTACAGAATAACACAGCTACCCATTGGAAAGTATTACATTAAATTCGTTAGGCTTTATCTCAGAAAGAGTTCATCTCTGTTTGGCTTTATGCTTATCAAATTTTCTGCTACCGTATCATTGTATCTCTTCACTGAATGTTCTGTTGTTTATTATTGTACGTTGCTCACTGAATGTCCTAGCTGTTGATTAGATTATTATTAACAATAATAATAAAAATAATTATTAAAATATAAATTATTTTAATTATTAAAATAGTTAATTTGTTTAGACTGTGAGGCCCGAGATTTTCTGCTCTGAACCTATTTAATGTATAAGCACAGCAGGTTATAAAACTACCTAGTATTTACGCAGTGGTTTGAGTACCTTAAAAAAAATTCACATCCATTATGTCTTGTCATTCTTACAATAAACCTGAAAGGAATAATATTCTCATATTGTAGGGAGGAGGTCTGAGGCCAGCTCAGGAAGTCCTGGCAAAGGAGAGCTTTGAACCTGGATATTCCTGAGCTATAGCTGCACTAGATAAGGACTACTACACCAGCTCTGATTTAGACACAGACTGGGGAAGAGATACCAGGAGGAGCTGTCCTAGTCCCCCCACTCCCTTTGCCTTCACAGTGGTTTAAAAGTAAAGGTGGATTAGACCCCAATTTGCAGGACATCTTAAAATGGCAACGCAACCACGAAATGGGCCGTTTTCAAGAGAAGGGATCAGCATTGTGTCTACACAAGGGCCTTTCTGTGCTGCTCGGGCATTACCTTCAGGCAATCAGCAGCCAGCAGAATAAAACCAAATACAGTGCGGTACTTCTTGCAAAGCTCAACTAAGGACCATCTCATGGGCAAGATCTTTGTGGGAGGATCCCATTAAGTAAAGGTTCCAGGTTACCCAAGTTGTTGATGAAGAGTTCTAGAGAACTTAAAATCTAGTCTTTATAAGAGGTATTGCACAGCCTTTGGATTTTTCTCTTCCCTGCTTCACTGGAAAGCCAGTGCGATGTGGTGGTCAGACTGTTGAACCAAGATCTATGAGGTTTGAATCCTTACTCTGCCATGAAAACTTGCTGGGTGGCCTTCGGTCGGTCACACACACTCAGCCTAACTTACCTCGCAGGGTTGTTGTGAGGATAAAATAGATGGGAGAACGTTGCAAGTCACTTTGAGTTCCCATTGGGGACAAAAGTAGGGTATATATAAATAAATAAATCCGTTCAACAAAGATCCTGCTTTTCCACAGAACTGGCCCCTTTTCTCCCTTTCCTCTTTGTTGTTTAACAACCGTTTACAGTTGTCAGCTTCAGACTGACCATAACGAGCCCTTGGGTTTATTTTATAATAGTAATTCTTAACATTTGTCTATTGCTGTCAGTATTCAAAGTGCTTCACAAACAGCTTTACTGCAGCTCTATATGGTAGGCCAATGGTATTAGCCATGCACAGCAGATGGAGGGCTGAGACTGGGAGTGACTTGCCTAAAGCCACCAAATTTGCACCCACACAGCCAGGAGTCTATGTTCTACATTCATTTCTGCAGCAAATTCAGTTATACCCACTGGCAACAGTTTCCACACAGGAGTTTGGGGCTTGGTTTCTTCCATCAGCCTCTATTCCACCCTCAGCAAGCCACCAGAGGCCTCTTTAAAAATCTGTAATTGCTATATCACCAATATAGCAATTAACAATCCTTTTTTTAAACCTTCCAAAAGCCCTCTGGAGGCACAGGAAAGAAAATGGTGGCTGTGAGGACCTGATAACAGGAAAATGGTACTAATATGGGTGGGGCCTTCAAAAACACATACCTTCCCATCCAGACAATATATGCACACATGCTTGAACCACATTGTTTCAGAAAAGATCATAGTAAACTAGATTTGAGAAAGAACATACTGAGGACTGGGGAAGCCTGGAGATTGAACGCTGAATGGATTCTGCCCTAAACAGCACTCCAGCCTCGAGGCAAAGGTGGAAGAAAACTTCAGTGAGGAAGCAGCCTTGGTTCAGTTATTGGTAGAGGCAAGACTTGAACCAGGGGAGCCAACTGACCCAGAAATTGCAGCAGGTCCAGAGCGCTGTTGCTCATGTCCTGATGGGTATGCCGTACAGGGCACATGTGGCTTCAGTTCTGCAGCAGCTACACGGGCTCCCCATGGAGTTCCAGATCAAGTTGGTTTTAACCTATAAAGCCCTAAATGGACTGGGACCAGGATACCTGAGGGACTGCTTCTCCCCGTCTGTACCCTGGAGAGCGCTTAGATCAGGAAAACACCTACTGGTGGTCCCAGGCCCCAGGGAGCCTCGACTGACCTCGACCAGGGCCAGGGCGTTTTCGGTCCTGGCCCCAACCTGGTGGAACTCTCTGTCAGAGGACACTCGGGCTCGCCAGGCCCTTGTGTCCTTTCAGTGGACCTGCAAGACACAGATGTTCTGCTGGGCATATGGTTGAGGCCAGCATTCAGATTTACTGAATTAGCCTCCCTGCAGGTCTCCTATCAATATACAACCATCTGCCCCCACGTATGAGTAGTGATTCGGAACTTAGTGTTTCAAGACATGATTATGACCATGCATGTAGAGAAGCATTGCAATGAAGGGGTCATATTCAACGCCTCACAGTGTCACTGAGTTACCCTGGGCCATCACTCTCAGCCTGTCCCACCTCACAGGCTGCTGTTGTGATAAAGTAGGACAGGGAGGAGACATAGTACATTTCCTTGAGCTCTTTGGAGAAAGGGTGGGATAAAAACAGGATAAACCGATGTCTTTATCAAAGGATGTAAGTTAAATTCACAGCAGTCGATCAAGGGAAACTGCAGGCTCAAAGCAGTCTACCCCAAGTGCTAGGAGCTAAATCTTTATAAGCTGCCACTGGTACATCATACTGCACTTGATGGATCTCAAATCTAGATAAACCCTTTTGCAAGGCACCAGAAAGAAGAGTTTCGGTTAACAGATACATTCAAGGTCTATCAGCCAATATTAACCATGTTAGCAATTCACCAGTTAACTTCCAGATAAAAGTAAGTATTGCTTTGAGCACCAAGGGAAGGAGGCTCTTGCCTTCCTGTCTAGGTGCCCGGGTACATCTCATTGGCCACAGCTTGAAACAAAATCCTGGCCTAGATAAACTATTTCCTGCTCCATCAAGGAAGAACAATTCTTAAGAGTCTTTCCCCAATTCCCTTCTGTGTATTGTTTCGCATCCACTCCTCCACCCCAGCCCCCAATTTTATGAGCATCTGCTTTGCATGCAGAAGGTCCCAAGTTCAATCCTCAGCACCTCCAATAGTAGGCGATGTAAAAGAGTGCTGCCTAAGACCCTGCAGAGCCACTGCCAATGAGAAAAGACAATACTCACCGTGAAAGACCAATAGTCTGATTCAGGGCTTTTTTTCTGGGAAAAGAGGTGGTGGAACTCAGTGGGTTGCCCTAGGAGAAAATGGTCACATGGCTGGTGGCCCCGCCCCCTGATCTCCAGACAGAGGGGAGTTTAGATTGCCCTCTGTGCCACCGCTTGGAAGACAATCTAAACTCCCCTCTGTCTGGAGATCAGGGGGCGGGGCCACCAGCCATGTGACCATTTTGAAGAGGTTCTGGAAGTCCGTTCCACCGCGTTCCAGCTGAAAAAAAGCCCTGGTCTGATTTAGTATAAGGCAGCTTGACTCGTGTCTGTGTGTCTGTGTGTGTGAGCCTGCCCAATCTTGCCCATTCCAATCTGACATTCAGTGCAACATATAAGTCCAACAACAAAAAAATTGGTTTTATTTTTTATTTTTTTTTAGAAAAAAGGTTTGGATTTTTTAAAAAAAGCTAGTTAGGGTCCAGGGGATCAAAACCAATACTGCTTCAAGGAGAAAAAAAATTCCTCTAGTCCTAAAGCCACTGGGAGTGGTTCCAGCGCTACGACGGTTCCATGCACAAAATGGAGATTTTGGTACTGAGTGTGAAATCCAGCATCCTAACAGTTCCCACTCTGAGAAGCAAGACTCTTGCTCCCAAGGCAGTGAAGAAACCCTCTCAAAAGCAGATGCCTTGTAAACCTGGTAAACGCAAAGGGGCAGCCATGTTAGCTTGTTATAGCAAAATAAAACAAAAATCCCATGGCACCTTAAAGACTAAAAGCATTTTATAGGAGCTTTCATGAATCACAGCCTCATATGTGAGGAAGTAAGCTGTAACTCATAAAAACAAAATTTGAATCCAGTAAGCACCTTAAAAATCAAGTTTCCAAGGTATGGTTAAAAAAGAAAAAAAAATCCAACGTATAGTCAAAGTTTACTTTGAAAATTACAGATGAGAATGAAAATTCATCAGTATCCAGGACAGAAGTTGAGTGGGGTGTTACAAAGAAGGGCCAGTAGGAATCAGGATGCAGAGGTACAATGAAAAATGTTATCAGCCTGACTACAGCGAAGGGATATGTATAGAGGTGGGCCATTTGTAAGGAGATAAAAAATCCTATGACCCTATTTAGCCCTTGGGAGGGGAGGTGTTTCAGTGTCCTGAACTTATTAATGAATTCTAGCGCAACTATCGCACATTGTAATCTCCCTTTGAAGCTTCTCTGTAGAACTGCCGCTCTTACAGTGCAATCTTATTCAGTTATTCCAATCTATACCTAATAAAATCAATAGGCTTATACAGTTGTACTATTAGGTCAGCAATGGAATGTCCTGGAAGATTAAAATGTTCTCCCACTGGTTTCTGAGTATTGTCATTTTAATCTCTCATTTACATCCATTCATTCTTTTGCATAGGGGATGGCCTTTTTGTCTGATGGGCTGCAAATCAGCACTCTGCTTGTTCAAATCTCACTACTGCCATGAGCTCAGTAGGTGGCCTTAGGTAAGCCATTCCTCTCAGCCCCAACTTCTCAGCTATATTGCCGGGATAATAATTATACTAACTTTGTTCACC